>NC_062283.1:54031671-54631671 GCF_902655055.1 Lutra lutra
GAATGAGTGAAATTTTGTCTCTTACACCATGTGTTTAACTGATAGCACATGTTGATGAGAACTCTAGTTAGTACTATTCTACATATTTTCTCCAATGAGTTCATTATGCCTTCTGTATCTGCCATTTTTACTGACTAGCTGGTATTTTTTTATTTTATTTTATTTTATTTTATTTTATTTTATTTTCTGGGCTAAAGAGTCAAACTACTGAACTGAGTTGTCTGGTAATTCTCACCACTGGTTTTTGGTTCTTTCTCTAGCTATCCTCTTCAGGAAGACCATGGTCTTGGGACTCTGCAGTGCCGTGTAGAAGGCAACTACATCGGTCTGTCCAAGAAGTAACATAAGTTGAAAGTCTTATGTGTTTCTTTTTCTGTATCAGAAAAATACTAGTTCAAGGATTGCTTCTCACAAGGATGATTATAGTCACTACCAGCTGTTGAGAACTGCTTAAAAATCTATATGAAAGAGCTTAAATAGAAATTAATTTAATCGTCACAGTGAATGGATTGGTGAGGCTGGTGGAATTATTTTCACTTTAGAGGGGAGAAAATTGCAGCTAGTGACCAGGGCAGCTGGTTATGGATTTACCATGTTTAGTGTGACTTTAAGCCTGGACTCTGAGCTGCTATGTGCTACCACATCTATCCTTTTATTGTTGGAAGTCAACAGTGATTGTGCTGAGTCTCAGATGTGCTTATTTGGGCACTGTTAAAGAAATTACAGGTCTGGGTGGTAACTTGGTGATTATCTGGAGTCCTTGGGTTTATGGTAGCAAGGACCTGGTCCCTGTGACACAGACAGACTCCTGTGTTAATGTCTGTTTCTTTTCGTTACAGGCTCCCAGAATGTTAGTGTCTCGGTATTTAACAAAGGAAAGTAAGTAACTGGAAGCAAACAAATTTATCATCACCTTATATTATTGATCTCTTTCTGGTCTTGCTTATTTTTTTGGAACCTTTTATAGTGGAGAATTCTAAACATACAGGAATAAAATAGGATTAATGAAACCCTGTGTACCTACCTGATTTCTTTGACTTAGGTGAATATAATTGTGTCTTACACACTCATCTTGAGGTAATGTAAATGTTTCAATGTGATGATGGCACAAAATGGTGGGAATTAGATCTTTAGTAATCTCATAAATTTAAAACAGGACATTGTTCCATGAAATGCACTGTACCATTCTAAGAAATGCCTTCCTCAAGATGGAAAGGGTCCAGATTTCATAGAGTTTTGGAGAGGAGATTATGATTTGGAATGGTTTCTGTATGCCTTAGCTAATGTTCTGACACCATAACTTGTCAAGGGTTTTCCTGAAAAGCATACTCTCTAGCTGACATTCATCCCATTGTGGTGATAGCGGCATATCACTACAGCTCCCAGTCCCAAGAATGGAGGTTCTCTCCCTCTTTCTCTCGAATTTAGGAAGGAATAATACTAGTATCTATAGAGTATCTACTATAGGCCATCTCCTTACCAGGCCCTTTCACATTCATCTTTCCCTAACATTTGTGATGCTCTGTGAAGTAGGTATTATTGGGACTCCCTGGAAGTAGGTATTATTATTAAAAACTTTCAAAATCACAAAACACAGGTTGCCCCATGGGTATCGTTCTTTACTCGTCAAAGGGAGCTGGTATCCAGACTATTCAAAAGATCAGGGGAAGTTGGCCCTCGATCTTTGTTGTAGGCAGCTAATTTAAGAAATGCAATCTCAAATGGTTTTTTTTTTTTTTCCATCTAAAGCAAACCTTTGTCTTGGCAGGTCCATAGTACATAAGAATGCATGGATGATCAGTGCTAAACTGGAACTTTTCCTGTACCAGACACACTCAGGTACTCATGCCTTTCTCCCTGAACTCCTCACTCCTTCCCTCACACCTTACTCAATGTTGGATTCTTCTTCTCTTTCTCCTGGTGCCATTCTCTAAAACCAGGAAGCTGAAGCGTCCCAACCCCCATAATGATGGGTGACTTAGGTTTCGGGTGAGAAGAAATTGCTTGTGTGCATGCTATATTAAAAGAGGCTCGATCATAGACTTCTATACAGAGTTTTGGATATAAATGAATGAAAGAAAGGAAGTCATCCTTGTTCTATGTTCTGAGAAATAACAGAAAAGCAGTGGCCCCCAAAAGTACAAAAGTGTATCTTTCCGGTTACTTTAACACCCCCTCTGAACATTCACCCAACAATTTATGACTTGCTAATATTGATGTTCAACGATGGAGTGGCTCTCTGAAGGGTAAACTTCTATGCTGAAAAATGAATGCTGAAAATTGGAAACTTGGATGAAACTGTGAACCCAATTTGGCAGTAGGAAGTTCACCACTGAAGAAGAGTGCTTAGGTTTGAGTCTTGACAATGATCATAAAACCACCGTAGATGTTACTGTGAGGGAGGAACCCATTCCAGGGACAGCAGGATCGACCTTTGCCAAAAGTGCAAGAAATATCGTAGGTCGTGGGGCAAATGTCATTATCTCTCTAGAGTGAGTCTAATTGTGTAAAAAGCTGAATTTTGACCCTTGCCTTTATTTTCTTTACACAGTGTAACTAGTCTCTTTGGGAGTCAGTTGGAAGAAACCTCCGAGGGGATGGTGGTAGTGAGGGCCGAGAGAAGCGGGGCTGGAGCTTGCTGAGTGTTTTACATGTGAGCTCAATGTTTATTTAATTCAGATGAAGACACAGACCCAGAAAGGCAAAGAAACCAAAGTTCCTAGTGCTAGAAAATGCAGATCCAATTCAAAATCTTACGCACAAAAGTATAAACAATGGGAAGTACACTCTTCTGGCCACCTGACCACAAGCTTTGTTGACCAACGCTCTTGAACCCTGAACCACACAGGCTGGCGGGTATCTCCAATCACATAGCTATTTCATATTTCTGGCACCAATGTCTTCTTGGGATGAGGACTCTCAGGCCAGACTTGCTCAGAGCAGAGGAGGTGACGGGAGAGGGGATGTGGACAATGACATTTTGTAGACAATGACAGAGAGTTCCCAGCAGAGCTCCCTGAGGGCTAGCATTCAGTGATTTGTTGAGTTTGATTAAGTCACTTAGCCTTTCTGAGGTGTAATTAAATACCTATAAACTGGACAAAATGGTGTCTGTCCTAACTCTAAAAACTGTCAAAAAAGGAGATGAGGAGGAATCTGGGGATTCACCTACAGTTTTCCTCCATCTCTAGTCTCTAATCCATTCAGTTACCAGTTTCTGTTGGTTTTACCTACCATTGGTTTCATGGTACAGTTTTAGATTACTTACTGCAATTAGGCCTCCCATTGATTTCTTAAAGATGATGTGTCTACTCTATCTCTACCATCACTGCCTCGATTCAGAACCCCATCATCTCTTGCCCGGCCTGCCACAATGACCCCCAGGGGCCCCTATCTGCCATCTGTCCTCTGCTGGTCCATGCTCAACATCGCCACCACCATGCCCTACACCAAACACACGTGATGCCTCTCTTCTTCTGGCTGCCTTCTACAGGAAACGGTACAGGTCCCAGACTCTGGTCTTCTCCTCATCAGCTTCTCCTGCTCCGTTGTTCCCTCTTACATTCCAGCAACACTGAAATGGACTTGAAACACAACTTCTCTCCACACTCAGCCTATCACTTGCTTTATTTTTTATTTTTTAAAAGATATTTTTCTTATTTATTTATTAAAGAGAGAGCATGAGAGGAGAGAGGTCAGTGGGAAAAGCAGACTCCACGCCACTCAGGGAGCTTGATGTGGGATTCAATCCAGTGACTCCAGGATCATGACCTGAGCTGAAGGCAGTCACCTAGCCAACTGAGCCACTCAGGCGCCCTATCACTTGTTTTATTTAAACACCCTTTCCCTTCTCTCTCTCCTTCACTTGGCCAGTTCTAACTCATGCTTTAAGATTCAGCTCGAGTCATTTCTAGAAATTTCTTTGTAGTCCACCAGACCCTCACTCCTAAACCTCCCCTGTGTACTTTCATGTATTCTTTTTAATTTCACTAGCCCAGGATGTCACAATTATACTGTTTCATGGACAGGAGCGTTATGTAAGAAATGCCCTGATAAACTCCACAACCACTCATGACTAGCTTCTTTGTATCTTCAGTTTACTGGAGAATACAACTCGTCTTCCCCTGGAGGGAATGGAACATAGAATGGTCAAAATTGGATCATAGAGAAGAAAGGACCAGAAAATCTTACATTCTGGGGACTATGAGGCATCTGACAGTGGGGTTTTGAAGCAGTCAGGAGGCAGCACAGAAGGATTGAGGGGGTGAGTGCACACTGGGAGAGGAGCATGCAGGATGGGGAGGAGGACAAGGCTCCTGAAGATGGTAGTGGGATTCATTCTTTTGCTTAGTGCAAACTGCAGACTCATAGGGTGAACAGGGCCTTGCTTGGTGCATCCGAAGTTGATTCCTCTATAACATATGACATTATGTTATACGTAATATGTTACATATTCTGTAACATACATATACGTTGTACATTACATGTTCTGTGACTTGTACATTGAGTACTTGAGGTCTGGTGACAGACTTCCTAAGAAAGCATCATGGTATGTAGGGATTTCTGCTGATAGCATGAGTGACTTTCAAATATTGATCCTATATGTATACATACTGCTATAGATGAGTCCTTATATGCGTTTTGAATGACTATTACCAGAAAAAGTTCCAGCCGTTGCTCATCTTAGAAAAGTTCACATTGGGGTGCCTGGGTGGCTCAGTGGGTTAAAACCTCTGCCTTTGGCTCAGGTCATGATTCTGGGGTCCTGGGATCGAGCCCCACATTGGGCTCTCTACTCGGCGGAGAGCCTGCTCCTCCTCTCTCTCTGCCTGCCTCTCTGCCTACTTGTGATCTCTGCCTGTCAAATAAAAAAATAAATCTTAAAAAAAAAAAAGAATACATTTTTGAGGGGTGCCTGGGTGGCTCAATCGTTAAGCGTCTGCCTTCAACTCAGATCATGATCCCAGGGTCCTGGGATTGAGCCCCGCATTGGCCTCCCTGCCTGGTGGGGAGTCTTCTTCTCCCTCTTCCTCTGACTGCTGCTCCTCCTGCTGTGCTCTCTCCCTCTATCAAATAAATAAATAAAATATTTTAAAAAAGAATACATTATTGGTAGCCTTCTATTATTATATTATCTGGGTCACATTCTGGTCTATATTCGGAAGCTTACTTTTTTTTTTTTCTTTTGCAGAAATACTATCGGTGTTTCCAGACACGGGGAGCCTTGGGGGAAGAACAGACATCACAATTACAGGAGACTTCTTCGACAATCCTGTCCAGGTTACCATAGCAGGTAACCAAGTTGAAATGGCTGAAAATAGTTCATAGTTTTAAATGCTGTAGGAGATTACATACCTCTTACGGCATGGAGAGAGTGGGGGAAGCAATTTTTGCCTTTTCTGACTCGTCACACCACCCTGCCATAAGGTGTTTGACCCATTTTGTTGAGACTAGGTGGGGTTGAGGTCCTGCAGGAACAGGATGTTCTGCGGACACACTCATAATTCATGGGCAATTGCTTCAGGGTCTTCATCCTGGGAATGAAGAGAAGGGAAAAGTGTGGCAACCTCTTCACAAAGGTTTACTCCTACTGAAAGGCAACCTCTCTCCTCACCCTCCTTGCTCAGCCCTCTCTATAAGCTAGAGTAGATAGGCATTTGCTATGTAGATTCTTCTGGAATGTCTTTTTGGCTAATCCTTCTGTGGGACTCTTCGAGAACCTTCTGTTCTGCCAGGTGGGAGGCTCCTCCATTTGGTGACACCAAGGATGCGGGAACATGTCCTCACCATCTCACGTCACACTTGTCCTCCCATGCTCAGTTGAGTGGTGGTGTGTGTCCTCAGTGAATGGCATTGCTTTGCCTGGCTTGCTTTCTGATTACTATAAGCTGCCCTCAGTCCCATTGCCCTGCACACTCCCTTTCTTGGCCCCCTTCATTTTGGGTGACAATGTTTGCTGCATGACCCACATCCAGTTCATTGCCTTAGAATAGGAGCCTGTCTACTTCAGCATGGTTGTGTTGTCTTGCCATTACTTCTATATACCTATCTCTCTTTCTTTCTCATTCTCTCTCTTTCTTTGTCCATTTATCTGATTTAAAAAATTCCCCTCAGGTATTCCATGTGATATTAGAGACGTGTCTCCCAGGAAGATTGAGTGCACCACCAGGGCTCCAGGAAAAGGTGCAAGGCTCACTGCCCCTCAGGCAGGTAAGGAAGTCATCACCACAACTGTTCAGCGAACTCCAGCTATAATCGTGAGGGACGGAGAAGTAGAAATGAGTGTTTGCTGCCTCAGCTGTTTGACTGGTTAGCTCTGTGAGCTCCGGGCCCCAGACACCACTATCAGGGCTTTCCTTTCAGAGAGGTCCTTAGCTTTGTTCTGGTGTTTCACCACACTGCACTTCTAGCCCCAACCTGATAAATGACTAGTGGGGTTCAGGGGAGACCTGATCTGGAAAGCATAACTACAGTCAAGACATTGTTGTAGCCACTGGTCGAAACCCCTAAGCTGCCTCCCTCTATACCATGGGTCAGTTGGGAGCCCATTGTCTGAGAAGACCAGATCATTCAAGGGCCCTCTCCTGTGCATAATGACAGCAGCAGGCAAGGCCAGGGAGTGGGGCATGGTGGGGTGCATTTAAATGCCATTTCTTTTTCTTTGGAAAGTAAGGATGTGTTGTTGCCTCAAGTTTATGCCTGAAGTGGGCAGAAATGGGGGAGGCGGGGGGAACAGGTTCCACCTGTTCTTTTCTGCAGATGAAAAGCAAGGCCCTGGAGCACTTTTCTGGAAGCTCAGGTGTAGTTAGGACGAAGGGCCATTGGCGTGTTTAGCCTAGAACGAGGGGCTGCGCGTCTGTATTCCTCACCTGCCCCACGGGGGCTGACTTCATGGTTCAAGTGCAGATAGTGAGCTCAACTCCAGAAGCTCCGCACTTACAGGGGAAGTAACCCAGCAGGGGGAGAAGCCTTTCTAAAGAAAGACCATTCAGGTGTGAAAATGCATGCAAAACTTTGGCTTGAGCATTTTCTGGGTCCCAGATCTGCCATTTTACTCAGGGAAGGCTCCCATCCAAGCAAACAAAACTACTGAAGCAGGTGGTAGAGAGAATGTGTGTTTCCTGTCAGGAAATAGAGAGCTGTCCCCTCTTTGAGTGGTCTCCTGCATTAGCTGCTTGGGAACTGGTAGGATCATTTCCTGAACACAGCTGTTCTTGAAAGTTAATGTCCTTTATGAAGACCTTTTGAAGTTTCTCCTATGAAAGGAGGGCAGAGGACTATGTAAGGCAGTGGTGCTCCAGGGCCCACTGGGGGGTGCTTGGCCACAGCTGGTTGGTCCCGTGGAGATGGTGGGGTGTTGACGGCTGACCTCTCCTGAGGGGAGGTGCCCAGGACATGTTTCCATGCGCAGGACAGGCATCAGAACAGTTCTCCAGTAACCCGAGTACTATATTAAACTATGCTCTTACTTTTCTGCTTGTTCCTTATGTACTTCCTTTTTTTTTTTTTTGGATTTCACAAGACGACAGTAGTAGCTTAAAATAGTAATGATAAGTACTGCAGCAATCCTTCATTAAGTATTTACTATATTTCAGGCTCTTTGTGTATATATTTCAAGCTCCCATTTTTTTTTTGCCAGAATTATTAATTGACCTCATTTGCCCCCCCCCCACCCTCACCCCCTAACAGCCTTACTGAGATACTATTGACATATAACTCCATCTCCCTTAGTTTTTGGTGCATGATCTCTACTTATTGTCTCCATTTTGTTGCACAAGAAAATGAAGGCATTAAGTGGTTTGCTCAAAGCTGCACATGTAGGAAGTGGCAGATCTGGAATCTGAATCCACAAATGGATAATTCTCTAGCTGCACCTTTGGTCCAAGGGTGCAATCATGCAATATTGATTGTACATGTACCTTTGGTGTCAAGGTTTGCTTAATATAAAACACAAAGTAATCAGTACAATATCATTGAAAATATCATGTAATGGCAGCATGCCACATAATTTGTTCCATGTGTGAATCCACACATTGGGGCCATGACATGTATAAAATTTAAGGATTGCTGATTTTCTGGGAAAAAAAGTGTTGTAGGGATAGAAATTCCCAGGCTGAACGAGACCTTAAAAGATACTGAGGGGGTCTCTGGGTGGCTCAGTCGGTAAGTGTCTACCTTCAGCTCAGGTCATGGTCTCAGGGCTTAGGATCAACTTCCTGCATGGGGCTCCTGGCTCAGCGGGGAGTTTGCTTCTCTGTCTCCCTCTAACCCTACCTACCCGCTCCCCTCCCTGACCCTGCTGTGCTTGTGATCACTCTCTCTTCAAATAAAATAAATAAAATAAAATAAAATAGATACTGAAGTTCACTCTCTGAACAAGAGAAGTCAGAGCACACAATTATGGTGCCCTCCCTTACTTAATCGTACCATTTGTTTGGTTGGTCAGTTCTCTCCATGACGGGCTTCTCTTTCCGGACACTCCCATTAAAAAGGACTTCCTACCCTTTTGTGGTCCTCTGAAAATATTCCCTTACTGCTCCTTATCAAGTATCTCTTTCCAAGAGTCTCAATCCGACACTATGCAATATTGTCTGCTTTCTGGAACATTTGTGTTATCTGTAGAACCTCTCACGTGACTACTCCATTGGGATCTCAGTTGCTCACCTCTGTAGAGAGTATCTGGATTGCCTTCACTCTGTTATCTGAGGTAAAGTACTTCCCCAGTTTGGGGACAAATGTCCTCTGATGTTTATGAGGTATGCATGTCTTACAGGAACCGAGGGCTTCTGTTTGAAGTCGGAGAAGCCGTCGAGGGCTTGGATCTCACCTCAGGCACACCGGGTACCAGTGGCAGATTGTCCCGAATGCCAGTTCACCATCTGGATTTTGGTCAAAAGAAGGGCTGCCCTTCAGGTATGCTGTAGGAAAAGCAGAGTTCCAGTCAGAAGTGTTTTTCTTTACTGGCCTAGGTGAGACCCGGAGACAACAAGCAATGAGATTTCCAGGGGGAGAAATTGGAACATCCACCAATCCAACAACAGTTTGACCATGTTTCTCACCAGTGTTGGTCATGTTAGTACAACACAGCCTTCTGTATGTGCACACTAACTTTCGATCAATAGGTAAAATTTAATTTTCTACAAGTCAGTTGACATCTGCTTCGGGAGATCACTATTAATGGGAATACTGAGCTGGATAAGCCAGGACACTTGGTAGAGAGCAGGGTAAAACTTGCCAAGACCTGAAACCAACCTCTGGCTGATGCCAAAGAAAGAAGCAAGAATAGTCTTTGGTCATATGGGAACACGCACCCAGTGCCAAGGTCAACCCAGTGGCTGGCGCCTAGCGGGGGAATCTGGTATGGGCTTCCGAGAGACATTGTTTTCCATAGCAGTGATGGCAGCGTGATTATTGTTTTCCTATTAGTGTGTTGTGAGCATTTTTGATCCCTTCAAGGACATGGCCAGAATGTCTAGTTTTCTGAAGTGGTCTTAAAAATATAAGAAGTTGAGAATTGCTTAGACACACTGTTTCCTTCATGTGCCCTCAGCGTATATACAGAAGGATGGATTCTTTACTGTGGTGACAAATCTCTTCTCCTTTCAAACCTCTCTCAAAGAGGTTGGTCATGACCCCTGGCTGTGAATTCCAGCCATTCCGTGACTTCCTCCAAGGATTTGGGCATTTAAAATTTCAACTCAATTGTGGAATGAAAGACTTTGTTCCTTGTTCAGGGAATTTCAGACATCAAAGAAGCCAAGGAGGGAAGGAAATCTGAACAGAGAAGAGTAGTCTCTGTTGTCCCAGATGCCTAACTAACTAGGTATTTAACCACCAATGTATAGTTTTAAAGTGGCAATCATGGTGGTCCTTTGTGGCACCTAAGGATACATCTTTATCATAGTTTTTGAGAACCATCAATCATGTTCAAAGGAAAACCTTTCAGCTATATTCAGTGTGTGGGGAAGTGTTAAGGAGACAGACCACCTCAAAATACAAAAGGGAATTTTGGCTATATGTACCATCAGCAGGGAATGTGTCTAACTGTCATTTGGAGGAGTTACAAACCACAGTAACTCTTCCCAGTCTCTCTGTCCTTTATTTCTTTAAAATTCAAAATTTTTAAATTAAAAAAATTAGAGTATTTATTGATTAATTGATAAATCATTATATTGGTGGACCTTTGAAATAGTTATTTTCAAAATGATTTTCAGAAAATATTCTTGGTGTTTATTGAGATAGTTTAATCATTTGCTTAGCCATATCTGTCTCTAATATTAAGGTCACTAGAATTGATCTGAAACATTAAAAAATGTATGGTCATATTTTTGAAGTATTTCATAAATTGCCTGCATCTTTGAAGTTGTAGGATGTGTCTTTTAATTTGAAATTGTTGACACATTTGATTGAGTTTTCTCTGTGGGTTGTAATATTTTTAATTGGAAAAATAATCTTTGTAGGTGTTGAGGTAATTGGTAGGCTCAGAGCAAATCACTCCCCCACCCTTTTGTGAGATAATATTTAATTAGTAAACCTTCAAATAATTAAAAACTATTTACTGATCACCTATGTTACACACAACATTGTGTTCATTATGGAGGCTTTAGAAGGTAGAGAGCAAGGTCATTATCTTGGGGAATGACCAGCCTTGTCACATGCATGTACAGCCACAGAGCAAGGTCAGACAGCAAGGACTGACCTTCCTCCACATATGCAGTGTGTCTCCCGAATTTCCTATTTAGTTCAACAGATTATGTATTGACTTACTACCATGTTCCAGACCTTCAAAGACAAGTTAGTTCATGAGAAGCAACAACTGAAGAAATATTTATAGGTCTAGTTTGCTGATGAGGAACCATAGGTAAAGTGTTTTTCTAATGTTATAAAACTAACAAGCATCAAAAAGAAGCTCTGATTTTTTCTGATTTCAAGTCTTGTGATTTCTCCAGAAGTCCACCTATACCACATTATGGCATACCTCCTTTCTCACCCATAGGAATATGATATTTTAAAGAGACACAGCAGTCTGTGAGACCCCACAGAAGCACCTTTTGTGAAGTTAATATCTACCATGAGGGAGACAAAATAGAAGCTTCTCTTAATAACACTTGGGGCCATTTCAGTTGGTGATCTCTAGTTCTCGTTCTTTCTTTCTTTCTTTTTTTTTTTTAAGATTTTTTTTATTTATTTGACACACAGAGAGAGATCATAAGTAGGCAGAAAGGCAGGCAGAGAGAGAGGGAAGGAACCAGGCTCCCCACTGAGCAGAGAGCCCAATGTGGGGCTCGATCCCAGGACCCCAAGATCATGACCTGAGCTGAAGGTAGAGGCTTAACCCACTGAGCCACCCAGGCACCTCTATTTCTCTTTCTCTCTCTTTTTTTAAATTTTTTTTTTTTAACATTCAATCTTGCATGTTTATTAAATAGTTTATATATAAAATGAAATATCAAGGTGTTCTACATTCATATAAACAATTGTGATAACATTTGAAATTGTAAAGAAACCTACTGAAGAAAAGACATACTTTACTACTTACAATGCTAAGCTAAGCACAGGTGATCATTCTAGATAATTTCTTCTAAATACATAGACACAGGTTTGTGGCTTCAGAAAGCAAACACAGGAGAAGTATAAGGGTGTATCATTCTTCTTTCCTTTTTCACCATAAGACAGGATGGTCCAGTTTGGAAAAACCGAGATCTTTTCTAAGTTCCAAATAGGTGCCATTGCTCACCCAGGAGTCATCACTGGATTTCAGGCTATGACAAATGGTGCTTCTGAGAGAAAGATGGATAAGGGAAGAGTCTGTCATGTGTAAAACACGGCTGGGATGACGGCCACCATCTTGGGTGTGACTATATAAAAGCTAGGAATCAGCCGGGTTGTTCACAGCAAGTTATAAGTTGACATTAAAAACAAAAGGAATTGGAAGACGTAAGAGTCAGGAGAGCACAACCTTGGTTCACTATTGTTTGACTAGATAATATATTAAATAGATAAAAATTCATAAGGTCCAAAGGGGTGGATAGCTAAAAGTCTTCTTTCTATTCCCATCTCCCAGACTCCTACTCTTTTTTTAAATTTTTAAAAAAATTTTAATTTAATTTTTTTTAATTTTAATTTTTTAACTAACATATAATTTATTTCAGGGGTACAGGTCTAAAGGTCTAAAGGGCTAAGCCTTTAGACAGTCCTGTGCTGCAGCTACAACTTTCCCAAAGACACCTTGATTACAAAGGGAATTGTGGCCATTGTGAAGGGATGGGTTGAGATACAGACTAGCAGGTGCTGTAGGAATAGCTATTTCCAGCGTATGCTGGCCACTCACATGACAGAGTCAAGTGTTTCTTCCTCCTTGCCACAAAGAAAACAGTACAGTGGGGCATCTGGGTGGCTCAATCAGTTAAGTGTCTGCCTTTGGCTCAGGTCATGATTCCAGGGTCCTCAGATAGAGGCCTGCATCGGGCTCCCTGCTTGGCAGGAAGCCTGCTTCTCCCTCTCCCTCTGCCTGATGCTCCCCCTGCTTGTGTGCTCTAACCTCTGACAAATAAATAAAATCTTTTTTTTTTTTTTTTTTTTAAGGAAAAACAAAGTGCAAGAGCACTCATTTGTTGGGTCTGTGACCCGGGTGTTGGCTGTTTTTAATTCTCTCTGTTTCTCTCCTTTCCAGAGCACGGCTCAGTGGGTTCTTTGTGGCTCCCGAGACAAATAATTACACTTTCTGGATCCAGGCTGACAACCAAGCTTCCCTGTACTTCAGTCATTCAGAGGACCCAAAGACCAAGGTATTCACCTTCCTCTTACTTTTCTTTTTCTTGTCCCTAGTTCTTTACTCCTGAAAAAAAAAAAAAAAGAATAACACCAAAGCGTTCATATTCTACTTGTAATTGTAACATGTCACTAAGCAACTAGGAATTTTAATGTTTCATTTTGTTGGGGGGGTGGGTGGGTTTATTTTTTGTTAAATTTTTTGAAAATTGAGATATAATTGACATGATTTTAATTGTTGAAAAAGAATTTGGTTGAATGTGTTGGCACATTTATTGAGCACTTACTATAAGCCCAATGTTAAGCAACATTGTTTATGTACCTTGTCTCTGATCTTCACAACACCTCTGTGGGCTAATTATATTTATCTCCATTTTCCAGATAAGAAAATGGAGGCTTAGAAAGATTATATGGCCAATCCAGGGCCACTTGGATCAAAAGAGGCATGGTGGTTAGAGTTCAGACTCTGTCTGATTCTAAAACTTGTGCATTTTTCCCTGGTTTTTGGGCAGAGATGTAGCCAGTCTTATTTAGGAATTTCCTGGTCAGCTTTGAAGGATAAGAAAAAGTGCTTTTAACAAAAAGCCAAGATTCACTAGCAGCACTGACAAAGAACCACTTATGCCCTCAAATTATTAACATGCTTCTGCAGAATTATTTTGCTAGTTGCTAGAGAAACATTGTAGATGTTGGGGCAGTCAAGTCATTCTAGGTTTCTCAGTTGGCTTAGTATTATTTTATCCATAGTATCATGTAAAGCCAGGGTTTCAGGTTGGCTGTTTCTGCTCTAAACATGGACCATTCAGCCTTATCTGAATACAGTTTATTAGAGAGACAGAGATAGAGTGAGGAGCAGAGAAGCATATACAACCACAGGCGTGTGATTGAGCTGACTTATTGGAAAAGCAGACAGTCCAAAGACCCTGTCAGTAGCTGTTCAGGCACTTGCGGTTTAAGAAGAAAATGCCCATAAGCTTCATAGTATTGACTGTGATATACTTCTTGGGCCCCAGGTGAAAGTGGCCTCCATCAGGGTGGGCATTGCTGACTGGTTTGACGCTTGGGAGCAGACTGGGCATGACGGGACTCGGCAACGGAAGACCCCCAAGTTGGAGCTGGTTGGTGGCACCAGCTACTACCTGGAAGCAGAGCATTGTGGGAGAGCCCCCAGCAGGGGAATGAGAATTGGCGTCCAGATCCACAATACCTGGCTGAATCCTGATGTGGTCAGCACTTACCACCGCGAAAAGCAGCAAATCCGAATCCACGCCCAGAGACTTCCGGAAATCCAGGTGTGCGGCTGTTTTCCATCCTGTGGGCTTGGATTCAGGGCCTGAACGCTGGAAGGAACATCATCTGGCTTAGTGGAAGGATCACTAGCTGGGAGCCAGGAGGATTGAGTCGTAATGATAATTCTGCTGCCAGAGGGATAGGGTATTTATCCAATAGGATTGTGAGGACATCTCAAACAAATGCCGAGTCTTATTATTATTATTTTTTAGTTTTTTTTTTAAAAAAGATTTTATTTATTTATTTGACAGAGAGAGAGAGATCACAAGTAAGCAGAGAGGCAGGCAGAGAGAGAGGGGGAAGCAGGATCCCCACTTAGCAGAGAGCCCAATGTGGGGCTTGATCCCAGGACCCTGAGATCATGACCAGAGCCGAAGGCAGAGTCTTTAACCCACTGAGCCACCCAGGCGCCCCGCCAAGTCTTATTATTAAGATAATTTTACTGTTAGGAATTTAATTTCCAGGTAAACTCTCTTTTAGAATCTTGTTCTCTGGAGTAGAGATAAAGTCCTACAAATAAACAGACCCACATACGCAAGCAAGCACATGAGTGTACACACACGTGATTCCTTTGCTGTTACTGACGCAGGTCCTATCTCTCCACTCATGGTGTTTTCTCCATCTGCTTTGTACAGGTCAAAGCCTTTGGGTCTCTCTGTGGTGCCCCATACTTGTGTTGAACAATATCAGTGCCCTTTCAGTTGCTTACTTCTTGGCGTACAAAGATGAATCCTTATGGACTCTGCTTTTCAAGTTTAGAGTCTAATAGTAACACATGTATGCAAATAACCATAGAACAAGGTAGAAAAGAGCAAGTGATGGAAGTGACCGATCTTCCTTTGTAACTAAAATATAGTGTGCCTGTCAGGGAGCATGTGAGGAGCAAAGCAGATACGGAATAAGACTCTGCTCCTGCCCTCCGGCCCCCACCGCACCCCTGGGAGAGGGTGCTAGGCGAGAAGGGCTGAAAGGGGCCCTTCAGGGGCTGCACTGACGTCTCACACCCTAACAAGAAGTGGGGGACACGGGTGAATAGGGAGATAGACATAGGAGAGTTTTCGTTCAGTGCTGACACTTGGGTTCGCAGATGTTTCTAGATGGTAGTGAGTTTAGACAAAACTGAAATTACAAATAAAAGGAAACAGACAGTGGAGGAGATGTGTCCCGAGTTTCTCTGGCTTAATTAGCCCGCGTCACTTATTCCTGTCACTCTCGACAGATGCTGACCGTGTCTGGCAGAGGGAGCTTCGTCCTTACTTGGGACAATGTCACCAGTCAGCCAATCTCTGGAAATGTCACAGCCCATCAGGTGGGAACCTTCTTCATATAATGACAGGTGGAGGAGTTGGGGGAGGGATCTTTATGTCCCCGGTGTACATTCTTGAGTTGGTTTGTTTGTTCTTTTAAAACAGATTCAAAGAGCCATTGAGGAGTTACTTGCCGTCAAATGCAAATTGGAACCACTTTCGGCTAGCAGCCTACTCTGGCTTGGGTTTGAACAAGGTGTGCTTGCCTTGCCTTGACAAATGCTGATCCTCTTCTCCATTGTCTATCTCTCTATCTTTTTCATTTCCTGCTACCAGAGTCAAGAAAAGTTACGGAAGCTGGATTTGGACACCCAGTGGTCACCAGAGTGATGGCACACGTGGGAGGAGGTCACTTGGTGTGGGTTTCAGAGAAAGAAAAGCCATTTCCCTGGGGCTGTCAGGTGGAGCCAAGTGCTCCCCATGCCGCCCATGGGAGAAAGGGCAAACCATACAGGGGGGAATGAAAACACTACAACAATGTATCTTATTTAATTCAAATTGTAGCCAAATAAAGGAATTGTTGCATGAAACAGTTGAATTGTTACATGAAACATGTTTACCAAATTATAAACATGCCAGGGATGGTTTTTAAGATACTAATGTGAGCTCAGTTATAGTCAGAGCTCCTTGTCTCTGCTTCTCAATAGTTTTTGATGCCATGGTACACAGAGAAAATTGTCATCAATGTTCGATGCTCTGTGGCAGACAGAATGGGGCTCTGCTGTCAGGAGCCTTCAAGCCTTCAAGCTCGAGCCTCGCTCTGCTAACCCAAAGGCTGATGTCATGGTGAACTCATAACCCAACCCCTTGACACATGTTGGGAAGCTCTGTCTTATCAATCTCTATGCCGGTCTTCCTGTTTTATCTGCCTCCAGGCCCAGAAGGTTCCAGCTTTGAGGGGGACCTCACCAGTGGAACAGAGCCCTTCTGCGGGAGGTTCAGCCTCCACCAGCCTCGACATCTTGTCCTAACACCCCCAGCTTCCCAGAAGGGCTACCAGCTAGATCAGTACACGCACGTAAGTAGCAGTGCTCACCCTCCTGGGTGGGTTGGGTAGGGAGGGTTATGCTCTGGGGTTGAGACTGAGGAAGCAGAAGCTAAAAGGAGTGATTGCTGGGATCTGCTCCCTGTGTGTTTCAGGCTGAGATTCTGGGTTTCTTAGCTGCTGTTTCAAGTGGTGAACAGATACCTCTGGTCCTTCATTAGTTAGTGGTTCCATGGAAATGCCTTTGTCTTAGCTGTAGACCCATGGATGTTTTTACATGCTCCAGGATCTTCTTTGCTCATTGGGGAAGAGCGTGGACACTGTAGTCAGACTGTTTGATTTTGAATTTTGACGCTACCCCTACATGTCCTCAGGGTCTCGCTTTAGTATACCCCTCTGTGAAATGGGTAGTCATATGGTCTAGAATTGTGGTGGAGATTAAATGAGATAGCCTACTAATGTATGCACTGGTTAGGACTCTGTTAAATGCTAGTCACTGTTCTTTATTATGTTTTTTTTTTTAAAGATTTGATTTATTTATTTGACAGACAGAGATCACAAGTAGGCAGAGAGGCAGGCAGAGAGAGGGGGAAGCAGGCTCCCCACTGAGCAGAAAGCCTGATGAGGGCTCGATCCCAGGACCCTGGGATCATGACCTGAACCGAAGGCAGAGGCTTTAACCCACTGAGCCACCCAGGCACCCCTATCGTTTTTTTTTTTTTTTTTTAAATTGATGGGTTGACTAACACATTTCTTGAGTAACTTATATCCTTTGTGCCAAGCTCTGCCATCTTTCATAAAAAGAGAGCAGCCTCTTTGCCCTTTGGGAGCTAGAGGGAGCCTAACGGGCTGGCTGAACTCATGGCAGTGTTTGGGGGTGGGTGGCTAGAGGACTCTCTTTCAGGCCTGAGATCATATCATTCTTTGATATTCCTCAAAATTCCATCTCCTATGTGTTTCAGGGTTCAGTCAGTTCTTAGTGGAACTTCCCCGGGGAGCTGGGATTAGGCATGTCAGGTTGGGGTCCCATCCATCTTCCAGTATGCCCTCTACAGGACGGGATCCCAAAGAGGGGCCATTTGCCCACATGGGGAAGTCTGGAATTATGGAGATGATTCTGGTTGTTACACTTGGGAAGTGTTACTGGCATCTAATGGGCAGTTTCTAAGGATGTTGCAAAACATCCCCCAATGCACAGGACAACCCCATTCCACGCCCCCTGCTGACCAGAAAAGAATTATCCAGTTTGAAAGGCCAACTGTGGAAAAAAAAAATTCTGTAATAAATTCTTCTTGGGAATTTTGCTTAACTCAGAAACCAAGGATGACAGTGAATTAGAGTTCAGGCACTGAGGCTCAGAGAGGTGAAGTGAACTGCTCAAGGTTACACAGGTAACTGGGTCAGAACAAGTGTGTTCTAGCTGAGATACTCCAAAGTCCTAACTGCCAAGCACAGTGGTAGGCATTTCATAACTCTCCGTGGAGTCAATGACAATTTATTCTGTTTGCCTTTCTGGTGAGATTAGTAAGCTCCAGGAGGATGGGACCTGGACTGACATTAACTATCACAGCATGAGGGAGTTTCCTAGGGACGGGACCCTCTTGATGACACATTGCTTGAATGGCTACTTCTTGCACTAATCGAACTCATACCCTTCTCTGTTGTCCATAGTTGTGCCTTGCATACAAAGGCCACAAGAATAACATCCTGAAGGTGACCGTATTTTTCACAACCGACTCTCAAAACTTCATTAAGAAGAACATCACCTGTGACTGGAGTCTTGTGGGGACCAGTCCCGACAGGTAGCTAATCTGTGGGAAGTGTGGTGGCAATTCTGCCGGCTGGGATGATTAGCTGTCTTGGGGATAGGGGCCCATGTGAGGTACTGATGATTTCTTATTTTGGGCCTCAGATATTAACCTGGGGTTCTTTTTTTTAAAATTTAACTATTTATTTTAGAGATAGAAAGCATGCACATAAGAAGGGGGAGGGACAGAAGGATAGTCTCAAGCAAGCGCAGACTCCCTCCTGACATGGAGCTGGATGTGGGGCTCGAACCACCACCCTGAGATCATGACCTGAGCTGAAATCAAGAGTGGGACTCTTAACCAATTGAGCCACCCAGGCACCCCTTCCCTTGGGATTCTGAACACATCTTAGTCAACTAAGAAGTTTGATTTAAGAGTAGTTAGTTGTTAGGAATATAATACTTTTTGCAAATACCCTTGACACTTTTCATGGGGATAGAATGATAGAACATCTTATGTGAGAGAGATTTTAGAGACTGTTCCTTGACATTACTGATAGGAAAAACTGGGACCCAGAGAATTATTCAGTCACCAAAATTTATATAGCAAGTAAATAAAGACTCTGCAATGAAACTCAGGCCTCTTGCTCCCTTGATTTTGTGTTCTTTCCATATTGGTCTTACGGGTTTTGTAAGTGGTCTTAAACCTCAGTGAGTCTAGGAGTATTAATCTTCTCTGTGGGTAGAGCCTAACGTATGACCTGCTGAAGATACATAATTATACTGTAATCTGAAAAAATGCTGCTGACATTGTCATGAGCGAATGACTGCCTTGAAGTGTGCCTCACCCACATGATACCACACACTGAGCTTGTCTTGGATGGGATGCCTGTACCCATGGCACACAGGACTGCTGGGGTGCAGGGGTTCTTGGAGTGTCTCTCCTGACTGCACAGTCTGCAGGCCCTCTGGCTGGTGAACTTGGCTCTCTGGGAAGGGGCTGCAGGTGCACACAGAGAGGCCCAGTTCTGCTGTGGGCTTTGTTTTTCAGTTGGCGGTTCACTTGCACGGACCTCTGGGAGACCTGTGTGCGTGGCTCTGTGGATCTCGAGCCAGCTCTGGTAAACTCCCCTGTGCTGGTTCACCAGATCGACCTCTTCCCTCTGTCTCAGGAGACCCGTGGGTTCTATGTGGATGAAATTATTATTGCGGACACAAACATAACAGGTGATTATTGAATCTGCTCTCTTTAAGGGGCCTGTCTATCAAATGCTGACCTCAGACTTTTCTGCTTGTGGCAGTTCTTCTTTTAATGCAGAGGAAACACATGACTCCCCATCTTGTCTGATTGGTCCTGGAAAGAAGATTGGTTTGGGATTGTGTGCCCTTGGTCCCTCTATCTTTCTAGCTAACCCCCCCCCCCCCCATTTATCCAGTGCTTGCTCTTCTGTGCTCTTACCCCAATTTTACCACTTTCATGCTGAGAAGCTTTGTTTCCTCATCTGTAAAATGGGCATAAGCAGGACCCCATCTTATTGAATTACTGTGAAGGTTAACTGAAGTATAGAATGTAATGAAGTCATTACAGGTCTTGGACCATGGGAAGTTCTCAATAAATATAAACAGTTATTATTACTATTATCATGATTATTATTAGGTTAGCAGGATTTCTACACCTATCCATGAATTTATGTCTGTCCTGCAAATTGCTGGAAGGAATAAGGCAATATCTGGTCCTGTAAATGGGCTAAAGGTCTCATTTACACCTTCAAGGCAGACTCAGAAAAGTGAGAGAGTTAACCATGTCTTTATGAGAATAGGCTTGTCCTGCTTTCTGCCTATCCACATTCCTCCTACTCAACTTTCAGAGCTCAAGCTTAGTCCTTTCCTCCATGATCTTCCCCCTTGATCTCCTTTAGGCACAGCAACCTCCCCTAGCTTTGCTTGTCCATGAGTCTTAGGGACAAAGAGCTCATCAGGGGTCCTGCTGTCATCAGGAGTCCAGGCTGTGCAAGTATGATGGGCACTCAGGGGAAGAGAAACCCACAGCCAAGACAGAATGGGGCAGTCTGTCCCTGGGCTTCGAGGCTTCCAACTTTTGCCCACTTTCCCTTTTCCCTTTATAGTCTTGTGTCTGAAAGTTATAGAGCTGAGGGCAAGAGAGATTGGGGGATGGTGGCAGGAGGTCTCACTTTCGGCCCTGAAATCTCCTGATTCTAGGATACTCATCAAAATTCCATTTCTTACCTGGTTCACCGGTTTAAGTGTTTGGGGACATCTGTGCTTTGACTGATTTCAAACCCTGTTCATGTTATGGCATAATTAGGCGATGATAATATTCAAATGGAGTGCTGGGGTAACCACTTGAATTTCTTGGGGCCCAAGACAACTGGCTGGACCTTTTGTTGCTCTCCCCACCCCCCACCTAAGCACTATCTGGATTCCTGGAGTGCTGAGGCGATCAATATTTCATGCACTTGAACCATCGACTGGGAACTCAGGACTAGATGATCAACTCTGTTTCCACTCTCTCTAAACCCCTGAAGTCCAGGAGCCAGAGCCCCTCCTCACTGCCCCACCCTTTAGCCACCAAATGCTCCAGTATGTGGGACCACCTAGGGTTGAGGTGAGGGGCAGGGGGGAAGGGAGGAGTGGCTTGGGTGAAATAGGCCCCCCTCCCATTTTGTCTAGTTTCCCTGCTGGCGATGACTTTGCTTTGAGGATGATTTAATGGCAAGATGAACCCTCCACAATCAGGCCCGATAGCCATTTTTAACTGAGATTTATCTGATCAGCTTCACACTTTATATTCTCTGATCTCCTCTCCTCTATGAATGTTCCTTGTATGTAATGGTGCCTATCACTTACTTCTCATTGAGATCTCAGAAGCCCATGAAGTGGTCCTATTATCTCCACTCTGTAGATGAGGAAACCAAAACTAAGAGGGGTTGAATATCTTGTCCCAAATCACACAGCTGGGATGGGGGGGTTGTCATCTGGACACCAGAGCCAAGCCTTCAATGACTCTGTGCCCAGATGAGCAAATAAGCATTTATTGAACACCTACTGTGTGCTTAGTATCATGCCAAATTAGCAGGGGTCATGCAAAGATGCTGCGCTTTGGACAGTCCACAGAACAGTGGATCAGAACACTGCCCACTGTTCTGATCATACAGTCTTGGGGAAGATGTGTCCCTTACCCAGGGGAAGAGAATCATAAAATATTATGCTGGTCATTTTGAATCTGCCATCCCACTAAACTCCCTGTGCCATGCAGATTGATGTGTTATGATTCCCACTTAACCAATGAGGAAACAGTCTTAGGTTATGTTGATCAGCCAAATGGTTACCTAATACAAGTGGAAAATCAGGATTTGCGCAGTAGTTCGTTTGAAGGCTTGCCCTGTTTCTGCGCATATGCTGAGCCCGCTCTGTGAATGAGCGCTCACATACCCCTAGAGGGCGCCTGTGCGCTCAATGTTCTGAAGGGGATCTGCTGTAGGTTCCCAGAGTTGCCAGGGGCCTTGGGGAGGAAAGGAGGAAGGGGTAGCAGTCCCGCTGCAGTAGGTCCTCTCTGTGTGGGGGTGCATCGCATAGCGTCGGGAGGGACGTTGGCCTGGTGTGGGGCTTATTAAACTTAGCTATGGAATTAGCGTTTGTCTCACTCAACCATGACCTCACATTTTCCTTCTGGTCTGAAGCCGCGTCCTCCTGCCTCCTTTTCCTTTGCTCTCATAGTGGCAGACAGGTGGGAATCTCTGCTTGAAGTGGGGGTTGAGAACTAAGTAACTCAGCATCTGCCACGGGGATTTTCCCCGTGGGAAAAAAAGCAGACACCAGTTGCTTGCTGACGATGGGATCATTGGTCTCTAGTTTCTCAAGCAGATTCCGAAACAGCTCGCCCCGGGGGCAACCTGGTAGAGTCGCTCTGCGTGGTGGGATCCCCTCCAGTCTACAACATCAGCTTCTGGTTGGTGGGGTGCGGCCGGGAGCTCCCACTCATCACCGCAAGGTAGGGAGAGGTCTTTGCTCACTTGTCCCTTCTTACGGTTGTTAGTTGGCCTGGGGGGGACACAGAGGTGGGACTTCTATCAGGAAGAGCTACCTGACTTGTTGCTTAAAACCACGGTTCTCAGTCTTAACAATGCAGAACGGATTCACCTGGGAAGTCTTGTTAAAACACAAATTGCTGGGCCCTAACCACTCTGTCTCTAACTCAGTAGTTCTGAGGGGAGGCCTCAGAATTTGAGAATTTGCATTTCTAATGAGCTCCCAGGCAACGCTGATTCTACTGGTCTGGGGCCTACACTTTGAGAGCTTATTTCTAGTAAATTTGTTTTTAAGTAGTTGTATTTTTCTGCTGTTCAGAGCTTCCCATTACCACTGTATTCTGCTTACTTTCCGCATTCCATTTTCCATATATTAATCTAATTGGAATTTTTCGAAGCAAAATGAAATAGTCTAAGGAAAAAACCCAGCTGTTTCTTTTTTTGGGGGGGTTATTATGCTAAGGGAAATGAGTCTTTAGAGAAAGACAGTTATCATATGATCTCACTGATATGAGGAATTTGAGAGGCAGGGCAGGGGTGGTTATGGAGGGAAAAATGAACAAGATGGGACTGGGGAGGGAGACAAACCATAAGAGACTCTTAATCTCAGGAAGCAAACTGAGGGTTCTTGGAGGGGGTGGGTGGGAAGGATGGGGACGGCTGGGTGATGGACACTGGGGATGGTATGTACTATGGTGAGAACTGTGCATCGTGTAAGACTGATGAATAACAGACCTGTACCCATCCCTGAAGCAAATAATACATTATATGTTAATAAAAAACAACAAAAAAAGCTGTTGCTAAGAACTTACCACCAGATGGTACTAGAGGCCCATAAGCGTTGCTTCTTACTAGACCTCAGAGTCTAGGCGCTGTTTATAAAGCAGTAACCAAGGATCAGGCTCCATCCACCCAACTCCTGGAACACACGTGTGCTCTAATTCGTTTTTTTCATTTTTCACTTAAACCCCAATAGGGATGAAAGACTCGAGATGCGCTGCCTTTAACATTTTTCTTTCCATCTTTTTCTAACATGTGCCAAGATGAGTTCTGCTCATACATGGCTGGGGCGGTGTATAAAGGGCGGGTACAGAGAGCTTGAGTCTGTGGTCTGCTCTCCTTGACTTAGTGTTCCATGGCCCGCTGGGCAGGAAAGATGTGCAGACCATCAACAGGATCAAGGAGTGAAGGAGCAGCGGTGGGGGAGGGGGAGCGGCCATCTTAGCCATCCTGCAGTCCTGCATTCCCCATGCCAACGCTTTAACTCAGAAATGCTAGAGGCTGATTTGGGTTACTCTGAACAGGTTCACAATGGCAGCCTTCCTTTCTCCTATTTCCTCAAGTCCATTAACTCCTTCCGGAAGCCTCCCGCCTCAGCAACACAGGACCCCCTTGGGCTGGCCTCTGCTAACTTTATCCCCCAATGCAGATGGCATCACTCTCTTTCTGTATAGTTGTATTAAGTGCATCGACATGCAGTTCTTTTTCTTTTTTAAAAAGATTTTATTTATTTATTTGTCAGAGAGAGCACAAGCAGGGGGAGCCGGAGGCAAAGGGAGAAACAGGTTCCCTGCGGTTTCTCCTGAGCAAGGAGCCTGATGGGGGGCTCGATCCTAGGACCCTCGGGATCATGACTTGAGCTGAAGGCAGATGCTTAACCCACTGAGCCACCCAGGCATCCCATCAACATGTAGTTCTTAATATTGATAAAGGTCATATATATTTATTGTTGAAAATTTGGAAAATATAGTAAAAGACTTAGGAAAAGATAAAAAGTCACTCATAATCCCTCTGCTTAGAGGTAACTTATACTGATATGTTAGATCCATATTCTAACTCCCTTTTTTCTAAGCAGTTTTTGTATACATATGCCCATATATATATGTATAATATTTACTTTTAAACCTCAAATTAGGACCATACATTACACACTATATTTGGTAACATGCCCATTTCACTTAATGGCCTAAATTGAATATTTCCCCATATCACTGATGGGGAATGGTATGATTTTTCTAAAATATGATTTCATTGGCTGAACGGTAGTCCGTCTCATGGTATGTCATGATTTATTTGACCATCTATTGTATTAAAAGCAAGATTAGGCAGGCCAGTGTGTTTGCACACAGGAACCAGCTAAGAAGTTGGCCAGAAGGAGTGGCCTGTGTGTCAGACGGATACAGAGTGGGGAAGTGTCTGTGGGACAGGGCACTGTCTGCTCACTTGATGATGTGAATGGGTTAGAGAAGACCACGTTCTCTGTCTACTCTGTGCTTCAGGGCCAAAGCTGTGGAGGCTGGAGGCTGGGTTCATCACTTTTTATTCTGGGTTCCTGTGTTCCCAGGATCAGTGCAGAGACAGGGTGGAACATTCTGTAAGAATCCGAATATTTGGGATGCCTGGGTGGCTCAGTTGGCTAAGTGTTTGCCTTCGCTCAGGTCATGATCTCAGTGTCCTGGGATCGAGCCCCACACCGGGCTTTCTGCTCAGAGGGGAGTCTGCTTCTCTCTTTGCCCTTCTCCCCCACTGCTTGTGTTCCCAATCTCTCTGTCTCAAATAAATAAACAAAATATTTAAAAAAAATTTAAAAGATTTTATTCATTTGTCAGAGAAAGCACAGGCCAGGGGAGAGGCAGGCAGAGAGAGACGCAGACTCCCCGCTGACCAGGGAGCCTGATGTGGGACTTGATCCCAGGATCCCGGGATCATGACCTGAGCCGAAGGCAGATGTTTAACTGACTGAGCCATGAATGCATCCCAATAAAGTCTTTTTTAAATAAAGAATCTTAAAATTTCCACTGTACCTCTTCTGCTGTGATGGGACAGGGTATCCAATGTTTGGGAGGTTGAGATTGTGTCCTGGAAACATGGCTGACTGCATGTTCTTTGAGCTGGGGTTAAGTTCTGTCTGGAGTGGCACTTCTGGATGGTTACTGTGCTTAAGGCTTTGTTTTTGACCTGCCACAGCTCTGTGCCCACTGAAGGAGGACAAGAAGGATCTGGGGTGGTCCAGGTGACAACACAGAGGATACAGAAGACAAGCCCCCCTTTAGGAGGATACTTCCGCATCCAACTTCCTACCACAGAGATTCCTGGTAAAGGGACAATTGGAGGGCATCAGTGTCTCATTTTCATTTTTAGGGGCATTCTCGGGCAAACAACATCCTGAGAGATTGTCAGGCAGGGTGACAGCCTTAAAGCCATTTTGTTTAGTTTCCAGCGTTTGAACATGGCCTTCTTAAAATTAAAGATCTGGACAATAATGATACCATATCATTTAATAGGATCCCAACTTTTTAGTTTTGTGGATGTGGAAACTGAGTGGAACTTCCCGGGATTGTCATAACAAATCACTGCAACCTTGGTGGGTTCAAACAACAGAAATCTGTTCTCTTGAATTTCTGGAGACCAGAAACCCAAAATCAAGTTTTCAGTGGTGCCACACTCCCCCCCGAGGGCTCTAGGGGAGGATCTCTTTCCCAGCTCTTCCAGCTTCTGGTGGCTGCCCATATTCCGTGACCACATCATTCCCACTCCTGCTGCCGTGGTCTCATTGTTTCTTCCTCTTCTGTCTCAAAGACTCCTCTGTCTCTCTCTTATAAGGATACATAGGATTGCATTTAGGGCCTACCTGATAACCCAGGATAAGCTGTTCCTCTCAAGATTCTTAACCACATCTTCTGCAATATAAGATACACTCTTTTGCCTTATAAGGAAATAGTCATAGGTTCCAGGGATTAGGACACTGATGTCTCTTTCTGAAGACCCATGGGGCCCAGTATGGCAGGTCTGGATATGAACTCGGGTATTTGATTATTAGGTCAGTCCTCTTCTCTCTAGAGTTTCCTAGGCCAATTTCTGTGGTAGACATCATCCTTCCAAGTCAAACTCCATGGTGTCACCATATGCTATTGAGAATTTGAGTGGTCATAAAAGTGTAGAAAGAGCTTTCAGATGTAATTGGTGTGGAACCTTTTCTAAATCCTTAAGAATACACACATTTCACAAAGGATAAGGAATAGAGGTGATGGCACTATTTATTTGGTAAAACCCTAGGAGAATCAGAAGGGAGGCTCAGGAGAGGTAAAGTGTGGCTGTATAAAAATTGGCACGTGGCCCAAAAGTCTCTGTCCTCCCAAGAAAATGATGGCTGGGCTTGCAAGAATCTTCTCGGGTGGGAGGAATGGGGTTTAACTCCAATTGGGCCACTTAGGACAAACTGAAGGCCGTGGGCTATTGGAGTCTGATAAATTTGGGTGAGTAAGTGACAGCGCCCTGTGTCTCTGAAGTCCATCCCTGGGTCATGCTTCCCTTCTCATGAGCTGCAGCTTGTCTGTAGATACTCTTCCTGCCATCATGTTCTGTTGTGATGCCCTTCACATCACTGCCAAACAATCCAGGGAAGTCAGCCTTAACTAGGACTTGGGAAATGGTAATGGCCTCACATTATCTAAATGTGGAACAACCTTTTTTAAAAGGAGAAGAATTTTGTTTGCATTTTAGAAAGACAGTGGTCTTTTCTTAACCCTCCCAGACTGTGTGGACTTCAAGAGGAAGACCCTTGGAGTTAGAAGGCATTTTGGGTTAAGTGAAAACCCGTCTTGCTTGATTGGCCTGCTTCTGAATCTTGTTGGGTCTCATTTTCTTCATTCTAAAGTAGGCATTAGGATACCTAAATGGCCCACCTCCTGGGACTTTTGGGAGTAGCTAATGAAATGGAAACTTTTGGTAAAGCAAGAACCAGGGTTCAAACACGAGCAGGGCTTAAGCACAGAGCGCTGTTATTTTTCTGTGGGGATGTGGAATGGGAAGCAGGTGGTTGGGCTTAAAAGAATTCTAATAGAGAAACCAAAGTTCAATGCCAACATTCCTCAGCTGGGTTGGCTAAGTTTTTATGGGTGTCAGCTGCTGTGAGCCTCCCCCACTCCCTGTGAAAGGTGGCCAACTTTTCTCTGTTCACAGGGCCAGCTAAATTTTTCCAGGGAAAACCCACCATTTAATTAAGCTTTCAGGCATTACCAGGGGCCTGGAGTGTATATTTGGAGTTGACAGTAGAGAAGGCTTTGTCTGATGGGACGATGCTCTCCGCTTGCTCTGAGATGGGACACTGATTAAAGGTATCACAATATAAAAAGTAGGCATCTCCTTGTGTTTGCCTTAGGAAACACATGGTTAACTGGGCTGGGGTTTCACTCAAAGGCACATTTTTTTTTTTTCAGTATAAAGTTCCTTTTATTTAAACAAGTGTCAAATATTAGTAATAATACAGGATTAAGAGTGGTTAATTAACAACTGAGAAATTATAAGAAAAACATCATTCTGTTATAAAATATAGCATTCAGCAGAGCAAATTTCAAGAGTGAGGATATACACCTATGCTTCAGAACAGACTAAACAGCACAGCCGAGCACGATTTGAGTCAAAGAAGCAAGGAAAAAAAGGAGGGAGGGGCCATAGGAGGCAGAGTATTGAAGCTTTTTTATTCTAGTGTCCCCAAATTGACTGTGGAAGTAAAAAGTTTCTACATTAAAAAAGTTTATATAAATTACATGAATTGCAATTTTCATAAAAGTCAAAATGAAATGTTCTGCATAGGACAAAGATATGCCTAAGCAACATATCATATCTGCACAAGGCCACTGAATGTCATGGATATTAATAACAAATGAAAAAGCTTAAGTCTATGACAGACTAAGCAAAGATTTGTTTGGTATTCTATAAGCCCAAGATTGTAAACTACTCTTACTATACAAAAGCTCTAATGACATACAGAGTTTTGTGTAGGAACTCTTGTGCTTCTGGTTGGCACATCATCTACTTTTTAATATGTGAAATTAATACAGACATTTGTGAGAGGTTGTGCAAAACTATTGTATTTACAAAAATGGCACAAAAGTGAATTCAACAGTCGATGCACATGCACACTTCATTCACATCTTCAACAAAGGATATTCTAACACTACAGAACTGAGTAAGAACACTAGCTTCAACAGCAGCTGTTAAGCACTAGAGTCACATAAGTTACACCAGAATGGGCAAATATTGCCCAAGTAAAATCTATTGTTAAAGCTGAAACAGGTTTAAGGCCATTCAAGTTCAAGCACAGAGAAACAAATCTTTCAAAACCCCATCTATTTTTGTTTGAAGAATGTGACCTTCTTTCCAACTTGTGGTCTTAAACTTCTGTTTTACAAAATCCAAAAGGAAAATACAGAAGAAATCAATACAATAAAGGTTATATTAAATAAGAGTAACATACAAAGCTATAATTAAGATGAATTAAAGAAAGCCAAAAGATTACAATTGTAAAACTTGCTTGTTACTTGTTGAATCAGTCCTATACTAGAAGTTAGGTAATATATACAACTATTTTCAAGTAGATTACTTTATGTTGCTCTAACATGTTCTCTTTATCAGTGCACTGTTAAAACTAATCAAAACTCTACACACGAATATTCCCTTACAATAGCAGCACACACTACCCGCTACTGCAAAGCTGTCATTCTCAAATGACTTGAGTGAATGAAAGGAAATAAAAGCAGAGAAGTAACATATTAAGGAGAAATAATGGAATTAGAAGATTCATGCAGTTCAGCTCTTTTAATCAGCCAGCCAGCTTGCTAGCAACAAGGGATGGATTGCCGTTGAGGAAGGTCCTGTGGAGTGGGAATGTGGTCACCAGTGACCTCTGTCTTATCCGGAGCTGCAGTAGGAAGCTGCTTGTTCTTTCATTTTTAGCTTTAGCCATGTTGTAATCCCAGAATCAAAATATTTTTGCCGCTTTCTGTAATCGTTTCCTTAAGAAATCTGAACCTCCAGGCTTTTGTCCCAGATGAGGATACCTTGCTTTTAATTTTGCTTCTTCAGCTTTCTCTGGACTAGTCACTTTATCTTCCATTTCCTTCTGCTCCTCCGCAGAGGCTGCCTCAGGTACTTCCGCTGACATACTGCTCCCCTCTGACCCTTCTCCCTCCGGTTCTGCGACTCAAAGGCACATTTTGAACTTGAGGGTCTCCTCTATAATTAGTGGCTTCTTTACATTTATTCTCTGTTATTTTAATGAGGAAACCCGGTGTGGTGGAGTAATTAGTATCTTGTATGTTTATATCAAAACCTTATTCCACAGATGTCCCCGTGCATGTATCAGCTAGTGACCTTCGCAAGCTTTTACAGAACAATGCTGATAACTTCACATCTAGGTACCTCAACGCCAGTGACTTCGCTGTGACAGAGGATCTAAAGTCTTGCTACGAACATGTGTGGACCCTCTCCTGGTCCACCCAAGTTGGAGATTTGCCCAATTTCATTAGGGTATGTATGCTAGTGCTGTGGATTTGACATCCAGGAGCAATTTTGTTAAAAGAAAAATCAGAATTATATGGGTGAAAACTGTCATGAATTATTAATTTTATTTGAATATTCAAATATTTGGGAAGTTTTCAAGGCATGTTTTTAAATCTCATACGTTCAATTGCTGATAAGCAATTTAAACCCAATGTCTTCTTCCCTAACTCAGTGTAGGTAGAAGTTGTTGGTCAGTGTCCATCGTACAATGATTCTACAATCTGTTATTGGATAATTTAAGCAGATGTGATTGACTTAGATTATCATGGAGGCAGATGGCACAACAGAAGGAAGTTTCGAAAAGGAGTTGCTGTCTCTGGATAATGACAAAACCAGATGCTCTTGCATATTTAGGGTTTAAAAAAATAATCTAATGATCATCTAGCATTTGGTTATTATAAAAATGAAACCCAAGATAAAATTTTATATCCCCGTTATATGGTATTGGGTCATCTGGTTTTCAAACAGAATACTGGGGTAGAGATGGAGGATGGACGAGAGTCATCTCATAGCACTTTTCCCCTTAACCTTTTATTTTATTATTTTGGATTGCAAACATATAAAATAGAAAAGCACATAGAAAGGAGAATATCTCAAGACAGAAGATTGTTTTTGTGCCTTTTTTTTTTTTTTTTTTTTGCAGCTCTACTGGCACATAAATATTCCTCTAGTCTACTAGGGGCTTTCATTAACTGTTACTTACAGTTAGGTTCTAGGCTTCACCCCAGTGTCACCTTCACTTTCTAGCATCTGGTTACCTGAAATGTGAGAGACCCTTTATCATGAGGTTTAGACTTCTATTAGATTAGACTTCTGTTCTGTGACAGAATTCACCAGAAATGTAACCATCTCAGGTCTCTGATGCAAATCTGACTGGAGTGGACCCTGCTGCAGCCATGCGTGTGGTGTATGATGGTGGAGTTTTTCTTGGACCCATATTTGGAGACATGTTGGTTACCACCAACCAACACTCTCAGGTGAGAGTGCATGGGCCGCCCAGAGTACAAGCACCACTTCCAAGGGTCTCAGCCCAGTATCCTGGATCAGTTTTCCACTCCATAAAACAGAGACAATTATGGCTGTCCCCTTTTTACTTCCACAGTGCATGAAAAACACTTCGAAAAATAGAAGCGCTTTGTAAACACAGTATCCTATTATTATAATTATTGATGCTGTGATTATGGTCCCCAAAATGGCGAACCTCGATAGTCACATAGGATTTGTTACCTCCACGCAGTGGCACTGGAAAGTAAATGAGCTAAGTCCATGCCTTTTCTCCTTAAAATGTCCTTTATATCTTTCCGTCTGCCCATAGTCCTGTTATAGGTCATCTGCTTGAATTTGAGAAATTTAAAAATGTGAAAACTACAAAAGAATAATGTAACCAACACCTGGGTATCCAAACCAAAGGTTAATAATGGCCACCATTTTGATAGATTATATTTTTTGTGTGTTTATGAATAAAAGAGAACATAATAACATTGAAGTGTTCTTTATCATGTATGCCTTCATGCCATCCCCACACCCTTTCCCTCCATAAGCAAACAGTATTATAAATAGAGTGTGTGCTTTTAATCTATATTTTATATGTAGAGCATCAAACAGGTCCTATTTTTTTTTCACCATCTCCACGTATGGTAGAGTTCTACCACATTAACATTAGTAACAGTGAAAGGAAGAGTCATGTAGTCTCTTATTGGGGACCTACCATTTTTAGAACAAAAGACCCCCAAACCAAAGGCCCAGGTAGACTATTTTCCAGTTGCATATCCATGTAGTACAATGCAAGGAAGGTGCCTGCCTTTGTTGGCATGTACCAGCAAAGAAAAGACTTTTCACAGATATCTAGTTGAACATAATCTAGAGTGATAAAAGTCATTGGATAGTTTGAATTTTCTTAAATTTACTACAGAGAGGAAATTTACTCAAGATTTACCATATTTGATTATAGAAATGTTAAGTTTCCAGCATAACAGCCATCATTTTAAGAAAGCCCTAACATGCTTTGAATCATTCATTAGGGTTTGTTACTGAGAAATAGAAGAAAGAGTCAAACATGTTAATTTGGGCAAATTTCATAAGTGCTTTCTGAGTACTCTTGAGCACATGAAATGCATACATTTGCCTTTACATTATTCTGCCTTTTTTTCAGGTGGTTGTGCGTGTGAATGACATACCTGCCCATTGCTCAGGTTCCTGTTCTTTCCAGTACCTCGAAGAGTCAACTCCCCAGGTCCACTCAGTGTGGTATTCCCTTGGTATGATTTGTGAGTTGGCATTGAGACGGTCATGACTTCAGGCTCAGTGATTTCTTAGAGGCAAGTACCTGGTGATGGGTGGACAGGAGGGGCATCCGTTTCATGGGGTGGATATTAAGTGATACAGCAGTAGTATATTTTTTGTTCAATCTAAATAATATGGTTATGGTTTGAAATGGAGGCAGGGTGGAGGTGTTTTTTGTTTTGAGAGCAAAAGAGACTGCACACCTGAGCAGGGGAAGGGCGGGAGGCGGGGGGAGAGGGAGAGAGAGAATCCCAAGCATGTGCCATACTGAGTGTGGAGCCCAATGTGGGGCTCAGTCTCACAACCCTGAGATCATGAGACCTGAGCTGAAACCAAGAGTGAGACACTTAATCAACTGAGCCAACCCAGGTGCCCTGAGACAGTTGGGGATTTGATGACCTAAAATGTTTTATTCTCTTTGTCCCCTGTTTTGAAATGTTTATTTTGATTTTTTTTTTATCATTTTTAAAGAGTTGAGTAGTGTTCTCTTATTCCTAGTTTTGAGAAAACTTCAGATGGGGGCTGTACATTGCAATAATAAATATAGATGCCCAATACTGGAGTCCTCATTCAACTCCTTGAATTTGGGAGGGAAGGTGAGAGGGAATGAACATTTGACATTAGACAGAGTTCTCTTAAATGGAGTTACAGCATTGAGAGATGACTTTGTTCTTTTACTTATTATTTTTCTTCTTTAAGATGGTGACATCCACCTACTGGTTTATATTTTTGGAACTAGTTTCTCTGGGGACCCCAAGGCCGTGGAGGGTTACGGTGAACAAAACGATCTGCAAGAGTTCTTTTCCTCAAACGAAACAAACGTGGTCTGTCAGACAGACCTGCTGCCGGTCGGAATGCATCAGCTCTCCGTGGTGGTGAGGCCTTCTGGTCGTGCCATCAACGCCAGTGGAGAAGCCCTCTTCCCTAAACGTGGAGCCCAGACTGGTTGCTGTGGAACCTTCCAGAGCTTCAGAGATTGGTAATCTGGGGAGCGCCCCACCCAGCCCCTGACCCTCTGATGCTAGCATGCTTGCCGAGATGCAAGGAATGCAGTCGTGTCACGTGATAAATTCCATACCCCCTGTGGGTCACAGGTTTTGTTTTCGGTCATCAACATTTTTTCTAATGACCTATAGACTTTTGAGCCCTTAAATGAAGTCACTTGCCACATAAAGGATCATAGCTGGCTGAGGGTGTCAGCATAACTGGGTCAGTCACTGGGGCACTGGAACAATTTGGTCCAGGGAAAACAACACTAGGTTGGGAATTAGGACACGGGCCTGGGTTTTTGTCCTGCGGAAGTCAGATGTGTGACTTAGGAGTCTCGATTACTTTTATGGAGGCCGTTTCCTAATAACAATGTACGGTAGGGCATGGTATCATTATTGAGTACCTCATCTGGGGAGTTGCACTCCCTAAGTGCCTAGAGCTGACCCAAAGGTGGAATTCCTGTCCCAGTTTTTTGAGGTGAGATGATGGTGGTTTGAAGAAGAGTGACTTGTCCAAGGCTTTCCAAAGGGAAGAGGGAGAGTTGGATACAAACGGGGATTTTCAGTAGCTCAGCCTCCTGCTTCTTCTAAGCTCTCCCTGCTGTTTAGCTATGCGGTGGGCCTAATGATGCCTGATTCACCAGCCTCCTACTTTTGTGTGAGATTAAAATGAGTGAACAGATGGGAAAGGACCTTGAAAAGTAAAAAACATTTACAAATACAAAGTATAGGTCTTATGTACACAAATGTTTGTGGAGTGAGGTACAATTGGGTCCTTGGCCAGCATGCAAAGCCAACTACTGTCTAAGCAGGAGGGGTAGACCGAGGGCAGTGGGTCTGATCGACACTGACCTCATGGATTGTAGGTTAGTGCCATGGAAACCAAGGATCTCTCCATGCCTTCTGAGGGACGCAACCAGTTAAAAACAACCCAGCCAGGTTGTAACAATGTCAGGAGCAACCCACGCTTATATGTGTTAATGTATGATTTTAGAGCATAAAACTACTTTCCTTAATGTCTTGGATCTTTGTCATTTTGTCATAAATAGTTTTATTTTCTGGTCAAAGAACTGTGGCTTAGAACATTCTTTTATAATTTTTTTTTTTTTTTTAAAGATTTTATTTATTTGTCAGAGAGAGAGGGAGAGAGAGCAAGCACAGGCAGACAGAATGGCAGGCAGAGGCAGAGGGAGAAGCAGGCTCCTGCTGAGCAAGGAGCCCGATGCGGGACTCGATCCCAGGACGCTGGAATCATGACCTGAGCTGAAGGCAGCCGCTTAACCAACTGAGCCACCCAGGCGTCCCTAGAACATTCTTTTAAAAGGCAGCATTTCCTGCCACAGGCTCATTGCTCAAAGGCACAGCTCACTTCTGGCTTGACTTTGCCCAGCTAGAGTGAATTGTGAGGCCTGCCTGCCTCATCTCTGCACAGAAACAGGGCAAGCTTGTTCTTAATTTCTCGGTGGTTTCCAAGCAGGGGCCAGATGATATGGGGTGCTCAGGGTGAAAGAGCATATTCTCTCTGAACTCGGTGCTTATTGGTTTGAATTTTAGGGCTTAAAATAGTGGCTTCAGGGGAATCATAAGGGGCTTTGATCTGAGAAGGTTGGCCTTTTTGCAGTTCAGGTAACACTAAGCTGCTCCAGCTCCTCTCCACCCACCCCACCAACTGGATTGTGCAGACCTCGAGCGCCCACCTGTCATCCTCACTTCCCCTCTGCAGAGTGCTTTGCACAGGCCGGGGTTGTGGGGGCAACTCTCCTGTTTCCTTGGGGCTGAGGGTTTCCCAAGGACATGAGACTTTCAGTTTAAAATGAGGTTGTGGAACTTTTGGTGCGTGAACTCAGGGAGGTCCCAGGCAAAGCGGGGTGAGTTGGTTACCCTCTCGATGTGCTGCAACCGGGAAATCTGTCCATAGTGCAGGGATCTGTCCGGGAGAATTTGCTTCATCCTTCAATACTTTAGTAAAAGATGGAAAACTCCAAGGAGGGCTAGTGTCTGGTGGGTGCAGGTGAGCTTTTAGTAAGACTGAGGGGAAAGGGAAGGAGGCAGAGAGAGGCTCTAGCTCCTACTTTTCTAACTACTGGATGTAAACTTTCCCTATTAACCCTTCCTCTGCCCTGCCACCTACCTAGTAGCAACAGTGTCAGTCAATCAGTCAGTCAACCAATCAATCAACATTATAAAGCCCATGCTCAATGCCAAAGATCTTGGCTCCAAAGCGTGGTTTTGGACCAGAGGTATCTGCATTGTCTGGGAGTTAGTTAGAAACACGGTCTCAGGCTCTACCCCAGACCTCCTGAATCAATTTGCACTTAACAGCATCCTCAGGCAATTTCTAGGAATAGTACAGTTTGAGAAATGCTGCTATGGAGAGTTTAAAGAGGACCAGGTCGAGGCCTACCCACAAAGAATTTACAGAATAGCTTTATATGTATGACAACATAAAGTAATGTAATCAATAACATCAAAATCACCACTTGCCCATATGCAGAAGCACACTTGAAAGGGTTTTTGTTTTGTTTTGTTTTTGTTTTTGTTTTTAACAGAGGGAGAGAGTATGGGAGGGGGAGGAGTGGGGGGAGAGGGGGAGAGAGAGAATCCTCAGGCAGACTCTCTGCTGAGTGTAGAGCCTGACATGGGGCTTGATCCCTGGACCCTGAGATCATGACCTGAGCTCAAATTTCCATGACCTTGTCTTCCAGATCACTGATACATTTCTTCTGCATCCTGTAATCTGTTGATTCCCCTAGTGGATTTTTAAAAATTTCAGTTATTGTATCCAACTTTGATGGGTTTTAAAAATATATTCTATTTCTTTACTGAAACTCACACTGAGTTTTTCCATTCTTTTCTCCAGTGCAGTGAGTATCTTTATGATCATTACTTTAAATTCTTTATCAGGCATATTACTTATCTGGATTTCACTTAATTGTTTACTGCATTTTTTCTTGTTCTTTCTGTGGGACTTGTTCCTCTCTCTTCCCATTTTGGATGACTTTCTATGTTTGTTTCTAGGGATTAGGCAAAATGGTTACTTCTCTGCAGAGTTGGGTATGATACCCCTTATGCAGACTGTGTGTGGCTTGGAGTTTTGCTGACAGGAGCTGTGGACATATATGCTAGTTACTCTTCTAAACCATGACTTTTTACAGAAAGAATGAAGAAACAAGTAATAATAAAATTAAAAAAATAAAAATAAAAAAATAAAATGGAAGAAGAAAAAAGAATAAGAAAGAACAAAACAACAAAATAAGACAAATTTTCAAAAGTAAAAGTACAATAAAACAGTATAAATTAAACCCCGCCCCCCCCAAATCCACAGCTGGTTTCTGTGCCCCAGCACCACAGGATGGCTGGCACTGGCTCACAGACCCTGGGCTGGCTGAAGTCACAAGCTCGCCAAGGTGACGGAACATTCCAGCTATGTTGTCTGGACCCTACTCTGGTCTAGGCTTTTATTGTGGGGTGGGAATGTGAGATGTGTTCTTCTCCAGTCTCTGTGATCTGAAGAACTTTCTGGCACCAACCACTTGGCAGAGTTTTAGTGTTGTCTCTTATATGCTAGTTGTTCTTTTAAACTGCAGGTTTTTCTGTGTCCCCAGAGACACAAAACCGTTCCTGGTTTTCAGTATTCCTCACCCCAGCCATTTGCAGCGTTAGGGTGGAGGTCTTGTTACTGTCTTTCTATATCTCTTTCTGTTCTCTTGCCATTCTCTCTGTCTTTGGTTGTTTAATAGCTATTCACTTTGCTCTCAGTTCTTCTTCAGGAGGAATTGTTCTATTAAGAGATGTAATTTGGTCTGTTCTGTGGAAGAGGCGAGCTCAGAGTCTTCTTAAATTGCCGTCTTGAATTGGAACCTATTATCATTGTGATTTTGATTTTGATTTTCCAAATGACTAATGATGTTGAACATCTTTTCATGTCCTTATTAACCATTTGTGTATCTTTGGAGAAATGCTTATTCAAATCCTTTGACCATTTAAAAAATTGGGTTATTTGTCCCTTTATTATTGAATTGTAAGTGTTCTTTATATATTATGGATATGAGTCTTTTGTCAGATGTATGAGTTGCAAGTATTTTTCCTATTCTGTAGGTTGTCTTTTTATTTTCTTGATATTATTCTTTAGAGGACAAAAGTTGTTTTTTAAAATTTTAATTCTCATGTAGTTAACATACAGTATTGTATTACTTTCAGATGTAAAATACAATGATTCAACAATTATATATATTAGTGTTCATCATGATAAGTATACTCTTAATCCCCTTTACCTATTTCACTCATTCCCCCACCCATCTCCCTCTGGTCACTGTTTATTCTCTATAGTTGAGACTGCTTTTTGATTTATCTTTTTTCTCCTTTGTTCATTTGTTTTGTTTCTTAAATACTGTACATGAGTGAAATCATATGGTATTGACTTTCTCTGACTGGCTTATTTCACTTAGGAATATACTCTCTAGCTCTGTCCATGTTGTTGTAAATGGTAAGATTTCATTTTTTATGGCTGAATAATATCCTGAGATATCTATCTATCTATCTATCTATCTCACATCTTTATCCATTGATAGACACTTGGGTTACTCCCATAATTTTACTATAGTAAATAATACTGCAATAAGCATAGGGGTGCATGTATCCCTTTGAATTAGTGTTTTCATATTCTTTGGGTAAATACTCAGTAGTGTGATTACTAGATTGTTGGTAATGTATATTTTTAATTTTTAAGGAACCTCCCTACTATTTTCCACAGTAGCTGCACCAATTTTGCATTCCCATCAATAATGCATGAGGGTTCTCTTTTCTCCACATCCTCATGAACACTTGTTTCTTGAGTTTTGGCTATAGCCATTCTGACAGGTATGAGTTGGTTTGCATTTCCCTGATGATGAGGGGTGTTGAGCATCTTTTCATGTGTCTGTTGGCTGTCTGTATGTCTTCTTTGGAGAATGTTCATATCTTTTGCCCATTTTTAAATTAGATTATTTGCTTTATGATGTGAGTTGTATAAGATTTTTTTTTAAGATTTTATGTATTCATTTGATAGACAGAGATCACAAGTAGGCAGACAGGCAGGCAGAGAGAGAGGGGGAAGCAGTCTCCCCGCTTAGCAGAGTGCCTGATATGGGGCTTGATCCCAGGACCCTGAGATCATGACCTGAGCTGAAGGCAGAGGCTTAACCCACTGAGCCACCCAGGTGCCCCTGTATAAGTTCTTTATGTATTTTGGATACTAATCCTTATCAGGTATGTCATTTGCAAATATCTTCTCCCATTCAGTAGGTTGTTTTCTTTAGTTTTGTTAGTTGCTTCTTGCTATACAGAAGCTTTTTATTTTGATGTAACCCTAATAGTTTATTTTGCTTTTGTTTCCTTCAGGAAACATCTGGAAAGATGTTACAGCCAATGTCAGAGAAATGACTGCCTGTTCTGTCTTCTAGGATTTTTGTGGTTTCAGGTCTCCCATTTAGGTCCCTAATCCATTTTGAGTTTATTTTGTGTATGCTGTAAGTGAGTGGGCCAGTTTCATTCTTTTGCATGTAGCTGTCTGGTTTTCCTAACACCATTTGTGGAAGAGACTGCCTTTTCCCCATTGCATATTCTTGTCATTTTGTTAAAGACTATTAACCATATAATTGCGGGTTATTTCTGGATTTCTATTCTGTTCCATTGATCTTTCTGTCTGTTTTTATGCTAGTACCATATTGTTTTGATTACTACAACTTTGCAATATGACTTGAAGTCTAGAATTGTGATACTTCAAGTTTACTTTTTCTTTTTCAAAATTGCTTTGGCTGTTCAGGGTCTTCTGTGGTTCCATACAAATTTTAGGATCATTTGTTGAAGTTCTGTGAAAATGCTTTTGGTATTTTGATATGGATTGCATTAAATCTGTATATTGCTTTGTGTAGTATAGATGTTTCAACAATTTTTTTTTATTGTGTTGTTAGTCGCCATAAAATACGTCATTAGTTTTTGATGCAATGTTCCAAGATTCATTGTTTATGTACAACACCCAGTGCTCCTTGCAATACATGCCCTCCTTAATACCCACCACCAGGCTCCCAGTCCATGAGCATGGACTGTCTTTCTGTTTGTTTGCATCATTTCAGTTTCTTTTTTTTTTAATCATTTTTTCTATTTATTTTCAGCATAACAGTATTCATTGTTTTTGTACCACACCCAGTGCTCCATGCAATCCGTGCACTCTCTAATACCCACCACCTGGTTCTCCCAACCTCCCACCCCCCCCACCTCTTCAAACCCTTCAGATTGTTTTTCAGAGTCCATAGTCTCTCATTGTTCACCTCCCCTTCCAATTTCCCCCAACTCCCTTCTCCTAACTCCCCATGTCCTCCATGCTATTTGTTATGCTCCACAAATAAGTGAAACCATATGATAATTGACTCTCTCTGCTTGACTTATTTCACTCAGCATAATCTCTTCCATTTCAGTTTCTTTCATCAGTATTTTATGTTTTCAGAGTATAGATTTTTCTCCTATTTGGTTAAATTTATTTTATTAATTTTGGAGCAATTGTAGATGGGATTTTTAAAAAAAAATTCTCTTTCCATTACTTCATTATTAGTGTATAGAAATGCAATGGATTTCTGTACATGATTTTTTATCCTGCAACTTTACTGAATTCATTTATCAGTTTCAGTATTTTTTGGGTGGGGTCTCACATTTTCTATCATATCATCTGCAAATAGTGAATGTTTTTTTTTTCCTTGCCAATTTGGATGCCTTTTTTATTCCTTTCTCTTGTCTTGTTGCTGTGGCTAGGACTTCCAATACTATGTGAATAAAAATGGCAAGAGTGGACATCCCTGTCTTGCTCTTGACCTTATAGGAAAAGCTCTTAACTTTTTAGTAATGATGATGTTAGCTGTAGGTTTCTCATATAAGCTCTTTATTATGTTGAGGTATGTACCCTCTAAACCTACTTTGTTGAGGGTTTTTATCATAAATTGAGCTGTGCTTTGCCAGATAGTTTTCTGTGTCTATTGAAATGATCATATTGCTTTTATCCTTACATATATGTGGACAAAATAATGTAACTTCTTAGAAGTAGAATTGCTGAGTCAAGAGGTTATGTACATTTAAAATTTTGATAATACCAAAATATCCTCTTTAGAGGTTTTATAGTTTATTCTCTGTGTAGCAATATATATGACTATATACTTATCCCATCTTACCAACACAGTGTGTTACCAAACTTTTTGATATTTGCTCATTATATGGAAGAAAAATAACATTTCATTGTAGTTTTACTTTGCATTTAATTTGCTAAGAGAGGAATTAAATATCTTTTCATAAGTTTAAGAGGCATTGCATTTTCTTTTCAGTCACCTGTCCATCTCCTTAGCCCTCTTTTTTTTCAGTTGGATTATTTTTCTTTCTTACTGATTTTAAGAACTTTAAAAAAATATATTGTGGATATATTGTGGATATAAGCCCTTTATGTGTTTGTCTATTTCTTTACTATTTTTATAATTCATTTTAAAAATTATTAACATATAATGTATTATTTGTTTCGGGTACAGGTCTGTGAATCATCAGTCTTACACAATACGCTGTGGTCACCACAACGCATACCCTCCCCAACATCCATCACCCAGCAACCCCATCCCCCGACCACCCTCCCCTCCAGCAACTCTCAGTTTGTTTCCTGAGATTAAGAGTCTCTTATGGTTTGTCTCCCTCTCTGGTTTGTCTTGTTTCATTTTTTTTCTCTCCTCCCCTATGAGCCTCTGCCTTGTTTCTTAAATTCTTCATATCAGTGTGATCATATGACAATTGTTTTTTCTAATTGACTTTTTTCACGTAGCATGATACTCTCTAGTTCCATCCACGTCATTGCAAATGGCAAGATTTCATTTTTTGATGGCTATGTAATATTCCATTACACACACACACACACACACACACACACACACACACACCACATCTTCCTTATCCATTCATCTGTTGATGGACATCTGGGATCTTTCCATAGTTTGGCTATTGTGGACATTACTGCTATAAACATCGGGGTATAGGTGCCCCTTTGGATCACCACATTTGTATCTTGGGGTAAATCCTACTAGTATAATTGCTAGGTTGTAGGGTAATTCTATTTTCAACATTTTGAGGAACCTCCATACTATTTTCCAGAGTAGCTGCACCAGCTTGCATTCCCACCAACAGTGTAGGAGGGATCCCCTTTCTCTGCATCCTTGCCACCATCTGTCTTTTTCTGACATGTTAATTTTAGCAGTTCTGACTGGTGTGAGGTGGTATCTCATTGTGGTTTTGATTTGTATTTCTCTGATGCCAAGTGATTTGAGCACTTTTTCATGTGTCTGTTGGCCATTTGGATGTCTTATCTTCAATTTTATTCTCTACCTCTGAAGACTATTGTGGGCTTGCTCTGCCTCTTCAGGGCAAAATCATATATTTAACTTCAGGGTAAATTCCACCTAGTCATATTCTCCTGATAGATGTTCATCAGGTTGGGTAAGTTCTGCTGTCCCACCCTAACATGCCTGGGCAATATAACCTTGTTCCTGCACCCACTTCCCACTCTCAAGGTCTATTTAGTGGCTTCCCTGCCTCTCTTATATCCCCTTCTGGGGAAATGGCAGACTGGAATCATTGCCCTCAGGAAGAATAAGTGGGTCTTCTGTTCATTATCTTGATCAAGTGCTGGTCCTCCAAATGTGTGGCATAAGATCACTATTATTGGTGCCATACCTCTTCCTACCAATGTCTGCAGCAAGGAGACAGAAGTTTCTGTGTTTGCTCTCCAGTGGTTAGTATAGAAATCCTGATGGTGGGGACGCTTGTGTGGCTCAGTTGGTTAAGCAGCTGCCTTCGGCTCAGGTCATGATCCCAGCTTCCTGGGATCGAGTCCCACATCGGGCTCCTTGCTTGGCGGGGAGCCTGCTTCTCCCTCTGCCTCTGCCTGCCATTCTGTCTGCCTGTGCTCGCTCGCTCTCCTCTCTCTCTGACAAATAAATAAAATCTTTAAAAAAAAAAAAAAGAAAAGAAATCCTGATGGTGGTGAGTGGTGATGTCAGCCACCTCTACAGCATCATGGAGACTAGAAGCTAGTATATGTGGTATCAAATCATGAAGCTGGAAGGTCTAAAGCTGTCATTCAAAGATGAGGGATGAGAACCAGTGAACTCAGGAACAGTGCTACAAATGATCTGCTTTAAGTGGCCTCATGATTTGTGGCCCTGACTCTGGGCCCCAGCTCTTTGTACCATGATGCTCTCTTATACTTGATTTCTCAGAAAGAGAATAAGCTCTATAGGATTGGCAGGGATGATATTTAAAACTCTAGGGCAGGAAGAGTTTTCAGAGACCATCTACTTTACTTCCCTGACTCTTGGCAATATTTATCTATGTTTTATTATTAAATATCCCCAGGATGTGTTACTCCTTCTCTCTGCCCTCTACTCACCATTTCTCTCTATTTATATAGCAGTTTATATATTTAGCATCAATCTTTTCTTGCAGTTTGAATAGGAGTTATCTTTTGACTAAGGAGCTTCATATTTTAATTTCACTTTATCTCTCCTTTTTTTGTGGATAATTAATTTTTGTCTACCGTATGGCTCTTCATTCCATCTGAAATTTTTTTTTATTGCAGGAGGGCTCTGGGCCACCATCCAAGGCTCTGGTTTGGAAGATGTGAGCCTGGTGTTATTTGGATCTCGGTCTTGTGCTATGGATATCACCAGAAGCAATTCACAAAGAATTCAATGCAAAGTTCCACCCAGAGTAAGTGGAATCTCCTCTCTGGGTTAGTGGCCATTATTAACATGTAGTGTGAAGGTTTTCATGAATCTTTTCTTAGAACTTAATTAACTTACATGACCTTTTCATCATGAGAATATGCTAATATTGTTTATATTGCCTATGTTGCATAAAGTGGGAGGCTGACTCCACCAATGGGGCTTGCAATTAACATCAGTTGACTTCTTTTAAAAGAAGACAACAACGCAGTCCCAGTTCCTACTCTCAATGAATAATAATGCTGCAGAATAAATGAATTTATGTAGTGTATATCCTGGATATTGATTTGCAAAACTTACATATATTATCATCTCATTTCTCTCTTAAGCAAATAGTTTACACTAGCAATTTTGTTTTTCTGGGATGGATATGAATGGCAGGACTTAGAAATTTCTAGAATGTATGGTTCCTATAAAATATCTTCCTAATTATTCCCTTCTGCTTCTCTTTTCCCTTAAAAACAAGTCCCTTAGCTTTCTGTTTCTTTTTCAGTTAGTGCTGTTTCATAGCCCACTAGGAGATTTGAGTCCATGTTCTCCCATGGTGCTGTTGGTGAGAGTCATGCTCACAGTGGAAGGTGAACTATCTATTCACAGTTCAGTATCATGAACATTCTCAGCACATTCATGACCCTGAAGGATGACTGTTTACTGAACAAATAAAGACCCTCGGAAGAGAAATTTCAGAATCATCTTCATTGCTGACCTCACATTTTCTTATTCAGTTGTTAAAATACTGTGAAATGTTCACATTTACATAAAAACTGTATGGAATTCCAATATGTAGTTGTAAGGTAATTTAACTCTTCCCTATTATTGGACATTAAGATAATTTTCAAAATATCCTATTTTAAACAGCAGAAATTTGATCATCCAACTACATTTTGGAGCATATTACTTTCTCAGGATAAATGAATCTAAATTCCAAGTTCTGATATGTAGTATCCAGTTATCTGAAATTTCTTTTGGTAAAATTTGCATGGTTCAGATTTCTTTTGCTAGGGAGAATAAACATTAAAAAACAAACTTTTTAAGTTTTGGTCCAAGTAATACATGCAAAGATTAAAAGTAAAAATGATTAAAATAGTAAAATGATCCTGCTCTCCTACCCCTCTGTGCCCTTCTCCAAGTTCCTTTTTTTTGAAACAACTACTTTAATGATTTTGGAAATAGTTGCAGTACCATTTCTTTATTAATCAATAAACTATGTTTACATGTTACAACTATTTTAATGATGTGGGCAGAATCAGGTAATTTTTTTTCTTTTTTTCAAAGAGTTTTTAATTCTTTTTCTTAATATGTTTTCCTCATAATAAAAAACTTCTATCTTTTTTTTTTTTATTTATTTATTTATTTATTTATTTTCAGCATAACAGTATTCATTATTTTTGCACCACACCCAGTGCTCCATGCAATCCGTGCCCTCTACAATACCCACCACCTGGTGCCCCCAACCTCCCACCCCCCACCCCTTCAAAATTCTCAGATCGAAAAAACTTCTATCTTAAAAAAAAATCTATCACATCAATTACTCTTTTTCCTTGAAGCTGTCTGTTCTCCTGCTTCAACCTAACTTGGTGTTTCTTGGTTTATTCTACACATTTCTTCCTATCACTTCCCTTGGTTGCTGTCCTGGGTAGATTCACTGTCTTTTGGAGTTCATATCTTTTTTTTTTTTTTTTTTTGGGCTGTTGTTTATGAGACCGTAGCTTTAATAAATATCCTAGGAAAGAATATGTGGGAGGGAAGTTTTCTGTGTTTTTCCATATCTAAAAGTATTCTCAACTTGATAGATAGTTTAGCTAGGTATAGATTTATTTGAAATTGCCTTTTTTTTTTTTTTTTACAGAACCAACTGGTGTATTAATTGCAAATCATTCTTATTTACTCTTTAATCAGTTGGAAACCATACTTGCCTATTCTAAGTAATTGTCAATGTGTGTATGTGTAACTATGTGAGAAAGGGAAAGAGAATGAGTGACTTGAAAGTAGCAATATACTTAAAAAAAATAATTTTCTTATAATGAACCTTTTAACTAATTCTATATGGACTTCTCTCAAGTCAGTTTTATTTACAGAGGTTTTATTTTAAAAACTGATTTTCAGGGGAAAGATGGACCCATTGTGAATTTGACTGTGATTACAGGGGACCATTCTGCAGTTCTTCCCATGGCATTTACATACGATTCCTCTTTAAATCCAGTGATCATTTCTCTGAGCAGAAACAGGAGCAACATAGCAGGTAAAATACATGATACTGCAGCAATCTTTTTATTTTTAGACCATTGATCCTATAAAGACAGCAAACAATGGTCTTTTAATTATATTGAAGATAGCATTATATATTTGAATGGAAATTATTTTGCAGAAAACTGGAACACTGCTATTTTCATTTTAGCTATCATGGAGTAAATCTCTTTATATCTATTATTTCCTCTGTAAAATTGGGACCATTTCCATCATGGAAAATGACATGAGAATTCAAAGTAACAATTCAAAATATATTTATTGATCACCTACTCTGTGCTAATGATAGCATAGACATGTAATAGACTTTAATCCCTGCCACTAATTTACAGGATTATTATCCTCAGTTTATAAGCGAAGAAACTAAGGAACAGGTAACTGAAATAACTCATCTAAGATGTTACCGTTAGTAGTAACAGAGCTGTGATTTGAACCCAAGCAGTCTGGTTGCAGATTTTAAGCGCTTAATCACTCTTAGTTTATTGTAAAATATAATTTTTTTTTGCATCAGTTTCTATGGTAGTAGCTATTTGATCTGATTAGAGAATAAGATGTTCTCTCATTCTTATTCCTTGAGACATACTTTGTATAAAAAGAAGGACTCATTTAGCATAGAATGACTTGAAACAATTTAATCTTCCATTGATAAACTCAGATAATATGACAGGATGGACTTACAACAATTATTATTATGTCATACCATACTGATCTGGAAAAGTACCAGGTAACATGCCTTTCTGATTAACTGAATGCCAGATAACAGAGTTTATGGCAGCCATATCTAAGGATTTATTACAAAAGGCCAACACATTTCCCAAAGAAAAAGACTAGACTCAATTTTTCTGGTACTATTTTCATTTTCCATTGCTCAAGAGGACGTAAATAAAGGGGAGTATCCTTTAGCTTCTCAGTAGTATTCAGCTCAGTTAGTGCAGAAGAAGAATTTGGTGCCTCATATGGCCAAAGTATGTAAAATTCCTTAGTGGTATGGATTCTTCCTAATGAAATAGGAAAGAGAAGAGGGAGTTCTGTGTTCTATTCAGATTTCAGTGATTTTGACTTTTAGTACAATTTCCTGTCTATGATGAAAAGAATTAGTACATTACATCAGTGCCCCAGAGGCATCTAGGATTAGCTTGACAATTGGCCAAGAACCCAAGGAGTTTATGTTTTTGATGTATACAACATGATGCATGATTTTCAGAATTTCCACTCACATTTGAATCTTTCTACAGGCAGAATAAAGTAGAACATGTTATAAAATCCCCAAAGAGTGACAGCCTACTGGGAAAATCTCCTTTGAAAGTTGGAATGCTATAAATCTCCACCCAGGAAATGAGAATGTTGATGATAACAGTGAAGCCAAGAGGAAATTGAATAAAGAGAGGAGGGGAGAAAGGATCTGATGTAGAGAACCACGCGTGTGGTTTTTGTGGTTGGGCAGTGCTGGATCTGAATGACTCCAAGCTCAACCACTCCTTGGCCAAGATAGTTAATTTCCTCTGTCTTTAGTGTCTTTAACTGCTAGGTGGGAGTAATACTTTCAAGATTACTGTGAAAACTGGAGGTAAAGTAGGTAAAAGTTTGAACCTAGGAACAAACATGGAGTAAGTACTAAACAAATGCTTTGTTGAGTAGCATCATTCTGCTAGACACTGAGTGTTATATAGATAAGCCAAAGATGTCCTGTGTATATTGGCCCTATATTGTTTCCTTCTTGATAGCAAGCTGAGACCCATTTGCTCAAAAACATGCCAACATCAAACTCCAAATTTTTACATAACCAGTTATTTAAATAAAGTCCCATGCAATAAAACCCCAGATTTTTAGTTAGAGCCTGCCATTTTGCATACTCTGAAAAACTATATCTAACATCTCCCAGCAACACGTAAGATAAACTTGAGGGTTATAAAAGACTCTAAGCTACTGATGCCCTTTGGAGATCTCCAAGCCAGAGACTATTGCTAAGTGACGTCATCTAAACTCATAACCCTCTCTCCTCCCCGGGGAGTTCCCTGGCCTCCTACCCTTCTGGGTAGTGGTCTCCTATTGTTGTCTCTGGAAGGTCTCATGCTGTGAGATTTTGGTAGCCATGCAAACCTGTCAAAGGACCACCCATACAAAGCTCATTTTTTTGTGTTCCTGCCTCCTCATGGTCATGTCTTTTTTTCTTGCTCAACCCTGAAATCCTTCAAGTCACTACACTGAAGCTTCAGACTTCATAGTAGAAATGAGGTTGGGAAGACATGAAGAAGTAAAGAGGGCATGCAGCAAGACAGAAATGAAGTTAATGGAGGGCTTTTGAATGATGTACTGTACAAGAGACTGTCCTAGGTTGTCTAACTTAATCCTTAGAGCAAGGTGGGTTTTGTTACCGTCTTGCTGATGAAAAATCCAAGGCTTTGAGAACCCAAAGTGAGTCATCCAAACTCACACGGGTAGAAAATGGTGGAGCAAGGATTTGAATGTAGAGTCAGTCTTCCCAACACCCAGAACCTTTGTCTTTGACTTTTCTCTTTCAAGTAGCCTCTTCTCCTCCTCACCTGATTGGTTGTGCTGTTATGTAATGGCCAGCTCTGTAGTTCTCAAATGTTAGCTGCTAAAGGTGTTTTAGAGATGCTTTAGCCTGAGTTGCGTCTCTTTGAGACACAGGAGAGGTATGTGTATTTATTTCCATTCTTGCCATTGCATGCTTGGTTTCTGGTTCTTGTCTGAAGATTAGATTCTTCTCCCCTCTCTTTCCAGTTAATCTAACAGACTGCAAGAACGCTTCAGTTGCATCCTTTTCTTGCTTAGAAACCTTTGGAGGTCTCTGCTGCCTACTGAATTAGGTAAAGACCCCCTTAGGATTGCTTTCTTGGTCTTCAGCCATACACCCACCATCACTTGACCTAGTCCCATAGAGTCCCTGACTATGTACATGTATCGGGTCTTCCAGAGAGTCACTCAATTCTCTTTCCTTCTCTCCAAGCCATGGATACTGGATGATTAAATGAGAAACTGATACAAAGATTTTGGATTAAAGTGTGAAGTTTTTAGAATTGAATTGTAACCCCCCTATTGTTTATCATTTCCTCTTGTGATTTATTTTTCATATAGAATTTCAAGCACCATCTTGCCCATAAAGTCTTTCTTGATATTCAGAATGTTGCTGTGGCTGGAACAAGCCCACCACTTGATTTTCACTTCTTACAGTATGTCTTGTATTGAAGCTCTTTTAATACCTCTTTTACTACCATTGAGGTCTCTTCAATGGCCTGGTCTGTGTTTAACTTATTTTTCTGCCCTTTGTGACATCTTCTTCATGGTACTCAATAACTATTTAAGGTAAAAGGAATTGAATTCAAGGGTCAATAGCACACATGGCATTTTAATAAAGTTGCTAATTTAACTGCAAATGTATTGAAATATAAGAGAGAACTGGGCTTAGGCCTTGATATTTCCCTTAAGTAGCTATTAAATATTGGCGGCTGGACCTTTATTTCCTCAAAAGCTAAATGCCAGTGTTCCTCCCTGCTCTTCGTATGCCATGAGGACAGCGTGAGGGCGAAATGGGATGGCACGTGTGTAAGTGGTCAGTGCACTGTGGAGCTGTACTCCTATACAGCGTTATAAAGGAGTTCAATGTACCCCAAGTATAGCTTTAGACTCCACTCAGAAGGAAGAAGAAGAAGTTAAAGGAAAGGACTTGAGGGGGGTGGCGCCTGGGTGGCTCTGTCATCTAAGTGCCCGATTTTTGGTTTTAGCTCAAGTCATGATCTTAGGGTCCCAAGATTGAGCCCTGAGTCAGGCTCCACACTCAGTAGGGAGTGTGCTCACAGTTCTCTCTCTCCCTCTCCTTCTGCCCCTCCCACTGCTCAGGCACACACCTGTGCACACTTGCTCTCTTTCTCTCTCAAAATAAATAAATACATCTTTAAAAAAACTTGGGGTGCTGGCTGCTGGTTGTGAAGACCATCAGCCCCCAAACCACCCCTTGATTTGTCTTTGCATCTTGATTTGCTTTTGCATGGAGTTAAGTTAGTGCCTCTGTGTATGATTGACCAGACAATTTTGCTTTTTATGCCTTGAGATCGTGGTCAGTGGCTCTGTGATCTTAGAGCTGCTCAAAGCTTTATGGAAATGATTCAGCTGGTATTGAAGTGCTCAGTTAGGGTGGTGTGCACAGGGCTGGCCATGTAGTTCATCCCGAAAGATTGGTTTAGACTGCATAAGCGGTTGAGGCCACAAACCCATGCTGGAGGCTAACGATTCTTTTCACGTAGGAGGTGAGGACCCTTTCCATCAGAATGGCACTTCTGGGAAACTACTCTGATTTGGATGTGCAAGTTCACGTTCAGGACACTCTGGCTCCGGCTTCTGTGCAGATGCCCCCACAGCCTGGAGGTGGTGCTGCCCCCGGCTGCCCCCTGGCCTCCAAGAATCTCTGTCTCCATCAATGGGTCAGCATTTGCTCACGACGGTAAGGTGGAGGCTTGCCATTCATTTGAGGTCTCTTGCATGGTCTAGTGATTCATTTGAGGAATTCTGGCTTTGAGTTAGGTCTTCACTTTCCCCCCTCTTTTGAAGTCAGGAGATAAACACACGGGAGTCCTACAGGTTGAAGAATCTTAGAGACCCTACAGGATGATTCGCTCTCAAGACCACTCCAAGGGCAATGTTTAGGCTTATTAGTTGGGAAAGAGAGAACTTACTGGAACTAGATGTCATGGCTTTTGGTCAAGGTGGGTGGAAGTGAGCATTTATATGTATTGGGGGACTATTCTGTGCTTTAATTAGAGTCCTGTGACCAAAGAAGACCTTTAATAAGATTGTGTCTAGGGCTTTGAATAAATGACTTAAAATTATTGTCCAAGCTGTGCTCAGATCCTCTTGCCCCAAAGTCCCTCTGCCTTGTATTCTCCAGAAGTTCCCTCTCCTCATTCCAGGAAGTTAGCTAACTGTATGGGGCTAATGCCACCACAAGGTGTTGGCCCAGGAAAATGTCCCACACAACATTTTCTCCCACGGTGTCCTTTTTTTGTTCCTTTGTGAGGTGATGCCACTCACACCGGCTCTCTATCACTGCTCCCTGTATCTGTGCTTCTCTCCCTGATACCCAGGTCTGTCTCTCTTGCTCCTCCCTTTCTCTCTTTATGACTCAGTTATTTTATAACCATCTCCCCATTCTCTGCAGGGTTGATCTTCACATCCAGTATGTCACAGAAGTTTTCAGCATTGAGCCTTGCTGCGGGTCCCTTCTGGGTGAGAGTCTCTTGTATCATTTATTCGGCAGGTCTGCTCGCTGGATATTTAGGTTTTCTTCTTGGATTTGAACCAGTGAGACCAGAGATGGGCAGCAGGGAGAGGAGCTTTCCCTGTGCTCTGGGAACTGAGTGATGTACTTTGAAGAGTGTGGAAACCGGTGAGCTCCCATGGCTCAGGAAATGAATGAGTTTTTATGATAGAAGATGTGCCCAGTTTTGTTTTTCTGATGAAAAGAGGCTGAAACATCCAGTGGATAGCACACCTCTAGAGGATATTAGAAAAACACGGGAAGAGCATCCCAGGTTATCCCTTTAGATCCTGGAGGGGGAAGGAGAGAAAGAATGAGTCTCATGTCTTCCCTTTCCTCTGAGGGTGCGGATGAAGGACCCACAAGGAGTTGGAAACACAAATGTCAATATGGGAGACATAAAGACAAGACAGGAAAATCTGGAAACCTGGTCATTTTTAGAAAAAAATGAAAAGCTGTAGATCTGCATGTAGATCACCATTGTGGTAATGTGTGCAATAGATCTTTATCCTTTTGGAGTATAGTAAAATCCTTTTTCAAGCTGCTTACCTAGACTGTAGATTTGGTCATGATATGAGGTATCTTGCTCTAGCCCCTGTCCTGAAGATGGGGCTTGAGTGTCCCTCAGCTAGAGAGACCAAAGTCTAGGTATAGAGCAGCAGGATCATAAGATGTTTCGATATTTCGATGACTCTTGAGATGTCTCAAAACATGCACACGCACACACACAGACATAAGCCTACATAATACACAGACCATTCAACTATCAAATAGAATAATATAGAAGATAAGTGTCATACTTCAAGAAATTACATTTTTTATCAGTGCCTACGTTGAATATATACAGAAACACTCTACATCATAACGTATAGAATAATGGGAATATGTGAGATCATCATATGGCAAATGACAAGAAGACTAAGGAATTTGATTTTCCATTAACATAGATGTGACACATTTACTCTCCCTACATATTATTACAAGATTAACATGCCAGGGAACATAGCAGTGACAAGAATACTTCCAGAAATGAGATTTTTCGTTAGTGTCTAAATTGATAGAAGTGGCTTCTAGGATCTAGAAATATATTTGAAAATTTCATCTGAAGTATTATAAGCATCTTTCCCCTATATAACAATTTACATTGTTTTACTATTTGAATTGTAGCCCATCTAACACCTGCTGAAATGATCACAAATTTAACATTATTGGGGTGAGTGGAAGTCGCTGAGGTTTCAACACCCACCTTCCACTTAAACTGCCCTGGGGTTTGCACAGGTGCCTTGAGTTCCTCGTTCTGATATCAACTTGTAAGTGTTCTTTTTGATGTTCATGCTTTAGGTGGAACCATCCTCACCATCTCAGGAATAGGGTTCAGCAGGGACCCCGATCTGGTACGGGTGCTTGTGGGTAATCGGACCTGTGACATCGTGAACTCAACAGACACTGTCCATCTGGTGTGAGACCCCACCCACAGCTCTGCTGCCCGAAGCAAATGTTCCCGCTGTCCCAGCCCCCGTGGAGGTCTGGGCTGGCAATGTGTCCTTTGCCGAGGACCCTTACACAGCCTGGTTGGGGAAGGGCTTTACTTTCATGTATGAAGCAGCAAGGACACCAGTGGTCACTGCCGTGCCGAGGAGAAATGACCAATAGCAGCCTGAGGCTTTCCGTGGAAGGAAATATCCTCCCCACCTCAGTGATCCTGCTGGGGTCTTAGACTGTGATCTGGAGATGCAGTCTTTATGGAGCAACATGAGCCTGTCTGGGTGCTCCTTTCCTCTTCACAGTTTGGAGGCGGAACCTATCCTCTCCAAGTACGTCAAAAGCAGATGGGGTTGCTAACATGTCTGCTGTGCCCCAACAATTTGTGATAACACCCCGGATAATGGCCATCTTGCCAACACGTGGGTCTGCTTGTGGCGGGACCGTACTCACGGTGAGGGGGCTGGCCTCTCAGCTCTAGGAAGAGGTCAGTTCAAGTGCACCTTTCGGGTCCATTTACTTGTGTGATTTTGAGCTTGGGAGACCAGACAGTCCTCTGCCAGATTAACCAAGTGGACGCCCCCTTGCCTAATGCTTCCTTCACCCTGAACGTCACAGTCTGGGTGAATGGGCTACCCAGTGAATGTCAGGGCCTTTGCACTCTTTTCTTGCAGGAAGAAACAACTCCCATTGTGGACTCCTTGACCACTATCAGTGGGTCTCTGACCATGGTGCTGATTAGCGGTCAGAAGTTAGACATCACAACAGATGAGCCAATGGTGTTTGTGGATAATCACCTTCCCTGTGTTGTAACTTTCTTTAATGCAAGCCATGTGGCATGCTGGATAAGTGACTTGACCCCAGGACTCCACCATGTATCCGTTTTTCATACAAGAATTGGATATGCTTGTTTTGGTAATGTTTCCAGGCACTTCCACATTTTGCCTGAAGTGTCTCATTATTTCCCCAAGAATTTCAGCATCCATGGTGGAAGCCTCTTGTCCATGGAGGGCACAGCTCTGTGTGGAGAGAATAGCACACTAGTCTTCATTGGACAGCAGGCCTGCCTGACAGTGAGCATCAGCTCCAAGTTCATCCAGTGCATTGTTCCTGCAGGAAATGGCTCTGGGGGCCTGGTCATCGAGGTAGATGGACTTTCATACCAGATGGGAGTCATTGGGTACAGCAATGCCTTCACCCACAGTTATTGTCTATTTCTCAGACTGATGATGTCTTAACCTTTGTGGTAGCCCAGGTCTCAGGAGCTGAAAACGTTGACATTTTTATTGGGATGTCACCCTGTGCGGGTGTCTCTGGCAACCACACGGTTCTCCATTGTGTGGTCCCACCCCTTCCTGCTGGGGAGTACCCAGTAAGAGGGTACGACCGCACAAGGGGGTGGGCCTCTTCCATCCTGGTCTTCACATCCACAGTCACTGTTTTGGCCGTAACTGAGAACTTCGGTAAGTCAAGCAAATGAGACAGATCTCTCTTTCTCTTTTTAATGTAATCCACTGTAAAAGGTAGGAAATCAGTTGCGTTCTGAAAGACGGAAGGAGAGAGAAGCCTGATTGACATCCTACAGTCCCTGTTTCCTCCTAAAACTTGTCTTTGGCATGCCCCTGTATGAGGTTTTGTTTTTTTTAATCAAGGAATTTGTGCAGATTCCAGAAGTGTGATTTTATTTTAATTTGATTCCTTAACCTGATTTAATTTGGGTCTTCAATAATTCCCATCTCGAAGAGTTCATAATTTGATCAAGTAAGTAGTACATGGGTGCCTTCATCTCTTTTTAGACTTCTATGCCAATCTGAATTATTTTAAACTTCCTAAATATCATTAACTTTTATCATTTAGGAATTATTTCACAGATGAATCTATACCCCAGCAATAAGAGGCCCAGTTTGAATAATATGATTGCTTTGGGTGAACTGTTTTCCTCCTTTTAGATAGATAACTGAAATTTCCCTGCCTTTTCTTCCAGTGATGGTTTGGTTTCTGTTCAGGTAGCGCCCTACTGCACTTGAGACAACTCAAATTTGACTGTAATGCCGAAAGTACAGAGGAATTATGGAGCTGAATCTTATACTGATGAAGTGCTAGCCAAGTCAATTCTTTTTTTTAAAATTAATATATGATGTATTATTTGCTTCAGGGGTATAGGTCTGTGGTTCATCAGTCTTACACAATTCACAGCACTCACCATAGCACATACCCTCCCCGATGTCCATCACCCAGACACCCCATCCTTCTCCCCACTACCCCCAGCAACCCTCAGCTTGTTTCCTGAGATTAAGAGAGAGTCTCTTATGGATTGTCTCCCTTCCTGGTTTCTTCCTGTTGATTTTCCCCTCCCTTCCCTTATGATCCTCCATCCTGTTTCTCAAGTTCCTCTATCAGAGAGATATGATAATATGATATGATATGATAATTGTCTTTCTCTGATTGACCTATTTCACTTAGCATAATACCCTCTAGTTCCATCCTCATCATTGCCATGGCAAGATATCATTTTTGATGGCTGCATAATATTCCACTGTGTGTGTGTGTGTGTGTGTGTGTGTGTGTGTGTGTGTGTGTGTATCACACATCTTTATCCATTCATCTATTGATGGATGTCTAGGCTCTTCCCATAGTTTTAGCCAAGCCAATTCTTAGAAAAATTTGTCTGGCCTTGGCTGGGTGGAATGCTATAGGTATTGGGATTTTGGTCCTAAGCGTGTTAGTAACTTAGCTGGGTACATTTTCTACGGATAAAGGGATTTGGGCTGGATGCTCCCATGTCCCTTCCTTCAATGATTCTGTTTTTTTTTTTTTTTTTTTTTTTTTTTTTTTTAATGAGAGAGCAGGCTATGAACTGCCTCCTAAGCAAAACGTTCTTCTGGGTTTGTGAGGCGACTGTAGGAACCACCGAGTCTGACCTGAGGACAGTAGACACTGGAAGTGTAGACACTCTAGTGTGACTAGAGGTGGCCACATATCTGAAAGTCCAGGTGACATTGATCTTTTTGGTTCTCAGATTGAAGCAAAACATGGTGTTTGTTTAGAATGGTCATACTTCCACCCATCAGAACCAGGTGCTGCCCTGTAGTGCCGGTATCAGTGTAAACTGGTACATTTATTTTCAAGAGAAGTTTGGCCAGATCCATCAAATCTAAAACCTTATTTTTCATTTGACCTAGAAATCCCACTTCTAACACTTTGCAGCAGTTTTATACAAATAAATGTGTAATTCCTCAGCACCATTAATTATAGCAAGAGGAGAATAAGGAAAGAATCAATCAATAGGAAAATTGCTAAATAAATTGTGGCATATAATGGAATTCTAAGTAGTATGCATACATGTACACGTAGTTGGGAAATTATATATGCTGTATCTTTAGTGAAAAAATCAAGTAGTAGAAGAATATGTATAGAAAGATTTTTTTTTTTAAGTAGGCTCCATGCCCAGCATGGAGTCCAACATGGGGCTCGAACTCATGACTATGAGATCAAGACCTGAGCTGAGATCAAGAGTCAGACACTTAACTGACTGAGCCACCCAGGTGCCCCTAGAGAAAATTTCTTTTGTATAAAAATAGAGATGATCAAAAAATTCTGGAAGGATTCACAAGAAACTAAATGTGGCTACCTCTGGGAGTGAGCTAGGTGGTTTAGTGGGACTTTTACTTTCATTGTATACTCTTTGGTATTAAAAAAAGTAAGAATGATAAATAAGCATTACTTATCTGTATAAAAGTCATTACATTTTTCTGGAAAGATTTTATTTATTTATTACACAGAGAGACACAGCGAGAGAGGGAACACAAGCAGGGAGAGTGGGAGAGGGAGAAGCAGGCTTCCTGCTGAGCAGGGAGCCGAATGTGGGGCTCGATCCCAGGACCCTGGGATCATGACCTGAGCTGAAGATAGCCGCTTAAGGACTGAGCCACCCAGGCACCCCAAAAGTCATTACATTTTTAATAGATTGTTGAATATGACGGGAATCTGGACAGAACAAGGACTCCATGCTTTGGAGGCCAGAGCTTAGTGGAAGATGCTAAGGAGATCAGAACCTAGAGACAATTGTGTGGATTCTAGAGGGTTTAAAAGGAATGACAGAGCAGCAAGAAAGCATAGGTTTGAATTTTGAGTTAAGTAAAGAAAGAGAGATTTGCATCTGTAGTCATGAACTTGTATTTTGTTTTGAAGGCTGCCTGGGTGGAAGCCTTGTGCATGTGTTCGGAGGAGGATTTTCTCCAGGGAACATCTCAGCTGCTGTGTGTGGCGCTCCCTGCCAGGTCTTGGCTAACGCTACAGTGTCAGCCTTCAGCTGCTTGGTCCCGCCCCTGGATGGTCTGTACTAATGCCACATATATATTTTTTTAAGAGTGTATTTAAAAATGATATTCTCCAGTTAAATTCTCCAGCATTTTTGTAATCAATGCTGTACTGACCCCCAATTTTTCTATGTGTTCTTGGGAAGAGGATTTCTCTGTTCCCCATCTAAAATGTTAGATGGGACTGCTTATTAAAAGGGTTCGTAGTCACCTTTGTCATATTCATGACAGTGGAAAATTTATCACCCATGTTCTTGATGGTTGTCATATGATGATGGAGAAAGTAATTGTGAGTTCTGAATATTAGTTTCAACAACAGCCTTAGACATCATGGGGAAGACAGTCTCTTGCCCTTGTTCTGAGATGGAACTGCTGAAAACTTCTGCTTATTGGAAGTATTGGCATAGGGATCAGAGCAGTGAGCTGGATCTCTCTTGCATATTTGCCTGGTGTGCCCAGTTCTGGAATTCTTGTTAGAGATGAAAGAACCAACATGAACACTGCCCTCTCATTCTGTAATGCCCAGGTATTTACTCAGTAGAACACCATGATCTCTCATTGCTTGAAGCGTCACAGCGTCATGTAAATTGAGGTGTAGGAAGCTGTGTCTTTGTTAGAGAGAAAGTTAAAAAACTTTGATAGTCACATTCTAACAATGGGTGATTACCCTCTGAGCTTCAGAAAAAAAGTCAAAGGGAAGAAATTGCCATTATCATTAGAGGACCAGCTTAGCCAGGTGATGAACTTGTTTGTGCAATCACAGATTTTCTATCTATGTACTTAGAAACAATTTGTGCACACACTTTCAGAAGAGTGCTTTCGATGATATTCTCAACTTGTGTCTGCAACTTGAGTGTGGGTGAAGGATTACAAAGTGATCAAAGCATCACTTTATCTGAGCCTGGACAAAAATTCCACAATGTATAATTGGTGATGGCTGTTTACATTAGATTGTCTTATCCAAGAAGGGGAAGGAGGAGGAAGGGAAGAGAGAGAGAGAGAGAGAGAGAGAGAGAGAGAGAGTGATGATCCTTGTTTAAAATACAAACTAGAAAAAAAAATACAAACTAGAAATGGAGTTTCCTGTTACCACCTATATACAAGCAGAGCCTATGGAAGAGAGATCTATTCCACTGGAGATTCCACAATAAGAAACTTAAGATACAGTGGAAGATTTAAGTTTAAGACGTTGCCTCTTTCCTTCTCCACTCTCCCTCCTGTGCGTAGATCAGGGCTGGCACAGGGAACATGAAAATTAATGCTGATGAAAGAATAAATGAATTGGGAAGGTTGTGGAAACAGAAAACCAAGGATCCATATTTCTAGGTTCCAATATTTCACTAATACCACTACAGTCTTTTAAACAGGCATTCACACATACGCAGCTTAAGTAATTTACTTTTAAAAGCTCCTTGCTAATATAGAATAACATATTTCAATTGTAAGGTATTTTATTTGCAATAAATATTTTCTTTTTTTCAAAAAAAAAAAAAAGCTCCTTGGTATATTATGTCAAGACACAATTTCAATTAGAAGTACAAAATAAAAATCAATTGAGGTTTTCAGGGAAGGCAAATTGTGATATTGGAAGTTTGACAACTCCTAGAAGAAGAGGAATAGAAATTATTGTATTTTAAAGATTTGATTTAAGTTTAGAAATGACTTCTCAAATGCCTTGATTTTTAAAAAGAAAAACAGAAACAGGGAGCTGTACCTGATGATGGCCACTAGGTGACACCAAACACCCACTGATTGTGCAAGAGTGGCTCATTTACTTGGGAAATGGATAATTGGACTTACTTTCCTCTTTCATTAAAAAAAAAAAAAAAAACCAAAAAGTCTTTTTAAGGACTTTTAATTACAGTGTCTAAAATAGAGAAGAACTGGAGAAGGCTATCTCTATTGGTTTCTTACTTCAGACCTCGGATGATATTCATCGATCCTATCAACTTCCTGAATTGGAATAAAACATTTTGAGTATGTTTGTGTATTTTTTTTTTTCTCTAGAAAGTAGGTCTATAATGGACATCAAATGATCAAACAGGATGTGTCTCATTAATTTTTCAACAAACTGCTAATAATTCCCCCTACCTTCAGATAGGATTACATATAGCCAATTTAGTTAAGAATCTGTTACATTTCAGAGATTTTTGAAGTGGACTATTAGCTGTGTTTCTCAGTGCTATTGTCAGAGAAGTCCATCCTTTACTTAACTGATGCTCCCCCGTATTCCTTTTTCAAACTTAACCCTTCAGAATGCCGAATTAATCTCTGTCCTAACACTGTGGTTCTCAACGGTATTATTACTGAGAATACATTATTATTGAGAAAATCATATTATTTTTTAAAAGATTTATTTATTTTAGAAAGACAGAGAGAGAGGAAAGGAAGAAGGAAAGGCAGAGGGAGGAGGGAGAGAAAGTCTCAAGCAGACTCCATGCTGAGCGTGGACCCTGATGTGGGGCTCCATCTCAGGACCTGAGATCATGACCCGAGCCAAACCAAGAGTGGCCCACTCAATGGAGGGAGCCACCCAGACGCCCTGAGAATATCATATTAATGTTGTTGCTGGAGCAGCAGCACGTGGGAGTTTGTCAGAAATGCAAATTTTGGGGCGACCTGAATGAATCAGAAACTTGCCAACAAGTAAACATTTTGACATTTCTCTTCTGAGCCCTTCTGTGGATTCCTACCTTCCCCCCCCCCCCCCGCCCCCAATTTGAAGCCTCCAATGAGGCAGCTCCTCTGTGTCTGGTCTTCTCGGGATCTTCAGAGGACTGCCTGCATAGAGCCTGGCACTGTCTTTGTTTTTACAACCACGTCGCTGTCTTTATAATCATACTGTTACCTACGATTATTCCAAGGATGTTTCTTCTTCCTCTCCTCCTCCTCCTCTCTTCTTTTCCTCTTCTTCTTCTTCTTTTTTCTGACATGTCTGTGCACAGCTGGGCATTCCTCATCTGATATTTACATGAGTTTTTCTATTTTTTTTTTACTGTGGTTTACTGCCTAATATTTTTCATTTGGTTTTTGGTTTATTTCTTTAATTTCTCTAATTTACTAAGGTCACTTTGAATTTGACCCCACACTCTGAGTTTTATTCCTTAGTGTGACTTTGCACACTAAGACAGTGGTGTTTCTCATTCTAGGCTGTGGACGAGGGCCTAGAACTCCACCCTCCCTAATTACCGTTTTGCTGGCCTCCTGCCACAGCCGCTACCGCTGCTCATGGGTTTGTCTCTCATTGATGGGGCAGGGGCGGGTTAATGGGGGAGCTCTGAGGAAGAGCTTTTGGTATCATCCGTTTTTACCTTTCCCCCCATTGTGCTTCTAATGAAGAAGAATTTTACTCTTTCATATGATGGGTTGCTAAAAACATCTTGTTCACTGAAATGCAAAATACTTCGTATTTTTTTAAAAATCAGCAAAATCTTTGACGTTCATGGTGTTTGCATTTGTACCTTGAGTTACATGGAGTGACTTCTTCATGGGAACTTTAATTTTTTCATGAGGCGTGAAAAGCTACAGTGATTAAGGTCACACCGTTCGATTTCGTGGCAGAAACTTCGATTCTGACCCCAGCCCTGGGTACTTTTCAGGGTACACCATGTCACTCTGCATCCACCTAATCACCCATAATGAGTTCTTTTTAAAAAATAGGTGTTGACCGTATGTCTGGTCTAGGCTTGCTAACTGGAAAGTTCTTATGTTTTGTCTATCCACCCAAGGGTCCTACTGTCAAGCCATCTTTATGGCTGTAATTCATCCTGAATACATTCAATTCACAGAGAACCTACTATGTGTCAGGTTGCTTTGGAATGTACCAGCAACCATAATACTATTTGGATGTGACTGAACAACTGTAAACTTTCTCACATGTGTTTGTCTCATGTGCCCCTTGCTGCACGCAGTGCTGGGATGTAGGTTAGAGCAGCCTGGGTTCAAGCCCACAGTCCTTGGTAGTATTGTTGCAAACCTGTATTGACAGGTTAGCTGTGGAGGTAGAAAGCTGGAGGGATTTTTCTTCCTTTTTTTTTTACTTTATTAAGGTTTTCAAATAGAGCAGTTCCTAACCATCTCATGTAGAGACTTGTTTATCTTCCTATTAAAGGTAATTGCCAGTCTGCCTTTTTGATGCTTTTCACGTTGTGTCTCCTGACTGAGAAAGAAGTGGTCTCAAGGCCAAATGGTTTCAATAATTGCTTTTCTTCTTCATAAAATGTTAATTGTCAAATTATGTAAAAATCAAGGACTTCTGTTAATTAAGAGATCCCATCAAGAAACCTGGAGAAGGTATGAGTAACCATATAACCTTCTAGGATTAGTACCCAAAATATATAAAGAGCACAAATCAATAAGAAAAAGACAAAGATTCCACTGTAAAAAAGGGCGAATGACAGGAAGAGGAATTTCACTGATGAGGAAATATGAGTTCTGACATAGAAAAAGCTGTTTGACCTAAGAAGTAATAATGCAAATTCAAGTTGAGGTTGCAAAGGGATGCCATTGTATTTGCACTGAACTTGTCAAAATTAACAGTCTGATGATCCCAAGTGCTGACAGTTATGTGGAATAATGGAAACTCATGACCATAGTTGGTAGACTATAGTAAAATGGCACAAGCCATGTTTGAGGAAACAAAATGGCACTATCTTGTAAAGTTGAACTGGTAGCTACCCTATGAACAAGTAATTTTCTTTAAGGCATATACCTTAGAGGAATCAGTATGTGTTTGTAGTAGCAAAAACTGGGAATCGCCTAATTCCATTGGTAAGAGAATAGACAAACTGTAGTAATTTTACACAATGCAGTATTGAACAGCAGTGAAAATGTATTCCCAAGTTTTATGTGATAATATGGTCCTTGATAATCTTGGAACTGTAATACTGAGTGGAAAAAAAGCAGGTCCGAAAATTGACCTGTATTCTATTGCATAAAATTCAAATGAAGTGAAACTCAAATTCTCTCATTTAGGAATACAAACCCATGTGAAAAAGTGATTTAAATAGTGCAAGGGATTGTTTCTGAGGATGAGGAGGAAGATGATGGGCTTGATGAGGAGACACAAGATTCGAGAGCATCACAGTAGTTTTAGAGCTTATGTTGGGTTGTAGAGTCATATGAGTTTTTCTTCTGATGATTCATATTTTATAAAATGTTACTTATATTCTTCTGTGTGTTTTGTGTACATGATGCATGTTTAAGAAAAGTCAACCAATAACTTTATTTTCCTAGTGGTCAAGGGACAACACATGAAGTGCATTTATGTACAGTGTGAGGCCTTTAGTTCCTTCTGCGGTTACTGCCTAACCTAATGGTGAGTGTTTCCTGCAGTGTCCTTGGCTTTCCTGTGTGGCCTGAAGCATGCGGAGGAGAGCTGCGAAGCCTCCGGCAGCACCTACGTGCAGTGTGATTTGTCAGTCACTGTGGGACAGAGACAGTGCCCCAGTCATGGTCCTACCTCTATATTTGTGAAGAAAGTCCCAGTGCCTCTTTGCACCAGATCATTGGACAGGAGTCAGCCTTCCCATGGTTCTCAGGCCTCTTCCTCAGGTAACCCTGTCCCCTCCCTCCCCGACCTTCTGCACACATCCATGGTCAGTGGACAGATGGAACCATCAGGAACTGCAGGTTGGGTGGACATGGCCCCCAGGGCCTACCACTCTTGTTAGAGGGACCATTCCATTGTGGATTCCAGCCAGCCTGCATATCAAAGCATCTCCTGTCTTTTCAAGTGTTCGAGAGAACATCTGAAAAATCTGCCCAGTAAACAGCTTGCTTTGTTCTTGCTTAGATTTTAATATTTATCTTCTGGTCCAAAGCAACATCTGGTGAATGCCAATGGGGAAAAGAATAGACATTATGAAAACAGAAGGCTCTTTTCCTTTTCCTTTTTCTTTTCTTTCCAAACAGATTCACAAATATGAAAAAAAGTCATAGAGAAATCCAGCAGATTGCACAATGTTTATTCAAAAGAAGGGGGGGATGTGCAGGCGGAATTACTATAGATCTAGGATTTAGAAGCCATAAGCTTGCGAAGATTTTTTGAACTTAAAAAACAAACGAAATCAATACTGCCACTTTCCAGGTAAAACCCCCTTTTCTAGACACATTTAAGGAAAACGTGCGATCCTGCAGATGATTCAGGACAGCCTTCATTTCAACCAGCAGTTCTTTTCCCATGGACTGTGGTATTTCAGTGCTGACTGTCGCCCTGCTCTCTTCTTTCTTATCGAGATAGAGTGACCACACCTGGTTATTTAATGAAGGTCTAGCTTCCCATTCAAAATTAAAACTAAACAAGACTCATTACCCAGAATGAGAGCGATAACCAGTACTTTTCCAAGACAGCCTGTGTTTTAGGACCAATTCATCATCCTCATGGGAGAGAGGTTTATGTTTTGCCAGAGGAAAGGAGGGGCCTCCTTGGCTGGTTGCTTTCTAGAAGGCATGAAGAACCTTGTTTAGGTCATACAGAGAATGCTGTCTTGGAGGTTGCGCTCAGGCAGGACTGGATTTCAGAAATCACGAATGCTGGATACCAAAAAGCACATGTTAGATCCTAGCTCCGCTGAATTTGAAGACTTCACCAAATCCCCACAGCTCTTCTTTGAAGTTCTTCCATGTTCTTCTCCACTCAGGAAGTTGCTGAGGGAACAGCTTCAGGCCTTGTGAAGGGGTTGTTAAAAGTGATGCCCTTCCCTTCTTAATGATATCATTTGGCGCATGCACTCATAAATTCCCCATTCCCTGTGTTCTAGTATTTCACTTTTAGGATTTTAAGAAGGCAGTTAGAAAGATGTAATATTTGTGAAAAGCTACATTTTTTTGAAGTTTTAGGTATAATGACAAAAAATTTGAAATGAAGTGTTTAATAATGAAAGATGAATCTAAATACTAATATCCTAGGAAACCTTTAAAGATCATGACAAAGAATATTTAACTGAAGAGGGAAATGCTTACAAAATGTTGGGAAGTGAAAGGAACATGGCACAAAACAGTGTATCAATTTAATCTTTTAAAAAAGATTTTATTTGTCAGAGAGAGAGAGAGCACGAGCGCACAAGCAAGGAGAGTGGGAGGCAGAGGGAGAAGCAGGGTGCCTGCTGAGCAGGGAGCTTGATGTGGGGCTTGATCCCAGGATTCTGGGATCATGACCTGTGCCAAAGGCAAACATTTAACCAACTGAACCCCCCAGACATCCCCGTATAGTACATAGGTTTCTATATACATATAGTAGGTGATCAGAAAAAAGACTAGAAGGATGTATTCTTAAATGTTGAGTGCCTACCCTCAGTGACTGGAGTGTTACTTACAATTTTTCATTGAGTTTTTATGTATTTTTTTTTCAGTGAACATGTGCTAATTTAATAACCAGAAAACACACTATAATTAAACAGGGGGCACTAAAAAATTATATGCCAAATGGCTTGATTGGTTCCTCTTAAGATTATCCTTGTGAACCTGGAGAACTACTTGCCATTATCTTTGCAAGGAACCCATTTGCATTAAATGCTTTATCCTATCCCCTCGTCAGCCACTACCTCTATGGATCTGATGTCATTTGGCAAAGGTAGATGTGTGTATCTGTGGCAAAAACATGCCCAGTTCATCCATCTATCCATCCATCCATCCATCCATCCACCCACCATTCATCTGTCCGTCCATCAGTCCATCTACCCATCCATCTATCCAGAGTTTATCAACTGTCCACTGTGTTGTAGATACTGTGTGAGGAGTTCTAACTCAGTGAGGAACAAGATGGCAAAATCTCTGCCTTTAAGGGTAGAGGAGGGAGCCGTACAATAAGCAAGATCACATGTGATAGGGGCTATAACAGGATAGAAAATCATGGGGGACTACTGTATACAATGTGCTCAGGGAAGACTTCTCTGGAGTCTTTTGCTGAGCTAAGGAGAAGCAGCTGTCACCATGGATGGTTGGGCGATGGGGGCAGCAGTGCAAAGGCCCCATCACATTTTATGAACTGTCAATGACCAGAAAAATAGGAGTAGAGTAGGAGGGAAGGAATGTTCTTCATAGGAACTCCAGGAGTTATTTAAGGTCTTGGAGGCCCTAGTAAGGAGTTTAGATTCTATCTGAAGGACACAGTATCTTTCCAGAGTCACACAGTCCAGCCTTGGCATTGTCAGAACTGGAACCCAGTCCCCTGGCTGACAGTGTACTTGGCACAGTGATGTGCCTTCAGCATCAGGGATGAGAGCCTGGGCTGAGGTGTGTGGTTCAATGCGATTCCAGAACCACCAGAAGCAATTTCAGGCTAAGTGAGGGAAACATAAACACTCCAAGTGTTCTTGATGCCTGTCCTAAAGAGTGTGCGCATGACTACTTGCTTACAGACCAACTGGAAGAGCCACAGAGTAGGACTTAGGGACTTAAGTGTTAGAAGTCTCTTTGCTGCCATTTGAATCAAAAATGTTTACCACATTCCCTCAAAATAAATATTTATATGCATGTGTGTTCAGGCACAACTATATTATCTACATTTATATGTGTCTATATGAACACATATATTTACATTTATATTTATACTTAATATATGGGATTATTGTGGAAGAAAACATGGAATAGCAGCTATTAGGAAACATTGAAATTTCATAAATTTTAGTCTATTTTTGATATCCTGGTGTCTCTGCTAATTTTGATGATGGGTTTTTAATGAAAAATAACCTCTAGTGAGATTACCAGGGAAAAAATACAAAAAGAAATATGATCTAAAGCTTGTAAAAAAGTCCAAGTTAACAAGTGGTTTTAACTATTTCAGAGCAAGAAGAACATGATTAGGGTAGACAGTGCATTGCCACTGGCAAAATGAGAGGATTGCTGGGTGACTTAACCCACTTTCCTCTAGTCTTTGCTGATGAAGAGCCTAGAGCAGGCAGAAGAAGGCTCATCAGCAGGGTAGAAATTCAAGACCAGGAAAGGTTGTAGAGAAGTTGGTCACTCCTTTCCTCGAGTTCAAGTCTATACCCTAAGTCATTTATATACTGAGTATAAAATACTCGCTTGTAGAATTGAGGATTGTTAGTTGCTGGTAGTGAACATGAGAAGGGGCACACAACAGGTAGGGGAGATGGCCTCATACTCCCTCACTTGCCTAAGAAGGGAAAAAGGGAATTCTGGAAATTTAGACACCTAAGCTTGTGTTATCCCTGACAAAAATTCTACAATGAATTATTAATTATATGGTTTGTGGGCTTTCAGAAATAGAAGTGCCGAGCTCCCTTGACTTTCAACGGGGGTTTATGACCTGATAACCCATTATAGGTGGAAAATACCATAAGTTGGAAACGCATTTAATACACTTCATGTACCAAACATCCTAGCTTAGCCTCACCTCCCTTAAACATGCTCAGAACCATTACAGGAGGCTGCAGGTGGGCAAAATCATCTAACACGAAGCCTATTTTATACTATGGTGTTGAATATCTCATGTACTTTCTTGGCTACTGTCCTGAACATGAAAAGCAGAATGGTTGTATGGGGACAGAATGGGGATAAGCATATTGGTTGTTTATTTTCATGATGGTGTGGCTGCCCGGGAGCTGCAGCTGCCAAGAGTCATGAGAGAGGATGATAGCATATATCCCTAGTCCAGGAAAAGATCCGAATTCAAAAGTGGAAGTATGGTTTTTACTACGTGCTTGTTGCTTTTACACTATCATAAAGTCAAAACATCATAAGTCAGACCATTGCAACTCAAGGACCATCAGTAGTTTATCTGGGTACCGATTCATAAGGAACGTGGTGGTGGGGTAAACTAACTTTATTTTCTTTTTGCTACAATTGTAAGTGATTTCTGGTGGAAATACATAGAGAGAGCCTCTCAAACTCTTCTAACAACTCCTATCCCCACCCCTAACAGCAAAAGGAAGGTTCTAGCTGCAAAGCCCAAAGTGACCTACCGCAAGCATCAAGCAGCTTTGAAGTCAGGTGTTTTATTTGAAAAATCCATGTGGACTTTGCATTCCATTCAATTGTGTTTCCATATTTATCTAAATATTCCATTACATTTTAATTTACAAGCTAAGCTACTTTGCTTTGCTTTTCTGAAACTCTGAGTACGAGTGACACTTCAGGACTGAACTTTGTATTTTCCCATGGCTCTGTTTGCCCCCTGGATCGTGGCTCAGCTAAACTGATTTGTGGTTGCAAGGCAGGCTCCAGGTTCAAAATGCGTTTGAGCAATGGGTCCATATCAGTGAGATGACATGTAATTCCCGCAGTTACATTTCAACAATAATACTGCCAACACTACTACCACAAAAACTGTAACAAGACTCTGCTTTTATCGGCACCTACTGTGTCCCAGATTCCTTGCAAATCACTTTGTAGCCTTCATTTCACCCCACCCCACAATGCCTATGTAAAATAGGTACCTGATAATTATAACTCCGTTTTATAAGTGTGGAAACCGAGTCCTTCTAATGTCCTACAGAAAGCAAATATCTTCTTGGGGATCTAAATCTAGCTGGTCTCTTCTGAGTTGAATCTCTGCATGCTAATGCTTCTCAGAAAATCAAGAAGAACAAATATGATATGGCGAAGTCCTTAGTCACTGTGGCTCCAAGACTCTGAGTTTACCACCATCTTACTTTCAGCGGGGGGGCTACAAGGCAAGCACAATGTTAGATGTCGTGGGAAGGAGGACTCAGATAAGAGGAGACCACGGCCCCAGAACTAGCTCAAGCTATGTGTGTTCAGTTTTGGGCCGTGTGATGTTAAAGTATGGACAATCTCTAGCAGGTCTGGAGCACAGTGGGTATGGGGAGACCTGACTTAGGGATACGGTGCTGGGAATATTTTACTATGAAGAGAAGACTAAGTAGATGTGGTAGTTCTCCTTCTTGGTGTTTCTAGCAAATTGAGGGAGAAACCATTTTGACATTGATTTGAGAAGAGATGTTCTAGTTCGACATGATTTATAGTTCTCAAGCAGTGACCTCTGTCCTTTCCATGGCCCTTGCTGGTCTTCCCCTGGGATCTGCCTTCTTTGTGCTGATGTTCAAACAGCATCTCAAAAACTTGAGAGCCCTGCTCCAGGAACAGGACACCTGGGTTCTTAATCTCAGAGCTCACCCTACTTTTGCATTTGGCTTTATGCAAACCTCCTGATCCCTTTGGGTTACATTTTTTTGCCTCTATCTACTTTACTGGCCCAAATGCGATCACATGGTTGAAAACTGTTGAAAAGTATGAGACGTCACGCTTTCTTGTTACTAATAATCTCTGAGTTAGTTGCGACAATGCCTAAAGCAGCATTATTGTTGAATAAATATCACTCACACCTGTTGGGGACCATAGCCTGCAATAGCCACACTTTCACCCTCCTCCAGACGGCGTATTTTTAGACTTTCTGTAATGCTACACTGCTGTTTTTCATTTTAAACCCGGTCTGGCTTCTCTCCCTTAAAGGAAGAGGACTTTTAAAGCAAGTGGCTGCAAGTGTAACACACATATATCGAATCTCCTTAGTCTGGGCTGTTAAATAAGTTTAATTATTTACTAAGTTAATGTTCCACTGCTAGCAACAGAGCCTCATTGCCATCAGCTGGGGAGAGGGAATTGAAAGCCTAAATGAGCTCATTTTTTCACAGTTGGAATTAGGGACCAGTTAGCCAGTTGTGTGGGTTTTTCCAATTTCTCCATCTGCCCCCGGGGGAATCAGGCAATTCACTCCCCCAACACTAAGTGTGAGTAAGAATAGAAAGAGGGAAGGAGGAAAGAAGAAAAAGAAAAAAAAAAAAGAAAAAACTACCTCTGCCCAACATTTGCTTCCATTTTTGGAACTGGAAGCATTGTGTGCGCATTGCTTGTTAAGTTGCGCTTTGGAGAAGCTTTTGCTAATGGTTCCTAATAGATGCGGAAGAGAGAAAGGGCTCAGTGACAGATATTTACCATGTGCATTTTCATTGCAGGGTGTGCAGATAAAAGGAAAACAAATAAACAATAAAGAATGGAAACAAAATTACAGAAATTTGCAAAATTTGACAAATGGTGGCCGTAGTTGCCACAAGCTAATGGCTTGCAATGATTAATAAGAGTAAAAATAATGCATTTCATTAAGATTGATGACACCCCATTTAACCTCCCCTCTCGTTTCAGCCCTAAAGTGGAAAGAGATGAAGTTCTCATCTATAATAGCTCCTGTAACATTGCCATGGAAACTGAGGCAAAGATGGAGTGTGAGACGCCTAATCAGCCAATTACCGCCAAGATTACTGAGATACGGAAGAGCCGGGGCCAGAACACTCAGGTATAATCAAATCTTTTTTACAGACTGATTCAAACAGCTCAAATTAAATTTGTAATATTGTGTACATTAAAAAACAATTTAGTCCAAATGGCAGCGATATATAATATTAAATGCTCTCAAAGTTTGAGAAGCCGGGTCTAATGCACAACATCTGAATTCATAGTTAACTATGGTTAATCATATATTTTCTCAAAAACAAATGAGTGCTGCCCGGGCTCTTTTAAAGCAAATTCTGAGCAGATAATCTCTTCAGCATTTTGTCCTGCTCTCCGTGTGCATGTTTGAAAGTGGCTTTCCCTGGTTTGTTTCTTCGTGAAACTAAATGGCCCTCAATTTAACCAGGCCCTTCTGGAAGGTTTCCAAAGCACTCAGCCGTCCTCAGTCGGTGGGATGGCGATGTCTGCTGGTCCACCCGGCTCATCGGTTCTTCGGAGAGCCCAGTGGAAGCTTCGGCTTTTGAGGGGATTACGTGGAAATCAGAACTGCCAAAGCACTGCTGTGACTCTTTACATTAATTCATCCATTTTGACATCATCTAAACCACTCCTCCCAGTGGCCTCCCCAAAGAATGTGCTCTTCACAGTCCCCCAGGAGAGAATCCACAGCCTCCCCAGGGAATTTTCGAGAATCAGAACCAGAGACTGAGGGCTCTTTGGAAATATATCAGATTATCTTTTACAACTCTCTGGGCTTCTCGTGATACACAGATAAAAAAAAATATTATCGAGCACCTACTCCCTTAGGTGCCTTTTTCGTTATGAAGCAATTCGCAGTTTTCCTCTTTTTGTCTTTTATTTGGAACAAACATTTAGGGCGCCGATTACATGCCACACACTACGGGATTCTCTAGCGAATGCTGCTTCGTTCAGTCCAAACTTCCCAATCCAAACTATACTTCCTGGGTCTGTACGCATTTCTTTTTCTTTTCTTTTCTTTTTTTTTTTTTTTAAATAATTTCCGACTAGTGTCAAAAATGTATGTAATTACAAATAACATAACTTTTCTGTCCTTCCTTAGCTTTTCCCTGTCTGCCTCCCATGGGCACCCCGTCCCCCTCCTTGCCCCCAGGGCCTCCCTGTCCTCACCTCCCCAGGCTCCTCACAACCCTTCACCTTCCCTTCTAGGAAGACTGTACCAGCCTGTCACTTCTGGCCTCCTTGTGTCCCCCGAATAGACCTTTTCTTTTCAGTTCATTGCTCAAATTATCATCTCTGGGAATGCAGTCCTCAGATCCTAGACTCCATGTCGCTCCCGTGCTCCTTTCCTGCATTTGGCTCCCAGCAACTTCTCCAATGTTTATCACGGGGCCACAGGTCTGTGGAGCTGTTTTGTGTATCAATTTGTACTGTGGAATGAGAGCTCTGGGACACCACACAGTCTCTCCATTCCTGGGCCTCAGTTTCTGCCTGGGCGATGATGTGAGTTGTTGGGTCGCTCACGGGAGTGATGCCACAGAAAGGGAGGGAGGGGCAGGGTGCGCGGTGCTGAAGGGTGGGCTTTGGAGCCAGACCACAGGGACTCATACATATCACGTGCTACCTGGCGGACTTCAGACAAGTTACTTAATGCCTTGTGCTTCTGTTTGTCTCATCTGTCAAGCGGGGATAATACTAGTATCCACCTAACAGAAGCCACTGAAATGGCTCTCCCCACTGAGTGAACATCCACTGTTAGTCATTACTGGGAGGGCTAGTTTGCGAGTAGTAGAGCTAGAAAATGATATGGCATGCTTTCACTGTGGCTCGTGCTGCTTTGACCAGATTGTTTTATTTCTTAGATTTTATTTAATTTCTCATTGTCTCAAGAATAATTTGAATTTTTTTCCCAAGAGGCTTAAATGCCTCAGTCTTCTTTAAATATCTGAACTGTATGTATTTATTGAGCTATAGCCAAGCTCAAGGTTCTCTGCCATGCTCTGAAGGAGACTAGAAAGAGTAACATGGGAAGAGAGGCCATAGGAAGTAGGTAAGGTTTGAGGAAGGACAAATAGAGTCAACTCATTGCAGCTGGTGGGACACCTTGGACAAGCCCCTTCATTCAAGAGCTGTATTAACTGAGATCCTTAAAAAAAGGTGATGTGACAACAGTCACACACCTAGTAATTGGCATCCTAGCAGCCTGTGTGGCCATCAGTTACTATGGGGGAAGTAAGCCATTCAGTCTTTGGACACCAGAAGCCATGTCTGTCAAAAATCTTCTAGGCTAGTGCCAGAGTCTAGGAGGCTCCAGTCCTGGGATGTCTGGTTGCCCTACAGAAGTTGGGATGTCTGGTCTCCCTGCTCAGGTGTGGGGGGATGACGTGTCACTTGTGTTGGCATACGCAGTTGCCTTATCTAGACTTGGAGCTGGGGAAAACCAGTGCTGACAGGTGGTCACCCGGGACTAGAATTCAGGTCTCCAGGTCTAAGTACTAGGTGAGAATCTTGGGACACACGTTCCATAGACTGTTAGTAAGTATTTTGTGATATAAGAGTTTCAAAGTCAAATACATTTGTGAAAGCTGGGCTAAACAAACTTTATATATATATATGTGTGGTGTGTGTGTGTATAATTTATATTTTAACCAAAGGATATTTGAGAGCATTCCACATGTGAGACATTATGGGACTTTCCAAGAGAGGGTTTTTGTGTGGAGTATTATCCAAACTTGTTTGTTCATGGAACACCTTATTTTCAGAATTGAGGCTTGTATCTGTCCTGCTGTTCTCACTTTGGAAAATGTTGCTCATGCTATGCTCTTCCCCTACCATCAAGTGCGGGATCAGAGGTGGGAAAGATTATTTCCTGATGGGGCAGCTGTCTAGGTCTGCTGAAGTAGGTGGCATTTGTGTCTTGCCTTCAAGAGTGGGCAGGGTTTAGGAGTTCAGGGTTGCCGAGGGAAGGTGTTTCTGGTGGAGGGATCACTATGTACAAGCCACTGAGGCAAGAACCCATGGGAATAGCGAAAAGAATATAATGTGTGTGAAGGGGATGAATGAGTTGTCGGTTTGGGAAGGTAGGCTGGGATGGAGTGGCAGGTTAAGGGTTTGGCCCTTGAATTCATCAGGTGACGGGTCACCTTCAAGGAGGCTCTGCAGGATCACTGGTGTGCTTTAGTCACATTGATCTGGTTGCTGGGTGTGGGGTGCTTTGGAGAATCCAGGGAAGGTGGGATAGAGATAACTGAACTAATGAAGTGATGGAGGGAATGGAGAGGATGAACACGCACAGTAATTCGCACTTGCTAACTTGTATTAGTCAAAGTGTTCAGAGTTATGGAAAATGAAATGGGGAAAGTAGAAAATGACATGATGACTTTCCAAAATAATCTTTGCAAATTTTTGAAATGTATATATATATACACACACATATATATATATGTGTATATATATGTGCTTATGACTCCCAAATTGTAATCTCCAACCCAGAGCTTTTCTGAACTTTTGATTCCTGAACCCTAGGGCCTACTGATATCTTCACTTGGATATGGAAGTGGCACCTCAAGTCTAGCAGATTCTAAATTGAACTCCTAACTGCTACTGCTTGTCCCTGCTACTCCCCCGTCCCCTACCATCCCAGACCGAGCTGGTGGCAGCTCTGTCTTCTTAGTCACTCAGGCCATGGAGCTATCCTTGATCCTCCAAATTCTCTATCAAATCCATCAGGAAATTATGTTGGCTATGCCTTTGTAGCAAGTAAGCTATCATCATCACTATCATGTTTTGCTGAGCGTTACAAGTCTCACCCAAATGGGCCCCTGGCTTTCACCCTTGCCTCCCTTCAGTTTATATTAATGGGTCCCTAATGATCATTTCAAAATATGTCAGATGACTTTACTCTTCTCAAAAACTTTCCTGTGGATCCTGAATTATTCTCAGTTAAAAACCAAGTCCTGACCTTTACCTAATGGGCCATTCTCTGCACCCCCCTCCTCCAATTCCTCTCTGCTTTCATCACTGATTTTTGTCACCTTTGTCTGCTCTGTTCCAAGCCATTGGCTCCTTGCTGTTCCTGGACAATGCCAGGCTTGCTTCCACACCAAAACCTTTGCATTTACTGTTCCTTTTGCTTGAATACTCTTCTTCCTCCTCCTCCTCCTTTTTTTTTTTTTTTTTTTTTTTTTTTTTAAGTTACCACCTTTCACTTTTAGCTTTTTGCTGAGGAGTTACTTCCCCATTGAGGTCAACCGTTATGATCCTATTTAAAACTGCAACCCAAGGCTGCTCACACCATAGATCATGCTTGTAATTTCCCTTACTCTGTTCTTTTTTCCCATAATCCTTACCACCTGCCAGTATACTTCATAAGTTATGAATTTATTATGTTTATTATTTAGTGTCTGGCTTTTCTTGCTAGAATATGATCTCCAAGAAGGCAGAAATGTTTACCTGGTCTGTTCACTGGTATATCCCAAGTAGCTAGAACAGAGACTAAATCAATTGTACTAATGAACAATATAGAAATGCAAACAAGGATAGTTAAAAGAAGTCAAGTCACATGTTGCTTTTCGAATCCTATCCTCTGAAGATTGCATCTGAAAGGAAACACACACATACACCACAGGTACACACACATACATTTGCACACAAAGATATTTTTTGTTATTTACATTGTTCTTCAACTTGTATTTTTTAAAAATCTAATGGCCTCTTTATATAAGCTCCTTGAATACAGAGGAGGTTTGTTTTGTCACTGCTGTTTCCAAATGCTTAGAAGTATGTCTAGCACACAGCAGATCTCATTAACAATTATGGAATGGATGAATAGATTTATAAATGAAGGAATACACCATGGTCTTCTTTTCATTTTAGATCAGGTACATTTTTCTTTTCTTCAGAAGACATTGGTTATGCCTACTGTGTATCACTGTGATACACTGAAATGAGGAAATATATTAGAATGAGGAATATGAAAGGATGCTGGAAGACACAGTAAGATGCTATAAGACAACATGTAGGTCTGAGGGACCTTCTTTCTGAAGGACAAATTGGGTTGGATGGGTAGAGAAATCACAGCAGAGGAGACACTAAGCAAAGTGAAGTCAGAGAGAGAACTGGTAGAACACAGCCATACTATACTCTTCTTTGGCTCTCTGGGAGAAAATCCAAGCTTGAGTCAGGGCAGACATTGAGGCAGGGTAATTAGTGAAGGGGTTGGTTGAAGAAATTGTTGGGATGACATTTCTTCTCTCTCTCTCTTTCTTTTACTCCTTCTCTCCCTCCATTTTTCCTCTTCTGTCCTCTTTCCCCCACCACCTCCCTCTTTCCTTTTGTACAAGAAGTGGTTGGATCTTTGGCTCTCAAGGTGAAGTCTTGAGAGTAGCTCACAAAACAAAGAAGAATGATTTGTTTCGGAGTAGGAGTTAGGTTTGGTGTACTGTGGATGTTAGCACCACTGTTAAACTCAGTTAAACCCATGCAGCTCTGAAACTCTTGGGAAGGCGGGGGGAGGGGCAGGAGCACAACATCCTTTCCATTTCTGCCTCCAAGGAATTCCTTTATATTCTCTTGACTCATCCAGATGTTTTACCCAGCAATTTCAGTTGTGATAACTGGAAGAGGTTTCTCTGAGCATCTGATCTGCCATATCAGTGGAAAAAGAAGTCTGAAAACAGCGCTGTTAAAGTTATCTGGGAAATGATTTTAGACCTAGAATCCTATATGCAGTCACATACTATTTGGAGTAAGAACAAAGTGAAGATATACACACTATACAAAATTCAGAATGTTTATCACCCTTGTGCGCCCTCTGAAAAATGACGTACTCTAGCAAATTGCAAAAGGAATCCAGGGATGGAGATGATATGGGGTACAGGAAACAGTAATGAGCCAGTAGCCCCTCAAACAGCAAAAAACATAGAAGTTGTTGAAAATGTGGCTGTGAAACTCAGTATAGCTAAGAATGGATTCTTAACCAGAGTCGGGGACCTGTTTCATGTAGGTATAATATTTTTTTTTTAAATTTTAATTTTTTATTTTTTTCACCATAACAGTATTCATTATTTTTGCACCACACCCAGTGCTCCATGCAATCCGTGCCCTCTACAATACCCACCACCTGGTGCCCCCAACCTCCCACCCCCCACCCCTTCAAAATTCTCAGATCGTTTTTCAGAGTCCATAGTCTCTCATGGTTCACCTCCCCTTCCAATTTCCCTCAACTCCGTTCCATGTAGGTATAATAAAAGGAGAACAAGAATCAGAGGCATAAATCTCTTTTTATTTTATTTTATTTTATTTTTATTTTTTAAATTTATTTTTATTTTTTTTTTAAAGATTTTTATTTATTTATTTGACAGAGAGAGATCACAAGCAGGCAGAGAGGCAGGCAGAGAGACAGGAGGAAGCAGGCTCCCTGCTGAGCAGAGAGCCTGATACGGGACTCGATCCCAGGACTCTGAGATCATGACCTGAGCCGATGGCAGGGGCTTAACCCACTGAGCCACCCAGGCGCCCCTCTTTTTTTTTTTTTTTAAAGATTTTATTTATTTGACAGAGAGAGATCACAAGCGGGCAGAGAGGCAAGCAGAGAGAGAGAGAGAGAGGAGGAAGCAGGCTCCCTGCAGAGGGGAAAGCCCGATGCGGGACTCGATCCCAGGACCTGAGATCATGACCTGAGCCGAAGGCAGATGCTTAAGCACTAAGCCACCCAGGTGCCCCATAAATCTCTTTTTTGATAAAATGAGAAGACATGTATAACAGAAGCATTATATGAAGTTGAAAAGTAAGAGAGGTGCAAATGGTTTGGTGGGGTGGGGTGGAGGCAAGTCAAAACTTTGTAAGTTCCTGCAAAGGGAAATTTAGATAAAAAGCAAGACAGTTTGCCCCCAAAGAACCCTAAAGAAGCTTTAAGTTTGGAGAAATGTAAGTACTAGGAAATAGGTCTGAGGCACGGTGCTCAAAGATATATGTGTAGGAGGTTCTTTGAAATCCCCTATAAAGACTGTCTAGATCCCTAGGACACTGCTCCTGCTTCAGACAACCAGATACCTCTTCCTACCCCTCCCTCCAGGATGGAGAGGCAAAATTTGTGGGCAAATTGAATTAGTAAGATATTAGTGAGGCATTAATATCTCACAGGGAGAGGGAGATGGAAACTGGGATTGAAATTTGGCAGATGAATGGGAAGTTTACTGGCTGTTTAGAGAGAGGTCAACCTCCTCAGATCCTGCTAAATGCTTTCCTCTGCCCAGGTCAGAATCCTGCAACCCAAATTCTCCTCCTTCTAGAAAGGAGACAAAGGTCCTTCTTTGGAGAGATTAAATCACAGTAAAGATCCACAGATTTTGATGTTGGAAGTGTCATGAAGTCCTGCTTTCACAGATCATCCACTTAGGTTTTTCGCGCCTTGCTCTTATATGTGAATGGGTGGGGTTCTGGTTTTGGCCCTGAGAGAATAATGAGTTTTAAACCACCTTCCTGCCCTACACAACTACATAACTAGTCAAAATGTATCAGATGATGGTCAGCACAAGGCTCTGATCCTTGAGAGAAGGGGAACACAGCAGGAGAGTGGTTTTCTGTCTGGGAGCACAACTCCAGACACAGTGCGCTGGGAAATAGAACCCAAGCAGAGAGAAGAGAGAAGTAGTTTCACTGGCAGGAGCAGTCCAAGATTGAAGTTTAGGGCTGCTTAAGTAGGGAGCTGCTATGGAAAAGGAGGTAGAAGTAGGAGGGATAGAAAAATGTTTAATGAAATAATGGCCCCCAATTTTTCAACTTTTTTGAAAGTTACAAACCCATAAATATAAGAAGATTAATGGATCCAAACCAGAGGAAACATAATGAGTGAGATCCATTATTGGAGTTTTCAGTAATGTTAAGATGTTAGTTCTTCTGCTAAGGTCTATGCTCTAAATTAATATTAAGAGTCAGTTCAATTCTAGTAACATCCCAAGAGCTTGCTTTCTTCCTTCCTTCCATCCTTCCTTTCTTTTTTTCTTTCTTTTTTTTCTTTGGTAGAAATTTCTAGTTGATTTAAAAATCTTATGGAAACACAATAAATAGCCAAAACTTCCTCGAGAAAGAACAAATTTTGAGGACTTAACACTGCCTGATTTCAAGTCTTACTGGAAAACTCTGATAATTGATTGGTGCATTATGATCTCATTTGAAAGAAGGGTTCTGTTGCTAAATGTACGTTTGAAAGCTCTTGCCACAGCATTATGAAACCCAGGAGAGAGGAACGACTGAAAGTCAGTATGATGAGGTGTACCCAAAATAACATAATCAGGAGATCCTTAGTAACATTTGAGGCTGTAGGACGGTATGGTGGGGAGAAAACCCAGATTTTGGAGGGTTAGGGAGTGGCAAGGAAATGCAGGCAGGAGGTAGTGACATGCAGGAAGAGAAAAGAAGGATGTAGATGAGTATTATGGCTGACCAGCTCCTTCCTCGTGCCCAGACTTATCACCATCACTAGTATTAGGGATGCTTTCTTCAGTTAAAGGTGCTTGGATTAAAGCTATGGTCTTCAAGTGTGTTACTTAACTTGACAAGACCAGGACTCCACAGGTTTCTCATAACATCCATTCATCTAGTGACCACAGAGTAGTTCCCACACAACCCTGATGTCAAATGGCCAAATCACCACCATCTTTTGGGAAATACCTATATTTTTAAATTTACTTGGGCCCTTTAGTGCACGTTTCCCTCAGGAAGATTGTATTTTTCTTAAAATTGAAGGATTTTTCTCTTGGGAATCCCATAGTACTGTATCAGGAATTTATCTTTTTAAATTATTTAAATTATGTATATTTATTAAAATATCTTCTCTCCCAACTAGACACTAAATTCTCTGAGAGTGGGATCTGTACTGGATTCCTCTTTGATGGATAGATTAATGAAGGTATATATTTATACTGGATTATTACTATTATTATTATTTTTTAAAGATTTTATTTATTATTTGATGGACAGAGATCACAAGTAGGCAGAGAGGCACACAAAGAGAGGAAGGGAAGCAGGCTCCCTGCCAAGCAGAGAGCCTGATGCAGGGCTCGATCCCAGGACCCTGGGATCATGACCTGAGCCGAAGGCAGAGGCTTTAACCCACTGAGTCACCCAGGCGCCCCTGCACTGAATTATTATTTTAAAACAAAGTCACATTGCTTAATTTGATCTTTACTTTTTGTTGAAGGGGATTCTCCTAGCAGATTGGTGTCATAGAGCAATGTGCCAGACTTTACATTTTAAAAATAATGTGTGTAGCTAGATAGAGGGTAATTTGAAATGATTTCCATTCCCTAATTGGTTGTTTTCCTCCTAGTACTGAAAAACAAAAATACTTTTCTGCTGTTGTTTCTTTGTCCCTCCTCTCCTTTTGATTTTTCTTCCCTATTTTTTCTTTTCTTCTCTTACTTTTTTCTTCCCTTCTCCTCCTCGGCTTCCTGTTCTCTCCCTCCCTTTCCCTTCCCTCTTTTACTTCTCCTCTTCTCTTCTTATTCTTTTTATTCCTTGTGTGTCATCAGATCTGTGTGGCTGTGAAGGTAGGTCCTACTGAAAGCAGGGTTGAGCTGGTTGTTAGGCCAGAGATCGAAGATGTAGGAACTCAACCATTTTTCTCTGACATGGAGGAAATTTATGGAATCCCTTGTGCCTATAGTTTCTTTGTGAAGTGAGGCCCATAAGGTATACCATTTACCTGTTGTGAAGGTGGTTGGGGGCTTGTGGTGTGAGTTGAGAAGGCAGATGGTTTCACATCTGAAAGAGAATTTCCCTCTTTAGGATGATTAGGCAGATAGCAGAGACAGATACATGATGAACAGGATTCCTGTGTCCTGGCTTTTAGTTCTCGAGAGGTCCTGTCTGATTCAGAGTGTGTGCAAGTCACTTAACCTTTCAGTTGATTAAGGTTAGTATTACCTGATTAAGGTTAGTAGTGGAGAGAGGAAGACAATTCATATAAAAGGATAGTAATAGGAGGAAATGAAGAATTCAAAATGATCTTGAGCTCTGAATAAAAACTGGGCTTGAGGCTGAGCCTTCAACTTACTTATTATAGAACATTGAACAAACTTTCTTAATTTCAGTCTGTTAAGTTCTGCCTCATACGTGTAGAGCACTGAGTGCAGCGTCTCATTCATAGGAAGCCACTGCAATGTGTTGGCTATTACTGCCTCTGCAAGGTGTTCTGCAAACTGTGATGAATTGGGGAAGCTGTTATAATTTGTGGCATTGTTTATTGTGGTGTTGTCATAACCAGAACTGGCTGTGAAAAAGAGGCCTGGCCACTTTTTTTGAGCCTGAGATTTTGAAGGCTTCTTTCTCTTGCTTTTTCTTTAAGAAGAGGAATTCAGGCAACGTTTAGCCTGAATGCAGGCTTAAATTCATCTGAACAAATTAATTGTCCCTGTTTCTCAAGGACTCTTTGTATTAAATGAGTTCATGACATCTGTCTGTTCCTTTCCTAGCAAGGTATTTTAACAACAAATGAGGTTATCGTTTCAAAGACTCTATCATATTTTGGCCAAAAAAAGTCCTTATCATTCTTAGGTATTATAATATCACTGAGTAATTATTACACTACCGTACAGGAGTTTGAATCATCTTAGGTAAATTTGTTCTTAACTTTTATCTTAAAATAATAGTTTCTGTTCTCATTGGAAAACAGTGAGCTTTATTAGCCCTGTGAAAATGACTCTATTAATGACAGGCAGAGGGCAGTCCCATTGGGACATGACATGATTATTTCCTTCTGAAGTACAGCTTCGTAAATGGAAACCGTTCTGGTCTAAATAAATACTGTGCGGAATTTTCTCAGGGAAACTAATATTCGTGCAAAAATACATGGGCTCATTTTGGGTCTGATTATGGGAATGCGGTGATCAGATTTCTTCTGAGCCTTTCCAAATATGAGGCTTTAGCTAGCCTGCAGATAGCATAGGTGCTAAGAAATTGTTTTGGGTGGTAGGATGACTCTGTATTAGGGTTCTTTAGATTCTGCAGGGGTATTGGGGCTTGGTGAATGAAGAACCAGAAATGTTCAAGTTAGTTTGCCGACGCATTGGTGACCAGGGACAACTTAGTTTTCTAGTCTTGTGTTTGAGTTTCCCTATCTGTGGCCCAGGTGAATTATATGGAAGCCCTTAGCAATGAAGTATGAGAACTGTGATATATGAATATGTTATGTTATCAGTATCCTGAATCCTTCATCTGAGAGAAAAGCTTGCTTTTTCAGAGGTTTATTAGTTCATTTCCTGGAGACATTGTAGTGAATCACCATCTTCCTGAACCCAATGAGGAAGAAAGAGGGCACCCAACTATCAATAGGCTCCATTCCCAGGTATGAAGGGTTTCAGATAGCAATTGAATGGATTTAAGAAATTAGATATAGATTAGGGGCATGTGTGTGTATGGTGTGGTGTGGTAAACAATGTAGTGATGTTTGTTTTGATGGAAGTAACAATATGAGTTTCACAAGTGTTTGGATATATGGCTTCTTACTAGGCATGGTAAACATTTTTTAAAAAATTTTGCTAAAAGCCATGAAAGGTTATCAGTTTTGAGTCTAATCTATATAGTGAATATATATAGCATTTCTATTTGAAACAGCAAATAATCATTCCAGTCTTGAAATACAACTGTCAACTCAGTTAATTTGGAAAACTGGACCTTTCTACTCAGTGATATCCTCATAGAAATCTTGTTTGCCCCCCCCCAAAAAAAATTTTTTTTTTTTTTTTTTTGCTCAGTCATTTAAGTTCTTTTTCAAGGTTGTTGCTGTCACTGCCATGAATGTGAGGTTTTCTTCTTTGAAGAGCCACACAGTACAGCCTCTAAAATGCACATCTCTAGGAGAGGCATGTGGAGAGCTTGTCTAGCTAGCTAGAGTATGAGCTGAAACCCTGAGGGTGATGAAATTTGGGTGAAAGTGATAGAAAAGACATCTCATTTTGGATGAGGGAGAATGTGGTTGTTCAAACATTGAATGTGTCATGGAAGCTGACTTCAGCAACTGAACATCCAGCTCAGAGAGAAGGAACTCCCGTCTCTCAGGGGCTTGCTTTAGAGGTGGGGAGAAGGGGGACCAGAAGGAGATCAGCAGGGGTGTTGGGTAGAATTAAGAGCATACTGATCTGCTTTTTGATGAAAACTGTTACGGAGCTGGAGATCCTCTTTATGGCATTGTCATTTGTAGGAGTTGATTGATGTTAACTTGTTTGGGGTCTATGAAATGGTTGTCTCAGACATAGGTTTTCCTGCATAAATTTGGATTTGCTGCTTCTTTTCCTACTGGTTCATTTCAGCTTTGAGGGGATTAAACTAATGTCATTGGGCAGATCACTGGAGGGGACATATGCCCTACTCCACTAAATAGTTCCTTCAGTTACTGTTGTCCTGCTGTCTTCATGGATTGCTTTGGCCCCTGGTAGGGCAGTTAGGATCTCTCTTGGCCCTTTGTTGTTGGCTGAAGTTTGCTGACGGCAGGCTACTGCTGGGGCATGGTGAAGTATCTGACCCCAACAATGGTCCAAGTTCTCTCTCTGGCTCCCCTTCTCTATGGAACCATCATAAATGCAAGTCAAGGGAAGAATATGTACATGAGGGAAGCTTTTCCATAAAATGTACACCAGGAGATCACCTCAGCTTTACTTAAATGAGGGAAATGTGTCCTTTCCAAAGGAGGAAGGAAGGAATTGTGTAGATGCAGCCATTTAATGAAGGAATAAGTTGCTCATAGGAGCTTATACATTAAAAACCATAAAAAATGAAAAACTAGGAAAGGCATGTCTTAATACTATTGATTTGCCAAAGAACTTCTGGCCTTTCTAGGATATGATAATCACTGTACTGACTTCTCCAGGTTTTCTTTTTGATGGGAGATGCAGATATAACTCAGAAGGAATCAATGTTAAGTATTTCCTTACTTCCAGTTAAGTGCTAGGAACCTCCTACAATTAAGGGATATTTAAGTGATTTTCCAGAACTGTCTCTCTGTTTTAATCAAGAGAATGTAGCACAGTTCTGCATTTAGTCTCCTCTGTGATAGCCATCTCTAATATCCAGTTCTCAACTATTTTGAGCACAAGGAAGCTTTGCACTTTCCCACCCTTTTAAGGTCTGATGGGCTATATAAGTTGCTTAGAATGTGGATGGAGGCATTCCATTTCTAGAGCTTGACTTTCCAGCCCTCTCTTTTCTTTTGCTATTATGACCAAATGGCTCAGAGTACGGGCTGGACAAGGTATAGAGGACAGTTGCTTTACCCCGGAGAGTTGCCAACATTTATAGCTGACATTGAGTAAGAAATAAACATTTATTGTTTTGTGTCCAGTGGGATTTGAGACCATTTGTTACTGCATATAATTCAGCCAGCCCTAGATGCTGACTAATCACAATGTCTTTTTCCTTTAGCCTTGTGACTTAACCACTGTCTTCCACAAAGTGTCTTTAATTCTCTCTGACCACATGGAATCAGACCTGGTTCATGTTAGTGGCAGGTGTGACAAGCTGACTATGAGATGACAGGTATGATGGACTGACAGGATTTAGAGGGGTACAACCAGCTTCTTTCTATATTCTTGTTTTCCATTTTTCTCCTCTTTCACTGGTGGTGTGCTTACATCCTCATTCATGGTTCCTATTCTCTGAAGATCCATGGGATAATCTCATGCTGGGAAATGAATCACTTTCTTGGATAATGTTTTTGCAAACTTGGGGAGTTTGTGGGGAGATATGGCTGTATATATGTACCACATCTTTAGCTATTTATCTGTTGATGGTTATCTGGGCTCCTTCCATATTTTGGCTATTGTGGACATTGCTGCTATAAACTTTGGGGTGCACCTACCCCTTTGAATCACTATGTTTGTTTCCTTTAGATAAATGCCCAGTAGTGCAATTGCTGGGTCATAGGGTAGTTCTATTTTTAACTTTTTGAGGAGCCTCCATTCCATTTTCATGTGTCTGCTAGCCTTTTGTATGTTTTCTTTGGAGAAATGTCTGTTCATGTCTTCTGCCCATATCTTGACTGGATTTTTTGTTTTTTGGGGGGGTGTTGAATTTGATAAGTTCTTTATAGATTTTGGATGCGGACCCTTTATCTGATATATCATTTGTGAATATCTTCTCCCGTTGTCTAGGTTGCCTTTTAGTTTTGATGATTGTTTTCTTTGCTGTGCAAAAGCTTTTTATCCTGATGAAGTCCCAATAGTTCATTTTTGCTTTTGTTTCCTTTGCCTCCGGAGATGTGTCAAGCAAGAAGTTGCTGCGGCTGAGGTCAGAGAGGTTGCTGCCTGTGTTTTGATGGATTCCTGTCTTACATTTAGGTTTTTCATCCATTTTGAACTTATTTTGTGTATGGTTTAAGAAAGTGGTCCAGTTTCACTCTTCTGCATGTAGCTGTCTAATTTTCTCAAAACCATTTTCTTAAGAGATTGTCCTTTTTCCACTGGATTCCTTTTTTGCATTTTCAAAGATTAGTTGACCATAGAGTTGAGTGTCCATTTCTGGGTTCTCTATTCTGTTCCATTGATCTATGTGTCTGTTTTTGTGCCAGTACCATATTGTCTTGACTACAGCTCTGTAATACAGCTTCAAGTCTGGAATTGTGATGCCTCCAGCTTTGGCTTTCTTTTTCAACATTCCTTTGGCTATTCAGAGTCTTTCCTGGTTCCATAACTCATGTTCTTTTATTTGTCTCTTTAAATTTTACTTTTTTTTTAAAGAAAATTTGAATTAAGGACTTCAATCACAAAGGGAAGTAACACAACTCAAATGGACTTAAATGATAAAGAAACTCCCAGAATGGCTCACAGAATGGGAAATCTCAGGAATCATGTATGGCTTGATCCAGCAGCCTAATGCCCACTAATGGGATGGTCCTACCTACCAGAGAGTCAGACTCAACCTAAGGCTGCCTCCTCTGTGCCCACAAGATGGCTCCTTGGTGCCCAGCAACTCCCAAGCTACTTGCTCTCATCTGTCTTCACAATGCATGGGAATGAAAGGGTCTTTTATGGGTACAGTCCGAGAAGGAGGAAGCTATTTTCCCAGAACATGCCAACAAATGTCTCTTCATGACTCATTGGTCCCAATTGAGTTACTTGACCACACTGCCTTGTCCTCAGGGAGATAGAATTTGGTGATGGTTTTGGCAAATCAGTATCCACTGTGGACCTTAAAATAGACCTAATCCCACCCCAACATCTCGGTAAGAATATGACAGCAGTGAGGCCTAGAAGAAAAATCTTGGGGTTGTTGTTGAAGGGAAGCTAGAGAATGGAAATTGGGGGGATCAGTCAATGCTTGCCTACAATGGCCTCACTTTTCTCTTACTGGCTTTAAACTAAGGCCTCTTTCTCTGGTCCTCCTCACTGATCTTTTTTGATAACTTAATACTTTGCCATTGAATGACATTTGACAGGTGTGAAAACAAAGCACTTCCGTATAAGAGAATTGGCTCTAGAGGGTATTATGCTAAGCGAAATAAGTCAGCCAGAGAAATATGAATATCATATGATTTCACTCCTATGTGGAGTTTAAGAAACAAAACAGATGAACATAGGGGAAAGGAGGGAAAAATAAAATGACAAAATCAGAGAGGGAAAAAAACCCTAAGAGACTCTTAAGTCTAGGAAACAAACTGTGGGTTGCTGGAGGGGAAGTAGGTGGGAGAGTGGAGGACCTAGGTGGTGGGCATTAAGGAGGGCACGTGATAGAATGAGCCCTGGGTGTTCTCTGCAACTGATGAGTTACTGAGCTCTACCTCTGAAACTAATACACTCTATGTTAATTAATTGACTTCAAATAAAAAATATTTGGCAAGAGCTACCTATTAAAATTGGCTAATTGAGAAGGACACATAAAGTCGGTAAATCTCCCTTAGAATTCAATGAAGTGTCTGTTTTCAAGAAACAAACAAATAAATAAGCAAACAAAAAAAAGCATAATGAGCACATAAAACACATATACCTTCAGTAGCGTGCAGGTGCTCAAAATCGGTTATGATTTTGCTGATGTGCAACCTTCCTGATCCAAAATGACAGTAATTGTTTTTATGATGTACCAGCTCCCAAAGGGGGTGGCTCATCATTCAGTACTATGTGAGACAGGCCTCCTCTAAAAATAGAGAAAAGAGCCATCTAGGGAAAGAAATGGTCTGTTATAGTGTTTGTTTCTCATAACGGGTCCTCCCAGACACTTTACAAATACTGATTAACTAAAGCTCTCAGTGTCCCTGCGCGACAAATATCTATTTATGTGGAGTGAAGTTGACAGAGGCAACTGACTAAAGCCCCTCCGTGAATGAATGTCAAAGCAAGGACCATGACTCCAGTACCAGTCACCTAAAAGCACTGCCGTTCAACTTCTTTCCCTTCCCAGGGGGGAAAAGTACGTACAGCCAAGCAGAAGCCCATATATTTTCTTCTGTTCCTGGCTGGCACTGATTAATACGAGTTTGAAGGACACTACCTGATGATTCTACTCAGACATTGAATGAATGGAAGAATATGATCGGCAGGGAGGGCAAGGTACTCCTGAACCAAGAAAGTGCAATTATTGGCCTTTAATCCTCTTCACATGGTGTTGACAGCTCACTCCCAAGGTTCCAGTCGAAGTATTAGTCCCCGTATGGGTTACTGTGAGACATGACAGGAGACTGTGGAACGATGAAGGGCTTGGATGAAATTCTGTGTTCAACTTTGGAAGGGTTGTGTTAACTCTGCAGATAAGTAAGATACAACCCCTACCTTGTGGGGTACTGTTTGATGGGAGAGGTATAAGACCCCAATAACTGGACTACGAGCTAAGTGTCATGAATGTGATAATAAAGGTATTTGTGTTGTACTGTGGAAGGCCAAGAGATCATCTGGATGGAAAAATCATCACCTAGAAATTCCCTGGAAGTTGTGGCATTATATCTAGGTTGATGTTTATGAGGGTTTTACAAGTATAAGAGGAGATAAGGAGCAAAGGTGTATACTAGTGAAAACTAGTATACTGTTAATGGAGTCCCAGAAGTGGGAACACATGGTTTATATAGAAGTAATTATATTCGACTGGAATGTAAGGTTTGAAAGGAAGTAATGGGAAAGGGAGTGACTGGAAACAAAGGTTGGGAAACATGAATGGTCTTGATGTTGAGCTAAGGAGTGTGGATTCCCTCTAGGAGGAACAGTAGAGCTATTTGAGGCTTTATAAATTTCATAGCTACCACTTTGTCTCATAAAATATCCCTTAGAGCTTGTATCAGAGTCAGAATGCTGGTCTAGCTCAAGTGTGGCCTGATGCCAGGTTAGTTCCGACATGGGTAACTGTTGTTCTCTTGGGGCTCAGATACAGTTAGACAAAGGTCAGTCCTGAGGCGAGGGTGTAAGGAAATGAGGCGTCTAAAGGCTGCAGCTGAGAGGGTTGAGGATGGGTATTCTGAAGGAAGAACAGAGAAATGCTGAATGATGTATGGAATGAGAGGAAGCTTAGGGACTCTCCTCGGTATTCTGGATTCTTGGTAAGTTACAGAGAATGCTATAGTGGTCTGAGAGTCTCTGGTCTGGTTCTGCCTTTCACATGTGGGTAATATCTACCTGTGAAATTATAGGCAAGTCCTAAGGAAAAACTCAGTTTCCTCATCTGTAATGAGGAATGGGATGGAATCAGCATTTTCCAATGTGAGTTCCATGGACAATCAGCCACGAAGAATGTCCCATTGGAGAAAAAGGTCTTGGTCAAGTAAGTAAGGGAAACACTGCAGACACCACTCTACTCTGGGAGTCGTGACGCTCAGTGACATGTTAGAGGCATGGGGGTTCCTGCAGAAAGGGACGCAGTTTTACTCTGTCCAATTCACCTTCCCCAGACTTCTTTGGTCATGAGGATTTTACCTATTTTTTTCCGTGCAACCCCTTTTGCCTTCCTGTGGGAATTTCAAATTCCATCATTGTAAGGGAATTTACATTCCCTTTTTACATTCCATTGTCACGTTCTCTGATTGTGGGTTAACCACAGATTTCTAGGATTTTACAGATCCAAAGGAATTAGTTTCTTCTACTCTGGTTGAGTGAATTTTCCTACCTAAAATGTAGGACTTACCATCATCCCCCAATCAACTTAGTCTCATAGTTGAGGCAAAAAGTTCTTTTAAAGTGTCTTTTAAAGTGCTTTGAGATCTTCTGACGGAGAAGATCCCAGGTGGATTTGCCACGTGACTTCATTAGCAAGCCCGTATGCTACGGCCCTATCAACTTTAGCTTCCAGTTTGGAACCGTCCTATTTCTAACGTACTCTATTAACCACGAAAGAGCTGAGGGATTATTTTTCTTCTTCTTCTCTCTTTTGCATCTATATATAATGTAATTTAACCTAGCAAAAAAGACACTGATTGCCGGTCCCACAGGACTTAATTAACTCCCAGCTTCATGGTGTGCCGCAGAAATAATAAGAAAAGGAAAAGTTCGGGTGTTCCCTACCTGTCCACTTCCACCTCTGGTGCATAATGAGATGTCAGGAGTGGTGACACTGATGAGATGTGTGAAACACGCTGATTGCAGGAGGCGGCGGGCTGCCTGCTCAGCTCCCGGAAACTCCGGCCAGGCGGGAAGAACTGCAAATCGGGCAAGCAGCCTTTTTTTCCCCTTCAGACTGCGGTTTCCAATATTTCCCCCATTCACCTCCCTGCCACCTGAGCGGTGGTTTTGTTAACCTTTAGCTCTGCCTTCTGCACCCTGGTCGGATGTTATGACAATTGTCACGGGGCAGATGCCGTGTTTATTAAGCTGCCTGTAGCAACCCTGGACTGGTAGTGCAGGATTCTACCAGCCAGCCCTCAGGGGAGCCCATTAAGAAATTGCAAGGCTAATAAAAATCATGCTGGATGAAATTGCAATCCTCTGGTGCCACTCCGTGATGGGTCGAATCTGGTTTTAAATTTTAATGGGGGCAGGGACTGGCGGTTTGTACTGGGACCCTTGTACCAGCAGCACTGAAAGTTGTACCTTCTTAACCCAGAGCTGGAACGGTGCAGCGAGAGGACAAGCTGGTTCTCTTTTTGTTCACATTTGCGAGAGGAATTTATTAATGTCTCTTATATGCTAACGATGCACTGCTCCTGGAAAAAAGCCTCACCCTGCCAGGCGGCATGCAATTTGGGGTATAGTTCGGGTCCTCTGGCCTCATGCTGATGGAAGCCTTCAAGACCCATGCCTGTGGGGGCCTTGAAAACATATGGGGGAACAGTTCCCAGCTCCTCGTCTCTGTCAGATTGTCCTAAAACTTTCCTGGGCTGGGAGCTTCTCTGAAAAGGAGATTGTGGGAGCTCTCTTGGAAAACCATTCTGGCATTCAAATTCATCTTCACGCTGGACCCTGTCTAATCCAGGACCACTCCATCAGAGGGTAATTCTTCATCCTTTGCAGAATCTCTTCTCCCAGAATTCATCACTTCCCCTGGATAAACCAATAGCTTCCACATATTGAAATGAAACAGCCAAACATCTAATTATGGTTTTGGTAAAAGATTGAAGAAAGTGGGAGAAAAAACATGAGAAGGCACTTCAGTGTTGGGCCTGATGCCATGTAGAGAGGTATATTCTGTATTTTATTGTAAAGAAACACTACCTCTACTAACAGAAAGTGATAATATTCACCAAGTACTTACATCTTGTCAGGAACTGAGTGAAACCCTTGATTCCAATTACCCGCTTAATCCTCAACATGAAGCTTTGAAGTGATTGCTGTTACCATCTCCAATTCACAGATTAGTAACTGCCGAGAAAGGTTGGTGGCTGATTTAGGACCTGAAGCATAGGTAAGTGACAGAGCAGGGACTCAAAGATAAAAGAACTCTAGAGCCCATACTATTACTGTTAATTTTCTTTTGAAAAAATATTTCAAAAAAAGAAAAGAAAACCTGTTCTCTTTTGTCAACATTTCCCAAAATAAATATATGAAATTATAATATCGATTTGTGGAATTAGATCTCAGGGTAGTGGAGAAAGTAGAAGTATATTAAAATTTACCTCCTGAGCTTCAACTTCAGCTATGAGCGTGGGTGTAATTCTGCCCATTTCACCAACCACAGCTTCTGCCTTCTTATTAGCCTCCCACTTCTGTTCCAGGTCCTTCCAATGAGATTTCCTGCTTCCCTTACCCTTTTGCTCTGACAGTGAGTTGAGTGAAAGTGCCTGTGTGTGTGTTTTTTTATGCATATATCTTGTTGGGGTAGTGCGCGATGTAAGGCCTAGTATTTTTATCTTTGTGATGACTGCAAGAGTGTTACTGAATGAATACATGCATGAACATAATTAAGGTCGATGGTCACTAGATTGAAATTCTCAAAACTTCCATTGCAAACTTTCAGAGATTGTTTTGAGACTGTAGACATTGGGAAACACCAAAGAGTCCTACTATTACCAAAGAAATGTTATACAAAGGGTGATTTTACTCAGAAGGCCCCTCCCATGTCAAAGGAAGGCATTTGGCCTCTAGGACTATAATAGTCTTACGATTTGCTACCTGGGTTTTCCTATGGGTTGCAGAGGTGGAGATATGCTTGACATAGTTGATTTTTTCATGGTATCTTTCTAAACTCTTTTGCTATGTCTTGATAATGTAGTATTTAGTAGGAATTACTCACTTCACAGTCTAGAGAGAACCTCATAGTTTTCTTTGCTGTGCTATTTTAGTGAAGTAGTGGGAGAACAGATCTGTAGTTCCAGGATATTCAGTTTAATCTTCCTTTTTACATTTTCTGGGGAGTGGGGCAGTACATCTTGTAAAGTAAGGAGGAGGGGGGCTGGTATGGGAGACACAGAAGTTTCATAAATTGGCACTTGCCAATTTTATGTTGCCCCAGAATTCCAGTCTCACTCTTCCTATCATTTTGGTCTCTCCACAATATCACTTAAGTACTTTAGTATGTAAAACAAGAGAAAACAACTTTTTCATGTTATTACAAAAATGTCACAAGCTTGGAGTAGAAAATTTAGAAAGAGATAATAGAAAGAGACAAAAATTACCCTTCATCGGGGAGGTGAACCATGAGAGACTATGGACTCTGAAAAACGATCTGAGAATTTTGAAGGGGTGGGGGGTGGGAGGTTGGGGGCACCAGGTGGTGGTTATTGTAGAGGGCACAGATTGCATGGAGCACTGGGTGTGGTGCAAAAATAATGAATACTGTTATGCTGAAAAAATAAAAAAATTTAAAAATTTAAAAAAAAAAATTACCCTTCATCATTTCCGTGTCCAGTTGCTTTGATTCTGGCCAAGGAATGTTGACCAGTGATGTCAAGAGCCATTTTATGATTTCTTGGCACCTTCACCTTGTAACTTTCAAGGTGGAGAATTGAAAGATAGCAACTCCTGATTTTAATGTCTACAGACATTGAGTGTAGAAGTATGATAATTTGGTGAAGTAATTAAAAGATATTCTCTGTATGTCAGATGAGTAAATTTGGAACAGTTGTAAGTTATGTTGGTAATGCATGGTGATGTATTTATGTCTATAACTATATATCTACCCAGAAAATCCATCATTAAGACAATTTTGAAGACTTCTGCGTTCCATCTTAAGAAACCATCCCTTTCAGAATCGTGGGAAATTGACCCTATTCTTTACTGGAATGTCTTCTATGGTAAAACTGGAAGAACAGTACAATTGGTCTATTTAAGGTAATATACTTATTAGGGCCTAATTTATCTCTAACTTTTTCACAAACAATTTAAAATACATTTGGCTCTTGAACAACTGGCCCCCTGTAGAGTCAAAAATCTGTGTATAATTTTGACTCCCCAAAATTTAACTACTAACAGCCTCCCATCGACTAGAAACCTTACCAATAACACAGTTGATTAACACATATTTTGTAAGTTATATGTGTCACATACTGTATTAGTACAATAAAGGAAGCTAGAGGGGTACCTGGGTGGCTCAGTCGGTTAGGCATCTTTGGCTCAGGTCAAGATCCTGGGGTCCTGGGATTGAGTCTCATGTTGGGCTCCCTACTCAGGGGGAGTCTGCTTCTCCCTCTCCCTCTACAACCCCCTGCATTTGTTCTCTTTCTCTCTCACTTGCTTTCTCTCAAGTAAGTAAATACATTCTTTAAAAAAAAATCATAGGGAAGAGGAAATCCATTTACATGCTGGACTATAAAAAAAATCCGCCTATAAGTGAACCTATGTTGTTCAAGGTTCAACGCAATATGAAAGTAGAGAGAATAGCATGACGAATCCTATGCACTCATTGCCCACCTTCAATAGCTATCACCTTATTTATTTTTGCTTTTTAAACTTTTAATTGAAAACTCTTTTATATGGGTTACCTTTGAAAAGGGAATCTGCTAATAGTAATTTTAAGGATAAAGGCAATTTTTAATCCAGAACTCTCTCATAGTTTCTTATTTTATACAGAATATAGACAGAGTGAAAAGATCACTGTATTTCACATTTATCAGCATTTATAGGACCAATGAGGCATCTGGGGTTTAGATTAAAATTGTTCATATATATATGTAAAATTTTGCTTTGAGCCCCTTTTATTTTTTCTTTCTTTTGTTTCTTTCATTCCTATTCAACTTCAACTCCTCTTTAAGGCTGAGGTCTAAAATTCTCCAGGTGTATTTGCATTTTAATACAGAATTCTTGGAGACCCAAATACATGAAGGTATAATGGCAGCAAAATAGGCAGTGAGGATCATTTTTGCGTATGGTGTGGGGCCTCCTTGGTCCCCCATTAAATTCTATTGCCTGAGCAACTGACTGACTATTCAGTAACTTTCAGGGAATAAATAGTAACTCAGGTATATTAAGCTTTTATATGTAGCTGACACATGGCATATAACTATTTTGAATAGATTATTTTCACAGCACTATGGAGTATATATTATTAGCTCCATTTTACAGATAAGGAAATGGATGCTTCTGAAGACTGAGAGACTTGCCCAAGGCCACGTGGCTAATAATGTCGGAGCAGGGATTGTGAAATACAGTCTGCCTAGTGTTACGCTTTCTCTTAACCGTGATGCTGCCTGCCATATAAGCTAAAAATGTAGCAAATGCTATGTCGGGGTGTGGAGAGAATGAGATGGGGAAAGGATGGAGCAGTCTGGAAAATAAATTTGAGTTAATCACAAGAAATCAATGAAGCCTCATGTCTCATAAAATTAGAACAATGCTACATGAATACAGTTTAAGTTCAAGGACATGACTGTATTTACTAAGGGACAAAAGTGTTTCAATTTTGTTTTGGAAATTTTGGCACAAAAAAGCAAGATGCTTTTTGCAGCCCTGGCCCTGGAATGTGGAAAGGCTCTGAAAGAAGGGAGGGACTTCCTACCCTGGTTTTGTATGAATGGATGTCCACAGGAATAAAACAAAGAAATATGCCAAACAAGGAAAGAAAAGGACTAGGGGAGCAGATATTATCAGTGCTGGGAGAGGCAACATCTGCACAAGGTTGTTAAGATGTAGCAAGTCAAGATGGCCGCCAAAGTAACCACAGGCTATGTGAAGAGATAAATGGTTGACCCCAGCCCGTGTCAGGCTACGATTGATGCCACTATCAGCCCTAGTGCCTTCCCAATGATTTTTTAAAAAAATCTTTGATAGAATGTGTTATCTAGTTACTGGCATGAGGGCAATAGCCCGGAGGGGTGAAGGAAAAGGAAAGAATAAAAGGTCACTCCAGGAGGACAATCTCTGTCGGACTAAATGAGAAAAAAGGATCTAGCTCAAAAGGGGAGGAAATAAATAAATAACAATAAAAGTGAGCGCTAGGTGCATGGATAGGATAAGTAAAATGGCTGTTTCCCCTTTCTCTTTCTTCCCTTCTTTCTTTCCTTCCTCCCTTCCCCTCCCTTCCTCCCTTCCTTCCTTCCTTCCTTCCTTCCTCCCTTCCTTCCTTCCTTCCTCTCTCTCTTTTCCTTCTTCACTCTTCCCTCTCTCTCCCCTTTTCTTTCAAATTAAGACAAACCCTGAGCTGTTCTGGGGAATTTAGTGATGTAGCTACAGAGTCTTTGTTTTCCTCTTGAACTTTTTAAGTGGACTAATTGAAATTGTTAAGTCTTTTTTTTTTTCTTAATTTCTCGGAGAGGTGAAATTAAAGACATTAATTAGCCTGGCACTTTGTCTATAAAATAATGATAATTCAAAAGCGAAAGATCCAAAATGAATAAAATGAAATTCTTGTAGATAATAGAAAAATATGCCTTTATAATGTTACTGTTAATGTATCTGTGGTGGATATGGGAATTCAATTGTGTAATAACTCTCCTGTCTTCCCCGTCATGCACACACGCATAACTGCAGGTGTGCCCACATGCATAGTTGTTTTTCTTTCTTTTTTTAAAAGATTTGTTTATTTATTTATTTATTTATTTGGCAGAGAGATAGAGAGTACAAGGAGGCAGAGCAGCAGGCAAAGGGAGAGGGAGAGGGAGAAGCAGTCTTTCCATTCAGCAGGGAGCCCTACGCGGGGCTCTATCCCAGGACCCTGGGATCATGATCTGAGCCAAAGGCAGCAGCTGAGCTGACTGAGCCACCCAGGCGCCCCGCATAGTTTTTTTTTTTTCCACAAGCACCTATGCACCCTTTTGGAGAAGCAGGAATAAAATTGCTTTCGCTGCATCAACAGAATTCTATTTCATGATACTAGAAACTTTAGCCTTGAAATAAGCCCCTTTAGCCTTGAAACAAGCTTTGTAGGGAAAAAGAAAAGGAAGAACTGAGTATTTTTGTCTAAAAGAAGATGGCTTTAATTAGTGTGTATGTTTTTTTAATTTGACCTGGAAAAATCCAGGTCCCTCCCCCTCCCACCCCCACCCCCACCCCTACCCCCAGAGTGTTTGTAGAAGGTAAAATGTTGATTCTTGGGCAAGAGGTCTTATGGCTAGAGTGGCTCTATGTTCTCAGAGGATTGCAGTTATGTCAGATATAAAATTATGGGTCTCCAGAAACAACTCTGGAAAGAGTAGAGAAATATATCTGAGGCAGAGTTCTCTCCTTTTCTAAGACCAGAAGAGTTTAATGATGTGAACTCCCCAAGCCTACATCCTTGGTTCTCACCAGCCCATGCTGCGCAGGCTTATCTTTAATTTGCACAAGTTGGAGGGCTTCCCTTTGGTTTTGCCATCCCTTCCTCTGCCAGAGGCATCAGAGTAAGGGAAGAGCAGGAGCCTTGATTGTGGGAGGCTTGGATTCTAGCCCCTGCCAACACCACCTTACTAAGGGGCCCCAACTCAATGACTTACTTTCTTAGAGCCCTAATTGCCCTCCCCTCATGTATACAATCACAGCACTGCTTCATAATATCTTCCTGCAAAGTTTTGGGGACTTGAGTCTACAGAAGTGAAAGCCTTCCGAAAGCATTAAGGCCCTGTTCAACTCTGACATTTCTTCTATTAATGTGGTCATGGTCGTGATGATGGTCACCTATAATATGGCCAAGGGCCTGCATAGAAAACTGTAATGTGGCATCTGCATTATAAGGCAGTGAAACAGTGGTTCTTGGACATTTCCATACGATTGATTAAAGTAGGAGCAAGGTGGAGGAATAAAATTTTAGGGCTAGATGAAAAATATATAGTGTGGATTTTGGGGCTTTTACTAGTTTCTAGTTTGGTGATATAAATTACCTGCTGTGTACTTCGGCTAGCTCGTGGAATGAATATGTTTGAGGTACTAAATTTAAAATGTAAAAGTTTATCTTGTCAAGCATTTATCTCTATAAAAATTGAGGTATAAGTGATGTATAATAAAATGCATTGATCTTGAATGCATGTAGTTCATTGAAATACATATATTGTGAAGCCCACATTCCAGTTAAGGTGTAGAACCAAGAGAGTTGATTTTGCTTTCACTGTTTTTTTTTTTTTTTAATTTTTGCCATAAATGGTAGTGTAACAATTGAGTCTTGTGAGATCTATCTTTTCTGTGTTTTTTTTTGTTTGTTTAAGAAATATGAGAAAAACAAGGAGTAAGCAATGACACCAAACACCTATTTTTTTTTAATCAGGCACTGAGTGAGTCTTCACTTAATTAGCTCCCTCATTATAATGAGCCTTGAAAAATCTCCCTTTTATGGATGAGGGACCGTATCTGTATCTGTATTTGAGCTTCAAGGAAATTCCAACGGCACACAGTAAAGGTGAAAGTGGGACTTGAATTTGTATCGCTGACTCCAAAATCTATTGTCCTCAACTGGTAAAAAAACAAAACAAAACAAAACAAAACAGTTTTTCTGGGGTGCCTGGGTAGCTCAGTGGGTTAAGCCTCTGCCTTCGGCTCAGGTCATGATCTCAGGGTCCTGGGATTGAGCCCCGCATCGGGCTCTCTGCTCAGTGGGGAGCTTGCTTCTCCCTCTCTGCCTGCCTCTCTGCCTACTTGTGATCTCTGTCTGTCAAATAAATAAATAAAATCTTTAAAAAACAAAACAAAACCAGTTTTTCTTTTCTTTCTTTCCCCTCTGATTTGGGGACCAGAGGCTCTTCCACAGAATCAGAGACACCGAAAGTCCCCATCTGCAGGAAAAAAGGTCTGAAGAAAAAGAACTTCTCCCTCATGAGGGGAGAAAATGGGGTATAACCTGTGATTGGCAATTCAGTCAAATTTGAGATCTTTCCATTTCTGGGGCTGTATTTTTCTCATAATTTCAGCTTTCTGGAAACTTTACCACTATTGAGGCAAGTATTTATATTGCTCTAGATTGTTCCTTAGAGCACAGGCTCCTAATGCCTGAAAAGAGAGTTCTGAAATCCTGGCTCCTCCCCTTTCAGCATTTTGTCTTTGGGTTTGTGCCTCCTGGCTTCGGCGAGCCTCAGTTTTCCCATCTGTAAAGAGGGTGGACAGATGGGAAGACAGATCCCTCAGGTGGTTTTAATAGGGTTATAGAATTCAAGGTCTTAGTGCAGGGCCCAGTGTCTAATAAATTCAATCTGTGTTTGCTGTTTTTATTGTTATAATTATCATTCCTTCCAGCCTCCCGCCTTCAGCCCTGAGCATTTTAATTGTTTTGGTTTTTATTTTGATACTTTCCAAACTCAGATCAAGTTCAAGTACTACCCAAATGGGCAGCTTTGTGCAAGAGGGTGAACACTGGAGTCTGAGATTGTGCCACACATATGCTTGTCCCCAGTGGCAGAGGGCTTTTGCATCCTGCTAATATACTTGTTTCCTTTAGAACATGTGCCCCTGGGGGGCAGTCTGAGCACCCAGCACTGTGCATGGAGTTTAGTGAGGGCTGCCTTACTATTTGTTGAATAAGTAACATTTGCAAATTTCATTCCTTACTCTTCTATTTTCTTTGGGGAATGATGAATCATGTGGGAGTTTGTTTTCTAGACAACCAAAAAATTTCCCTTGAAATACCAAGCCGTGTTTATTTTGTATATTATCTTACAAAGCAGCAAAGGTGCTGCCTTTTTGACTGAGTATAGGCAGTAGAATAAAATGTTTTCTTGATGCCTCTGCATCATTTGCATAAACATCGTTATTTTACTCTCAAAAATAATGCCTCTACCCTAGGCAGTGTTGAAACTGCAGGAACGTGTGTTCTCCTCACTAAATGGCCCATGACTGTGCTGATAGTTCTGGCCCTTCCTTTGCTGTCAACTGCGGGGGTCAGGAGTCACATCCTGTTGCTGTCAGTGGCTTCCATTTCCTTCTAATCTATCTTCTGGCCTTTTCTTCACCAAGGAACAAGGTAACAACATCTTAATTGATACATGTGCAGAATCAGAGTGAAAAGATTCCAAGTGCAGCCATCAAAGATACTTCTGGTAGAACTGCATGAGTTTAGTGTGCAAATACTATGCTGTAGTCTCCTCCCCCGCTTCTCATTAGTCATCTTCAGGACTGAAGATGTGAGGCTTTGGTTCTGTACCTCTTTACCATCAAGACCTAGTATAGTGCTCCTATAGAACGAGAGCCAAATGCTATATGTTACTTATATTTATGGTTTTGTTTTAACATAAGACAAAAGGTGATTATAATTACACACATTTCCAAAACAGAATTCTTCCTGTTTGTCATTAAGTTTTTAGTTCACTCTATCAGTTTCATAACTGGAAATACGCTAAGATGAGAAATAAATTGGTAATTTGACCTGTGCCATTTGTTAAGCCATAACTATCAAAAGTGCACTCTGATTAAGGATTATTAGAAGTTATTTTTTTAAAAGCTGCCCATTGGGGGCACCTGGGTGGCTCAGTTGTTGGAGGCTATGGCATGGTTGGAGTCGAGGATCAAACCAGACCCTGACTTGTGTCTCCTTCAAAGTCCGGACACCTTGACAAGGTTAAGGACGGGAAAGTTGAGTAACACTGAGAAAGGGTCTGTGCTATGTGTCGTTCGCTCACCTACGTGACTTCCCACACACTCTCCCTACAGAAGGGAACAATGTGGTCAGGGTCATGAATTCTTAGTTGGTCCTTGTTGTTCTGTACCTCCCATAACCCACTCCCTGGTTGATTGTCTTGCTAATGGCATTTGCTGAGACTACCTGGCATCACGAGGTTTGCTTGTAGTTAATGTAAACTTGTTATAGAAACTTGGGGTCATCTGACTAGGTACTGATGTATTACTCCTTCTAGTGTGGTCTGCCTTATAAATGCTTGTAAGATGTGGAATAAAATCAGCACTGTTGGACATCATCTTCAGTGTCCCTCCTGCCCCCATCTCTTTGTCTCTAAATTTCTTTTCACCATCCTCTTACCCTCACGTTTCCCTGGTCGATTTGTCGCACCGGTCGTGACACTCAGTGGGTTAAAACCTCTGCCTTCGGCTCAGGTCATGATCTCAGGGTCCTGGAATCGAGCCCTGCATCGGGCTCTCTGCTCAGCGGGGAGCCTGCTTCCTCCTCTCTCAATCTGCCTGCCTCTCTGTCTACTTGTGATCTCTGTCAAATAAATGAATAAAATCTTAAAAAAAAAAAAAGCTGCCCGTTGTAGAACTTTTAGAAACAACTTAGAAGTCTTGTAACGTGATAATAAGACAACATATAACAAAGATTCTATATGGTATTCTAAAAGAACTACAATCGAATACTATTTGATTTTTCTATGAAAAAAATTTGATAGGACAAATATATCTTTGGGCACAGAGCCTACCTTTCCTGCTTTCTCCTCATTCCTTTACTTGTGACCCATGAATTGTCTTCATGATTTGGTTTTATCCTTGAGCATTTCCTCCTTTGTGTTGTAGGGGTGGCCCAGCCTTGGTTTGGTGAATGAAAGCCTTGAAATCCCATGTGCTTTCTAGTTCACAGATTCTGAACTTCCTTTTCTTTGTAACTGAGATTCCATCTGCATTCCTCAGAGGCATTCCAGATTAAGGTCTAATTTCTCCTTGTACTTTTACTCTCCCTTGGTCCAGGAATGCCTCCAGCAAAGGATACCCCTAAATTCTACAGCATAACACTGGCTTCAGGGGAAGGTTGGTGGTCCTGAGCTTCATAGTGATATTGGCATCCAGGCACGTGTAAGGTCAAGAATCTGTACAGGGTCACTGGACACATGACAGTGTTCCTGGGACTGCGGCATGAGATCCGAGTCAGGTTCCCACTCTGTTTTAATGTGTTACGGAAGTGGAGGCTGATGACATAGGAGCTCTGAGCAAGAGTGGGGTGTGTGTGAGTGTACTTTTATTTGTAGCTCATTCCTTCTTTTTCATCATACTCCTTTGTCCCTATAGCCTTCTTTGGTGAAGAGTAAAGCAAATAGCTTCCTTCTAGGCCTTTCTCTTGGGGAAACTACTGGGTTAATGATGGATTCACTTCCGTTCAATGAACCAGAATTTCACCCAAGTAGAATCCACGGCAACTTCCTAGCCTCATCAGTCTCTTCACTATGTTCTTTTTCGGAAAAGAATGTTTCTTTATGCTATTGAAAACAAAACAAAACAAAACAAAAAAGTCTTTTTGTCTTGCCTTTTGAGCCTGCTGAAGTCTCTCTGTGAGTTCATTCCTTTTTGCCTTGTGGCCCGTCCCTTTGTCACAACTCAAAGTTTTCAAATCTGTCCTTCGGATCCAGGTTGCTGTAGAGCAAAGAACTTCATTAATGTTTTCCTGCTGGTCTTGAGAAACAATTAGGGCAATGACTGGAAGGAGTTAAAGAAAAGCCCCCAAACTCTGAAACCCAACAGACATCACAGGGCGGGGATAGTAGGTAAAGTGGTTGCTATAAACACTTTCTCTTGAAAGCTGTGTCTTTTCAATAAACAGACCGTTAGGCCCTAGCAAAATATTTCCAGTTGCCTTCCTGGGAGGTGCAGTGCTGGAAGCTGTTAGCTCATGCTTAGTTAAATTTCAAATGTCAAAGCTCATTAATAGTGATTTTAGCCAAAGACAGCTTGTAAGGAGCTGTGCAAACTTAACTTCCTCAAATAAAACGAGAAGAAAGATGACCATTTAACATTGCTTTTCCTCCCCCTGCTTTCCTCACCTCTGCTTTGAGTTTGTTTTGGATTTTATTGACAGTAGGCTTGAAGTTTAGATTCTGCATTTCCCTTAATTTGCCTTGTCCTTTTATCCCCCCCTTGGGAAACAGGCCTATTACAAAGGTGTTGCGATGTTTCTTTGAGTTTTAGGAGGAGTGTTTTGTCTGTTTGAAGCGGGCCTGGAGGAGACTGTGAGAGTGTTAAGGCAGGAGCTTCAGCTTTGGAATGGGAGAACCGCACTGTGATGTGATTATGTGCTCAGACTCCGTTTCCAGCCTCATCTGAATACAAATGCACGAGGAGATTCCGTTGACACGATAAGGAGGTTTTCGTTGACACGATAAGGAGGTTTCAGATGAAAACATGAATACAAGCAAGCACCCCTGGTCCTCGTAGCCTGCTTGGTTCTCACCATTGCGACTACCTGGAAAATCAGACAAAAACAAATGTTTTTAAAACTTGCTCTGAATTGTACTTGTGCTGTCGGGACTGTGGGCTGGCCATCCATGTGAAATTCTACGACAAACTAATTAATACTTAAGTTGCCAAGGACGAATTTGACGTCAGTTTGGCCTTCCTTTGGATTCTGGGTCTTGCTCGTGGCTCACTGGAGTGTGCTTCTTTCTTCAGTCCTGCGAGGCTTCTTGGGCACAGAGTAAGGAAGGTCTGGATGTCAGGGTGTGGAGTGGTGGGCTTAAGGAGCTGAGCAGATGTCTCAGAGGTGGTCTGGCGTGGATATCTTGGAGCTTCTCTTCCCAAGCTCTGTGGCCACAGTTGTCTCGAGGAACTTGGGCTTCGGTCACACTGTGGTTTTGTGTGACTCTGATCCGAGTACAGGTTGAGGGGCACGGGGAGAGTATGTAGAGGGACTGTGTATCGGGGGATGGAGCTGTGTCGGGGATTTCTTCAGAGGCATTGTGGTGATTCTCTTGGGGGGGGGGGAGGCAAGCATGAGTCTCAAACAGAGGTCTGTGAGCCCTGTGGCTTTTTTTCCATTTTTCATCAAAACAAGAGAACAGTTTGTTTAGATTTGTAAAGAAGCAGACTAATTTGGACAAATGTTGCTCTGCTACCAAAGGTCATTAAATGTAAGCGTCTACCATCTTGCTGTTGAAAGGAATCTAGTTACATTCTTGAAATGGGTGTGTGTTCAGTTATTGTTTATAGATTTCAATGAGATTTGGCTCACAGATAAAGGTTTAATAATATGGGATCATGTTGAGTGACCTATATTGTTCAGAGTACTAAAAGTTAGAATGATTTTTTTTTTAAAGCCAAGTAATTATGTTTCTGCAAGTAGGATCATAGTTTGGGGAAGTATTCTTAAGAATACTCTTTTAGCTTTTTTCATCTCTACCTTTTCCTGTAAATAGCCAGTGTTTGCCCTTTTAAGAAAAAAAGCAAGTGTGTGTGTGGTACTGTAAGAATTGACTTCAATGTTGGTTTCTTCTAGACCGTGAGCTTCCTGAGAGCAAGGATTTAGGTTATCTATCATTTTATCCTTACGGCCTACCATAGTACCTGGCTCAATAAATGTTTATTGGTTGAATATAGTAAAACTTCATTAATTGATACACTAACAAGATTCTAGGTGGAATATTTAACTTAAGAGAAAAATCAATTTTATGGACTCTAGCACATTAATTATTTGCATGCAAATGGGGGTTGCAAATTACAAATAAGTGCTTTCAATTTATTGAAGCACCTCTGGAGACATTCTGCCAATAGACACAATGCCCAAAGTGTGAGTTATGCCTTGATGAATATATTCTGTCATCTTTTCAAAAACATGAAATAACTTTAAGAGAAGACAAAGCAATTGTAAAATTCCAAGCAAGAGAAAGCTTTTGGGGACCCTGCAGTCCACTGTTTGCTGGCTGCCTATTCCACACAGCTGGACTAATTCATGAATTGGCTCTAATTAACTTGGTCCTGGGGTGCCTGGGTGGCTCAGTGGGTTAAGCCTTTGCCTTAGGCTCAGGTCATGATCCCAGGGTCCTGGGATTGAGCCCTGCATCGGGCTTTCTGCTCGGCAGGGAGCCTGCTCCCCCCTCCCTCGCCTGCCTCTCTGCCTACTTGTGATCTCTGTCTGTCAAATAAATAAATAAAATCTTTAAAAAAATAATTAACTTGGTCAGTACCCATTATGTGCCATGAACTGAACTAGTGACCTGTTACACACAGGGGACCATGCCCTGGAGAACTTACAGTCTGGAAAGGTAGAGCACGATGTAAATACGGACCCCAGAAGCAGTAAGAGCAGAGTGCAGGGCAGGTGCTGAGGAAAAAATTAGCTTCTCAAGAGCCTTCACAGAGTCATCGCAGGGGAATTTAAAATGGGGCCAGATCTTGAAAGAGGACTCTTTTGTTCACAAGAGAAGGAACATATACATAAGCGTAGTCATGATATGTTTAAGAGGTGCTGTGCTTTCGGTATAGCTTGAGGATGGGACATGTCCCAGGTGAGGCATCAGGAGAGGGAGATGAATCTGGGGAGACCAATTATGGGGTGAGGGTTATGTTATGGGGCAGAGAGTTGTATACTGATTTGAATTTGGACTTTATGGTCCAGACACTGGGAATCAGTTTCATCTAAGCTTTACCCCTGTGTATTCTCAGTGTTGGAGTGGGGGGCAGGCCAGGTGTGTGTGCCTGTGCACACTTGTGTGTGGCGGGGAGGATTGGGTGGAGAGAACATGAATTAATGATGCTCATTTTCCTAGGAAGACAATGTTAGCATATTAACAGTGGAGAGGAGTGGAAGGATGTGTGCAGAGCGACAGCAGACAAATCAGATAAGCTATTACAGTCAATGGTCATTCATTCACTATCCATCCATTCATTAAATAAGTATTCATTAAAAACCTGCTGTGGGCCAAGTGCTAGGTTAAGCTCTACATGTGCAAACAAACCTGCTCTCTGCCCTCTTGGAGCTTGTAGTCAAGAAGATCATGTGAGAGACGAACACCTCCTGTAGCCCACACGTGGAAAGGAAAAGAATGAGCAGAGGGGCATTTACGAAGCAAATGGTCACAGCTTGGCGAATTACTGGATGTCAGAGGTGACGAATGGGAGGAGTTGTAGGTAGCTGTATTTTTGGTGTGGGGGTCTCTGTAATTTGGTGGATGGTGGCATCATTAAGTGATATTTCGATACTGATGGCTGAGTGTGGAGTGTGTGGAAAGAGGGCAATCATGAATGTAGATTTACATATGCTGTGGCTGTGTGCTCTACCTAACTTACAGATGGAGATACACCACTGTTTAGAATTGAGGAGAAGTTTCAGGGTTTGAGATATAGATCTGAGAATTGTTGTAAGGTGGACAATAATAGAGGCCGTGGGAGAAAGTGGCAATATGCAGGATGAATGGTCAGATGAGGAAGAAGGGGATGGATGGTTGGGGACCACCAGGGTTTGTAGGACGAACAGAGAAGGAGGCTGCTCCCTGCCTGTGTGTTCTAGACTTCCTCCTCTCCCACCTCAGCACCACTCAACGTCCTCAGTGACCCCTCTTTTCTCCGTTTTCAATGTCTCTTGTTCAATTAGCTCATTTCGCTCAGTAGATAAACTGTTTAATCTTAAGCAAAGAACTCTGAACTTTCCCTAATCTTCCTTGGACCATGTGGTTCCTTTTACAAAGTGGGTGTTCACTCCTTTCCTTCCAGCCATGCTTGTTGAAAGGGTAACCCGATGGCTGTTTCTAGTTCCTGACCTCTGTTCCATCTTTCCCTTCAAGCTTCTTGGCTTTGACAGATCCTCAGCACTGAAATGGCCCTGGTCAAGATCCTTCTGTAACCTCCTACTGATTAAGAACTACGTTTAAGTCTTTATGACCTGCTTTTGGAATGTGTTGGTCTTATTGGGCTCTTTTTATCACCTAAGTCCAATTCAGCCCACCTAAGTAATTTCAAAGCCTCAAGCTTTTAGTCAATCTTTAAAGCTCCCCCATCTCCAGATGGCTTGGAAGTCTCCATTGGGGGTTGGTTATTTCTTCTATCTCCTTTCCTACTTTTTCTAGGAGTTGACTCAGGGCCAGGGAGGGTAAGGGTAAAAGGACACATCACACTTGGCAGGCACTGCTACAAGGCATGTTAACATGTGCTTGGTGGGTGGGAGATGTATAATTATTTGCCCTCTCGTGGGCTTTTTTGTAGGCTCATCAGAAACCCTTCTGCTGATGTCCTTGAACTGCAACTGTCTCTGAATATTTGGCCTGTTGCTTTTGTGGGATGGGAGGATTTGCTCTCCCCCAGTGGTCCAGTCCACCTCTTGGAAAAAAATCCCTTTGTATCACCTCAGATCTTTTCCCTTTGATGGGACCTACGGTCACCTTTGTTTGTCCAGCAGTGACACACAGCTTGCTCCCAACCCAGTGCCTTTTTTTCCCCCTTCTGCTGGCCATGGACAGCTCTAGCCATAGTTTCTCACCTGTAGATTTTGCAGGTGCAAATCAAATGTGCTAGTGCCTTTTCCATTATGTTCTCCCATTTGTTCCTTTGAAACCCTTCTCATTTGGCACAGTTGGTGGGTAACATCTCTGGAGAGGGGAAGAGGGACTAGAGCAGAGAGGACCTATGGACATGGGCATACACACACACTCACACAAATGGTGTGCAGACCCATATGCAAAAGGCAAACCTGTATGCTGACACTTGCCTTCTTTTTTGGTTTTTCGTTCATTCATCTGGTTTTACTTAGGACCTTGAAAAAGTCATTTAACCTCTCTGGGCTCCAGGTGGCCTCATCTGAAACATGAGGAGACTGGCTGTTCTAAAATTCACCAATCCCTGGCAAGGCTCTATAGGAACCAAAACAACTGGCTCAGTTTCATTTTTAATTTGTCGCTTTGGTCTAGAGAACCCAAGAAGTTGAGTGATTTAAATAAAAACAAAAAAAGTCCTTTTCCTCCCCAGTTTTTAAGTTGTGATAAAATAAGTAAAATAAAATTTACCGTTTGAACTCTATTGAATTGTATAATACAGTTCAAATACATTCATATTGCTGTGTAACCATCATCACTGTCTAACTCCTGAACATTCTCATCTTCCACAACTGAAACTGTGTAGCCACTGAAGAATAACTTCCCATGTCTCCTGTCCCCAGCCCCCGGCAACTACCATTCTGCTTTTTGTCTCTATGAATTTGACAGCGTGGGTACCTCATCTGAGTAGAATCATACAGTATTTGTCTTTTGTGGCTAGCTTGTTTCTCTTAGCATAATGTCCTCAGGGTTCATTTGTGTTATAGCATGTGTCAAAATTTTCTTCCTTTTTTAAGGCTGCATAATATTTCTTTGCTTGCATATACCACATTTTCTTTGTTTAATTATTGTGATGAAGGCGTGGGTTGCTTCCAACTTTTGACCAATGTAAATAATGCTGCTGTGAATGTAGGTGTACAAATATTTGAGTCCCCTGCTTTCAGTTCTTTTGGATATATACCTGGAAGTGAAAAGGTTGGGGTATATAGTAATCCTATGTTTAATTTATTTTTGAAATATTTATTTATTTATTTATTTAAGAGAGGAAGAGGGTGAGAGAGAGAGATGATGCATGCATACCCAAGTAGGGGGGGAGGGGCAGAGGAGGAGAGGGAAGAAGAGAGAGAGAAAATCCCAAGCACACTCTACTGAGCATGGAGCCTGACAGGGGGCTTGAACCCACAACCCAAGACTATGACCTGAGCGGAAGCCAAGAGTCAGGTGCTCAACCGACTGAGCCCCCCAGGAATCCCATCCTGTATTCAATTTTGTGAGGAACTGCTATATCACTTCCAAAGTGGCTGCATCATTTTACATTCCTATTAACAACATGTAAGAATTCCAGTTCTCTACATTCTCACTAAAACCTGTTATTTTTATTTACTTATTTTACTAATAACCATCCTGTTGGGTGTGAAGTGGTCTCATTATGGTTTTGATTTGCATTTTTCTAATGGTTAGTGACCCTTTACCTCTTTTATATGCTTATTAGCTATTTATGTGTCTTCTTTGGAGAAATGTCCTTTGCCCATTTTTTTAAAAGGAATTTTAAGATTTATTCATTTGACAGAGAGACTCAGAGAGAGGAAGCACTAGCAGGGGATGTAGGAGAAGGAGAGGCAGGCTTTCCACAGAGCAGGGAGCCTGATGTGGGCCTCGATCCCAGGACCCTGGGATCTTGATCTGGGCCAAAGGCAGATGCTTAACAACTAAGCCACCCAGGCATCCATCCTTTGCCCATTTTTAAATAGTGTTGTTTATTTTTCTTTGGTCAGTGAGTTGTAGAAGTTCTTTATATATTCTGGATATTAATCCCTTATCAGATATATGATTTGCAAGTAACTTTTTTCCATGTCATGGGTTGCCTTTTCACTCTGTTGTTAGTGTTCTTTGGTACACAAAATTTTTAGTTTGCTGAAGTCCAGATTTATCTATTTTTGCTGTTGCTGCTGTGCTTTTGGTGTCATAGCCAAGAAATCATTGCCAAATTTAACGTCATGAACATATGTATTTATAGGAAAGCACACAGTATCTCTAAGGTTCACTCTTAGGCCTGTGGTGTCAGACATCCATGTGGGGTCTTAGGACATATCGCCCATGGACAAGGGGAGACCACTGCACTGGAACAGATATCTAAGCTTTCTGCAACTCTGAGGTAATAGAGGGACTTAACAGAGAGCTTTATTTCTTCTGATAGGGAAAATGGGGAAAGGCATGGCCTCTGATCACTCTCTGTATTGCTTATTGAATCAGTCTGGTCTTGAATCCCTCTATAGCTGATCACCGTTGCTTTCAGGCTCATTTCATAGTGGTCTTTGTGGTTTTCAAACTTCTAAACTTTGAGGATCTCCGTAGGGGATGACTATGTCTGCAGATTGTTTGGTATTTGCCAAGGGCTCTGAATTTTCTGCCATATATATATATATATATATATATATATATATATATATATATAAATATATATAAAATAAAGGTTTTTCAAATGTTTATATAAGCTTAGGTGTATATGTAATAAGCCCATGTTTCTACATTATGTGCACTGTATACAATGAATTCCAGGTGACTGTAAAGCAAATGATTAAAGTACATTTTTTTTTCCTATCTGGAAATTATATTGAGCTTTATGAATTTTTGAAAAGGCTTTGAAACATTTTTGCTTTATGAGGTTTTTCTCTGAAGAAGAGTTTGTTAGAAAGGGAAATGCATAAATTTCATTAATCTTATTTATCAGCGGTCAAAAAATAAATTATATATGTATTTTAAAGATAGCTTAAAGCATACTGCTTTGATATACTAAATAGATGGCAGTTGATTTTTGGATATTTTATTTTTAATCACAGGGACATTTAGATTATGTCACCACCTGCTTGCCACTACCCATACTGATAGCTGGCATATGAAATTTTGGAAAAATAAAACACAGATATTTTTCCATCATGTCAAAATGGCATGTGGTTTTGATCCTGAGAGTGGAGGGTTTCCATCTGACTGCCCTATCTGAAATCTCTGGGTCTATTTCCTCCTTTGCCTGGACTGCTGTTACTGGTAGTTGGTGTTATTCAATTATCTCTACATTTTACCTTGGTGTTTACCTCTAATGTCACTCAAGTCAGTAGATGATTCATTGCATCTGGAACCAATAAGAAGAGTTTGGCAGAAAAGGGACAATGTGTGGCGGATGTGTTTGAGTAAAGGGAACAATGCACTTGAAACTGGGCTCTAAGAGCTTAGAAATCCTATTACGCATTCATGGGTACTGGGGTAGGTACCACAATGCCTGTTCCCTAGTGAGCACCCAGTGAATGTTCTCAAAGATGATGGTGAGGATTTTAATCAGCAAAATCTGTATATATAAGAAGGCATCTGCACTGCAGTGCCTGGGCAAGTTCCCCAAATTCCAGATACTTGAAATTTCATCCCAGCTCTGAAACACATCATTTCATCTTTCTCCTTCCTCAAGTAGGACTGATAATTTTGTGGTATTAGCTTCAAAGTAAATAACATTTTGCATCATTAAATACCAGGCAATATAGGCATGAATGCTCAAAGGTAAAACATGATGTTATTTTGGTATCAGGAGAGTTAAATTAACATCCCCTTTGTCCTTCCCAAGAAGTCTATTAATCTCTACTCTGAAACCTAAAGAATGAGGGAAAATTTATTTAGTCAAGACCGGTGAAGATATCAGGTACAGGATGGATTTCTCTGGTTTCTGAACTTGGTTTTCCCCTGAAAAGTTGTCTTCTTCTTTCTCTTTCTTTCTCTCTCTTTCTCTCTTTCTTTCTTTCTTTCTTTCTTTCTTTCTTTCTTTCTTTCTTTCTTTCTTTCTTTCTTTCTTTTTTTTAAATTTTTTTGTGAGGGAATAACAAAAAGTCAGTCAGATCTTCTTTTCTAAGGAAGCAATGCAAGCCAAAGAGTAGTGCTATTAAAGCCAATTATATTCAAATACTATTCTCAGAAGTCGAGTCAGAATATGGTCTTTTAAATATTTTTGGTACCTCCCAAAGCGCACACATTTGGCTGTGTTCAGGATCAGGAAGTTTTTGCATTTCTTCAGCTTCAAGACAGAGCGGTTGTGGAGACAGCATTTGCTGTTTATCTTCAGTAGTCTTTGCTCTTGCTGAACAAATGGGAGGTCTCTATCAGGTTTTAATTTAAACTTCTTGGCATCATAAATTTAAATAAATTGTATTTCATGATTGTGTGTGTGTGAGGGGTCAGTGAAAGAACAACCTGGCCATTGTCCAGCACTGCCATCCCAGCTTGGTGTGTTGTCATTCACCCTTTTAAGAGGGGCATCCAATGAAGGGGGGGAACCCAACTGCAAACAAATGAAAATGACTCTCCAGAGAAGGCCATGATGGGGCCATATTCACTTCCTCTTGCATAACTAGTAACCACAATCTCAGTGACTTAGCGCAGTGCCTATTTATTATTTCATAGTTTCTCTAGGTTGGAAGTCAAAAGTCTGGGCGCAGAGGGGCTGGGTTCTCTGCTTCAAGTCTCAAGGGCTGAAATGATTAAGGAGTCAGCCTTGCTACGTTTTCATCTGGAGCTCAAGGTCTTCCTGCAAGTTCATTCAGGTTGTTGGCAGGAGTCTCTTCCTTTCAGCTGCAGGACTGAGGTCCTCGTTTTCTTGTTGGCTATTGGGTGGGGACCATTTTCAGGTCCTAGGGGCTGTTCTTGGTTCCTGGTTGCGTGGTCCCCTTTGTGAGATGGCAGTTAGCTCCTTCAAGGCTAGTGGGGTGATCTCTCTCTTTTTTTTTTTTTTTAAAATTTTTTTTTTAAGATTTTATTTATTTGACAGAGAGAGAGAGATCACAAGTAGGTGGAGAGGCAGGCAGAGAGAGAGAGAGAGAGAGGAGGAAGCAAGCTCCCCACTGAGCAGAGAGCCCGATACGGGGCTCGATCCTAGGACCCTGGGATCACGACCTGAGCCGAAGGCAGAGGCTTTAACCCACTGAGCCACCCAGGTGCCCCGTGATCTCTCTTTTAAGGACTCTCCTGAATAGGTGAATCCCATCTCCCTTTTGATTAAGCCAAAGCCAACTGATTTTTGAACTTCATTTCACCTGCAGATTTCCTTCACCATTGCCCCAACCAAATCATGGTAATGATATCCCATTATATTCACCAGCTCTGTTCCTACTAAAGGCAGGGAGATTATGCTGGGCTTGTACACAGGGTGCAGGAATTCTGGGGGCCACCTCAGGAGTCTTCTGTAATATAGGCAGTATGCTTGAATTTGGGGACTTGAGAAGGTCTCTAGACACTGCCTTCATGAAAATCAAGGTTCTGCTGGCATTGCGGTGATCTATTCAAGTCTTCTTGGTCTTTGCCTATTTCACCTAGTCCTGGGCTGTCCTGGACTACCAAGGAATGGGCCTAGTCTGGGTAATTTCTATTCTTGGAGACTTTCATGAGGCTTTAGTTCTAGCTTCCCATGAGGGGTTCAGGTAGGACGGCCTCCCAGGAGCTCACTCTATGAGATGCTCTTACTCTTAGTAGAATATCCATCTCCATATCAGTCTTTCTCAAAGGCAGGGCATGTCTGCTGCCAACAAGGCTGGCAGAAGACCTCGCTTTCTCTGGTTCTGATCCAAATGTAAGGAACTAGTATGAAATAACCTCAAACCTGAAATTCCACTACCAGCTCCTTACCCTCTGTGAGCTGTGGGCACAGCTCTTTCAGAGAGGTGGGAAAAGGAGAGAGTGGGAGGAACCACAAAGGGAGCCCAATTTGTTTGTGTTAATCAGAGACCTACCCACTTTCTTAATTGATTGTTCACTAAAGTAGCTTGATGCTTCTTTAGCCTGGGAGCTGAATGTAATCAACTTTTCTTTGTTTCTGTAAAAAAAATTTTTTTTTCTTTTTGCCCTTAAGGAGATAATTATTTCTATTGTATGAAGATGGTAGCCCAAACATTAAAAGTAATTAGAGCAGATGGCAGTGAATACTTCTATTGTAAAATACACTGATGCTTATAAATGGGTTTTCCTTCTCTGGCTTCCTTCTTTTCCCTCTGCCACCACATATTCATTTTGTTTCCCTTCAGGTATAAAGGAGAGGAAAAAAGAAGGAGGGGAAGAAAGGTTCCCCTGGTGTATGAAACGGAGGAGCTGTCAAAGGTTCATAGCAGGGAAAGTGTACTCCCGTGTATTCAATCACTGAAATTAAGTGTTTTCAAAGGCAGTGCAGTCATGGGTCCATTGCATGGGGAAATAACACACTGTAGTCCATCACTTAAAATGTTAACCTTGTCTCTTACTAGTGACTGGGAACAGAAACACATGCTCTGTGCTCGCTGGTTAAATGGCAGCGTGTCAGCTCTGTGGAAAAGGCTAGCATGTATCTGTCAATCTTCTGGTTTGGCTCTATGAGTGTATGTGTGCACTGGCATGTGTGTGGTGTGCGCACACACATACACACTTGCCCACACTTTTATTTGCATTTATGTAGCCTTCAGGGACCTGGATTTTTGCTTATTGGAAAATGAGGAGAACTGAACCAGTTTCCAGTATTTTGATGTATATCCTTCACTAAGATCTTTTGGTTTGTTAGTCTCCACACTCTTAAATAGCTGTATTATATACTTATTTATTTTAAATTATAGGAAGTTTCATCTTGGACATATTTAAATATTGATGGAGTATATCGGTGTACCGTACTGAGTGTATTATAGGTACATGGGCAATATCAGATCTTATTACTAACCTGATAGCATGAATTGGAATGTGCCAGGAGTCAGCACACATTTTCTGCAAAGACCCAAATCGTAAATACGTTAGGTTTTGTGAGCAGTATCATCTCTGTCACAAACTCAAAGCAGCTGTAAACAATATGCAAACAAATGGTCAAAGCCACGTTCTAATAAAAATTTATTTATCCTAACAGTGGGTGGGCCGGATGTAAGCTATAGTTTGCTGACCTGGCTCTGTACTCCTGAATATTTTACATGATTCTTTTCTCTATGGCATATAAAGAACTTGAAGCCTTTATGCAGTGGCTTAAAGAAGAAACAAACGTCCCACCACCAGCAGGAAGGTTATAGAGCTGGGCAGTGTTCCTTCGGACCTCCGTCCTGCCTGCCCTCCTTGTTGAGCCAGTGGCACTCCACGCATGCTCCTTCCTTAGGCTCTTGCCCAGATAGCCTCTGGCTCACACTCCACTCCTTGACCCCAGTCCTTTATCAGAGGCACGGTCCCTGATCACTAGATATAAAATAGCTCCTTCCATCCTGGCACTTCTGATACTTTTCACCCTGCCTTTTTTTTTTTTTTTTTCCTTTCTTTCAGAGCACTTTATTTATTTATTTATTTTTTTTAAGGATTTTATTTATTTGACACACAGAGAGAGAGGGAGAATGCAAGCTGGGTGGGGAGGGGAGTTGCAGAGGGAGAGGGAGAAGCAGTCTCCCTACTGAGCAGGGAGCCTGATGCTGGGCTCCATGGGGGGAGAGGAGGACTCCAGGATCATGACCTGAGCAGAAGACAGACGCTTTATCAACTGAGCCAGCCAGGTGCCCCTCACATTATTTGTTTTATGTATTTAACTTTATCTCCCTAAAATGTAAGCTCCATGAGGTCAGGGATTTTTTTGTTTTGTGCCTTGACCAGTGTCTGGCAGGTAACAGGTGCTCCATAAATATTTGTTGAATCCAGAGGTCCATCTGCTTTGTTGTTCCAGGCAAAAAACCTGAAAAAGCCTGGGACTGGGAAGCGGGATTATGCTGGTTAACGTGCGTGCAAACATATGGAGCCACTATCATTAATTTTTTAAAATTTGCAAAATTTTCAGTTTAAAGTAGAGAGGGCAATACGTGTATTTTTCAGTTGTGAAGGTTTATTGATACTGTAAGTAAGATGTGTAGCGTGGCGCCTGGGAAAGGAGAGGAACGGAAGGGTCTGTAGCTATCATTGTCATTATTACTTTCTCTGACAAGTGGAATGATCTTCCAGTTTGTAATTCAGAAGAGTCATTGTTAGAGGAGATCTGAAGATTCACATGGAAGAGAAGATAAAGAGAGGCTCTGTAAATTTGTTCTGTTTGCAGACTGTTAATAGTCCCCTGAAGCTCAAAAGTGTGAAAATAACTTACGTGCAAGAAGCATTCAGTTAATATCAATATTCGTTGTGAAATAATGGGAATTTAGGATGTGTATAGAACCCAGAGGTAAGCTGGTAAATTGCCTTGTTTTCTAGCAGGGACAATGGGGAAATTTGAACTGGGCACACGCCTCTGGCAAAAGGTATGGTTGCCATTTCTTTGGAGTCAATGGGTTGGACTGTACAGAAGGGCTTTCTCATGTTATCTCATAATCATGAAGGGTTTATAAGCACCAAGAAAAGAAAGGGATCACTTAGAGCCAGCATGAGCTCAGTAAGAACAAATTATGCCAAACTAATTTAATTTCCTTTTTGTTCCCTAAGGAGTTATTAGATTATAGGTCAGGGGCTCTATTTGTAATCCTGGATTTGTAGATGGTTGACTTTTCTAAAATAAGCATTTTTTGTTTCATAATCATCTGAAATAATCTTAGCCTGTGTTAATTTATCTGCAGTGTCCAGATTTAAAAAAAGAAGAAGAAGAAAAGGTGATTAGTAAGCTGGGTTTTACTTCTAAGGCAGTTCCGGCCAGGGTCAGTCAGCTAATCTGCTGACCTCCCATAGCCTCTTGGTTATCCCTTTAGTTATTACACTTTATATTAATTATCTGTCTATTTATCTTTTTCTCAATGATAATATGAGCACCTTAAGAACAAGGATGAGGTCACATGCACCTACAAGAGATGCCTTTACATCAGCTCAAACATAAAAAGTTTGGGATTTCAATTGGCTGGCAAGTTAAATGTCATCCAACATTATAATACTATTATTAAAATAGCCAAGACTATTAGTTGGGAGAACAAGTGTTATTTAATAAATGATGTGAAGACAGTTAACTATTTGAGGGGAAAAAAAAGGAAAAATGGGAAACCTCTAACCAACATAAATTCTAAATTCATTAAGGATTAACATATATAAGACCCTCCAAATCAAGAGGAATATATAAGTGACATTTATGTCAGAATGAAAAAAGGGTGTCCTATGCATAAAATAAGAGGATGTCACAAGAGAAAATATAAATATGTTTGTTTTCATCAAACTTAAAAAATTTCCACGTGAAAGAGCATTGAAAAAAATTTGTAGCTTCCTAGCCAATTATTTTAGTTATTAAGTGATGGTATCATGATTAAGAGCCCAAATAAGACTTGACCATTTAAACCTACTTGAGGGGTGCCTACTACATGCCAGACATTATAGGAACTGGGGGTACAGCCAAAATTCAAGAAGCTGTCATGAAGGTTGTATTTTATTGGAGGTTGATGGGCTATAAACAAGTATACCGTGTTTCTGTGGTGACAAAAGCTTTGGAGAAAATGAAGAAGAGTCAGGAGTAGAGAGAATGTTGGTCACAGGGACCTGTCTTTTCCTGTTTCCTGAGCCTGCATGCTCAAGAAGGCATTCTGGTGAGGTGTCAAGACTGGTCTTCCTTGTCTTTGTCACGTAGGAGACACTGTGACTGGAGACAGGCCCCCACTCTACCTCCTCCACCCGCCCAGCTTGACACAGATGCTCACAAATAGGTCTCTGCTGTGCTTGGTGTTCCAACTTGCTGATCAATGACTTCTTTCAAGATAACTCTGGTGGTGTTGCAAGTACATTTAAGGTGACATGTAAGATTTGCAGACACTGCACATTCCGTGAAGTTCACAGAAGTGCTGACATGCCGTAAGAAGAAAACAAATTGCATAAGCTTCCTCGCTGAGGCAGGAAAGTTTGTGTGTATGTGTGTGTGTGTGTATGTATATATATATATATATATATATATATATATATATATATATATGCTCACATATACATAAGTTTATATATACAGATTTATTTGGGGTTATTTGTACTGAAGTAAAGATGAGGGCATGTTCTGGATAGTTCTTAAATCTCCACCCCCACCCCCATAGGCCTGTGAGGAAATGGTTTTGGGGATGGGAATGAGTCATTTGTTTATCTCAAAGGAGAAAACGACAGCTAAAGGCTGAGCACCTTGGGGAGTACAGGGGAAAGAGCTTATATTCAGGGGAAGTGAAACATGCGTTGACCAATGAGTTGGGTTGGTAACAAGGAACATGGCTGTCACCAAATACCTCATGTTGGTATCAGCTGAGAGGCTCTCTGGTATATTGACAAGATGTCTTTTAAAATACCCTTAGCAGGGGCACCTAGGTGGCTCAGTGGGTTAAGCATCTGATTCTTGGTTTAGGCTCAGGTCATGATCTCAGTGCCCTGAGATCCAGGGAGCCCTTCTTAGGGCTCTGCCCTCAGCCCAGTGGGCTTGGGATTCTCTCCCTTTCCCCCTCCCTCCCCTGGGCTCTTTCCCCCTCTTCTTCTTCCCTTTTGCTCTTGCCTCTCTGCTCCTTCTCCTCTGTTCCTCCTCCTCTGCTGTTCTCCCCACCCCTGTGCGCTGTGTCTCTTGAATGAATGAATGAATAAATAAGTAAGTCTTTAAAAAATCCCCTAAACATTCTTTTTTGCTTAATTGGATCAAAGTGATAGGGATCAGAAGATAAGGACATTGGAAAGTGAGCCACTCCCACTGTGTCCCGGAGCGTTGCCCTGCTGATCACAGACTACCATTGGCACAGGGAATGATGTTACCAGTGTGTCATATGAAACAGTCAAGAGCTAAGAGCTTGTGTTTGTAATGACAGGCTCAAGGACAACTTGCAACCACTGCCATACGTTTCTCTTTCACTTCCCCAGGTGGCTGCTGGATAGTTGAGGCGCATTCATTTTTTTAGAGCTTTTAGTATTTAGCCATTGTTTTGTACTAAAGCATAAGCATCCCTTAAAATGCACACATCTCATGATACCATTATAATGCCAAGGAGAAGTTTGGGCACAAAGGAAGCTTAGGTCTCTTGAAACTTACTTAATACTTAACATTTACATTCATTTCAAATCTACCACACTGACTAGAGACACTGAAGGTGAAAGAAAAAAAAATGGTAAAAGATTTCACAAGGGAGATGGAATTTGAGTCTGGGGTTTTCATTCAGATACACTCACTGTCATTTGGTTTAAGTTAAATAGAGCTTGAAAATGTAGAAAGCAATGTGAAAGTATGTGGGCCAAACCCAGTGGCTCAAACCTGTTGGCTGCAGATTTGTAAGTATTCTGGGTTTCCGCCTATTTGTTCACCTGCTGTATGAGGAAGGTGGTTGGACTCACATATGTGTGTGTGTGTAACATCTGTAAATGTGTGGATGGAATTAGCAGCTGGATGATTCACTTAGGATGATTATTTCATCGATTTTCATTGAGCACTTGCTATGTGTCAGATTTGTTTTTGGGGTGTGGGGATATAGAAACAACCAAAACAAAGTCCTGGCTTTTGTTTGGTCAGCTCAATATGTGAGAAAAACACACAGAATTAAAGATCTTATCCCAGAATAAAGCAGTATTTGGGAGAAGGAGTGACTGGAGATGCTATTTTATTAAGGAGATACGGTAGGAGCTATTATGTGCTCAGAGACCTGAATGAAGTAGGCGAGGGGGCCAGCAGATATTTTGAGGAAGAGAGTTCCAGTTTCCAAGATAAGTGAAAATATCTGAGTTGGGAGCCTCCTCTGCATGGGTCCCTTCTGTCCTCACCACTGTGGCCTCTGATACAACCTTCAAACTCCCTGAGCCTTTGTTTTCCCAAGGATGAGGAGGAGATGACAATATTTAACCTTTCCACTTGCCAAGGTGGGGGCTGAGTGTAGCAATTTTTGAAGGTGGCCAGGCTGGGCCAAGACGTTATGTAACACATGGAGGACAGCTAATGTGTACACACACAGGTGCTTCAGAGCAAGAGAGGAAGTCTTAAAAGTTCACTTAGAGCTAGATAACAGGTATCAGTGCTAATTCTAAGTGTTAAGATGTTCTCAATTAATGGAAGATACCATGGAATGGCCTTCCTTTGACCCTCTTTCATACCCAATTGATGTCTAATTGTTCTAGATCTTTCCACCCCAAGAACCTTGGTTTTTTTTTTTTTTTTTTTTTTTTTGGCGTTCTGTAGCTGGGGTATGGATCTGACCACCTGGTTGATGTCTCAGGAAGAGCTGTGTTGCTGAATGCTTCAGAGCCCTTACAACTCATCCACATCCCCATCTGGCTGGGCTCACTGGCCTTCCTTAAGAACCTGAGCTTCAGGGGCTGGTTTGGAGGAAACATCTGGGTCCCTTTTTGGGATACATCTCCCTCCCCCTAGCCCTTGTCCCTAGTTCATCCTCAGACTTTGATGCGGAAGTGTTATATGATGGATCATGAACATGACCGTTCCCTGGGCCCCACCTCCTGTGCTTCTGATTCCGTCCAGTGGCTCTGAGGGACTCTGCACCTTATACAGTTCTGAGTGACTCTCTTTAAAATGAAGGGACAGGATTTCTCTAGAGTCTTTCCATTTCTGACCTTCTAGGAATTTAGGCTTTTTCAAAAGTCCTCTGGTTCACCTTCTCTGCTGTTGACTTTACCATCTTCGTCCAGTTCAGCCTCTTCAGCTTCTCACCACTTTATTCCATTCCATTTTCCTCCTATTCACCTCCCTTTCCTCTTTATGGATTTTATGGGAGTGAATGAAGGGATTTTAAGAACATATAATGTGTATAGCCTGTTAAGGACCACTTTGTGGAATTTCACCTCCCTTTGCCTAGCTCCGGTGTGAAATCAGTAGAGAGCTAACCTTCTCTCCTACTTTTTGAGTCTATGGATGGTTCTCGTGGGGCTCTGGTTCATACAACTCACAAAGATGCTCACACACCACCCCTTCTTCCTTTCATGGTGTTGGTGCTGCTGATCACTATGCCTTACGCTTTTCCATCTCTTAAACTGAGAGGAGTCCCTGGCTTTTTTCTTGTTTGTAGGTTTAGAGAATGAAAGATTCTGCTTTTCCTTATCTGCCAAAGGCTCTTTGGTGATTGGGTTGGATACACAACTCAAGACTATTGAGCTGGGGGGTCAGTACACTCTCCTGGCTGTTTTGGCTACACATTTTTCCATTTTCTCTCTCAGAACTACTGCAGGGTACTATTCTCTGTGTAGGTGTAGTTATTGGTGTTATAAACAGGCCTTTCCTTCCTAATGATCTTCTCCCATCTGTCTCTAACCCTTCACAAGAGGATCTTCTAGGCAGTTCTTTTATAGAAACTCAGACTTCACATTTGGTTTGAATCTAGGCAGGAAGAAGAAGCATGTGGAAAGAGGCAGACACATGTTGTGTGTACTACCTTGAGGGAAACACCTTCTCGATTCTGATTTTATTATACTAATCATAAGTATAGTCCCATAACTGCTCAAGACATTTAGACATGTTCTCGGTCTCTTCCATGAACTGAGTACTGCTTTCTGTGGTTTTCACATTCTTCTTTTGAAAACATGTGACTTAAGTATGACCATAAATTAAAAGGAAAGTTAATGGTTCTGGGAGGGAGACTGGAGGCTGGGTGGGGATGGGGTGCTTCCTTATTTGGGCTCCTTGCAGCCTCGCTCCCGGCCCCTCACTCAAAGTTTCCGGGCTATCATGTGAAGGCAGTGGGCATTTCACCCATACATTTCATTTTCAGCATGGATGCACTAAGCTCAAAGGGAAAGGCAACAATAATATCCAAAAAAAAAAAAAAAAAAAAAAAAAAAAAAAGAGTAGGAGGATGGATCAGAACACTTGGAAAGAGGAATGTTCCTATAAAACAGGGACACTTGGCAGTACAGCCAGTGAAAAATGATACCAATTACATAAAGCAAAATGCCACCCATCAAGCAGAACATTTTAATTCTCTTTATTCCAGGCTATTTATGACTTTTTGTTCAAGACTCAATGCGTGTCTGTAAAAATAAAAATGGATTCGACCCTGTCTATTAGGTAGAAGGGGGCTTGTTCTAGGAAAAAAAAGGAAAAAAGGTAAGAAAACATTAGCAACATGACATTGTTGGAGAGTTTCAGTGGCCGACACAGAGACATTTCAAGTGTAACTTTGCCTCTTCTGTATTTTTCCCTTTTTGAGTTGGTGGTATGAGGAAGAGAGGGTGACTGATTTTATTGAGACGTTTGACATTATATGTAAATTAACTTTAGTTTAAGAAGTTTCCATTTAGATTGATCCCCCCTACTATCCTGCTTTAAAACAAAACAAAATAAAACAAAACGAAACAAAACATTAAAACTTTTCCAGGGCAGCTTTTCCTTTCATTTCTGCCGGAGGTGGTCGAGGGCTCACAGCTGGTTTCCTGAAAGAGTGCCACAAGATGGCGACAACGTCACGGTGGAGAACGGCCATTCCCTGCTGCTTGATACCAACACAAGCATCCTCAGCTTGCTGCACATTAAAGGTCTGTGGAGTGTGGAGACCAGTGGTGGCATTACTGTGTATAATTCTACCACTTTGGGGGAGCAGGATGGAGGGGAACTTTTTGGACAAGTTCCAGCTCTTGATTGACAACTTATACTGGGAACAAATCGAAATTTTACCATAAAAGGAAGACGTGGTCAGAGGGTTAAAAATGAAGGCCCTGTCTTTTGCCTATTGTAAGCACAGAGCTTAATTATTTTATTTTTCCAAATACAAGAAGGTTAACAGTGTTATCAAAGAATACGCTTCTTTATTCCAGCACTTTGTAGTCGTGCTTGTCCAGGGTAGCCCCCACAATGTAGCAAAATGCTCTGAAACTGGTTAAGGCTGTTGCCTTTGAAATTCCCTGCCAAGAAAGCAATGTCTTCCTGCTTTTACCCTGTTGTGGTTTTGACTTCCTGGTCCCATGGAAAGTCATATAAATAGGCTTCCTTATTGCAAAGCTGGCCACATAGCTCTAGGGTCTGGGAAGTTGGACGAGACTGAGAATTCAAATTTCAACTCCTCCACCACATCACCAAATGACTAAGTCACTTATTTCACTACTTTGAGCATTTGTTTCCTTATCTGCTAAATGAGAATAAAAATCATTGCCTACTTCAGTGGCTGATAATAAGGAATGGTTATCAAAGTGACTGTCTTCATTGGCAAATGAAAATAGCTTTGGAAATGTGATTAGTTATGGGTAGCTATAAAACTCTGCACTGAAACATTACTCTTTACTAAAAATATATTTAACACTTACAGGGGCATTTGTTCTTGTTAAAGTAAGAGCATGGCTACATAAGGGAAAAGCAAATATTTTGAAGGGGATAAACCAATGTAATATTGATACCTGTCTCATATAGACAGAATCAGGTTTTTCTGATTAGGTGTTTTACATTTTGTATTTTAGAAAGTACCCCCCCGCCCGGCCTCGGTAGCAAGGAAGAAGTTTTCAGGCAAATCAGTTAATTAGTATCCTTTAGGAAAAATGGTCTGTCAGTTTGGGATCTTGACCTCTTTGTGGGTTGTGTGTATGTGCGTGTGTGTGTGTGCGTGCGTGCACGCACACGCATGTGTGACTAGTGGCTTTGGGGGATGCTGACTTATCAATGGACATCAACTACCTAAAGATCAACAATGACACAGGAAGACTACAGACTTAAAATCTCAGCTTAAAGATGCTCTTTGTAGACCTTTAACCAGGGGTCAAATGCTGCTGGGGGATGGGATGACCTTTAGGCTCTCAGGGTCTTTGCCTTTTATTGATATCATTTGGGAGAACGTCCCAGCTCAAAGTCTTGTCCAACTGAGTCTCTGGATGTCCCATTAGTTCCAGGTCAGTATTCAATCAAGAAGAGGTGTTGACAGAGCCGCGAGAGCCTGAAGATGGGAAAGAGGCATCAGAAAGGGGGCAAAGTCTAAGAGAAAGACAAGGACATGTGGAATATACACGTGGTTCCTCACTCTTGGAGATTTTAAGATCTAAATAATGAAAATACGTGTCACCTTTCAAAAGTGGCTTTTATTAGTATTCCTAGTCCGGGCAATATATTTCAGTCTCATTATTTGAAGTAAGAGAGCTAGGTTTGGAAGAGCAAACCCTTATCCTGTGGAGAGGGAGAAGGAGTTATCTAAAGGATCCCATCTTTCTCTTGGAGAGTAGGGACATTGGTCGGAATGTAAGGGTAAGTAGTAGACACCAGTTTCTGTACATGTAGGTACAGGAGGTGTTGGCAGGAAGCAGGGTTGCCTGGAATGAAATTGAGTGTTTTGTCATATGTGTATGGGTCATAACTTCTACAAAGAATGAGAATGGGGAAGAGGCACAGGTCATATTTGATTCAGCCAGTGACTTATTGATACTTAGTAAGTGGCCTAGGAACTTGTATGAGATATGAGAAAAAGTGAAGAATAATACTTAATGTCAGTAATATGCATATCACTAAAGAAATTAATTAGAGAGCAAATATTAAAAAAGTAAAATTTCTGGGGCACCTGGGTAGCTCAGTGGGTTAAGCCTCTGCCTTCGGCTTAGGTCATGATCTCAGATAGGTCCTGGGGTTGAGCCCCTCATCGGGCTCTCTGCTCAGTGGAGAGCCTGCTTCCCCCTCTCTCTCTGCCTGCCTCTCTGCCTACTTGTGATCTCTGTCTGTCAAATAAATAAATAAAATCTTTGGGAAAAAAAAGCAAAACTTCTGATTCTAAAATTGTGTTGCAAGCAGTGAGGTAGAATGGGGTCCAGAGGACTCAGGGTATGAAAGATTGAGATTAGAACTGGGTGGTAGAGAGAAGGTGAAGAGCCTATTATTTATGAATGAGACAAGTTTTGACCATCCATATACACAGAGAATCTAAATTTGAGGGACTTCCCCATGTTGCTTATTGGAACTGTACGTGTCCAGTGGTTCAGGCCAAAAGCCCTGGAATCATCCTGGACTTCTTTCTTTTTCTCACATCCCATGACCAATCCATCACTGAATTTTGTCTGGACCTTTGACATATGTCCATATATCAACATCTCCATTGGTACCAACCTAGTCCTAACCAACATAATTTTTGGCTGGGACCATTTCAAATGGCCTTGTAATTGGTTCCCATGTTTCTGATTCTTTGTTTTACTTAGAAGAAGACCCCCAATTTTTATTTAGGGCAGCAGTATATCCAGCTAACATGCTATATTTCCTGGCCTTCTTTGTGGTTAGACATAGCCTTGTGGCTAAGAGCTGGTCAATGAGATATAAGGGGAGGTAGGGTACAGGACATCTGGGAAATGTCCTGAAGTAGAGTGGACCTAATAGGAGGCATGCTCTATTTGTCCTTTCTTCTTTCTCTTCTTTACTTCTTGGAATGTAAATGTGATTGTTCCCATTTTTAGCTGACATCTTGACAATGAGGTGGTTCATTAAGAATGGGGAAGCAGAAAAATGGGAGAAACCCAGGACCCTGATGACATTGGAGTTGCCTTAGTAGCATGGCAACTCGGCCTGCCCATCTCTGAAGTTATTTCACATGTTTAAGTCATGGTATTTGACTTTTATGCCATATGCTAAAAAACAAAACAAAACAAAACAAACAAAACATAAAAACCCACAAACAAACCAAAAACCAAAACACAACACAACACAAAACAAAAAACAACAACCCAATAGTTTATTGTCCACATCCTTTAAAAACATGTCAGATCTTGTACTTCGTTCCTCTAACGCCCCCCAGTGGCTTCCCATCTCATTAGGAGTAAAATCTGACCTTAACCATTATCAAACATCTGATCTCTTCATTGACCTGTGTTTCTTATTTGCTCTGCTCCAGCTCTTCGATAAATATACCAGGCGTACACACCTACCTCAGGCTTTGTCCATAATATCCTTTGCCTGGAATATTCTTCCTCCAGATATTCATGTGGCTCACTTTTTTTGTTTGCTCTTTGAGAAAATGTCCAGTTATCAGAGAGGCCTTGCTGGTCATCTTTTCTGAAATTGCAATCACTTCTTATCTACTTTGCTTTACTTTTCTTTATAACATGTATCACCACAGAACATATTATGAATTTCCTTGTTTGTTTACAGTCTGCTTCCTCTGCTAGAATAAGCTCAAAAAGGCAAACGACCTCAGCAATTTATTTGCTACTATTTCTTCAATGTCTAGGACACCGAATTTATGTGTCGATGGTTGAATAAAACCATGTGTTTCTGGTTGATGGAGAAGTAAAATGGTGCAGAGTTCAGATCTTGGGTGAAATTTAAGAAGTGTAATTTTTATTTTTATTTTTTTAAAGATTTTATTTATTTATTTGACAGACAGAGATCACATGCAGGCAGAGAGGCAGGCGGAGAGAGAGAGAAGCAGGCTCCCTGCTGAGCAGAGAGCCCGATTCAGGGCTTGATCCCAGGATCCTGAGTTCATGACCTGAGTGAAGGCAGAGGTTTTAACCCACTGAGCCACCCAGGCACCCAGAAGTGTAATTTTTAACCTCTTGCTTTGTTCATTATTACTTTTCCTAACTAATTAACTTTTACTGTCCTTCGTTCTCACATATGTATGCATGCATAGGTACACAGGTAAACACACATGTATATATGCACATACGTATACTTATAAATGTGTGTATATTTTTACGTATATGTATACAAACATATACCATATATAAATGTATGCAATTATGAGTTGTGAGAAATATAAAATCCATTATTAAGTTACTTTTCCATTTCTAAAAGGCATTTGAAACTGGTAAAGGACTCTAACTCTCAAAAACCTGGTTGCTAGCATAGCTCTAAACCTTTAATGTCTTCTGTTGTCTATAATATGTGTGAAAGTTCTTATGAGATAATAACAAGTTTTTCAAATATGAGATTGAATCATCATCATCATCAACAGTAATTCAGTCTCTGATTCTGTTACTGTCTCTCTCTTTCATACCCTTTCATGGTATCAGAAAAGTAGCTGAGTGGAATTTTCTTTGTTTTTTTCTGATACCGTCAGGGGCCACGATTAAGGATGAACAGTTTCAAGCCCAAAAATAATTTCTTCAAAAGATTTGAACAAATGAAATCAAAAGTGTGATAGTGGGAGCACTTTCTCAGCCATCCCCACGGTATTCCAAAGGTGACGTTCCACATGAAATATGGTACAGACTTTGAAAGGATTCGTGCTATATAACAATGAAACTAGATCCCTTGACAACTGTATTTAGAAGTACTTTATGAAAATACTGCATCCTCTATATTATTTTTCCATTCATGGAAGCCAGCCTCCCAATATGTAGAAGTGGAGGCCCCTACATCGGGAAAACCAGTACTTCTATGTATGGCTCTCAAGAGTCTTGAGTTCTTGGTGCCTTGCTTGTATTTCCATCTGTAAAATAGAACTGACATTCTTTTCTTACTAGTACAATTTATATAGTAGAAAGAAGGGTTATAAATTTCTCTGAGGCAAAATTTTTGCTATTATTTATGAGGCTGTATATACTGATTTCTGAACTTTATTAAAAAATGGCATCTTAATTTCGTGACCATAAGAGCTTCAGCTATATTTATTAGTATTTTGCCTTAATTAGCAAGATATTCAGAACTTCCATTTACTTACTATCTCTAGTTCTTCCTTCCTTTTCTCTCTCTTTCTCTTTTTTTTTAGATTATTTTTTTGGGGGTACTGTTAAACACAAAAGAGAATTAACCCAATCAATTAATACTAATGAGCTGGGATGGAAATAGGCATATTGCCTTGATTTAATTAATTATATTTTTCGTTCTTTTATGTTAAGATGCCCAACGGCCATAGGCTTGCTGAATTAAAATTTATTATTTTATCCCAAGTAATTATGATGAGCCATAATAACAAAGGAGGGACGTTACCCTCTTGTCAGAGCTTATCCATCCTGGGCAAGGAACTTGAATTTGTGGTCTGTAGTTGAAGAAACATTTATGTTTTCTGAATGAAGCAATGAATTTCTCTCTGTTCTGGTGGCCAAGCAGTTTGACATAAAGTGGCCTAGCGATAATGATTAAGAAAGGGCCAATTATGGGGCAACTGGGTGGCTCAGTAGGTTAAGCATCTGCCTTTGGCTCAGGTCATGATCTCAGGATCCTGGGATCGAGCCCCCACATTGGGCTCCCTGCTCAGCGAGGAGCCTGCTTCTCCTTCTCCCACTGCTCTCCCCCATGTTTTGCTCTCTCACTCTCGCTCACTCTCTCAGATTCTTAAAAAAAAAAAAAGGCCAACTGCGGGAGGATGAACCCTAGAAACCCCTCTTCCATGGCACTGGGCTCTGAAAAGGAAGGTATTTCAGTTTCTTATTACTTACAATGCCTTCCCTTTCCAGTGCTTGAGGACAGACTTGTTTCTAGTGTCTGTGGCTGCTGAATAGAGCGTGGGGCTCTTTTAATGTGATTTTCTACATCTTGGTCTGCTGTTGTATACCAAGGCAGTTCAGTGCTTGGCAGGCTTTTGAGCCAGAGAGGATGGAGTCTGAATCTGGGCTCTTCTTCTTACTAGCCTTGTGACTTTGGACAACTGGCCCAGCTTCCATAAACCTCACATTTCACCTCATGAGGGTCATGCCTGTTCTAATGGCAGCAACAGTGACAGTGATGGCTAACCTTTATTGTTTGCTATTGTGGGGCAAGTCTGCAATGTGTTGCCCAAATCAGATGGATGTGTTGAGTATTCTTAGGTGAGGGAATGTTCGTAAAGCTCTTAGCACAGGGCCTCGTCCAGAGTAAACATCCAGTTAATGATAGGTTTTGTTTTGTTTCCGGACAGATGGGGATAACAGAAGAGATGGCTGAAATATCAGGCCTAAGTTGCAATTTTATTTACAGATAGTGGCTGCCTCTATGTACAAAGCAAACTGGATTACTGAAAGAATTAGCTTGGTAATAAGGACCTTGGATTGCTTTTTGCCTCTGTTATCTTTGGAATACATATTGAAGTGCTTTTCTTTCTATGGCAAGAGAGGGAAAGATACAGAGATGGCAGCAGCAGAGTCTATCTGTTTGGTTGTCTCCATTTTCCTTGTTATTTTGACTTCACGGAAGCCATGTTTTTCTGGTGCCATTTGGCATAGGGTCTTATTTTCTCCAATTTTTTTTTTTAATGTTCCCAGTTTTGAAGATACTCAGATATTTCTTGTCCATTATCTTTGGGGTGTCTAGGGCATGCAAATGAATATTCTTAGCTCATTGAGATGAACCACCTTCTCTTGAACCACTCTCGAGTTCATTGTAGAGTTTCTTCATCCTTGGCAAGGATTTGAGGAATTCAGAGTGAGACGTTCAGGGCTGTCCCCAACACAGCCTTTTTAACCCCAGGGATTTTCCAGTTGGTTCCTTCTAGTTAGTAGGGAATCGGACTCAGTTGCCAAGGTGCATGCTTTAGATAATGCTTTGCAGTCCCGCGATCTGGGAACACCACGAAGCACGACTTCCCTGGGACATGACTTGTGGTTTCTCTGGGCATCAGGTCTGTGGGAGTCATTGGGCAGATTACCCTCTGCCTATAATTTCCACTTCACAGATGTCAGCATGGATTTAAAAGAAATCTACATCTGCGGGCAGGCTGGAGTCGTGCTAAAAGTGAAATATTCTGCATTAATATTACTTTCTCAACTATATAGTATTTTGGTCACTGTGAGGGAGTTTGGGGGACAGGTCCCATTTGTTACAAATTGGTCAGTTTAAAGTAATTTATCTGGAAGTTGGCTGGAAAAGGAAATCCACTGAGTTGTCTCCTCTTCCAGCTGAGCCATAGCGATCCTTCAGGGCAGGAGGGGAGATCAGGAGGTGTAGACTCTACAGCAAGGTGGGCTTATTACATTGTGGTCAGGAAACTGGGGGCCTGAGTTGAAATTCGAGGCAGTCCCAGATTCTCCTTTAGCTTTCAGTAAGCCGCTGGACCTCAAATCAAGATGGAAAATGCAAATGATGGCGCCTCTCTCCCCTTTGTAGGAAGGAAGTGCAGTGAAGGGCTTAAATGTACTTTCTTCCTCATAATTTCAAGCATGGTGCTCCAGAATGTGCTGGGCTTTGCAGTAGGCATTAGAGGAAGCCTGATGAAGAAGTCAGCATCAGAAAGAAATAACCGGACTTTTTTTGAAATCCACCCTTAACTTCCTTGACCTCGTGTGTCTCTATGTGGTGGTCTTTTCCTAGGGACTACATATTTAATATAGGGCTGTTTTTTTTTTTTTTTTTTGAATTGGTCAAGCGGTTTTATTTTATTTTTTTAATTAATTTTATTTTTTATAAACATATAATATATTTTTATCCCCAGGGGTACAGGTCTGTGAATCACCAGGTTTACACACTTCACAGCACTCACCATAGCACATACCCTCCCCAGTGTCCATAATCCCACCTCCCTCCCAACCCCCCTCCCCCCATCAACCCTCAGTTTGTTTTGTGAGATTAAGAGTCACTTATGGTTTGTCTCCCTCCCAATTCCATCTTGTTTCATTTACTCTTCTCCTACCCCCTTAACCCCCCATGTTGCATCTCCTATCCCTCATATCAGGGAGATCATGGGCTGTGTTTTTAATTCCTTCTACGGAGAAGGTGCGGCGTAAGGCTATAAGCTCAAGAAAGCAGGAACCAGGTCCGTGTTTGCTCACGTTTGTATTACGGGACCATTATATCTTCAGGCACATGGTAGGTATTCAAGTAATTGTTGAAAGAGCTAATGAATGAATGAATGAATGAATGAATGAATGAATTTCTGACCTAAAGAAGCAGATTAATGTTAGTGTGGATTTCTCTATCATCAGAGTCCTTCCTGGTATTCTTAAATGTTAGTGGATTAGCCCAGACAGTGACCAATTTCATTTACTATTTGTGTATCAGGAGATCAGAGACAAAGGCTTTTTACTGTGGGGGACACTTGGCTCTGAAACCCCTTATTTTTCCCAATCAGACAATGACTTACATTATTTACCTCCAGAGAACAGTCCCAGACACACTTGATTAGCCTTAAATGAAAGATAAGCCATTGCTAAGAGAAAGGACATGCTTTCCATAGATGGGCAGACAGACAGATAGATAGATATTAAACAATTTACAGTTTTGTGTTTTGACAACTTGAATGTCGTAACATGAAAAATGCTACCGAAAGGGACCAGTCCCTTCCTAGCACAGAAGCTATAATATTTTCAGTAATGAAAAATAAATATTTTAAACTTCCTTACTTAAAACCCTTTACTGGCTTTCCGTTAGCTTTTGAGATCAAGCCTAAACTACTTAATATGGCTTATGGGGTCCTTCAGGGTTTTTTGGTCTCTCCTTACCTCTTTACCTCATTTGTTGATTAATGATTTCCACATCCTATTTATCCAGATGGAAAACAGAACTAGAACTCTGGGATGTTTATGTATCTGGGATTCTTATGCATATAAAAACATATCAGAGACCAAGCCCTTTGTCACTTGTATTTCTCATGTACTGTAATATTCCTGCAGGTCAGGAAAAGGTAGGAGGTGTTCTCATTTTTTAAATAAACAAATCCTATGAGGAAACAACTGTGACCTTTCCCTCATGAAGTTAGTATACTACAGCCAATTTATGTTTACAATATTCAGAGAACAATTATATTTGGAACCTTTCGAATTGCTTAGAGAAATGTATCAAATTGGAGGGCTATTCAAAAATGTGATTGGGTCAGTGCTAATTTGAACTTTGGTAGGAGGGAGAAGATTATTTGAATGAACGAGTAACTTGGTAGTGAGGGAGATTTTTACCTGCCTGGAACAGACTTTGAAGTAAAGGTAGGGTTTTTTGTTGGTTTGTTTTGTGTGTTTTTTCTTTTCTTTTCTTTTTCCTGGTCTTTTATTTCTCTTTGTAAATAGCTTTTGTTCTGAAGTCTTAAATGACATTTTAGAAACTCATGGACCAGCCAAGGGCCTTGTATACTTAAATGCCAGAACCTGTGTTGGTAAAAAGATGGGACGATTTTTTTGGAGATAGAAAGGAACCAAGAGGGTTGCCTGGATGGCTCAGTTGTTAAGTGTCTGTCTTCGGCTCAGGTCAGGATCCTAGGGTCCTGGGACTGAGTCCCACATGAGGCTTCCTGCTCAGTGGGGAGCCTACTTCTCCTTCTGCCTGCCACTCCCCCTGCTTATTCTCACTGTCTGTCAAATAAATAAATAAAATCTTAAAAAAACAAAGGAACCAAGATTTAGTTAAGTAACAATTCGTAATAGTAGCTATAATGACAAAGGCATTTATTTGTATCTGTGTTTCAATTCCTTTAAATATTTTTATATAGTTTTCCACAAATAGGTTTAAATAATATAATTAATATAGAACTAATCAATTTATAAAATTAATTTAATGAGTTTCATGTGTCACAGAAAAAGTGAATGCTGACTCACAATCTTTATCACCTTTCTCCATTGGCTGTACAGTTGGCCAATGCACTAAAACCAGGGTATTTTTCTTCACCTGGAGTGATTTAAACTTCATCTTGACCTTGTGGCAGTAGAGGCTGTATTTTTCACATTTTTTTTTCTTTCAACACCTCGCTGAAAGGCTGGGAAGTGACGGCACATATTGGTTGGATGGTGAAGTGAGTTACTCTGCAATCCCATCTTGTATTTCTCCATCTATTTTGGAAGAGAGCAAACAGCACAAGGCTATAGACACCTAGATCAGTTTCTTGATTGACCTAGAGTAGCGGTTCTCAAAGTGTGATCCTCGATCCGCAGCATTACCTGGGACCTTGCGAGAAATGCAAATCTTGGGACCCCGCAGCAGACCTGCTTTGGGTCGGAGGCCCACCAGTCTGTGTTTTAAGACCTCCAGGGGACTGAGATGCACGCCCAAGTTTGAGAACTGCGAGCCTAAAACAATAGAGGGAGCCACATAGAATTGTCAGGACCGGAAGCCAATTAACCTAGGCCTACTACTTTTTCCCCAAAGGCTATGTGACCCTTTGCAAAGAGCAGTGGAAACTTGGCTGGGCACATTCATTGCACGGTGGGTTTTTTTTTTTTTTTGTTGTTTGTTTTGTTTTGTTAGATGTAGTTCTCTGTCCTGCCAGGAAAATCAGAATTGCTGAAAATGATTTTTCCTGACTGCTATTGTTTGTGGCTCTGACTTGGTGATTTTATTTCAGATATATTTTTCCCCGTCTACGTTGTCCATTTGATGGCGGTACCAGGCTAATTAAGGAATTAGTAAGTGGCATCCATTTCGGGGAGGTGGGTGATTCTTTTCCTGCAGCCCGAGAACCTTTTTTGCCCACACTTTCTAGTTCATACTTTCTCTTTTTAATCAGGCAGAGACATTACAATTAAAATACCGTTAAAGTGATTCTGGCAAGTATTGCAATAAGCATGTTTTTTAATTAAAGGAAGAGTAGGGGGATGCATAAGCAGCATCAGCTAAGGGGGAAAATTTCATTCGATATCTATTTTAATTGAAAGGGAAAAAAAATTGGGAAAAGCAGCGGCAGCAGCCAATGCCGGTGTGTATGGCTCGCTCCCAGGTTGCTAGGTTTAGGTGTTCTGTGCTTGATTAATTAGTAGCCAGCCAGAGAGTCCATTCCCTTTGCCCCCAATCCTTAAAGACTGATTTATGCCTCACATCTCCCATGAATATGTGAGGGCTCAGGCATCTATTTCCTGAGCTGCTAGTGGATAGGATTATGGAGCGTGCACTGAGCTCTTGGGGGCTCTCGTTTGCCAGCCAAATTGATTTTCCGCCTTTCTGGCTGGGGACAAGCCCACCTCGAAGGCTTCCAGGCTCTGCTCCAGTGGATCAGGCACAAGCCTAATCCGGATCTTGCCAACAAAGGAAGCTGTGTGCATCCCCAACCATGCAGGCTTTGGGCTGTGGCTGCCTTCCCCCATTACTACCTTTTCTCCCTCTGCCTCACCTCCTCCTGCCACCCACATCCACAACAATGTGGTGCAGGAGGGTGTGGCAATGTGCCCAGATCCCTCGGCCAGCCCTTGTCACCTTGGCAGAGGGGGGATCTGTCCATCCTGAATGGATAGTCATCTCTAATTCTCCAGGGACAGAAAATTCCACAAGCTTCCCTATCTATTTGATTGCATAACAACTGGAAAGGTAACCAGAAACAGGCTGCGAAACGTTTTAAGGAATTATTTGCGGTTGACACAAAAACCTGAGCGGGGGTTAATCATCATGGATAAGTAAACTGGATAATTTACATATACAAATTTAGGCAGTTCAGGCTTTGAGCAGTGAGTGATCTAGTTCGGGTTATAGATTGATCTAGTTAATTGAGGTCCTCAGCTGCCTGCCTGGATCTTGCCTCTGCTCACCTCTGGCTTTCCCTCTGCTTGACCCTGGAGTCACTCTCCCTGGGTTCATTTTATCACCTGCCTCAGATTCACCTAAACAAGTGCATTCTTGCTCTGCACACCTTCTCCCCCGAGCCTCCTAAAAATGACATAATGACATCTTCATCCACCACCTTCACACTTCTTAAAGTTCTTCCTAGAGCTATATCTCTACGACCTTCCAAATGTTCTCATTCACCGAATTCTTTGAATTACACCCAAGAATCCTGCTATTTTTCTCATGTTCTTCTAGTTTTTAAGTAATAATATTTGACAGTTTGTTTCTCTTCTCTCTCTTCTGCACTCACTCTCCATGGGAGACCTTATTCACATCTATAACTTCAACTCTTCCTTATTCAACCCGCATTTAGTGACCTTTTGCCATGTCCCCCATATGTCAGGCACTATTCTAGGCACAGGGGCTATGGGTGTGATTGAAATGGACCAAAATTCTCACTCTCATAGTATTTATTTCTATAAGGAAATAGCCAAGTGAGCAGGTTATAGTTTTTGTGAGATTTGCGGAGCAGCAGGGAGAACAACGCAGCAGGAAAGGTGGAGAGGGAGCCTGGTGGTGGGTGGGGGTATTTGCACGTGGTGAGGCAAAGGCTGTGAGGCAGGGGAAGCAGGAAGATGAGTGCAGCAGGAGGACTATGAGCCCAAGGGAGAGAGGAGTGTGATTGCGCCCGAGAGGGCCAACCCCGTAGGGTTTAGTAGGCTTTGACTCCGAGTGTGGTGGGAGCCATTGGACCCTCTGAGCAGAGAGGTGGTATAAGAAGGTTTACAGAAAAGGAAAGAAAAAGAATTACACTGGATGCTGTTGTGGGAATAAACCCTGGGGTGGACCTGGGGACAGCATCAGGAACCTGAGTTGAAAGGCTGTTATAGTCATCCAAGGATGAGATGAGAGTGACTTAAATTTCCCACTCCCCAGTGGGAGATGTGGGAGTGATGAGAAATGGTGGGATTGTGGAGATCGTCTGAAGGAAGAAGGCACAAAATTTCCTGGAAAATTGGCTGTGAGTGCAACGTTGACCTGAGGATTTTTAGACTGAGCACCTGGAAAAATGGAGTTGCCGTGTGATCTCTGCAGGAACTGTGGGATGACCCGTGGGGCAAGGCAAGGATTGGATGTTCTGGGAGTGCCAAGTTGAGGAGCCTGTGAGACACCTACATAGAGATGTTGGGTGGTCCATGGGTGTATGAGTTTGAGCGGCAGAGGTAGAAGAGGGCTTTGGAGATAGAAATTTGGGAGTCACCAGCAATTTACTTGGGATGGTGTTTAAAACCGGAGGACAAGGTGAGACAACCAACACACAGTTCATAGAATGACAGGCAAAGGGCGGAGATGTGCCAGTTATTAGGACAATCAGGAGGAATCAGGTAGAGGAGGCTGGGAGGGGAGGCTTGAGCGGGGAGCGGAAAGGAGGAAAACCAGCACCAGCAAGGGAGGGGAAGGAGTTTCAAGAAAGAAGGAATGACCAAGTATGTCAGATAGTGCTAGCCACTCAGGACAGGTGAGAACAGAGCATCAGACCTTGGATTCAGCGGTGTGGTTGCCATCGTGATCTTGCCAGGACCAGGTCTGATAGACTTGTCAGCGCAAAGGTCCAGCTGGGCCTTTCCCTCAAGGAAAGGGAGGGAAGGAACCGAGGATAGGGGGTAGAGTGGCTCTTTTAGAGACTTACTGTGTAGTAAAATATTTAGATTCTAAATTTTTACCGTGAGGGGGAAAATAGCTGGAAAAGTGGGGCTTTTTTTTTTTCCCCAAAACACATACAACAAATCATTTTGTGGTTATTACAGAGGATGGCTAATTGTAGGGTTAGCCGAAAGCAGGTTTTGATGTACTTTGCAAACATTAGCTAGCTGCTAAAAGTCTCTTTGACTTCCCTTTAAAAGAAATAAAAGGGATGGTTAATGGAAAGAAGTGATTACATGTAAAAAAAAGTTGTGTTCATTTATTTATTTTAGAGGGGAAGTAACAATCATGATGGTTGATTGATTTTTATAAAATTACCCAAGGTCACTTGTGGGACAGACTCAGCTTTCATGAACAAGCCATTGAAGGGTCACAGTCACAGGCCGCCTTCAGCCCTGCACTTCATTTCAGCGTTCAGAAAGGCGGTCAAGCTTTATAAAGTGAAGGAATAAAGTCCTCCCTCTACCCTCCCATCCAAAGCCACTACGCTCCACAGCAGCCCACTGGCTATTTGTTTTAAGCTAATAAAGTGTGAGGATACAACACTTGGGGGCTCGGCACAGGGCTAGCTTGAGTATAAACCTTACATTCCTTTCCACTAAGAAGCTTTCATTTTGGTTATCGCTTTTAATTATTTCAATTAAAAAGAGTTGAATTCCTCATCAAACTCTCTTCTTAATTTACCTAGATTTCCTTATCCTTGCTGCTGATAAGGAAGGAGGGGAGGCTTTTTAGCTGGGAATAATGGTTATCACATTAATTAATTAATCCTGTTTTTAGTACTCTTGCCAACACAAATCATTCATTTTCTTTGGGCTGAGATTTCTCCCTTCATTAGCGTCATTATTAGTTCCCATCAGTAAATGACGTTTTTAAATTTCTGCCAATTTGTTTTAGTATGTTTAATAGTTTGCTGGATGCGACAAGGAACAGAGCCCAGGTTTATAAATTCACCCGCTAATCCTTGTAATCTGCCTCAAATCCTGTTTGGAATGAGGCGAGGTATATCTACATTAACAAAGTGAAAATAAATCATATATAAATAAGCCACCGGCAAACTTAACTTAGGCCAGCATGTGTTTTTCCTTAAAGGTAACTATGATCATTCTAATTAATAAAAAAGTAACCTGGGAGGGTTTGCAGAAGTGGATAGGGTCTGAGCTCTTCTGGCAGGTGGTCCTGGGCTCCAGTGCTTGCTCGGCTTATTCTAGGCTGAGACAGACCTCCTCTCCCAGCCTGCTCTCTGGTCTGCAAAATACGGAGTATGATATCAACCTATAGGCTGGTTTTGATGGTCATTTCTGACAACATGTCTAAAGATTTTGACATAAGGTGGGTGCTCAGTAAGTGTTAGCAGCTTTGTTTTCACTGTAGTATTATTTGGATTTCTGACTGTGTATGGGATGCTTTTCTCAAGTGAAATTCAAAGTCCACTGCAGCATGGGTGTGTCAGGAAAACACAAGCTTCATGTTTCCATCAGTATTGGCATGCCCGAGTGCATTCTTGAAGATGTTGATGTCCAGTGTTCTAGAGCTGGAAGGAGTCTCAGTGAACGCATCGTTCTCTTTTGCATGTACATGATGAGAAAACAGACCATCCCCAGCATGGAGTAGGACAGATTTGGAAATGGGTTATCAGAGGGCCACCAATGTTATGGGACTTACTGAGAGTCCTTCAGAGGCCAATAGTCTGCCCTCTGCTTCTAACACTTTGTCATCAAGGTCAGTTCAGATTTCCTGCCTATTTGTAATGGAGGGCGCATGCCATGCAAGTCCATGGTCCTTGGACTTGGTTGAAGAGAATTAGTTGGGACCTTAATGACACGTGGCTGGGAGTGAAAAGTTTTAGGAAACAGGTCACATTTCTTCCGTCTCATTCACAATAGGATTAAGGATTTTTATTGCATTTCTAATGATTATTCTTGTCATTGGAACACCAGTGAAAGGGAAAATTAAAGTCAAGATCCCCAGTAGGTCCTTTGGAAGTCTGGAAGCCATGGGCTGCTGCTCCAGCATCAAGCCTATAGATCACAGGAGAGTTCTTGCCTCTCATATAGTTCATGTGACTGTGTGATTGCTGTGTCATGTTTCAGAAGGAAAGGTGGGCCTGCCAATGGCGAGATGTTGGAAAGAGGTGGTCCAGTAGTGTTTGCATGATGGAGGAACTGTGTAAATGAGTAGCAATGACAACAGTGGGGGGGCGTGCAGATGATGAGGGTGACAGCAGCCACCACCAGCACTGCAGGAAGTGTCTAGCAGGTGTCAGATCCGTGACCTGGGATCTACAAGTATCACTTCAAGAAATCTCATCATAGGGCGCCTGGGTGGCTCAGTGGGTTAAGCCGCTGCCTTCGGCTCAGGTCATGATCTCAGGGTCCTGGGATCGAGTCCCACATCGGGTTCTCTGCTCAGCAGAGATCCTGCTTCCCTCTCTCTCTCTCTGCCTGCCTCTCCATCTACCATCTCCATCTTGTGATCTCTCTCTGTCAAATAAATAAATAAAATCTTTAAAAAAAAAAGAAGAAATCTCATCATAGCCCTTTGAGGGAAGAACTATTACCATGTACATTTTACTGAGGGAGAAACTGGATACCCATGTGGGGTACACTGTTCTAAACTGTGGCTGCAAGGAGAGAACAATTTCAATGGTTGAATCCATGTCAACATCCCGGGCCTGTTACTGATGGTGTGTGGCTTCGATTTAGGAGGCAAGACTAGAAGGCTCCATGAAGGGGGCTGAGGAGAGTCAAAGAGCAGTGCTGGAGCTGAAGGTCAAGGATGAGGTGGCCCACACATGACTATGGGGTCAAATGTGTATGGATCACTATGTTTGCACTAAGATGGAGATAAACAAAAATAGCCTTTTTATTAGGTCCCCCTCATTCCTCCAGTACATGTTTGAGACTTTCCAGTTGTGATTTCTGGAGAACCACAATTTGACTTGTAACTTGGCATACTGGATTGAGGACTAAATTTAGCAATTGAAGTCTTGACCTTCACTGCCGCTCACTCACTGAGACCCTCCTTATGACAGAAGAATCTGCTTTTGAGCCATTTCTTTTCTGACATGTTGCCTCTTCACATCCTTTGCCTACCTTTGGCTCATTGAGACAATGTATGGATTTATAGATTACATGAAATAACAACATCCTCTTTGAGAAAATGAGAGGGGGTGTGTATGTATGTGTGTGTCCATAAAGGAAATTCAGATACTTAAACCAGGTTCTCTTCTAAAATGATGTAATCATTTACTTATTTACTCCACAATTACATAGTGAGTGCAAACCACCTGTATCAGTCACTGTTCTAGACCCTGGCAATACAGAGGTGAACAAAATGGAGAGGAGCCCTCACGAAGCATGCCATCTAGTGGCAGGTGGGCAGATAATAAGCATGTAAATAAATAATATGCCTCATGGTAAGTGCTATGAAGAAAAACTCCTTTGGGTAAGGGGCTAGAGCATGTTATTTTATATAGACCGGAGAGGGAGGTCCTCAGTGAGAAGTCAACATTTGACTGGAAATAACAAGGAGGGAGTCACAGGGATGTTGGACAGAAGAACACTGCAGGTAAGGGAGCGACTGAGGCCTGTTGGAGAGCTGACAAGCGGGCCAGTGTGTGCAGGGTAGGTGAGGGAAGGCATGAGGCTTACAAGATAATGTTGCAGTGGACTTGGAGGTGGGTGGTGAATCATGAAGGGCATTTTGGGGCCCAGCATCAGGACATTGACTTTTATTCTGACTGGGATGAGACGTTGTCGTAGGGTGTAGAAAAGAGGATCCCTGACTTTTCCAGTATGAAGTCACAAGTCTAACCACTTTGTTACAGGCTAGAAGAGTCCTGACCAGTACTTTTGCAAACCACATATGGAGGGAGGTAGATTTAGGAATTCATGCAGGTGAATGTGGTTGTTTATTACATGGGCTGCTTTAATCATGTTGGCATTACAGAGAAAATTCTGCATGGAATGCAACTGTTCTAAATCCTTTGAAAGAGAAGTATTATAAAGGTGAAAGTATGTTCTAATATCTTAAGTATTTATTCTCACAATATAATTTTATTATAAAATAATATTCGTATGTTACAGAAAATTTGGATATTAGAGAAAACATCTGTATCAGTTAAGATTATTTGATTACAAATAACAGAAGCCGACTTTCTTTTTTAGATTTTTTAATTTTTATTTTTAACCTTATTTATTTATTTATTTGGCAGAGAGAGAGGGAGAGGCAGGCTCCCTGCTGAGCAGAGAGCCCGATGCGGAGCTTGATCCCAGGACCCTGGGACCATGACCTAAGACGAAGGCAGAGGCTTTAACCCACTGAGCCATCCAGGCATCCCAGAAACAGACTTTCTTTTACAAAAGGAAATTTATTGAGATTATGTTGGGTCACTTACATAATTGAAGGAAAATTCTGGAAAATCAGGTGTCGAAGTGATAGTGATCAGGGCATTCTGAAAGAGCTTTGTGGGGGGGGTGGCAGTGGCCCTCAGAAACAGAAGCTCTTCTCAGGCTCATTTAGATGCCACAACTGGAATTACTAAATAGTAAACATTTTCAGTCTTCTGTTCCCTCCTGTTCCAAATTTCCATACAAAGCCTGGGTATAAGCCTGGCTTGGCTATGGTAGGATGGGATATGATGATTGAAAGTCCCACTCAACTGTATTCAGTGGCACAGAGCAATTTCTTAAGGAACATTGGGTTTCTTATCGAAAGTAAAGCAAAATGGACGTTGGCCAGCTAAAGTGCTGTGGATGTCATGCTGGTAGTCCTAATTACATTTCCTTTTGCCATTACCATCAGTCTTATAATTTTGGCATATTTTCTTCTATTCCTATTTTTCATTCACTTGTTTCTTAGTGTTTCTAAACTTAATTTTATGTGCTGCTTTTGTCTGCTGCTCAATGGCTAAAATGGTGACCCTCTCAATCCTTATTTAACTAGTCCTAAATTACTGGGCATTTAGAATATTGCCATTAATAAGAACATAAATAAAAATGCAATGAATAGTGATAGCTAACCTAAACTGGCTTAGTATAGTGCTTTTACCCTTGGGGGTCCAATCCATGTTCTACTGAGCTTCTAGAAGAGAGGGGGAGACAAAATAAGTCTAAATTGCTGCAAAAGTATATAAATGCAGAGGATTTCCTCAGACATTGGAACTGGCAAAAGGAGGTGAACCTTATCCTTCTAAGGACTGACAATCTTCTCTTTGGTCATTAGGAGGCAAGCTGATTTTCATGGATCCAGGACCCATTGAGCTTAGGGCACACTCCATCCTCATTTCCGATGGTGGAGAGCTCTGGATTGGATCTGAGGATAAGCCCTTCCAAGGCAAAGCTGAGATCAAACTCTACGGGAGTTCCCACTCTACTCCCTTCTTTCCATATGGTGTCAAGTTCCTGGCGGTGAGAAATGGAACTCTTTCCCTGCATGGTGAGTGAGACAATTCACCAGAAGAGATGAGGTAGAATGGTATCTAGATAATGTGACAGTGATGGGCAAGTGGTAAAACCCCTTAAGAGTCTTTGGCTGTTAGTTGCTGAGACAACAAAGTTAATTACAGCATGGGCACTATTTCCTTAAATAAGAAATATTAGTTGTTATGATTCCTGTGGCAGACAGAGTATATTTGGTTCCCAATTATGTACTCCCCTTCCTATAAGAGAATTATATGCCTCCACCAAGTGCAAGGTGACTTTCAGTGCCTCCCATGGGGTGGGCCATACTTCTCTGTCCCACTGGGAGATGGGACTTAGCCATGAACTTGCTTGGGTCAAGGAATGTGAGTGGTAATGATGACTGCATGGCCAAGTAGAAATCTTAGGAGCTGTTACATTGCTTTGGCCATTTGTCCCATTCCTTCTGCTGGAGAATAGCCTGTCCCATGTAGGGGGACAGCTATATTCTTCAGCTTGGGCAACTGAATTGAGGACAGTCGGGGTGGAGCTGCAGCCCACCTGCTGCAATCCTGAAAGTGAATGGGGAATGATCTTTGTCTACTGAAACCACTGGGATTGGTGTTTGTAACAGCAGCATAGCATAGTGCAAACTGACTGATGGGCCATTTACATTGATAGCATCACAAATCAAATAGATATGACTTTATTTTGTTGTGTCATGGCTGTCTTCCCCTCCTGGGAGCAGGATTTGGTTAAAGTTCTACTTAGAATCCTGTCATTGGGGGGGGGGGGTTGGGTTCTTATGGATTTCTGGGAAAGAAAGAAAAGAAAAGAAAACAGGAATTAGGCTATATGTGTTTCTGTTGCCATTTTATCATCTTCTGATCACTTAGTCCCACTTTACAAAAATGGACATTTTTATTTTCCTGGAGATCCAGGAAATTACTAAGTGTACCAGGAGAATCCTCAGTATCAACTGGAAAATGTGTAAGTATAAAATGATGAGCTTCGAATGTCTTTCAGTGGATACTTATATACTTTCAGTTACATAGCATGAGCCAAAGGGAAGTCAAAATGTTGGTTCCAGATGGTGGCCCAGTCTCCAGAAAACTTGATATCATTGATATTGGCATGACAACCTAAATTGGTCATATAGCTATGCTGAGGGGTCTACTATTTTGCTCTGTTAAGGCTCTGTGTATTACACAGTAGTTCTCCCTTATCTGTGGGGGGCACGTTCTAAAACCCCCAGTGGATGCTGGAACTGTGGATAGTACCAACTACACATATACCCACTCTGTTTTCTCCTATAACTACATACCTATGATAAAGTTTGATTTGTGAATTACACACCCTAAAAGATTAACAACAATAATTAATGATAAAATAAAACAACTGTAACGATACAAGGTAGTAGAAGTTATGTGAATGTGGTCTCTCAAAAGGTTCTGTACTCACCCTTCTTGTGATCACGAGATGATAACATGCCTCCACAATGGGATGAAGTGAGGGGAATGAGGTAGGCACTGTGATGTAGTGTTAGGTTATTAGTGACCTTCTGACCAGGTCAGAAGGGGGATCATCTGTTTTCAGACTAGAGTTGCCCATGGGTAACTAAAATCACAGAAAGTAAAACCACGGATAAGGGGGAGGGGAGTTAGTTAGTCTGTGGGCCTCAATCATAGTTCACTAAAATGCAGTCTTTTGCCTCTTTTGGCTTCCTATGAGAGGAAATGAAATCTTTTCATCAGGCATTTATAAAGTGTTGACTTTGGCCAGCCAGACTGCTACATATGGGGGATATATTTTATAAGGCTTAAAAAAAAAACCCATAACTATTTGGACAGAAATGCAAAATGCCTACAGTATTGATTCTTATGTTCTGCTTTATGGAGGACTCCTTCCTCCTCTCTTCATCAGCAAGAACTTATATTGATGTTGTTGTTCAGCATCCATGAGGTTTTCTATCTATCGTGCATCAACTGTGGTCTTCAGATGTTTGCTGCGCTCCAGCAGCCACTTAGGCTTCCAACCCAAGGTGCTGCTCTTTACCACTGAAGAAACCCAGCTGGAGAACAGCAAGAGGGCACAGGACAGTTTTTGCTATAGACCATCAGAAGGGCCCTGAAGCTTAACAGTGGTCCTCTGGATTGACGGTCACTGTCCTATACAAGTCCAATGTTCAACTCTTGGTAGAAATGGAAGTACACATGAAAGAAGGTGAAGATGCCTAATTCTTCTATCCCACTTCTTTCATTCCAACTCTTCTCATGTTCATGTTCTATCTGGAAGGATCAGCAAAACAGCTCGTAAATAAACCTTTATGAGCCTGCCTTTTCAAAGGATCCTGTGCTCCTAAGCGTTTGTGTTAAAACAATTGTCAAGTTAAGAAAACCTTAATGCCATTGCTCATAATCAATCAGTGCAGGCCAGCCAAAGCAAAGGAGATGTTTCAGATGTGGTTGGAGAATTCTGAAAGTTACAAATCAGTGTTACAGCTTCAGCCCTGGGATGTTACTGATACTGGATACTGGATATTGGATGTTACTGGATATCCTCTCCCTCCCTCCCTTCCTTCTCTTTCTCCTGCTCCCTCCACCTCCTCCTCATCTCTTTTCCTGCATCCCCAGGATTAGGTTGTCCTCACCAATGGGTTTACCCATTTCCCCAAAGTGCTACCAACATGGGAGTAGCTAGGATCTCTGGGCAACCACAGAGCTTGCAGTGAACACTTGCAAAAGCAAGCTATTTTCCTCTCTGAAATGATGCCGCCACATCTCATTCATTGAAGGAAACACTGTATGGGAAAAAGCACAGTCACTGAGCGAGGGTTCTGAACCTTCCCCTAGTGTCTGTCAGAGAATTCCCCTCCTCCCCGCCAGCCTGAGGCTCACAAGTCCCCTCTCCCTGTCTCCTACACCTCTGAGGTCTGAGATTCCCCTCCGGCTGTGCTCTATAGCATGGCTAAAATCATTACATAATTTCACTGGCCTTTTCCCAGGGCCAGACGTGGGTCTGGTGACACTGGGGCTTTAGGGAAGAACTCATTTTCTTTTGCTGTCAAGTATGCAAAACAGTGAGCCACTTGATTCACTGCTTTGCACCCAGAATCCCTAATGACCCCGCATTCACTCGGCTTCCTGGCATGATGGAATGAGACTCACCACCTAGTGCACAGAAAACTCTTCTCTAGGAGATTTTTTTTTAATATGCAGGTTTCTAGGCCTCACCCTCATAGTCTGACTCGGTGGGCCTCACGAATGGGCCTAGAAACGTGCATTTCAGTGGGTGATCTGATTCATGTGGCTCACTGACTACTCTTGGAGAAATGCTGTTTTTAGTGGATAATAGTTTTGGAATCAGAACTTCGCGCAGGTCTGGTACAGATCACCTATGACCTTGGACAAATGAAGCTCCATAAAACTGGAAAACATGGTCCTCACTTTATAGATTTACTGCTTGTGAACCACTCCAAAGTATTTGGCACACATTGACACTCAAGCAGAGTGTTATTTTATTATATTTTACCCCCCTGCCCCACCCCGGAGCACTGAGGACCCAGGGCCAATTATCTCATGTTTTCTTTTAGCAGGGAGAGCAAGAGGGGCTTCTATCTCAAAATTTGGCATGAGGCCAGCCCTGCCTAGAGATTTTTCTCCTTATTAATTTCCTTGTCTACCTCTTCTGATCAGAGCAAGAGAGAGGTTTTAGCAACATTCCCAGGCATCTCCTATTCTGTTCCCACCACCCAGGGAACACCTTTTGATTTTAATCTCTGGTGGGGCAGCTGCTTCCCAACAGTGGAAAACCACCGTTCCTGGGTGTGGTTACAAGATAGTCTTCTGGAAACTGTCTGCATGGGCCTCAGGATAGGCAGAAGCAGAGCACTGCTCAGCTATGAGGCCTTTTGGACGCATTTTATCCCTCGCGCCCAGCAGGGAGAGGACTGACTGACGGGTATTAATTTAGCTCCAGCTTGGGTCACAGAGAATCACACAAGTCGTCTGCATGTGAGGACAATGGCTTTCCCACCCTCCCTCCCCCCGGTCTCCTTCTTCATTGCCACCCCCTGGAACGCTTCTGCTCCAGCTAATTTCTCTCATGGATTCATATCGCTAAGCAAACAGGCTTTGCTATTCAGCTGTCATGAGGAACGATGGAGCTGAAAGCACATTTCATGTTTTTCTTTTAATGTAGGAATACTCTCACACACACGCAGGCCATCTTTCTCTTTCTTGGGGTTTGGGAGTGGATCAGGGCAGGACTATTCTGTTCAGAATCTCTGATGGGGTTCAGATTGCCTAAGAGATCATGTCAGCTGCTCACTGGGATTCTAAATGTGACTCTGGGGTCTCAGGATGCCTCCAGAGTGGCCATCTGGGGTCTGGCTGGTTGTGGTCAATAAGGAAATTTCACTAGTGCCTTTTTCTTTCCCCACTCTGTCTGCCAATCCAGGTTCAGTACCCCAAACCGAGTGCCAATCACTTGTCACTTTTTAAGGGGGTTGCTGTCAGCCCGGACAACTTGAATTTTTGACAATGTAATTACGGCCCTTGCTTCCACAGTGGGAGTCTGAACAGGATGGTGGGGGTTTTATTGATTGTTCAGCAGGGAAATTTATCAATGTCTCTCACTTCATTTCCAGTTCCTCCCTGAGAAATTTGGCTGGCAGTTTCTTAGGAGAAAAAGCAGTCTTATGGCCTTGAATGGACTTCTGTCTTTGTCCTTCTCAAGAAATTACAAGATACTGGCATTTAAGTATACATGGAAGTTTCTGAGCAAAGCTGGTACGTGGGAGCATGGTTGAGGAAAACACTAGGGCGATTGTTACAAATGTAAGAATTTGGTAGGAACAAATAAGGAAAGAAAAATGAGTCTAACCAGGCGAGTTTAGATATGGTTTGTTTTCCTTCTAAAAGTACCGAGTATCTTTATTTAAATTCCATGCTTTTTATAAGTATGGTGTCACGGGCACTGTTTGAGTTGCTAAAGGGTGTCGGGCTGTCTTGAAGCACGGTTCCGGGTGCACAGAGTACACCCACATTATGGGAGCGTGTTTCTGGCTTTCACCCTCTGCTCCACAAAATCCAGATGTTTCCTGGAGGAACTTCAGGGGTTCATCAGACAACGAAGTGTTTGGGGGTCAAGCAATAAAGGTTTAAATTGCTCAAGTAATCCATTGCCTATCTATTTGCATAATATTTCCTTGGAAGAAAGAGTTCCATTGCCCAAAGAGTGATTAAAAGCAACTCTACTAGCTCATCCTTTTAACTGTGGTGTGTAGATCCTTTTGAGGAGTTCAGGGCGCCTCTCCGTCTGATCCCTTCTTTTCCCAGGACGGATAGAGCTCGGGGACTTTTCCTACCGTGTGCTCTTTGTTGTAGGGTGTAACTTTCCAGAGCCTGTTTTGTCTTAGAACTGTTCCTCCAACAATAGGTTGTCAGATCTTTGCTCTTTTGTCACCTGACCAGCCACAGCCAGTTCGGTCTCCTTTACACCCATCTCATCTCCTCTTGCCCCCACCTCTTACCTAGTTCTTCTAGACTGTGAGTCTCTCCATTTTTGTCTCTCATTCCTTTGGGCTGGACTATAAACCATTGCAGTGGCATGGCATTTTTGTGTGTAGCTTTACTCCTCTTGAAATGCTTGGTTTTCAGGGACAGAAGCCCAGGGCAAACAGACTTAGAACACAGGATTTATGAGTTTTTGGTCAAGCTCAAGGTGCACAGGAAGACCACGGGCCTTGAGGATGACTGCCTCCAGGCCCCATCCTGTCAGGACTCAACTCACAGTCTCTCATGTCTGCGTCTCTGTGCATGTATTGTCTTCACTGGCTCCTGTTCTTCACTGGTTACATCTGTATGGCCACTGTGTTTTCTGGTTTCATGTGGACTCTGGTTTTCCAAAGAAAAGAGCTCTGGAAGCAGATGATCCACTTCTGAGGTAGCCTCAAAAGGCCAAGAGTAGCCTAATGCCATGTCACAAGGCCTATGTGCCATTCACCTCACTTCATCTCATCACATAGGCATGTTATCCTCTCACATCATCACAAGAAGGAGAAAAGGGTGAGTACAGTACAATAAGGTATTTTGAGAGAGAGAGGGACCACATTCACATAACTTTTATTGCAGCATATTATTATGATTGTTCTATTTTATTATTAGTTATTATTGTTAGTCTCTTATTGTGCCTAATTTATAAATTAAACTTTATCATAGGTATAGATGAACAGGAAAAAAAAACATAGGATACATAGTGTTGGGAACTATCTGTGGTTTCGGGCATCTGCTGGTGGTCTTGGAATGTATCCCTTACAGATAAGGGGGTACTACTGTAAATGCTATGGTTTTCCTTCCTCCTTTTCAAGGATTTTGGATTTTCTCAATATTGAAGAGTTTCTGTGTTTTTCCCTATCACTTTTTAACCACAAACTGTTACCTGAGATCTTGTGGGAATCTGGAGCTGGTGTGGTGTATAAATTGGCCATTGGTCTTTGCAAATGGACTTTTTAGGGATGTTTGAGAGAATTGAAACTTCTAGACAGAAATATGACTCAGAACAGACTTTATTTTCCTCTAAGTTGCTATCTTAATCCATAGTCTGATGGATCTTTTTTCCCTTTCCTTTAACAATACCACCTTGGGCACCATAGCTTTCCAGCTGATTTAACATATTAAAAAAGGCCAGTTCCAACTCATCCACTTTATTTTTTTTTAAGATTTTATTTATTTATTTATTTGAGAGAGAGAAAGAATGATGGAGAGTGAGAGGGTGAAACAGGTTCCCCACTGAGTAGAGAGCCCATTTTGGGACTTGATCCCAGGATCCCGAGATCATGACCTAAGCCAAAGGCAGACGATTAACCAACTGAGCCACCCAGGAACCCCCATCAACTTACCCACTTTAAAACTTCAGTCTCCTTCTCATGTAATACTCCTTTCTCCTTCTCGAGCCCCTGGCCTGAAGCATTTGGAGGGGCAGGGGTTTGGCTTGCTCCTTTGCTTTTCCATCCATCCTTTTTACTCATATATTCTTGGTGCTGGGACAGAAAGAAGAGGTGAGGCGAGAAGGCTCACTGAAGGCTTTCTTGAAAATGTGTGCTTGTACCCTCCTAATATTATCCTAATATTATCCTATATATCCTAATATTATCCTAATATCTCAGGATATTACTGGTTGACTGTTGATTCTTTTTCCAAAGATTTCTATATAAGATCTTTGGAACCTTGTAGGAGACCTTCTCACTGTTTTCTAGCATAGAGCTGCCCGCCCCCTGCCTTGGATTTGCAGTGCCCTTAGATACCGCCTTAGGGCCCATTTTGGGTAAAGTACCAGAATACTGGCTCAAGAAGAAAGTTAACAGTCTTTGCACACCAAAGGTGTTCTACTCACCACCCCTTTTCCTGCTCAGCTATCTTTTTTGAATTATCTTTCTCCTATTCAATAGGCATGGGCAGCTCCACAAATATGCTGCATGTGCAGACATCTGACCTGGGGAAAAGAAGCCAGTCTCCTATTTTTGCTGGTAGCCCTATGCCTGGTACTTCTGAAGCCGTTCTTTCTTTAAGTGGAGAGAGGAGCCTTCAGACTTCCCTCCTTGGGAAGGAGAGGAAAAGGCCATGACCTGTTTACCCAGGCTGATGACTCACTCCCATTTCTGAGAATTCCTTTGAATGTCCTCTTTTTGTTGCACATATACCCTGAGGTGGGATCTGTCCAGGGATGGCTCAGATGACAGAGTTAGATTAGTCTCCTTTCTGTAAGCCCCACGGAAATGTCTGCTCCCTAGCTGTTCATGGCTCACTTACAGTGTGGGGCCTTTTATCATCTCTTTGTTTCCTGCTTGGGTCCTCTTGGTTGGTTTGGGGGAGCAGAAGTCCTGCTTCAGAATTTGCTACATTTGCACCTATATGAAAGGGTGTCACAAGGGATATTGGGTTGAAAGGGAAAGCAACCATTGGTATGTTTGTGTGCGTGTGTGTGTGTGTGTTTTGCTGTGATTCATTTTGATTTCGGGATGGGAAGCAAGAAAGATCAAATTGAGGAGAAATGGAGGAAGGGGGATGAGGAAAATTTAACACCTGTTCTTTGCCTTCTATAATCTTTAACTCAAACAAGCTTCAATACAGCGTTGGGGTTCTGGTCAGCTGGTATGTTGTGGCTGATCATCATTATGTGGTCAAGTTAACTTGGAACCCTTAGCATGGTAGGATGGCCAGTGATGGATGATTGGTTCTCCCTTTATTTTTTTTTTTAAATATTTTATTTATTCAAATTGTGGTATTTATTTTTATTTTTTAAGATTTTACTTATTTATTTGAAACAGAGAGAGAGAGAGATCACAAGTAGGCAGAGAGGCAGACAGAGAGAGAGGGGGAAGCAGGCTCCCCGCCAAGCAGAGAGCCTGATGTGGGGCTCGATCCCAGGACCCTGAGACCATGACCTGAGCCGAAGGCAGAGGCTTAACCCTCTGAGCCACCCAGGCACCCCTGGTTCTCCCTTTAAAGCAGATGAGGATTGCTCCTCAACTACATACATGGGTCTCAAAACAGAAGCAACACCTCCAGTGGAAGGTGAGGTGAGAATTTTCTTTATTCTGTGTCATGCCTTAAAGAAGTCCAAAACACAGCTATCCTATGCTCAAAGGCAGAAATATTTCTGGTAAAATCAAATTGATTTTTTTTTAACTGACATAGCTTAGAATCTGGAATTCCTTGATTTGGACAACAGTGACCTTGAAATAGTCTATATGAAAGAGTTTCTTAAATTAAGGGTATAAACCACACTTTAAGGAACTTGTTTAAACATGTTAAAGAGGGGCGCCTAGGTGGCTCAGTGGGTTAAAGCCTCTGCCTTCGGCTCGGGTCATGATCCCAGGGTCCTGGGATCGAGCCCCGCATCAGGCTCTCTGCTCAGCGGGGAGCCTGCTTCCTCCTCTCTCTCTCTCTGCCTGCCTCTCCACCTACTTGTGATCTCTCTCTCTGTCAAATAAATAAATAAAAACCTTAAAAAAAATAAAATAAACACGTTAAAGAGAACCTGCTGTTTTTAAGGTCTTTAGGAATTTAGGTGTTTACATGTAAATGCATACTCCTAATTAGAAATGAGTTCTAGCTATTCAATAATCCAAGTACAGCAGGAACCCCACTTAGAAACACATTGTAATGTACTTTAAGTTTCTATATATACCTGAAAGTGTTGGCATTAGTCAGATCTTTTTTGGTTGCAAGTGACAGAAAACCCAATTTAGAAAGAAATAAGGGTATTTATTGCCTCATATAACTGAGAAAACAAAAAACAAAACAAACAAAACAAAACAAAAATTGGAGGCACAGCTGAGTCCAGGTGCTCCAATGAAGTCATTAGGATTTTGTTTCACCACAACTCTAGGCTCTGCTTTCCTTTGAATTGACTTCATTCCCTTCCTTCCTTCCTTCCTTCCTTCCTTCCTTCCTTCCTCCCTTCCTTCCTTCCTTCCTGCCCTCCTTCCTTCCTTCCCTCCTTCCTTCCTTTCTCCTTTCTGTCCTTCCTTCCTTCCCATCTTTTTTTTTTTTTTTTTTTGAGAGCGAGTGAGGGAACATGTGCTCTTGAGCAGGGGGAGGGGCAGAAGAAGAGGGAGAGAGAGAATCTTAAGCAGGCTCCATGCCCAGTGTAGGGCCCCATCTCACGCCCCTGAAATCATGACCTGAGCTGAAACTGAGAGCTGGACACTTAAGTGACTGAGCCACCCAGGTACCAATCCAGCTCTCCTCTCCTGGAGGTAGAAATGGGTCTTGGCAGCTCCAGGTGAAAGAGTGGCTGTTTTCCAATGGCTATTTGACCTCTGAGCAAATTCTAACATTTCCCTCCATTAACATTCACATCTCTCCTGTTTTTCACCTTTAGCTTTTAATACTAATGTATTATATACAGTTTATTTATCATATTTATTGTACTTGTGCTAGAGTCTTCCTTAGTAGAATGTATACATCATGATGACAGGGAGGTTCCTGGGTTTTTGTTTTGTTGTGTGTTTTTTTTTGTTTGTTTTTATTCATTTATAATATCTCTATTGCCTACAACAGTGACTGGACTTGTAGTAGGCTATCAAGAAATGTATGTTGTGTGAACAACTGAATGAAAAACTTGAGCAAAATCCTCAGGATTAACTTTGGCCCTGTTTGGGTCAGAAGTCTATCACTAAAACCGGTACTATGACCAGGGAAGTGGTATTCTTTTGGTCAAGAGGGAGCAAGTATGTGGACAACCACCCAGAGCTACATTGTCTGAGGTGGAGGGTGGATGGTTTATTAACATTAGAGATGTGTTATTTAAACAGAGTAAGAGAATGGACATGTAAAAACAATGGCTTGTCTACTTTATAAACATTTGACAATCTAACATTTTTATTACTTTTACTAATTTGAAATTACAAATTAATAAGATTTTACTGGATAGTAAACAAATTCCAGTTTGTTTAGTTTGGCTGGAAAAAAATCCCAACCAACCAGTCGCTTCACGAACAAAAACCAAAGCCACAGTTGATAGAAACACAACTAATAGAAAATTTAGAATTAAGGAATATATAATAGCACTGTGATTTTTTAAATATTTGATTATGGCTAGAGAGCATCAGTAAATGAAAGAGGTTGATTTTAAGATAGTTTTCAGTTAGGGATCTAGAACCACATAACTCTTGATTTGGATTGGTCACTTTTTTGTATAAATATGTACATGAAAGGCAATGGCTAGCAAAGTCATCAGTCCTAAGTATAGTTGGCTCTTGAACAATGTGGGGCTTTTGGGCACTGATCCCTTGCACAGTTGAAAATCTGTGTACAACTTTTGACTCCCCCAAAACTTAACTCCTAAAAGCCTACTGTTAAATGGAAGGAAGCCTTACCAATAACTTAAACAGTCAATTAACCATGTTTTGTATATTATATTATACATTGTATTCTTACAATAAAGTCAGATATAAAGGAAAATGTTATTCAGGAAATCATAAAAGATAAAATATACTTATGGTACTGTAGTGTAAAAATTCTACATATAAGTGAACTCGTGCAATTCAAACCCATGCTGTTTAAGGCTGAACTCTATTAAGACTTGGCTTAAGCCATGGGGCGCCTGGGTGGCTCAGTGGGTTAAGCCGCTGCCTTCGGCTCAGGTCATGATCTCAGGGTCCTGGGATTGAGTCCCGCATCGGCCTCTCTGCTCAGCAGGGAGCCTGCTTCCCTCTCTCTCTCTCTCTCTCTGCCTGCCTCTCTGTCTACTTGTGATCTCTCTCTGTCAAGTAAATAAATAAATAAAATCTTAAAAAAAAAAAAAAGACTTGGTTTAAGCCAAAAAGAGGACCTCTAGTGAACAATGATGTATCATGTGACTAATTCTTCTTAACTAAGCTAGTAGGGGATGGACAACAAGCTTCTTTCTTTACTCCTTAGACCAGATAAATGACTGGAGACTTTGCTGATTAATAAAAGGTAACTCCAGTGTGGCCAGTGAGTTCAAGAAGAGGAGAGCAGACTTGCCTTAATGCTCAGGGGAGAACCTGTGTAGCCTATCTATTTTAGGCTTTTCTAGATTAGAGGGAGATTTGAAGGAGTTGCCTCCTGAACTCTTTCCCCTATCCCTGTGAGGGAGAGAAGGGTAAAAACAGAGATTCCCTTTTGTTTGGCCTGGTGAATTTTCTGTTCCCTAGGACTCTGCCATGTATAACCTAGAAATGATTGTTTGATAGCAACCTCTTTGAGGGTCTGAGTGGGGAGGTAGGGAAGAGAGCTGTGGGTATCTCTTGGCTACTAAGGAAATTATTATTTCTTATCAAAAGCTAGGCATTGACATGTTATAAATACTGGTACTATAGTAGAATATTTAGACCCCACAAAGATAAATTGGGAAGGTATTTTTCAATTTAGAACAATCATTTTTTTTTTTAAACCATGAGCTACTTCCTTCTAAAATACCAACCGTTAATAAAATGAAGTACTGAAAATAATACCTAAGGCCTTAAATTTCCTATGTAAGTCCCTATAGTTCCAAAGATTTTTCATGGATACATATATCATATTGGTTCTATTTATTTGGAGAACCCTGACTAATGCAGTGACTTATTCATTCCTGAGTAACATTATAAAAAAAAATTCAGAGAAAAACTTTAGAACCATAAGGATTTTGATAGGAAATTTAAGGCCGTTGGTACTATTTTCACTACTTCATCCTATCAACAGTTGAGATAGATAGGTAGATAAATAGATCATATTCATTCTATTTATCATGAGAACTCTAATATTGTAGATTATAATCTCTATTATAAGGAATTGGCTCATATGCTTGTAGAAGCTGAGGAGTCCCAAGATCTGTAGTCAGCAAGCTGGAGACCCAGGAGAGCTGATGTATATAGTTCTAGTTTGAGTGCAAAGTTCTAGTTTGAGAACTAAGAGAACAAATGCTGTCAGTTGCAGTCCAAAAGCCAGCAGGCTTTGAAATCCAAGAAGAGCTAGTGTTTTAATCCAAATCTGAAAGCTGGAAAAATCTCAGCTCAGCAGTTGGGTAGGAGTTCCCTCTCACTTAGGCTTTTTGTACTATTCATACTCTTTGGGTCTTTGATGGATTGAATGAGGCCCACCCTCATCAGGGAGGGCAATCAGCTTTACTTAGTCCATGGATTCAGATGTTAACCTCATCCAGAAACATCTTGACAGACACACCCCAGAATAATGTTTGTCCAGTTGTCTTTGGCCTTAGCCCAGTCAAGTTGACATATACAGTTAACCACCACAGTCACTAAAGTGGATCCCATTTTCTATAACTGACTCTGTATCATATTTTGGACACATAATTCAGGAAGATAACAAGCCTCTAGTCTTGACACACAGCTTCCCAAGGGGACATAGCTAGCTCGACAGTCTGTTAGCTTCCTTTCAAGATTTCTATAGTTTACTCTCTCCTGCTGGCACATGAGAATCTTCGCTGAACTTATCCTGACTCAGTTCTAGAACATTCATTCATTCATCTTCCTTTTGATGAATGTCAGGAGTTTGGGCTCTGGAAGTAGACTGCTTGGGTTCAAATACTATCTTTGTCCCTGATCTGGTGGAACTTGAAATAGTCAGTTCCTCAGTGTTGCAGTTTCTAGATCTATAAACAAGAGATGACTCAAAAACATTTCAACCTAGAAACAGCTTCTTGCCTCCTTCTCAAACCTCTGTCAGCTTCAGCCTACTCTCCTCCACCCCAGCCTCCTCTCCAGGATCTACCATGACCATCCAAGTGACCTAGAAGTCCTACAAGATGTCCGCCTCCAGCCCTGAGGCCTTCAGTAGCTGCTCTTCCATGAGAGTGCCAGGTGCACACATCAGCTCTTCCACCTTCTTCTGGGTGGACAGCAGCTTCTGAGTGGCCTGAGCAGTAGCATGAGGTGGTTGGAGGCTATGACAGGGCCAGAGGTATGAGAGGAATCGTGGCTGTCTCATTGAACCAGAGCCTGCTGAGCCCCCTCAAGCCAGAAGTGAGTCTGAATATCCAGGCTATGCACATCCAGGAGAAGAAGCAGATCAAGGCCCTCAACCACAAGTTTGCCTCCTTCCAGCAATAAGCTGCAGCACTTGGAGCAGGAGAAAAAATCCTAGAGTCCAAGTAGAGCCTCCTGCAGCAGCAGAAAAATGCTCAGAGTAACATGGACAGCATGTTTAAGAGTTACATCAACAATGCTCAGGGGCAGCTGGACACACGGTAGGCAAGGAGAAGCTGAAGCTGGAGGTGGAACCATGACAACATATGGGGGCCAGTGGGGGCTTCCAGAATAAACATGAGGAAGACATCAAAGAGTATGCAGACATGGGGAATAAATTTGTCTTCATCAAGAATAGGAACAAAGTTGACATGAACATGATGGAGCTGGAGTGTCTCCTGGAAGGGCTGACCCATGAGATCATCTTCTTAAGGCAGCTCTATGGAGAGGGGATCCGGGACCTGCGGTAACAGATCTCAGACACGTCCCTCGTGCTGTCCATGGACAACAGCCACTTCCTGGACCTGGATAGCATTATCACTGAAGTCAAGAACCACTATGAGGAGCTCAGCAACCACAGCTGGGTTGAGGCCAAGACCTTGTAACAGATCAAGTACGAGGCACTGTTGGCATTGACTGGGAAGCACAGGGATGACTTCTGTACATGAAGATGGAGATTTCTGAGATGAACAGGAACATCGGCTGACATCAGGCTGAGCCTGGGGACCTCAGTCGGTTAAGTGTCAGACTCTTGATTTTGGCTCGGGTCATGATTTCAGATTATGAGATCAAGCCTACTGTCTAGCTCACACTGGGTGTGGAGGCTGCTTAAGATTCTCTCTTACCCTCTCTCAAAAAAAAAAAAAAATGGAAAGAGTTTTCTAAGTGTGAAACAAAGGTAGAAGCCATTAAAAAATACTTGTAGACTTACTATTATACAGGTCAGAAAATGGCATAAAAATACTAAAGTTAAATAACTGGGAAAGAAGCAGGTTCTTTATGTTCCTATCAAGAATATTACAAAGGAGGAAAAAAGAATATTACAAAGAGAGCCAAAGGGGCCCAAGCCCCACTTGGAATCCCAAAAGAACCTGAAAAATTAAATTTGAGAGGATTGCTCTGGAAACCTGAAAGGAGTGTCTTCCGTTTATCTTTCTGCCAGAGATGAACACCAACTATGTGTATGCAATATAGAGGTGAGCCATGTGTGTGTTAAATGGATGAAAAGGATGGAATGAGTGTCTGGGCATGGTTTCATTATCTTTAGATGAAAGTAATAATTCCAGTCTTTGCTACTTCACAGAGTTGTTGTGAGTTAAATGAGAGGAAAGAATGGGAAGCAGTTTTGAAAATTATAAAGTGCCAGGATCTAGGTAAAATCCAATTTTAACAAATACTGAATATAATGTCCAATTCAACGATAGTCTTCCTCCATGACCAGGCTGAAAGCAATACTATTAATAGTATTGCTTTGATGATATGTATGGAAGAATTCTCTTTGAAGGAAAAATCATAAGCTCCAGCCCATGTAGCATTCCATTTACTTAGCAATGTTGAATTTCTTTTGATACTAAAAAATGTAAAAAAGATGTCAAATAATGGTCTTAACTTGACATTTTAAAACAAAAATGATTTTTTTTCCCTTAACAGTCAAATTGAAAGACCAAAAATAGAAGTAGTAGAAAGTCTGTGCAACTGGCATTCATGTGTGCTGTTAGTGTATATAGAAGTTGCGAGTCTTCCTGTAAGGTAATTTGGTAATTATAGTAATAGGCCTCAAACTAGGTATATGCCTTGATATAGTGATGCCATTTTTAGGAATTTGTTCTAAGGAGGTGACCATGAGCATTCATAAAAATTATGCTCAAGAATGTCCACATCTGCATTGTTCATGAGAGAAAAATATTGGGAATAAACAGAATATAAAGAATTAAAGGATTACTGTATAAAATGCACCACTTTTAAATGGGATACTATGATACCACTATGATGTTAAATAATATATAATACAGCTATTAGTAAGTATAATATTAAGTAAAGAGAATATATTAACATGTCATATTAGTTAAATGTATTACTCTATCAATTTTACTATATTAAGTAAAAAGAATTTACAAAAATGGTATGTCAAGAATTATAGCATAATCTATATTATGTATAGTATTATTTATATATGAAATTTTGTCAACTTTTGAACATAGGATAGAAAGGATGGGAAAGAAAAGACACTTATTAATCTATTGTAGTAAGACTGTGGCTGCTTTTATTATCTTCCTTTAGCTTCTCTCTCTCTCTCTCTCTATATATATATATATGTATATATACATATATATATATAATATAGTATTTATCAATCGTTTTTCTAAAAAGAAATTAACCTGTTAAAAATTAGCCCCATTTTCCCTCATTGCTGTCTCCACTCTAAACCATAAACTGTAGCAATGATTATTAAATATACTATCTATCTAGTCTGAGGTATACCTGAAGTTTTGTAAATGTTTTTGGGCAATGAAAAGGAGTGGGAATTAAAGACAAGTTATAGAAGCCTTTTGCACTAAACCACAGGATTTTGCCCTGGTGAGTAAAGGACTGGCCAGTACAGTTCTATAGAGCCCAAGAATGCTATTTGTTAAAATTGGCCGGAAATCCTTGAAGCATCTAGGAACAGTGTTACAGATATTTCCACATATCTTATAATTCACTATTTCCTGGGTATGTTGAGCTTTATCTTTATAGTCTTCTCAGTTGCTTGTTTTTAATCACAGTAGCAATAGTAAAGCTCAGATTGAGTAGAAACCAAGGTTAGCCTTTCTGATGCCTTTAGAAAAGGCCTTCATGGCTCACTGCACCATCTGAGTAACCTTGGTTAGCCTTGGTCTAAACCTCTGTGCCAACAAAATGGCAGACTTTTTCTCAGCATTGGGAACAGACCATGCCCAATTCCCTTTCATTACAGTATAGAAATGTTTACTGCTCAGCTGTGGATGCAGCCAGCTGATCCGCACATTTAAAGGATTGCTTCACTGAGCCTTCTTCTTCCTGCAGGCACATGTTCCCTGCTCTGTCATTGTCACCAGAGATGAGCCAGTACTGATGCAGAAGGCTCACAGTGCAGACACAAAGCTAAGTGCATGCGGGATTTCTGGGCCATGTTTTGTCTTCAGCCAGCAGAGATATCACAGCAAGTGGGTTCTTGAGGGCAGAGGGAAATGGTACATGAAAAATGCCCCATTCCATCTCTTCGGTCTGCCAGATAATCTTCTATTAATGCTAATGTCCCAGTCTCCTCTTCTGAAGTAGGGTAAATTGGATTGCCTCCAATTCACAGATGCTTTGAGTTCAAAGAGTTCCCTTTGTGAGATGGCTTTCTGGAACTTAGGATGCATTCTTCTCAAAGAAGTGGTGATAACCTTGTGGTTAAGGACCCAGGTGAGCACTCAAAGGGCAATTTCACTTAAATCTCCTTGCTGCCTGATGCTAGCGGGAGTAGAGCAGCTGGCCACGGAGTATAAGACTAATTGTGTGGGAGTATAGATCCATTTCTGCCGTGGAATACCAGGGACACATCTCTCTCCATTTGGGCTCTACTATCTTAATTCTGTTCTTATTGAGTACTAGTAACAGAGGGTGCACTCAGTCCCTCTGCCCTCAGAGTGGCTTCTGTGGCCCAGAAGCAACTTTTGGCATAGTGCAGTCTCTGGAAGCAGAGAGAACCAGTTCAGATGCAAGGTGGAATCAGAAGTCATCGTCAGCCTTTCCCCAGTTTCTCTGGTTACTCATCACCTCCTCCTGCTGTCAGAGATAGTATGTGACTAGAGAATTTGGGCCAGCTGCTGCCAGGAAGAAGGGAGGAATGAGAAATGGTAGAAGGGCTGGGTTTTCTCTCCATCTCTTTCCCCTCAAAGCTCTTATCCTGCTACCCTGCAGGAAGAGAGATGAAATGAACAGTGGGGAATAGGACTCAAGGATAAGGGACTGGGCGGGGTGCCCAGACCCTACCAATAATTAAAGAGTAAGGAAATGGGGGAGGAATGAGTTTCTCTCCACTGCATTGTTTTGTTTAGTTATGGGCAAGTGTGTTATCCTCATCTTTTGGTTTTTTCCTTCTACCGCTCCTTTTAGGTTTCTCCTCATCTATTCAATTTTGGAATGATGATGTTCAATGGGCTCAGGCTTGGATATTCTTCATTTATAACTATATACTTTCTCCTAAGTAATCCTACTCATTTCCATGGATTGGAATCTGTTTATATATTTATTTATCTAACCTCAGACATCTCTTCTGAGCTCCAGAATTTTCCCTTGAATATTCCCTTTAATATCTAAAATGTAACCTACATAAAATGGTGATCTAAAGGGTAGTATGTCTAAAAGTGAAGGCTACTAGAATATAAACCAGATGAAGGCAGGGATTTTTGATTGTTTTGCTCACTACTGTATTCCCAGTGGCTAGAAGAGCACACAGAACATAGCATAGTAGGTGCTCAGTAAATGTTTATTCAATGGACTCTTTATCTTCTTCCCTAGATGCCCCTGTTTATCTACTAACTTGCTTCTGCTTGGGCCTGTGAGGCATCATCGGCATCTTCTCCTTTACCTCTAGATCCAATCATCAATTCTCTTCGTTCTCCAAAAGAGAGCTCAAATTTCTATACTTCTTTTCAGATGCATTGCCTAACTCTTAGTCAAACTTACCGAAATTCTTGTTTGAACCACTGCCCTCATCCTTTCCCATTTACTGTGGCAGCCTGCTACATAGACTTCTTATTTTCCCTCCCCTGCCTTTCAATCAACAGCCAGGGAGAACTTTAAAAACAGAAATTTGATCTCAGAACTATTCCGAGTTAAGGTCCTTGAAAACATGCCAGCAAGGTCCTGTGCCATCTTGCCCAGTCACACCATGCCATCTCATCTGTTCCTGAACCTCCTATCTCCATTTAGTTCCTGGAACACATCAAGCTCCCTCTTACCCCCTGGTTGGCTCTTGTTCATCTTAGGACTTGAGTCAGGTTTTTTCTCATTCTCACAAATATGCAGTGAGTACATTTTCTCACTAAGGATTCTCTCCCCTCAGTTTGATTTGTGTATTCATGGTCTTAAAATATCACTAGTCTCACAAAAGTTTGATTTCTTTGTTACTATCTCAAGTATTTCTTTGGTGGTTACTTTTGGGATAAACTCTTCGTTGTTTGGGAGGACCCCAGAGTCTCTTTCTGAGTGGGTCTTGCTCACCTTGCTGGGTGCACTCTCACTCTCACCAGCAACCCCCCCACCCCCGTGTGTGTGCATTCTGCCCATGCTGCATACAGCAGCAATTAAAATGTGTCACATTGGCCCACACCATTGTATACATCATTGCATTTGTCTGGAGTGCCCTGCCTGTTTTGCATTTGGCCCACTAGGACTTAACCCTAAAGACCTAGCTCAGTCATCACCTCTTCTGGGAAGCAATCCCAGAAAGAACCCCTCCTTTTGCGTGAGTGAGTTCCTCCATGTCTGTGCACCAGGAGACACCGGATGTCCCTCTGTCTTAACCCTTCACATGGTACATCTGTGATTTTTGTCCATTTCCTGTACTGGTCATGGACCCTGGTCAGACAGGGACTCTGTTCCTTGCATGTCTGTCTTTCCAGTGCATGAAAAATGTTTATCTACACACACACACACACACACACACACACACACACACACACCCACCCACCACAGCATTCACCAATTTGCTATGCATAATGTGAAGCTAGCTGCATGCAGAAATAGGGGGAAATCATTTGCACGTATTTCAGAAAGATTTCTAGTTCTTTTGTGAGTTGCTTTATCTTTGTATTCTGACGTGAACATTAGTTTAATGAAATGATTCTTTCCTTTCTTTCTCCCCTCCCCTCACTCTCTTTCCCTCTCCTTCCTCTCCTCATCCTTCACTACCTCCCTGCCCCCAGTGATTTGGAAAGGTCTTGGCAGTTATTCACTTGGAATAAAGATTGAAGTCCTACAAAATAAACAGAGGACAATTAGTGATTTTAAGTGTGTTAACCCACAAAGATTATTTTCTTTCTCCCCATGCCCATTTGCTAAGATGTTTCTCTGGGATGGTGTAATTATGGATGAATGGCACTGAAATGCTTGGACAATAATTTGTAGGAAATACAATTATGAGTCAAAGTCATTAGTGGGAGTAAATGAATAGTTTGTTGGTTAACAGGTCAATGTTGAAAGCCCAAAGTGGTTAAATATATTAAATTACACATTAAGAGCTTAACCCTTTTCATTTGAGCATATTCATAAATTATTGACCTTTTCAAACTGTATTTTTATGTTTTTTGATTTGTGGTAGAGAAAGGAAGGGAACTGCCCAACTTGGGTTTTCTAAGAGTTCTTGAAGTAAAATGACTCACGTTTATAGCGTGGGCAATGCTTTCTTCATTACAGAAGCTGCCTGTTTTGCCTTGTGAAGCCCTTAAATAACATTTATGAAGTGAGGAGAATAATTTTTTGAGTACCAAAGTTCTCTGGGTACAGTTAAATTAGAATTATTTCCAGAGTCCAGCAATTCGATTATGTGTCCAGTTCTTTGGTTCTGGACTCAGAAGCCCCAGTTTCAGAACTCAGTGCTGACGTCTCGTGACTGTCAAATCTTGTCCTGAAGCATTTCAGTTTCCTAATCTGTTCAATCTGTCAAAAGAAAAACAAGAAGAAACAAACAGTTCTTACTTCAAGTGAAATTGCTTAGCCTAGGTTGGGTTTATTCTAAGTTCTTAATAAATGTTTGCATTGTTTTACTTTCAAGCACATTGGATATTATATAGTCATTTAGGCATATATCTTTTGTTTTTAAGATTTTATTTATTTATTTTTTTGTCAGAAAGAGAGAGAGAGCTTAGGTAGGAGGAGCAGGCATAGGGAGAAGCAGGCTTCCCACTGAGCAGGGAGCTAGACATGGGGCTCAATCCCAGGACCCTGGGATCATGACCTGAGCCCAAGGCAGATGCTTAACCGACTGAGTCACCCAGGTGTTCCTTGGCATATGTCTAATGGGAGTTTGCAAGTGAATGTCCAGAAGGCAGTATTCAAAATAATTAATTTAAATCCTTATGAGTTGAATGCTAATTGTAAGCCCGGGATTGTGACATATATAAAGGAAACATATAAAGCAGTGTCCCTGAATTCAGGTAGTAAATACTGAGGTGGGAGATAAGACATAGGCACTGTGATAATTATGGAATAATTTAATACTGAAATATATGGTACTGACTACAGGTTACATATCTCATCTCCCCAGTGCCCCAACCCCCTTGCCGAGTCTTCTCAGCCTGTGTGTATTTCAGCAGTGACAAGAAAAATTTATTGCCATCCCCTGCCCCCAACTCTCCCAGAATCTCCAGCATTTTTCAGCATTCCTGCCTGTTTGTTATAGGTGTCGCATGACAAATGTCATGTGAGTTCATCAACTCGTCTATTGCCATCACCATGAGGCTTTCTTTGTGCACTTTACCTCCTCTTTTGGCTTTCTTGGTCATTGTTCCTGCTGTCCTGTACAGTAGGAAAGACAAACAGAATTACAGTAAGAGGTCAAATTGCAGTGTGTTGAATGCTAGAAAGGAGAGGAACATGGCGACAGGACAGATTATAACACAAGATTGGACCCAGGTCATGAGGTCTTGGAGGCTTCCCTGAGGAACCAAGCTGAACAGCATTCTGAAGAATGAGGCAGCTAGAGTTCCAGGCAGAGGAGCATCAGGGGCAAAAGGCATCTGGAGAGTTCCTTCAGGTCCTTATCACAGGTTCAGTCATGGGTCCATGAACTCAGGAAAGAGGGCCTATATCTGAGCCAGACCCTGTCATCCTCTGTTTTTCTATCTACTCCTTTGTGTAAGCTTCTCCCTCCCGCAAATGGCCCACAGTATAGCCACAAACCTGGGCATGCCCAAATCCCAGATGTAAACAGATCTTTTGCTTCAGTACAAACCGCACATCACTAGAAGGTCTAGTAGGAGGAGGTAGATGTCAGCATGGCCAGTGGAAGAAGCAGGGCTTGAGCTGCATTTTGGAAGAATAGATGAGGGAAGGCAGGCCAGGCACCTAGATGGAAGGGGTAAAATGGGTAAAGGGATAGAGGAAGGAATGATCCTGTCAAATGAGAAGAGGTAAACAGACTGGATTTCCTGAAATAGAGAGTTTATTACAGAGTCAAAGACCATCAAGTAGATCAGAATCTGGAAGTCTGGAAGGGAATTTGGGGCTTTGTTACTGAGTATTGTAGGCAGACACTAGAGATTATAAACAAAGAAGGGATATAACTAAACTAGAATAAGGGAGAAAGAAGAGAAAGAAGAGAAAAAGGTGTTTGCAAAGGGTCTAGCTCAGGTGATTATTATAATTATTTTGACATTTGTGAGTTTGAGGTAACAATAGCTCATCCAAATGTCAACATCTACCATGTAGCTGGAAATACGATGTAGGCACTGATGAAACGTCCAAGGTTGATGCTTTGGTCATATACATTGACATGTGTTATTTTGCCATGAGAATGAATAAGTTATGAGATAATATTCCTGCTTTTTTAAAAGCTCTGTCAACAATTGAAAGGACATATGTTTATGTTAATAGGTAAAAATGCACTTCAAAGATTCTCTGTGATTTTTTTTCATTCATTCTGACTTGACTATTATAAGAATGATTAGTAGAGAAATACCTTTGTTGTCCCTACCTTTTGTTCTGCTACCTGTAGCTTGCAAGCTGGTAGGTGCAGAGTAGGTATTTTTTGCATATTGATTTAGTATTGTGCACAGCTGAGTACAGAGTTTAAAAGCATTTTTGTCTTTAATAAACATTTTTTATGCTTGGTAGAAAATTTTCCATATAGACATTCAAGAATAGATCATAGAAATTCACATATATATGCATATACATATAAAGAGACTTATTTTATTTTATTGTTCCCAAAGGTTAAAACATACAAACAAGGAATAAAATTAAAATTATTTTCTTTTGGGATGATTTATGTCTTAATTTCCACCTGCCCTATAATTAGAAATTTTGAACTCTGTAAATTATTTCAAGATAAAATTATTGCCCAAGTAAACTTCAGAAATTACATCATTAACCTAGGGACCTTTCCAAGCCTAGAACAACATTATTGGTACAAGTGCTTGTGCACACACAGACACATAAATAAAGAGGGAAGTTTAAAATAATTTGAAAATGATTTATTGTCGGCTACCTCTGTAGTTGGAGATTCAAGTATTATTACTTTACTTTAGTGCAACAAGGGAGGACAGTAAGTTGCTGTGGGCTAAAGGTAAATTATGATCTATTGCAAAGGAGGAAGGAAATGTACTGAGGAAAGAAGAAGGAGTTGGGAGTAAGCCATGTATTTTCTGAAGCGTTGCTTCAGATGATGGCTTGAAAAAAAGTCTTTGCCTTGACTCTTGTTGGGAAAGGCCAGAATAAACTCTTTGAGACAGACTACCTTCTTGAATCTTGGATAGTTAAGGAGTGGCCTTCTGGCATGGGGAGGATCAGATGGATGAGCAGGAGCCTGACACAAACCAAGACTCTAGAGTCTCAAGTTCCCCCACCTTCAACTTGGCTTAGCAAAGCCATCTTGGACATAGCACCCACTTTGGAATCTGAGGGATCATCAAGACTTAGGACAACCAATCCAAGGTAATTTTGAGTCTCTACACTACTAACCCATTTGTAAACTGAGCTGAAGTCTTCAGGTTAGAGATTTGTTACGAACTTATATCGGAGAGTCTAATAGTCATTTGTTTTTATTCGGAATAAGAAAGAAGTGGTAACATTTCATTCTCAAAACAGTATGATGCCGGGAAGGAAAATACTAATGTGTTTTAGATCTATTATGTGCAAGGTCCCAGCTAGACGTTTCATTGTTCTCTCATTTAATCCTCTTACCACTCTGTGGGGAAAGACCTCACTACTTCTGCTTTGTATCTGAAGAAACCAGAGCCATCCTTGAGTACATTACCCTTGGTTAGAACATAGCAAAACTGATTTAATTGTCAGTTGAGTCTGCCTCCAATTCCTGTATTTTTCACCTCATGCCATGTTCAATCCTGCATTATTTTTATTGCAACATGTAACAGATGAGAAAACTAATATAAAAAAAAAAAAGTAAACACATTGATGCTCATCAAGCCTGAAGCTTGCTTTCCCAGACTCTTACTTCATAGGATTCTTTGGCTGAATAACATCAAACTCATATTAACTATTAATATATCTAAAGGCAAATTTTCCTCATTTGGCTTTAGGTTTGCTCCCAGAAGTAACTGTCACCCATCTTCGAGCAGCTGCCTCTGCCCGGGACACAGTGTTGGCTCTGGAGGATGCCGTGGACTGGTGCCCTGGAGATGAAGTTGTCATCATTGGTGGAATCGGTGTCGAAGGTGCCAAACCCACAGAAGAGATTGTCATTGTGGAAGCAGTGCACAAAACAGACCTCCACCTGAGGTCACCCTTGAGGTACTGAATGTCAACTTAGCTCTGATTTGATGGAAGCAGAGGAGGTCTTAACTGTGTTGGTGTCTGGACACTTGTTTGTCTTTCCATGACGTCTTTTGGCATTAAACAATGTTAGATGTGTTGATAAGAAAATTACAATGCATGAAACATTTGAAAGATTTAGACATCTTGAATACATTTTTCCTGTAAGACTCTAGATATTCCATCTTATGGTGCAATGCACCTAATTCTCACATGCTTGTGCCCATAGTTCAACTCTTCTGTACCTCAGTTTGTAAAGAAATAAACTCCCAAGGGAGAATTAGGCTAATCTGGAGCTTACTATTTTAATAAGGTTTGGAGTAATATCTTCAAATGTGTCTTTTCCATTTTTTTTCCTTCAGATATTCTCACAACTTCACAGAGAATTGGGTGGCTGGAGAACGCCATATTTTAAAAGTCACGGTAGTGCTGCTCAGTAGGAGGGTCACCATACAAGGGAATCTCACTGCTGAAAGGATGAAGCACCTCGCTTCATGCCAGGAGGCCAGTGCTTCAGAAGGTAGGGAAGTATTTTGCTGGAAAGTCAATGAGTGGAAAAGAATGTTCTTCCTGTCAAACAATATGTAGTAATGGTGACTTCTTTCAAAATGGAATAAACCGTTAACCTTTCCATGTCCATAATATTCTTTAGTTTTCAGGATGCCCTTGATAAATTGTCATTTCGTCTCCTGCCTTCTACAACCTTGTAAATGAGGTAAACAGGTGTTCACCTGTGAATTTATTTCTCTGGGGGAAAAAAAATCCTGTTAAATAATAAAATCTGGAGAATCAGATTAAATATCCAAGGAAATTTATAAGGAAGTCTTAACTGTGATTCCAGGTCCCTTCTACAAGTCTCAGGAAAACAGCTTAATGCCAGAATCACAGACCCAGGCAGCACATCCCTTACTGATTAGACTGATGGGGCTCTTGTGTCCCCCCCAACCCCCCTGCCTCACCCCTACTTTTAGAGTTTGTTTTCTGAGTGAACTACCACCTACTTTAAGCAAGTGGTTGAAAAAGTCAATTTATCTTCTAGAAGAATAACAGGCACTGAATCACACTGATGTGCCTATTAAACATCTATTTCAGGGATGGTTAGTTTAGTAGGTTATGTTTTGGTTTCCCAGGCTGTAGATTATGAGGCTTTCACATGTTGTGAAGATATCATTTGTCAACTTTGGTTTAGGATGGTGTGGGTGTCAAGGATGACTCCCAGGCATGAGCTCTGGATGGATGATGAGTCTATTTAGTGAGATGGGAAGAAGAACAGCTTTTGGAGTGGGAGGCTACAGATCATGACTTTAATTTTGTATATGCCGAGAGAGACACCAGACCAGGAACTGAGTAGAGGTGCTTGGGAGTGTTTGGAGCCTGGAAGAAATGTCGTGGCTGGAGTTAAAGATTTGAGTCATGTCTACATAGAGATACATGTGGTTGCCATGTTGGGATGTGGTTGGGTGAGAGGGACCTGGATTCTACCTTCTACCACCCCGTCACCTAGCTCACAAATATATCATTCTGAAAGAGGTTTGGATACTATGTGTTAGAATCCAAAGATTGTCCGATTTAACAACTTTGCTGAAATGGGAGCTGCTTTTTCTATTCAGATTTTCTCGGTAGTCCTCATCTAGGCATTCTCAGATCATATTGTCTAAAATACTGCATTTAATTGTGTTGCTAGAGAGACTATGCCTCTAGGACTGGACCATTATAAATCTGTTGGCACCGAAAGGAACAATCTCTGATTTCAACACAACTCTTAAAAGTTATTATAAATTTCTCAAGATAAAACAAATCCATAGACATTCCTTAAAAAAAGAAATAACGTATCACTCTCCCTTTCTTTGTGTGGGGCGGAAGAGTGGAAATGAGGTAGTCAAATAAATAATATGAAGCCTGGCCACTCAAAATATTATGGATTACTGGCAGAAAGAATCAAAATTGTGATAAAGCGTACAAATACGAAACACCTCTTCATTTACCTCTTATATATTTATTCCTGGGTGTTAGCAAATTTACTGTGAATTATTCACTGTGGAATGATACGCCATTTTGTATTTGTGGCAGTCTGGTTTATTAACATGGAAAATAAAGAACCAATTTAGTTGATGATTTCTTATCCATTCTGAGGTGAGTTCGCACTGCCAGCTGCCATGTGTCCACAGAAAGTGTCCTGGATCCTGAGGTCACAGCACTTTGGTGCACTGGTTGCTGAATGTATTAGGACCGTGCTGTTTGTTGTCCTCACTAGGAACTGGAAGGAGGTGTTGGAGGTGGGGATGGTGGAGTTCAGCTGTTTGTCTGGAGCCCTTTGCCATATCTGCAGTGGCATTGTTGCTCAGTCCCCAAACTACAAAGCAGCCAAAAAAAAAAAAAGGGGGAGGGAACCCCGGACAGCTTAAGACTAAAAAGAGCTATGATTACATTCAGCGCTCACATTTCTTCCCTACAATTATCAACCACGAGAAGGTCATTTTATTGCACACTCCCTCCAGGGGATCTTTTGGATTGAAATAAGCATCTATTTCGGTTGGTTTTGTGGCTTGTAGTCAGCCTTCTTGTGACAGTAATTAAGGTGATTGATTTGGGGGCTTCTGGAAATAATAGAGTGAAGGCAACATCATGTCCTAGTTATTGGATGTTTTAATTAATAATCCAAAGAGGAGAATCAAAGTAAAAGGGAAATAAGATTATTAAATGAAACAAACAATAATGGTTTGTCCCTTGTGCCGACAGTACCTTTTATACCAGATGATTTGTCTAGAAGTACGTTGCACGTGCTTCAGGTCCCCCCGACTTCACTCTGTGTTTCAGCGAATCTGCAGGACTGTTTCTATTCCAAGAGTGAGAAGATATTGGGATCCAGGGATCTGGGGGCCAGAGTCATTGTTCAGTCTTTCGCAGAGGAACCCAGCCGGGTCCAGTTGAAGGGAGTGCAGTTTCGGGCATTGGGGCAAGCCTTCCGTAAGCATCTGAGCTCACTGACTCTGGTGGGAGCTATGAGAGGTAAGCAGGTCCAGGCCTATGACTTCCCATTTTTCTCTCTTCTGCCATGTTCAAGGCTACATGCAGGGACCATGAGAGGTGACAGATGGGGACACAGGGGGTTCAAAGGTGGATAATTTATAACCTAGATCTGTGGTTCTCCAATTTTAGTATGCCTGACAAAAATTTATTCGGGGGGCTCACTAAAATTTAGGATTATAGACTCTACCCTGATAAATTCTGGTCTAAGGTAGACCTAGCAATCTGAATTTTTAAAAGGAAGCCTTGTGATTCTGGAACAAGTAGTTCTAAGGAGTATACTGTGGGAAACATCAGTATAGGTACAATAGACACAGAGTGAACCACACAAATCTGTGTTTTGAATCCTGCTTTTGTCATTTACTAGCTTTGTGATTGCAGGCAAACAGATATTGAATAGTATAAATAATCAGTGTTCTGAGAGCCCAGGCACAGCAGAAAGCATCTCCATAGAAGGGGTCCTAACTCAGGGGAGTCTTCTGCCTGGGAAAGTGGGGGAGAATGGGCTGAGAACCGGGTGCTTTTCCTGGCACATTGAGCAGGCAGACTGCAGATGTTGGCCAGAGCTAAAGGCATGTGAAGGGAGCAGGAAACACCAAATGCAGGTGAGAAAAACTAGGTGAAAAACAAGTTCAGAGCCAGAAAAGAAGAATATGACCAGATGTAGGCAAAGGTTCTGAAACCAAAGTTGGAGAGACACAAGAGCATCCCAGGGTAAAACCCCAATACTGGATGCGGATGAGCAGAGAACAAGAGATGCTCAGTAATGAGGACAGCATCCCCCTTTCTGAATCACCCTCCCCACCCCCAGCTCCTCCAACACCCACACATTCAAGCTTTGCCTTCCTAGAAAGGGGCTGTGCTCTGGGGTGATGTTTGACAGAGTATCAGGACATACTTGGTGGTTCAGGCAGGTCGAGAGAGATGCTAGGATTTCAGCAGCCAATGACAAAGTAATCTTTGAGATTCTTGAAGGCAGAATCCTGGCACCTGCAGCATTTTTTGTTTTTTCGACATCTCAAATCATCTGCACACCAAGGACAACTAACTATTTATTCTAATTTTCTGATCTTCCCCACCTTATTTATTTTTGACATTCAGTTGGGAAGATGGTTCCTAACATGGCTCCTTCCCTGCACACTGGGATGATCAGTATCTTTGAGCCCTATTCTCTTGTTCTTCGGTCTCCTGGTGCTTACTGTGCTGCAGGAAGTTTGTTGTGGGACCAGCTCCGGTAGCAGTTGTGGTAACAGTCACATACAAGTCTTATCAATTAAATGTAATCAAAATCTTTCCTTGCTCAAAAGTCAATCTGTCTCCACCAACCTGTTTCAAAATAGCTGCACTTTTATTTATTTATTAAATTTCATATTAGTTGAAAAATTTCAGAGCTTTAAAAGTTTGAAAATCACTGAATTAATACCAATTGTCTTTCCCAGGAGGGGTATGAAACTTCTGGCCTCCTTGCCAAAGAATCTCTTATTGCTTCATGCCCCGAAGGTCTTTGTACCCTGTCTGGTCAATTGCCTCTAGACACTAGAGTTAGAAGGTGTTGGAATCATTTCTGCTTTTACAGGAAAATCCTTGAATTCCACCCATAATAATTCCAAAAATACATTAGTAATTATTTATCGTTCAGATGCTCAGGCCTATGCTGAATGAATGATATGTAGAGTTCTGGAGTCAGGAAAACTCTGCAGCAGGCAGTGTTTCCTACAGAGGTGAGTGTGGATGGGTTGACTTACAGGTGAGTAAGGTGAGGATACCTGGTACTAGAGGAGCTGAGGTCAAGGACAATGCAGAGGCTCAATGTCAGTAGTGACACTATGGTTGAGAATATTTTGGATAACTCCAATTTAAAAGTCAAATTATTCCATAAACCAAAGTTTTTTTCAGTACTTCAAGCATTTGATACATATATAATATCTCTCACTATCTGGAAATAATATAAAACTCCTTTGTCAGGATTTATCATTTAATTATCCATTATGATTTTAATGTAAGTTTCTTATGCCAGAATGAAGATACCCAACTAAGAAGAATTTGCTTAGTTTTATTTGCCCAATTCCTGAAATATATAGTTGATACTCAGTAAATATTTATTTATTGACTGATCCAGTTGACATAATTTGAGGGGGAGGGCATAAAATATGCCCATGGAACCAGGGTAATGATTTTCCTAAATGTCAATTTCTTTAGCATAGTAGAGTACTCACCTTTCACTTTCATAAATCTACCACATTCAAATGTGAGAGTCATGATCCTCAGGTCAACCTCTGGTTTTGCTTACATTTTGGAATAAGAATCTCTGGCTATCTTGGGCCAAGATAATTGCCTGACAAATTAAATAAATTATGTCACAGCCTGAAGAAATAATGACTGTATCTCCACGTGGAAGATGTGATTTTCAAAGATCAGATCTGGTCCTTCAGGAGTACTCTTCATATTGTGCATCACTTCTCTTTAGCCACTGTCTGCCATATTGGGATAAGGATAGCAGAGAGGGTGGCCAACTGGAAATCCTGACAGCTGTTCATTCTTTGGTAGTTTGGCCGTGCTGTCTCTTCCTCAGATGGTTTTCTTTCTAGCACCTGACTCTTGGATTCCACCTTGCTTATCCTTGGTATCTTTGAGGTGCATTGGCCTGAGTTGCCCAGGTTCTTGATTCGAATTCTCTTTCCAAATCCTCATTTCCTGAGTTTCATTATTGTGTGTGGGGTGGTGGGGGGAATGTTCTCAGTTATAGAACAACTTGCTTTGGAAATGATCAACAGAATCTGAGGAACCTTCAAGATTCACTTCAAATGTTTGCCGTACTCTTTCCTCTTCAGATTCCTATGTACAGGGTTGCACAGTGTGGAGCTCCTTCAGTAGAGGCCTTAGCATGTCAAGGACCTTGGGCCTGAAGGTGGACAGTAATGTATTCTACAATATTTTAGGCCATGCACTGCTGGTGGGTAAGTGATGAACTTGTTTAATTTTGGCACACTTGAGTAGGACAAATAGTTTTTCAAGAGGAATTTTCCCACAATTTGAATTCCCAATCTATAAAAACCTTAGCCTCTGATCATTAGAAATAGGCCATAGCTTAAAATTCTGAATTTAAATTTACCTATCACTAATTAACTTCCTCAACTATATCACAAAGAAACGTATCTTTTAAAGGTGACATTTCAATTGAGGTTAATAAACATGACATGGGAGTTTTTCAAATTTACTGTCAGCAATTTTCACAATAATTTGAAGTCACATAAATAAATCTTTGCATAGTCTTATGGAATATTAAGCTTTGATGTTGGACAAGAAGTTAAAAATCCTGAATTCTGTTCTTAGCTTCTCCTATGGCTTGCTAGAGAAGTTCATGTTTCAGAATCTTCTACTTGTTCACTTGTATCCGCTTTTTTCTCTGAAATTTCATTCCTCTTGCAGAACCCAGAATTATCCCTAAAAAATGCAGATTGCATCCTATCACTCCCATCCTTAAAACTCTAAGAATTTCTTATTGCTCTTAGACTACAATCCTAAATCCTTAACCTGGCTTAGAAGTCTTCCTCAGTGATTTTTTTCTCTGTTAACATTTGTGAACTTGTCTTGCTCTTTTTCTATTCCTCTGTACTGTAGCTATGCTGAGCTGTTTTAATTCTTTCGAAAAGTTACCTTTTTTGGCCCCTAAAGGCCTTGGCACAAACTCTTTCCCTCTACTAATACTGCTCGCTGTCCTCCTGAAAAGTTGTCTCCTCCACACTCCCAAGTGAGGTCCCTCTATTTAAGCTCTTTGAGCACCAGTCATTATTTATTGATTTAAAATGACATATCATGTCTCTGATCCTCTGATTAATGACTGTTTGTACCACCAGATTTCATGTGAACATTGTTTCCGTAGCGTTTAGCACACTAACTAGTCCTTTGTATGTATATTTGTTGAAAGAAGTGAATGAACTAGTGAACAAAAGATCTTCGAATATATTGCAATACAAAAGCAAATCAGAGGTTTTCCCTGAAAGTCAGACTATATTTGTTAAACGGTGTTGCATATTTAAATTAATTCTGTGATACCATCAGTGGGAACATGTATGTGTTTCATTTAAGAATGATCGGTTGGGGGGCGCCTGGGTGGCTCAGTGGGTTAAGCCGCTGCCTTCGGCTTGGGTCATGATCTCAGGGTCCTGGGATCGAGTCCCGCATCGGGCTCTCTGCTCAGCAAGAAGCCTGCTTCCCTCTCTCTCTCTGCCTGCCTCTCTGTCTACTTGTGATCTCTCTCTGTCAAATAAATAAATAAAATCTTTAAAAAAAAAAAAAAAAGAATGATCGGTTGGGAAAAAAGTTATAAGGTTCCTAATCCGGAGAGGGAAACAGCTTAGTGAGAAAATACGGATCATATAAACTTGGGTTAAAACAAACTCCAGCTCTGAAAGACAAAGAACTAAGGACAGTCGTGATAATCAGGGGCAGGAAAATCTTTCGATTGGACGAGGATTGTAAATTTAACGGCTACAGAGCAGTTAAACTCACAGGTGGAGGATTGACTTTGCTTATTCCTACTTTTGTCGGTGTGAGGGAAAAGTTTGCTGACCAGAGCAGAAATTCAGGAAGGTGCCCTAACAATATTAATTTAGCAGAAAACAATTACATGGGATATACATTAACTAGGCAAAGAAGAAAACCTGGAGGAGGAATTTAGCCTTTAGTACTTATTATGAATCGGAGGCTCTTGACATCCATTATACTGCAGGTGATGAAATTAGAATATTCGTTTGTTAGTGCATTCTAGATAAAGTACTTAATTTCATGCAAAATAGGTTTGTAAACCCAGTTCATGAAATGACATGGGTAGCTCATATACCTAAATACCTAATAAGGAGAAGAGTCCATGGAGCTGTTCTTTACTGATGCTACGTATAAGGCTAATCAGTCTCTGTAGCATGGCCCGTTTTATCCTTATTTATGTTCTTATTTATTATTCTTTATTTATTTTCTCCTTTTCTGTTCCAGACCACTGCAGATAGTTGGTGGCCAATTTGAACAGCTAGGGAAGGGGTTGGAGCAGACACAGCCGTATGCAGCATTTGACTGTGGAGACACTTAAATTCTTCCTAAGGAGTAAAAGAATACATCTGTTTCTTTGTTCTTTATTCTGTTTAAAATGAACTTCTGATTCACCATGACACTCTAGAATGAAAAAGCCCATATAATCTGTATCTCTTTGTCTGGTCTATGAATTAAAAATACACAAAGAAATTTAAAATAAACCATACCCAGAAGAAGAAATAGTGTGGCCGTATCTCTCATTTTCTTGGTTGGCATGAACTGAATGAAGTAACATGACTTTTTGTTCCCAGGTACAGACATGGACATAAAATACATGTCTTGGGAAATGACTCCCAAAAAAACAATTGGTAAGTATATAACTTGGTTTTAAATCTAGCTACACTCCACTTAAGTTGTCGTGTATTTTATGGACACATCCGATGGCAAAATGTTAACTATCTTAAATTTGTGGAACCTACTAAATATTTCTTAAATATATATATTTATATAAGCATGATGTAAGCTGTCATGTATAATAGTAGAAGCAAGACTGTTGAGTTATGTAAATATTAATTATGTTTGTGGATCCCTTGGGTTTGATTTGTCTTTTCTTAAATTAGACCGGTCAGAACAGGGAAATATCATAAGAAACAATGTGATCATCAGTGTTTCTGGCACCGAGGGACTGTCCAGTCCTGAAATGTTGACACCATCTGGTATCTATATCTGTAATCCAACCAACGTTGTAGAGGTAAGACCTGTAGCTCCACTAGGAAGGTCAGAGGTTGAGAGGCCATAAAATTCATTCCAGAAGTTATTTGGAGGAGTGGAAGCATAAGATGGCATAAAAATGTTTACTTGTGGCATACTGGTATTGAAAAACAACTTTATAATTTTATGTTAAACAAGTGCTTTCGTATAAATGTAATTATTCTCTCAGAATTCCTGTGAACACTCTTTGAAGCAATATCTATCTACCTGTGGCAAAACAAAGGAGATGTTGATTATTTTCTGGTCCTTTAGATTAACACAAACTATAATATCTTCCTGAGCTGTCTGCTGTGGCTTCTGATTTTTATCCCAATTTCAATAACAATTACTTATTAAGTCATTATTTTCCTCTGTAAATATGGTCATATTGTTGCCCTTTAAGAGTATTCAGAACTAGGGGTCAGGGCGCCTGGGTGGCTTATTGGTTAAGCATCTGCCTTTAGCTCAGGTCATAATCCCGGGTCCTGGGATTGAGACCTGCAATGGGCTCTCTGCTCAGTGGGGAGTCTGTTTCTCCCTCCCCGCTTCCTCCTATTCATGCTTGTGTGTGCTCTCTTTGTCTCTAAAATAAATAAAAAAAGTCTTTAAAAATAAAAAGAACTAGGGTTCAGCAAAGTCATGAGGTATATGAGATCATGTCAGATTCCAGAACAAATAAAGCACACTCTGATGGCCTTTTTTGTCCAATTATTTAGTATGACTTAATGTTACTTTTCCTTGGTAAATTTACCTCTAAACACTTTAAGAAATTAAATTTTTAGAGTACCGTTTAACCGTAGGTCGTGATTGAAGAGTTACATCAGAGTAGTGAAAGGCCAGTTAGTTTCCTCTTTTAATGAATCTATCCCGTGGATCATCTACCAAAGGGTTAAGGGTCTCAGTCTTCCGGGACACTAGTCTGACATCTCTTGTTTCATGGCAATTATGCCAGATTTCTGAGGAACCGAGAGAACGAATGTTTCTCTCTGATCATCTGTTTTTAATTACCTTCAGCTGAGTCATCCCTAATAAAAGTCATGGTTGTCTCCTCAACCTTCCTCCAGACTCTTAATTATGCTTATTCCAAGCACAGCACTTACACACCATTTTAGGTGCCTAATAGGGGCAGCTAATATACCACTGAGGAAAGGAAGCAGAACTGCTTTAGACTGAAAGAAACCAAACTCCACACCCAGGGCAACGAAAGCAGCATTTAACGTGTAGGTGATGATGGGGCTTGTTGTGTACTTATGCCTGCAGCTTTGAGGCCTAAAGAACTGTGTTTCTTATTTCGCTAAGCATGATGGCTGCATAGGAGAAGAGTAAATGAAACAAGATGGGATTGGGAGGGAGACAAACCATAAGTGACTCTTAATCTCACAAAACAAACTGAGGGTTGATGGGGGGAGGGGGGTTGGGAGAGGGGGGTGGGATTATGGACATTGGGGAGGGTATGTGCTATGGTGAGTGCTGTGAAGTGTGTAAACCTGGCGATTCACAGACCTGTACCCCTGGGGATAAAAATATATGTTTATAAAAAAAAAAAAAAAAAAAAAAAAAGAACTGTGTTTCTTGCATGCCTCAGACGGCATGACTTGACTACACTGAAATGCCCAGAGGAAAGCAGGTCCTCAGCTTTGTCCAGTTCATCTTCCTGCCTGAGGCTGGAATAGATCTAAGTCCTGCATTGAATGCCAGGGGTCATGTCCATCTGACTTTGCTTCACTGGGTAGCACACTGGAGTGTGGCCACAGGTCCTGGCCTCTTGTCTACTGGCATATTGAGTTGACTAGAGGTACAGAAAACCACAGGGCCATCTAAAAAGCTGATTGGTTACCTGAGCTTTTGGAGACTGACCTGTGAATAGTACCAAATTAACAATGAAAAAACTGAATCTAAAGCAAGCTGTTTGTTTCCCATTAGATGTTTCCTATTTCTAGTTCATTTATTTTTTCCTCTTATATTCATTTTACAAAAGTGAAAAAAAATACAACATATATGTTTTGAGAATAAGGCTTTAGTTTAAGCTGGTAGTGTAGATTCATTAAGCATACTCATTAAGTGTTCTTGACATTTTCTTTGATGACCTTCAAGGTCTGTGGTTGTCTTTTTATTAGCTTATTAGTCTTTTAGATCCTAGCACAGTATCTGAAACATAGTAGTTGCTCAGTAAAAATTAATTGAATATAATGAATGAGTGAATGAATGAAAGTATAATTCCATAATCAAAGAATGGAGGGAGGAAAGAGTAAAAAAAAAAAGTAAAGAATAGATTCCAAGATCCCACAATCATTTTGATGACTAAAAAATAAAACATTTATATGAAGCAGCATTTAAATCCCATGGGACTTCTCTCTCAGTATTAAATATTGCACAACACACGCCAGTTTTTTAGCTGCATGTCACTGCTGTTCTACTGTGCTATCTCTTTTATATCCTGTTGTTTAGAATGTATCACTACTAAAGTCGTAGGTGATAACTGGTGTATGTGGTAAAACCTAAAAATTATGAACTTCTCTTGATCCTAGGTCATTTTAGTTACTGAGTAAACACTAAGTTAAAGTTTATTAAAGGTGTCCTATGTGGGTGATACACAGAATACTTTGAAAAATCTATTTTAGAAATATGCCTTAGTTCCAAAGGGATGATAAGGAAGCTATGATAACAAAGATGGGTGTGTGTGTGTAATTGATTTGTGGAATAGGAAGGGATTTAGAAAAGTTTGCCATCTCCCAGGGTATTTCTGGTATTCAGGAGAGAGACATTCCTGTACTCTATGCAACTGTTTCATGGGCCGTGGCTTCTATGTCCTGCTCTACCTGAAAGAGAGTCAGACTACCCTGAAAGAGAAGGTAGTCAAGTCTTGGGTGTGCTCAATTTTTGTATCCTTTTCTTCTGCCTTGCTTTGATGTTTTCTTGCAGTCTGGCAAAATATTTTTTTTAAAGTGACTGTATATGTGTAATTTATTGGGATTTTTCATTTTTGTTTCCTTAAGTTTTAAATTTTGAAATAATTTTAGGTTTAGAAGTTGCAAAAACATAACCAAGAGTCCCTGTGGGCCTTTCCCTTAGCATCCTCCAGTGATACCATCCCCATAACCGTCACCATATAACAGCCGTTACTGTAGCAATATCAAAACTAGGACGTTGACATTGGGACAAAACTGTTAACTGAACTAAAAAATTAAAGCCCTCATTTGGACTTAAAGAAGGTAACACGATCTTAGTGTCTGCGCTACCGCTTCTGAAAGCCTTGACTCTCCCACTCTTATCAGGAGTCTGACCTTGATATCTCTGGCTTGGCAGGCAGGCAGAGAAGAAATGGTCAATCCTACAGGGATTTATGGTGACATGTTATTCCCAGTTGCCCTGATCCAGACCCTAGGACCCAATGCTCTTTCACAGTGCACAGAATTCACCTTGCCTCCTCGTCAGCCACCTGGACAGTTCCCTCATCTTCAACCTGTACAGGAGGAGGGGATTTCAAGTGTGATATTCCTTTGTAGTTTTCTTTTTCTTTTTTTTTTTTTAAAGATTTTATTTATTTAATTGACAGACAGAGATCACAAGTAGGCAGAGAGACAGGCAGAGAGAGAGGAGGAAGCAGGCTCCCTGCTGAGAAGAGAGCCCGACATGGGGCTTGATCCCAGGACTCTGAGATCATGACCTGAGCAGAAGGCAGAGGCTTAACCCACTGAGCCACCCAGGTGCCCCACCTTTGTAGTTTTCTTAAGCACAAGTGGTCTGTCTCCCGGCCCAGGCTGCAGCTGAGCCAAGCCCAGGACAGTTTCTGTGAGAAGTAAAACCTGAGCTTTGTGTCTTCTCACTAGGGATAGGATACTCAAGCATGCTCTTCCTGTTTGAGTGTCTGAGGAACTTGCGGTATGCCTCTGAATACTCCCTAGGTAGGCCTTTGCCATGCTTTTCAAAAACAGATTGGTGGTGGCTCTTCTGTGCCTCACCTGTGGCATTTACAGCATCCCTTTCCAGGCAGTCTTCCCTCGACTCTTCAGAGTCCGAGTCTATGACTCCGTTGATGGAGATCTCTTGCTGTCTAGAGGCTCCATGGCTCCATGTTTTCAGTAGACATACCCTCTGTCCACCTCAGGCTGGAAAGTCTTCACTCTCAAACAGCAAGGGCCTGTTCACTTCCAAAGCTCTAGAGTATCCCATGTGTATGTAGGCACTGGAAATTTCCCATGACCAGACTCCTGTTTAGGATAGTCTGTGGAAAAACCCTGGAGACAAGCCCTTTGGAAACATCCATTTAATTTGAGGGGAATTTGTTCTGGTTTGTGAATCAATTTTGTAAGGAATTCTGTGTTTAAAGGCCAATTTCAGTTCTCTAGCTCTCCCCACTCAATAGCTAATGTATATTTAAGAGCTGCCTGAAGGGTTAACTCACTTTTTTTTTTTTCTAGTGATTATAGATGCACACCTCAAGGAGCTGGCTTACTTGGGCAGTTAATTTCTCTCTGGAATTTCTCTTGCTTGAATGTCCATAATACATTGACTTCCGCAAAGAATTGATTTCCACACAAAATTCCCTGCTTGCCTTAAACCCTTCCCCACAAGCCGCCGGCTGCCTGCATAAATATGTGGTTTTTCCTCATGAATCATTTGTAGCATACCCAATTGGAATGGAGAGTAAAAAGGGCCAGGAAGTAATGTGATCTGACTGTTCAAGTGCTTCTTTTATAAGAAAAGTGAGCCTTACCAGCTAACAGAAGACCAAAGTTACAATATCCTGCCCAACTATAAATGCACTTGGAAAACATTTATATTTATATATGTTCACCCAGACGTCCCATAAATGCTAATGACACCAGGGCAAGTGATTCCACAAATCTATTCATTTGCTCAAAATATGTACTCCCTGAGCACCTGTCTGGCCAAGGTGATGAATACGGGGATAGTCCGTAGAATACATTCTTGAAATATGTGAATCTTTTCCCTCCCGGTAGAGTCTTGGTAATGAATGAGCATTTCATTGGTAATGATATCAAGGTGTATGTCCCAGTGAGATGTACATTTCTCATTGTTTATTTACTTGCAGAAAAGGTGGGTATTTCAGAAACCCCTCCTTCCCTAACAGTGTTTTTCCCATGGCTCAGATATGCTAGAGACATAGCTACTCAACGAAGGTCAAGTGAAAGGTGGAAATTTACATGGACTTCCCTAAGAAAGGTTCCAGTTGTGTAATCATAACAATCAATAGCCATGTTACTTCCTTGTGTTTCTGTGAGGACTGAAATATGTATTGGGCACTTGTATTTGCCAACCCAGAGACAGTGATCCTTCCTAAAACTCAGAATCATGAGCATATTTCCTGTTTCTTAGCATGTAGAAAGAATTGAGATAACTGATTTGGTGCTAGTAAGTGTTCTTTTGGGAAATGCCTGATGGCAGATTTAAATGTTTTTATTTTTTTAAGATTTTATTTATTTGACAGAGAGAGATCACAAGTGGGCAGAGAGGCAAGCAGAGAGAGAGAGAGAGGAGGAAGCAAGCTCCCTGCAGAGCAGAGAGCCCGATGCGGGACTCGATCCCAGGACCCTGAGATCATGACCTGAGCTGAAGGCAGAGGCTTAACCACTGAGCCACCCAGGTGCCCCAGATTTAAATGTTTTAAAAGATATAAATACCTTCCCAGTAAAGACTGTCAAAGTATTCTTATAGTAATTAACCATGTTTTTATATTAGGTGGTCTTTTCATCAAAATCTGGAGATGGGCTACTAGAAGGCAGGAATTGTTTCAACAATGCATAGCACCAGTCTAGACCAGGGATTCTCAGTCATGGTAGTAGTATTTTAGGTGCTAATTCTTTGCTGTGAGAAGCTATCTTGTGTATAGCAGCATTCCTCCTCTCTACCCACTTAAGGTCAGTAGCATCCCTCCCTCTCAGTTGTGACAACTGGGAACATCTCTAAAGCTTTCCAAATGCTCCCCGGGAAACAAAATCATCTCTGATTGACAGCTCCAGCTCTAGACTATGCCACCTCAAGATGACTGGAGTCTTAGAGATGGCCCAGGTTCCCTGAAGTCCTTTTAGAATATTGAATAGTAATTCAATTTCATATTACATGATGTCCCAAAGTCACCGTGCCAAGTTCCGTGTGGTAGGTGAGATATATACTTAGAATTTTAAATAGCCTCAGGAAATTGGAGAAATGCTTGGAATCCAAAATAATGAAGTACAGGAATAAAGGGGCTGCTGGTCCACAAAGAAAGAAAATGTTCTGGAACGGAGTAAAAAATGAGGAATGGCGGGCTAATTACAAATACCCAGGATGAGAGAGCTTTCTGGCATACAGTGAATAAAAAGCTAAAAGTTAAGGAAACAGCACCTTGATTTTGTCAGCCTGTGCTGGCTTCCCGATGAGGTCCTTGTTCCTGCCTGCTGGCCAGGCTTCCACTAGCCAGGAACTCTAGTCCTCACTGATGCTTCCGCAGAAACGGGAGACCTCCAGGACCAGGGCATTGGAACATTGGTTCCTATTCTCACATGAGGCAGAAGTTGAATGTTGCTGGTTTTAAAACAACCTGTTTCAGTTTTTCATCAATATTGACTTTACTTGGTTCTGTGTGTGAGCGTGTGTGTGTGTGCGTGTATGTAAGTTCTTAGTGGAACATGTGGGACACCCAGAGGGGACAAGACTTTCTCTCTCTTTTTTAAGATTTTATTTATTTGACAGAGAGAAAGAGATAGGAAGAGCGCACAAGCAGGGGGAGTGGCAGCCAGAGGGAGAGGAAGAAACAGTTTCCACTGAGCAGGGAGCCTGATGCAGGGCACAATCCCAGGACTCCGGGATTATGACCTGAGCCGAAGATAGACACTTAACCAACTGAGCCACCTAGGCATCCCAGGACAAGTCTCTTTAAAGTTCCCTTCTGTGGGGAGAACTGCTATCTAATGGCAGCCGGTGGTCCTCTCAGGTTTAGAGAGCTACCTTTAATAGCACCTAAAATCTTCTCATTTAGGAATTAAAGTCAAGAAAGTATAAGTCTAGAATGACTGGGGCTGTGGGCTGAAATGATTTTACTCAACCTAAGGATAAACAGAGAAGAGCTATAAGTAAGAGTGTGTTTGGAGTTTCTACCAGATTCTATCAGTCCTCCCTCACTCAGAATGGAATAAAACTCCTTGAGCCATGTGAGAGAATATGAGAGAGCTCTGCCCTGACTAGCCAGAACTTTCTCCTTCCGTTCTAACCCTTTTTTGGTGTCCTGTTCTAACATCCATATTCCTCACTCTCTGTATCAGCATTCAATAGACATTGCGGCAATCTCAATCTTTTCTTCTGTTGTTCAAAAAGCCCATCAGTAGCCAGTCCTCATTAACTTTATGTCTACACCTTGATAATGCTCAATCCCTTCATGCTGGAGTCTCAGAACCCTAATCCTCCTTAAACATACTCTTCCAAAATGTCGTGTCTTTTCCTGCTGACTAGTGGGGATTGGCTCAATCCCTCATCCGTGTTTTACTCTGGGCCATCTGAACTGCCATTTTTCCCTTTGGTGGGAATGGAAGGGATTTTATACATCTGGAATTTGGGTGAACAGAACAACTCTTTAGTTAAATCTGACCTGAAAAATGCTCTCCAATTTTGAGGAAACCTATATTCAGGTAGCAACATCCAAACACTACACCAGTCTTGTCCATCAGCTTACTTGGTGTCCGAAGGGTTTACTTACTTTTTTTCTGGTGACTACAAATGCACACTTCAAAGAGCCAGGTTACTTGGGCAGTTAATTGCTCTCTGGGATTTCTCTTGCTTGAATGTCCATAATGCATTTAGTTCTGCAAAGAATGTTGCTACATGTATTTTATCCACTATTGGGAAGGCCATGACAAACTCCTGCCCTTGACCTGGTGACATGACCTTGCATCTCACCCTACTGTTTACATTTCTTCACTTGTCCCCTCTTGTTTAGCATCCTGGTTCTGGGTCTTGACTTCACTTCTCTGCTTTAGCCTATAGTCTCTGACATTTCCAGGTCTGGACAGGAATGGAGTTGACTCTGAGTTATTGGCTCTGTGACTTTGAGGAAGTTACTCAACATCTCCAAGATTCAGTTTCTTTGTGAAATTGTGGTAATAATATATAACTCAGGATTGTTGTGAAAATAAATGAGAATAAAATCTGGTACCTGGACAATAGCAGCTTCTCTAAAAATCTTTACTCAGAATATTATTATCACGCTTGGTTCTAAGTTAAGAATGAGATAAATATTTCTAAGGGAAAGAAAAATTTGACATAAATGTAACTTGCACTGAGTTGGACTACCTTTTTGCTGGGGTCCTGGGAACAGATAGCTCCTGGGGCCCTGATTGTCTAGGTCTCTATACTCCTTCAGCTTTCTGTAGTGGCCTCCAAGTGCAATAGGCTCCCAAGGCAGCTCTTGGCAAAATCACCAGGAAGTGAATTCTTCCCAGTGTTTCTCTCTTCTTTGAACATCTCCTGGACCCTCTGATGACTAGACAGTACAGTGTTAGTATCTCAGTCACCTCCAGAGCAATAGTTCTCAAAATGAGGTCAAAAGATCACCTATATTGGACCCACCTGTGGCGCTCAAGAGTGCAGTGTACTGTCCTCCAACCCTTCACCATCAATTTCAGCACCTGCGAAGTCAGAATAACTAGTAGTGGGGACCTAGAAATCTGTATTTTATATACTCCAGGTTATGGTTTCCAGACAACATACAACATATGTGACTAAGTTTAAATTTCAGAAAGATAACTAATAAATTTTTAGTGTAATATCCTATATGATATTTGAGATATACTTATATTGGGAAAAAAAGTTGTTTTTTTCAAATCTGAAATTTAAATCTGACTTGGCATCTGTGTTTTTTGTTTGCTAAATCTTATAGCTCTATCCCGCATGCACACTAAAGTTTAAGAAACTGTTCTAGCAAGACAATCACAACACAGTCCCACCAAGCCCTGTTTAGAGGCAACTATGGCACTGAAGTATTGTTTTAAAGAAAGACAATGTTTTGTTGGGTTGTATAGCATCACAGTCCCTTTTGCTTTTAATTCTCTCTTCTGTGACTTGATTCTAATGTTTGGGATGAGCTATCCCAGTCCCATAGCATGAGCTCCCAGGAGGTGAGTTGCTCATAATGGGAATAAGGCAGTTTTCTTATTGTCACACCAGCCAGGCCATGTCAACCCCACAGGTGATCAGGGAAGAGCTACACAGTAGCCTCTGGATTTCTGTTTATCCCTAGAGCACAAAGCTTGGGCCTGAGGCTGACTGAGCATCCTGTTTCTTGACTTCTATTCTCTAGGTAGACATGGGCATCTTGGCCTCAGACCAGCCTCTGAGGCTGAGAGAGAGATGCACATAATTGCCTAGGAAGTAGTCCAGCAGTTTGGTCTCTTGGCCCTTCAATCCTCCTCCTGGAACATGGAAGAGCCAACATACCATTTACCTTACTGCCTGGAGTTAGAGGTTGCAAATTCAAATACCCATGGGTGCTTGGCTGGTATCATAAATAAGTGACACAGGAAGGGTGGGGAACTATGCCAGATAACCATAATCCAAGAAGGCAGGCACTTCATAGCTCCAGCTGGTCCATGGCTACCCCCACAGGAATTTGGACTTTGTATTGTTAAAAAACTGAGAGTCTAAATATTTATATCAAGTGTCCCAATTGTAAAATATTAGAAACAAAGTAACAATTTTTATAAACATTGGGTAGGCCAAGCAAAATACCTCTATATACAATAAAAGACTCTTTAGGGAATTAATTTTCTACTCTTTCTTAAAGTATATTACACAGTGATGAGTCTATGTCAGTATCTTATTGAGTTTATAACGAATCCATTGTGTTCAATGTGATCAGAATTAAAGCCCCAATCTCATGTGGTCTAATGGAGAATTTAGATTTTATATCAGCATATAAAAGACATCAAATTATTTAGGTAGGAAATCCTATAAAGAAATACTAAGGTGATTAAAATGATCTAATCAGGAGAAGAGGACATTGAGGAGATTCAAGTTGTATTTGATCTCAGACACTGTGTCTGAGTGCGTTACTGAGTGTCTCAGAACAAAGGCATAACTAGTACAATCATTGGTCTTCAACCCATAGCCAAATCATTGATTTGTGTGAAGGATTGGAGAGGATACTTTGTATAGACTTGGGCTTAAGGTGAGCCTTTGGTTCCAGTACTATTGCAAACACCAAAGAGAAGGGCACAGACTGATGAAGAAGGAAGCCTCTCACTGTGGAATCTTACAAGACTACTTTAACATGAGATACCACTTACTAAGGTAGGTAAATTACAGCCCAGTTGAGTTGCACTGAGGATGGAAAATGAGAGTCTATCTGATTCCTGGGGTCGGGGGGAAGAATTGGGGTGTATAAAGAGTACATGAGCCATGAAAGTATCAATATACTTGGACAGGAAGTAAATTAAGAGAAGCAGAATGACCATATAGAAAAGTCTTTTCTTTCTGGCAACCTTATTGTATCTGGAATAACTATTATTTAACGATCCTTAATTTCTATAGGGAAACAGGGTGTATGTTGCTGGTTTGGGATACTTTTTTCATCTGGTGACCAGCCAAACATCACAAGCTCCACTTCTCTCCTTTACCCAGAATATTGCACATTCTTGTACAAGGTAAACTTGGGCAAATTCATCTACATTTTGGGTGTGAGATTTAACTTTTTTTTTTTTTTTTGTACAACACTCTCAGAGAGGTGGTAATCTGGGGCACCCATGTACGATTTGATGACACACCTGTGTAAGCATTTTGGATCATAAAAGTTTGGTGGTGAAGGGAAGGAAAGGGATAGGGAAGTCACTGGAGAAGGCAGCAGGACAGAGTGCGTCTTTCATATACAGAGACATATAATTCAATAGAGAGAGCAATTAAATTTCCAAGGAATTGGAAGCAACCAGGAGGTGAGAATGCCTGGGCTCAGGATCTGAGTAGGGTGAGGAGCCTTTGGGGAAAGGCTCTTGGCTGGGACAGGTACTCTGGTAAGAAGGGAAGGGACTTGGTCAAGGTTTTGGTACATGGAGTTCAGGTCATCTGCTAAGAGCAAGAGCTGGGAAGTGTGGTGGGAACATGGGGGAAATGTGGACTTCAGAGTCATTCAGGCCCTGACTCAAATCTTGCTCAACTAGAAAATTTTTGTTTGCTTGTTTCTTGTTTTTTTTAAGAGTCAGATCCCTCATTTGTGTAATTTCAGATCTACACTGGAAGTTTGATGTGGTAATTAGAGATGACTCCTATGATGCTCCTAAAGGACCACCTGGAGTATAGTAGGAACTCAGTAATTGATAGCTATCAATAATTATGATAGTAATAGTATAGTGATACTGCTCTGATGGACAGTGAGAGGGGAATGGAATAAGGATTCAAAATGATTGCTGTGCCATGTTGAAATGACAGCTAAGTCTGGGATTAGCACATGTGCCATGAATTCATCATTAAGATTATGAAGTTTTATCATGATGCTCTCAGCAGCTCCGCGGTATGAGCAAAGAAGATACCCAGAGTCCTATGAGGCAGTGCATTTCAAGGAGAAGAACAAAAGTTGGAGGGAGTAATGGTGCTCGTGTCCACTTTCCTAGTGTGTTCTAATGGGCTAGGCACAGGTGTCCAGTCTGCTAGGAAGGGGTGAACCTAGAGAGAGGCTGGGAGAAGAGACTGAGATTTTGGCAATCTGCATCTGCTGAGATGGGAGCAGGTCATGGAGGGTCACAGAGAGAGAAGGCTGAGGGATGGACAATGCCGGACAGGGAGAAGCCTCATAGGCCTCATCTCCACTCTCCTTATTCATTACCTTCATTTTATATTTCCCAGTGAGAAAAAGTGGGACATTTGGAACACAGAAAGTAGCTGATTTTCACTCTTTGTTTTGCTTTCAAGGTCTGGTCTCTTTATTTACCCTCAGTTTCGACCACCTTGGGATAACGGCAGGGGCCCCACCCTGTTCCAGAACTTCACAGTTTGGGGAAGTGCAGGTGGTGCCCAGGTAAGCTGTGTTACTTTTTCATTAAATTGTCATTTGTCCTCTGAGGGTAGTTTATTATGTATCTCTATATAAAGGGGGATGGTTTGGGAGCCATTACAATATTATCACAGTATTAAGGAGCAAACAACATCATAGGTGTGTGGGAAAATTGTTGAATGAATAAATTCCTACTCTGGAAGCTAGGGTCAGTTTGGTTCTACTCTGGTGACTTTTCAGCGCCTCTAATGGAAACAACAGAATCATAGAGATTTACAATCAGGAGGAATCATAAAGGTCATCCGTTCCTCACCTCCCATGCCTATTTAGAGATAAGAAATGAAGGCTCAGAAACTAAAGGGATTTGCCAAAGGTCACATAGTTAGTTAATAGCAAAGCCTGGTACAGAATCCAGATACCAAATGCTATGCATTTGATATCTTAATATCCTGAATAATGCATGCTTCAATCCTAAGAAAATAATGATGTTCCTCATTGAAACTAAAATTCCAGCTCAAGATGCCATTCTTATCTTTATCAATGAGCCACATTTTCTTCAAGAAGGAAAAAATTCACATTCAATCATTCACTTTTCATTAACATAGTGATTTCTTGTAAGGAAGCTTTGGGTGCTCACAGTTAACAGCAACATAAAAAGTTATCCACGGTCACTCTTTGGTGCTACACAGAGAAACTTACACACACTTGGTCCTTGCCACTTAGCAATCTGGAGCCTAAGATATGTAGATGAAGAAATATGTTTACAGGGCATTTAGGAAGTAGAATAAAAACATATAATTAAGTTACATTAAGAACATTAGACATTTATTTCACATACCCAGTAAGAAGAAGACGATTGTGGATGGGAAAAGCCCAAAAATATATAATTAGAAACAGGAAGAATCCTAATTTTATTTAGTGTTTTGTTCTTACTTAACTTTATAAAGTACTTTGGTGCCCATAAACATTATGAATAAAGGAGTGACAAATCCAGCAGAAACCTTGGTTGAGTCCTGTCTTAAGCAGAGAAGCAATTCATGCCTTACAGAGACGTACACTCTGTTTTCATGCTCTTGAATAGCCTTTTTCTAAAAGAAATAACCTAATAATGTGGACATATTAGAAGATGACCATGAGTCAGCTTTCTCAAGTTCTGCAGTCAGAAGTGCTAAACCCATGAAAGAAAACACAGATCCTTAAAGATGAAACTCGTGTATACTCAAATTTAATTAATTAAAAAGTCGAATAATGAGAATGCTTTTGGAATTTTGCTTTGATGAAAAAAGTAAAGGAAAGTAATTAACATAATACCAGGGAATTTAAAAAGTAACTCCCTCCAAAACAATCCTGAAAAAGAATAAGAAAGATTTATACTTCCTTATTTTAAAAATTACTACAAGGCAATAGTAATCAGGACAGTGTGGTATGGGCACAAGGATAGAAACATAGATCAAATGGGATAGAACTGGAGTCCAGAAATAAACCCACACCACTGATTTTTCACAGGGATGCCAAAACCATTTAGTGGGGGAAGCATTAACCTTCTGAACATATGGTGCTGGAACAATTGGATAGCCACATTCAAAAGAATGAAGTTGGATCCCTACCTCAAACTACTTATAAAAATTGACTCGATAATGGATCAAAAACCTAAACATTAGGAAAAAAAGCCCTATAAAACTCTTAGAAGAAAACAAAGGGGTAAATCTTCATGACTTTGGATTTAGGTAAAGATTGTTAGATATGACACCAAAAGTATCAGCAACAGAAGAAAAATGGATAGATTAGACTTTGTTGAAATTGAAAATTTCAATGTTTCAAAGGTACTCATCAGGAAAGCAAAAATACAACCTATCCAATGGGACGTAATATTTGCAAATGGTATATCTGATAAGGGAATTGTATCTAGAATATAGGAGGGGGGCGCCTGGGTGGCTCAGTGGGTTAAAGCCTCTGCCTTCGGCTCAGGTCATGATCCCAGGGTCCTGGGATCAAGCCCCACATCAGGGTCTCTGCTCAGCAGGGAGTCTGCTTCCCCCCCTCTCTCTGCCTGCCTCTGCCTACTTGTGACCTCTCTCTCTCTCTCTCTGTCAAATAAATTAAAAAAAAAATCTTTAGAATATAGGAGAACTCTTACCACTCAACAATAAGAAGACAACCCAATTTAAAAAATGAGCCAAGTATCTGAATAGACGCTTTTCCAAAGAAGATACACAAATGGTGACAAGCATGTAAAAAGATGTTCAACATAATTAGCTATTAGAGAAATACAAATCAAAAACACAGTGAGCTACCACTTCATACCCACTAGGTTGGCTAGAATCAAAATAATAACAAATGTTGATGAAGATGTAGAGAAATTAAAACCCTCACACACTGTTGATGGGAATTTAAAATGGTCTAGGTCCTTCAGAGAATAGTCTGGCAGTTCCTCATATGGTTGCACACAAAGATACCATGTGATCTATCAACTCTACTCCTAGGTATATACCCAACAGAAATAAAACATAGATTCACAGAGAAGCTTATACTTAAATGTCTATAGCAGCATTATTCATAATAGCCAAAAGGTAGAAACAACCCAGATAGTCACCATTGGATAAGTGGATAAATATAGTGTGATAAATCAAAACAAAGGACTATTACTTAGCCATAAAAGGAAATGAAGTCCACTACATGCTACACCATGAATGAACCCTGGAAACATTATGTTCAGTAAAAGGAGCCAAGTCCTATCCTTGTGATCTTGGGCAAATCCCATGATTTTCCTTTTTTCATTTGTAAAATGGAAAGATAAGTTATAACTTATCCGAAAGGATAAGTTTGTTTCAAGAGTTAATTACGTGCCCACATGCAAAGTGTCCGGAAGAGTGCCTGGATGTTTGTGGAGTATGTAGTGATAGATCAATGTCGACAATAACATCTCTGGAAAGTTTAACATTGAGAAATGCCTTCTGTATCCATCAAAAATGCATTGTGTTTAAATTTCATAAACTGTCATTATTAGATATATCTGGCTTTATTCTAGTCATTAGGCATAAGCATCGTGTTTATAGATACTTGACCAGAAGAATCCACTGGGTAAAATTGTTTCTAAATATAAATTTATATTTATTTGATGATATTGATAGCTTGGTAGCTAACATTTTGGGATATTTTCTTATTTAATCATCTTAATAAACTTGAGGGAGCTGCGTCATTATTACACTATTTTTTGAAGGAAAGGAGACTTTCTGGGTAAGGGTTAAAATACTTGATAAAGTCATATAGTTCAGAATTCCTGGATTCCAACTCAGGTATTTGGCCCTTGTGTGTGCATGGTAATAAGAGTTGAGAAGAACACCCTCTCCTCACCATGTTTCCTAGATGCAAAGAGATTCTTTTAGAAAAGGGAGAGTGAGAGATGAGAGCACATTATGAAGGTATTCACACCACAAATAGGTGATTTCTGCTGTTATATCTTGTTTTTCTTTTAAAATCACCAGGTTTTCTAGATAATGCTGGGTATTTATTGTTTTAAAATATGAGTATATTTTCCAGAATTTGGGCTGATGCCTGTAATTAGGTCACAACTGTTGTTAACAGTTCAGATCATAACCTTTTTTGTTTAAATAAACCTTTGTGTCTTCAAAGATCATTTTATAAAAGCTGTTGGTGCATACATAATGGGATATGCTAGCTTTTCGATTCTTGAAAGTTCAAACATGAAGACTGATTGATGGGTAGAAGCATGATACTATGATAAATCAATGCTACCAAAAATCAATCAATTGATCAATCAGTCAAGGCTACCTAACCCTTAATTAATAGGAAACATCTACTTGAAGATACGATTGTGAATATGACCCTATTTAATAAATAAAGGAATGACTGTGTTAGGTTAATTGCTAGTCCAGACCTCCATCCTGATGTTGGTTGAACTGAAGTCTAGGAAAAGAAATGTCTTGCCTAAGATCATGTGGTTAGTTCCTATCAGTGCTAGCTCAAAACCAAGAGCTCTGTCCCCCAAACTAGAGGGACTCATTCAACTCTAACAAGCTAATTTTGCTAATACTCAATCCCTGCTTGGGCCCATTAACCCATGTTGTCATGAATATAGATGTACATAACATATTTTATGTCTTTAGTCATGCTGAATTACTTATTTCATATTTGCAATTTTCTGATATTATTAGTTAAGGTATACTCTACGAGGAAAAGATTAAGTACTAGAGTTCCTGGATGCTCTGTTTTTCTCCATTAATTTTGTGTGATCTGACAACTGCAAGCTTATTTTAGATATGTGAAGAATTCGCACTGACATTGTTAATGTAACAGTTATTATGTGGAGAAGTGAAAAGTACAGAGGGGATGTTACCAAAGGGGAATAGTTAGCACTGACCTCACGGCAACTTTGGGATCTCTGTTTGGATATTGGTGGACAAAAGCTGCTTAAACATGGGATAGCATGCTTATTTATACTTAATAATTAAAGAAGCTATAGGAAGTCTGCAAGGAAAATCAAGCCTCAGACCTTTGCTGTAACATATGCTGTTGTTTTATAGATTTTTAGAAGTAGCAATCTTCACCTGAAAAACTTCCAAGTTTATTCATGCAGAGATTTTGGAATTGACATCTTAGAAAGTGATGCAAATACTTCAATTACTGACAGCTTATTACTTGGCCATTTTGCCCACAAGGTAAGTGCCTTAGTGTAGTTGTTTCAGGCTGTCCATCAAAACAGAATCATATGTGCTAGGTTCCCTGGTGATCCAGGATATGTAATTTTAATAGCATTCTTCAGTGAATCTTGTGTTTAGTTGGTCAAATTGGGAAGAGTTTTTTTGTTTTGTAACCATGGTGAAGTTCATGATAAAATTCAAATATATACAAGGTTTCAATGTTATGGGTCCATATAAATCATAAAAGTCATGAGTAGCTTGAAGAATTCTTACTTGGTTGCTATTTAGCATTATTTTCATACCAATTCAATAACAAACTAAATAATTTTGGGTTAGTTTGCTCTAACCTCACAAGGATTATGGAATAGCATAACTCCACATTTTCTGTTTGTATTATGGTTTGCCAAGTTTCGACATCAACGTTTTATGGGGTCCTTATTCTACTTAGAGTGCCTCCCCAAAGGAGGTAACATAAATTTACATTGTATAGTATACTAGGGCTTCTTAGAGGATTCCCTAATATTTGCCTAAGTGTGGGTTTCTACATGATAAATACAGACTATAGATGACTTCTCTGCCACTGTGTTGACTGGGTAGCAGAATGTAGATGAGGGGAAAAAAAAATTTCTCAGGTGTGGAACTAGAACTACTGGTTTCCCTTAAGAGAAGTCTGTGACCGCCATTGGTCTTAGTAGGTTTCAGACCTATAATGGATCCCCCAAGTTCTTGTTTTTGAAGGAGTTACATATATATTCCCTATCACATTGTCGTAACAGAGATGGCAGAGACCTATAGTACTTCTGAAAACCAAGGAAGGAGTTTTCTCTTTAGTCTGTTCCTCAGTGTTTTGACCAATTGAAATTTAAATAATCATCGCCCTTTGTACTTCCTTGGAGGTTATTTTTACAGGTATAGATATAAATATTAAGATTAAAAAATAATTTTTATACTAAGCTTCATTTTTCTATGTTTAATTCTCAAACTTAGTTAAGTCTTTTTTGAACCATCCTTTTCAGGAGGGAAATACCTGCCAGTTTTTCCTTTTCTCTAAAAGGATTACCACCTTGAGAGATGAATCTTTTCTTAGATTGCAGAATTTTCAAGAAAGAATGGAACCCACATTTAGATTCTTTGATACTGGTAAATCAAAAGCCCTTAAATTCTTCAGGAATAACCTTAGAGAAGATGCCAAAAACAAAATGTCCATCAAGCTGAGTCACTAACTGTCCTGATAAATTAATGTCACAACATCTTAATGGATACTAAATAGACATCATAATGTTTATTTAGAGAGTGACACAAATTAAAATATAAATTATGAAAAAAGGGTGCTTATCATGAGATAATAAAACATAACCCCACCCCTGGGGTGTGATTCATCACAAGTGCAATGCAGCCAAATGAGAATCTCTCAGTCTCTTAAGAAAGTGTAGGATGAAAGTCCTTGAATAGATGATTTTAAGTGGTTTGTTCTAGGAGAGATCCAGATCCTGGTTAAGCATCCAGATCATAAAACCATGGAACTTTAGAGCTAACTATTAGCTGAGAGTTGATCTAGTTAGAACTCCTGAATTTACAGGTAAAGTGATGGAAGATTTAAGAAGTCAAATGATAGCCCAAGATCTATGCCTAATGTTGTGGAGCTAGGACCACCAGCATACCCTTTCGCTCCTGGCCGAACACTCTTCCAGTTGCACATGGAAAACAGCTTCGGCAATGAGCATTGCCTACTCTGGTATTTTCTAAAGTGTTTGCCATGGAAGGCTAGTCCCAAGAGAGGGTCTGAGAAAAGCAAGATTCTTAGGTTAATTTCATTTAGGATATACTGTTGACAATACCTCCATTCCCTGACATTCACATGGCATATTCATACTTTAAAGGTTCCGTGAAGTTCTACTGTTGAAAACAAAAAAGAAAAACATCTATAAATCTTTATTTAATGCAAGATTGCTCAGATTTATTTGGGAACCACTCTATTGCCGCGTGAAACTATGTCAGTTGTTTAAAAAAAAAAAAAAGGATGCCTGGCCTTCTGTGGTTGTGGAACTCTGATTTTAGCTTCTTTCTTTCATGCCTGCTATCCCTTTAGGAATTAAAATTTTCAGAGAATGTGGCCTATCCATTCTCTGACCTTCCACCCACATGTAATTGGTAGCGCACAATTACCAGGGAGTCCTATCCTAAAACAAACACTAGTTTCCGGGAGAACTTTTTATTAAAAGGATTTTTTCTCCTTTAAGCTTATTTGTGTATATGCTGGTACCCTCACACTCAACATTACTTTATATTGAGGGAGGATGGCTTTAATACACAAGAGAAAGAGATGCCTTCTCCTATCACTGTGTACTCCTATCACTGTGTACCTCCTATCACTGTGTATCTGGCTATTTTGTTTATGCCTGTTGTCCTAACATTCTATTTCATTAGCATCTCTTTTCACTCTCAAAAATGTCCTGATTTGGATGCAAATTATGGTCACCCTACTTTGAGAAGTCTCTGTGAGATGGTTGCCTTCTCATTGTTATTGAAATTAATTTGAACAGATGACAATACTTTAACATATATCTTATTCAGACAGATGCTGATGGATGGCTTCATTCTTCCTACTAGTTCTTGGGGGGTTGGGGAGGTTAGCTCCTATTTTCACCTGTGGATTTGCCTTCCTTAATTTAGACCTTTCAACCTTTTGTTTCTCTAAATTCTGTTGTAGGGCCCTTTCTCTTCTCAATGTACTTGCTCTCCCTGGGTGAAATCTCATTTTCTCTAGTTGTTTCAATTACCATCCCCATGCTGATGTCTCCCATACATTTGCATTTATTTCTACTGTCTTTGTGCTCCCAGTTGGCAACCAGTTTTCTTTTTTCTCTTTTCTTTTCTCCCTTTTCTTTCTTTCTTTCTTTCTTTCTTTCTTTCTTTCTTTCTTTCTTTTCTACTCTTCAAACTTGATTTGTCTTGCATTGAAGAGTAACTTTTTTATATTTACTTATTGGAAAGCTACTCATTTTCTTATGATTATTTTAGTTTTTGGACTTAAAATTTTCAAGATTCCCTCTCGTTTTAATGAGGTCTAAGTTACTACAGCACTGTTGAACTTTACCTGAGCAATGAATGCAAGGACCTTAAATTCCTTTAACTTCTTTCTTCCTTCCCATCTTGTATGTTAATTTTCTCTCATTATCTATTCTACTTCTTAAAATAAATGTTTCATGGAAGTATAACATTTATAGAGAAAAGTGCACCAATCACAAGTGAAGAGCTCAATAGATCTTTATAAAGTAAAAACCATAACATACCACTCAGATCAAGAAATAGAACATTACCTGTTCCTTTGAAATCTCTTCATGCTTCTTCCCACCCAACCCTTCTTGTACCCCCCCAGCCAAAGGGGAAACCATTACTCAGACTTCTATAGACCTAGATTAATTTGAATTCTGTTTTCAGTCTTTATATAAATGGAATCACAGAGTAGTAATTCTTTTGTGCCTGGCTTCTTTGGCACAACATTGTGTCTGTAAGATTCATGTATGTTTTTATATTTTTTTACATGTTGAAATAATTTGTTTTCTCAATCACTATGTAGTATTTCACTTCATGACTATACCACAGTTTTTTGGTTTTTTTTTTTTTTTGAAGATTTTATTTATTTGAGAGAGAGAGACAGAGACAGAGATAGCAAGAGAGAGCATAAGCAGGGAGGAGAGGGAGAAGCAGGCTCTGCCCTGAGCAGGGAGCCCGCTGAGGGACTCGATCCCAGGACCCTGAGATCATGACCTGAGCTGAAGGCAGATGCTTAACCAACTGAGCCACCCAGGCATCCCAATATACCACAGTTTTTTAAAGGCATGTTGGTATTGGTGGACATTTGATTGTTTTTAGTTTTGGGCTACTGCCAGTAATGATGTCATGAACACTCTTCTATATGTCTCTTGGTGTTCATGTGTATGTACTTCTGTTGAATTTATGCCAAATTATAAAATTGCTGGCTCAGAGGATATCTTTCCAGCTTTAGTTAATAATGCCAGACAACAATTCCAAGTGTTTACACTTGTACCAGCAGTTTTGGAGAAGGGTTTCATAACTGTACCCTGAAATTTCTCTTGACCAACATCCTAGAGTTTTCCTGCATGTCGTCCTAGTATTGGGGCTCTTGTTCCTGATTCCCACATTTTTCTCCTTTCTGATTAATTCCTCATTTTATTAGAATATAGCCTATAGTAATCTTCTTAACCAAGTAGGGGTCTACAGAAGGTAAATATTTTGAGATACCAATGGGGACCCCCTTATTTATAGGTTGTCAGTTATGGAATAGCAGGTTGGAGTTCATTTTGCCTTGACAATTGTTTTGTGTGTGTGTGTGTGTGTGTGTGTGTGTGTGTTTGTTGTTGTTTTTAAAAGATTTTACTTATTCATTTGATAGAGACAGAGAGAGCAGGTGGAGAGGCAGGCAGAGGGGAAGGGAGAAGCAGGTTCCCCGCTGAGAGGAGAACCCTAAGTGGGGCTCCATCCCAGGACCTTGGGTTCATGACCTGAGGTAAAGGCAGAAGCTTAACTGACTGAACCACCCAGGTGCCCCACCCCCAACCCCTTGCATTGACAGTTTGAAGGCAATACTCCCTTTTCTTCTAGCTTCTAGCACTGAAGTTGAATATTTTAAGATACTCTGATTCTAGGTCTGCTATTTAACTTTTAGGTTTTCTTCTTTGGAAGTTTTCAGATTCCTATCCCTAGTATTTTGCAGTTTCAGAATGATGTCCCTCATGTAGCTTTTTGCTCTAATGACTGTGTCAGGCACTGGATGGGGCTTGGCAGTTTAGAAAACCTATCTTTCCCTTCTGGGATGTTTTCTTCAGTCATTTCCTTGATAATTCTCTCCTCATATTCCTTCCTTCCTTTCTTCCTTCCTTCTGTATTATTATTTTGAGATTGAACCTCCTTGATTTCTTTTCTGCTTTTCTTAATATTCTCTCTGATTTGTCACCTGTCTTTTTATTCTATTTTCAGGGGTAGTTCCTCAATTTTTTCTTATTGAATTGATTACCTCTGTTCTCTCATTTTTGTTCTTTTTTCTTTCACTGAAAAATCTCTTTGGAGGCTTCTTGTTTCAAGGATATAATATATTTACTTCCCTGAAGTGTTTTAAGTGTTCTTCTGATTTCTATACTGGCTTTATCTCCACTGGTTTGCTTTTCTTCTTTCTTTTCAGCACTATATTTCATGGTGGTGGGCCCTGATAAGTTTCTGGTGATTCTCAGGCATACAATTATTTTTAAGAGTAGAAGAGTAAAAAACTAACAACTTGATTGGATGGAATTTGTTCAAGAGATTTTGTGGGGAATAGTGGAAGCAATTTTTGTTTCTTTTTAGATTTTCTAATTTTTATTTTTTACTTTAACATGTAGTAAAACTGATTTTTTCTGATGTACTGTTCTGTGATTTAAGCATGTGTGTAGATTAGTGTAACCATTAGTGTAGACACCACCACTACCACCATAATGAAGATAAAACAAAACAGTTGTTTTAATCCCAAAAAACTGCCTCAGGCTCTATCTTTGCAGCCATGTTCTCCTCTCAAGCCTAGCCCTGCCCCAGGGTATCTCTAATTCATTGTCTGTCATTATAGTTTTCCCTTCTGAATAATCATCTAAATGGAATCAGATAGCATGCAACTTTTTGAGACTGACTTCTTCTGCTATCAGATGCCTTTGGGATTTACCTAACTTGTTGTAAGAAGCAGGCTTTTATTCCTTATTATTGTTGGGTTGTATTCCATTCTATGGATGTACCACAGTGTGTTTAGTCCATTCATTTCTTTAAAGACATTTGGGTTGTTTCCAGATTGGGTGATTACAAATGGAACTGTCATAATCATTTGTGTAAGGTTTTTGTACGAACATAGATTTTTATTTATCTAGGAGTTGAATTGCTAGGTCGTATGCTAAGAGTTTGTTTAGCTTGATGAGAAAGTGCCAACCTATATTCCATAGTGGCAGTGACCACTATGGAAATTATCAGCACTTGTTATCATCACTATTTTTTAAAATTTAATTTAATTTTTAATCTTTTCATTAATTATTTTTATTAATATATAATGTATTATTTGCCCCAGGGGTACAGGTCTGTGAATCATCAGGCTTATATACTTCATAGAACTCACCATATCACGTACCCTCCCTAATGTCCATAACCCAACCACTCTCTCCATACCACCCCTCCACCCAGCAACCCTCAATTTGTTTTGTGAGATTAAGAGTCTTTTATGGTTTGTTTCCCTCCCAATCCCATCTTGTTTCATTTTTTCCCTCCCTACTCTCCAAACCCCCCACTCTGCCTCTCAAATTCCTCATATCAGAGAAAGACAATTATCATCACTATTTTTTATTTAATCATTCTAATGTGTGTGTAGTGCATCCTATCGTGATCCTTTGTCATTTTTGTGATTCGTAAATATTTCTCCCCACTCTGTAGCTTGTCTTACTCTCTTGTTTTTGTTTGTGCATTACAAATTGTATTTCACGTGACCAGTTCTCTTCTTCTTTTTTTCTCTTTCTAAATCACAGGGAAGCCTGTGTATATCAGCTGGGATCAAAACTCCCAAAAGATGGGAACTGATAATATCTAACACAACCTTTGTCAATTTTGATCTCACTGACTGCGTGGCCATCAGGACCTGTGCGGGCTGTTCCCGGGGACAGGGTAAGTTGTTTGAAGAGGTAAGACAGACACTAAAGAAGGCCAACATTCAAGTAAATCCAATAAATAGCGATAAAACCTTTGTGATTTCTTTCAGTATAAGATTGCTTCAGTAGAAACTGCTGCTCTGATCTCCTGAAAGAAATCCCAGAGGAGTCCAGGTGCTCCCAGTGTGACTCTTGTAGCCACCCCGCCCCCCCCATTCTTTCCCTATGATGGCATCTGCCATCCTCCATCTTTACAGTTCCATGTCTCTGTTGGACTCTGAGCTTCATAAAGGCAGGGACTGGGTCTCTCCTGTTCAGAGGTTTATCATTAGTATCCAGCAGCTTGGTGCCTACTGGGCAGTTTATTGATTGAATAAATGGAGTTGGGTGGATAGACATACGGGTATAAACTAACACACATGCAATCTTTCCCCAAAGAGCCAGAATTCAGTACTTTATGTTTTCAACAGCCTAAGGCTTGTTGTAGACACAAAGAGAACTGTAGGAATTCTCGTTCACTTGTTAACCACATCTCTGAGGTGGTGAGAAATACCTTGGAGGACTCATGGGCCAAGGTGAAAAGAAGTAGAGAGCAATCTAGTTGATTTGATCATTGTAAACAGCCAAACCAAGTAATTCAAGTAAATATGCTCTTGTGGTTTGAATCACCAATTTAGATAATTGTTTGTTTTTTTAATTAAATGAATAATCAGCAAGTCTCCACTTTACTTTTTTTTTTCTTCTCTTTTTTCTGTATAGGCAGAGTCAAAGATTGTTTTTATTTGGGTGGCATCTGAGTTTAAGATTATAGAAATAATCATAGGAATAAAAAATGCCTTATGGCATTCCCTTCAAATTACAATCCCTCAGTTCTTTAATAGCTTCCCTGTTTCATATCATTCATAAGACACTGAAGAAAAGCATACTATTCCTCATGACCTCGAATCTCTTCTCACTGGATGATCTTGGCTAAGTTATCTCTTTCATTTACTTAAAAACGGTCCATTCCTGGTTCTGTCTGAGGAACTGGGGCATACAAAGATGAAAAAACACATCATTCTTCCCTTGCGGGAGCTCTCAATCTAGACACAAAAATAAATGTTAGGCCAGTCACTGTAGTAAATGTGATGAGTACAATCCTAGAGGACTAAACAAGGTCAATGAAGGCAACAAGAAAGGGGTCAGGCAAGAGTTTGTAGAGGTGTCCCTTGAGCAGGGCTTTGAAAGACGAATAGAAATTTGCAAAGTGGCGTAGGCAGAGGAAAGTTTCTAGGAATTAGGAACAACATACGCAAAAATTGAAATTCCAGTAGGACCAAATGGTAGAGTGGTGGGTGGTTGTGGTAGTTGGTAAACTATAGAAATTGCAAGGGATGGAATCCTGGAGTCTGGAATGCATGGCTTAACTCACTGCATGGACTCTACTGGGATCTGGAATGAAAATATCAAGGCCACTAATTATTTGTATCTTACCTTTTTATTTTCCTCTTAGGTATATTTTATAATGTACATGACACAGAAATATAATAGCATATGTTCTGAGGTCCTGTGTATACTCAGTTGTTACATTTTAATGATGGGGGTGTGGGAATTAGAAGGCCTGGGCAGCTGGACCAGCAGCAGTATTGATGAATCGCAGGTAGGCAAGGTGAGAGAAAGACTGAGAACAGTGTAATCCTACCGCAAATACTTAAAAGGGGTGCTACAATTGCTATTCCCCCACATGGTTGATTGAATGTTGCTTTTGAGGGTGACCGCCATCCATGGTTCCAAACAGTGCCAAATGTCTTCTAGAGGGCAAACCTACCCTGGCTGAGATTCACTGCCCTAGAATAAGGCTTCATGAAGGCAATGCCAATCCTGCCCTTGTTTCCCTCCATGTCCCTAGCACACACCACAGAGCCTGGCACACAGCAAACACTCATGATTTTTTCCCTTGAATAAATAACCAAGGGCATCGTAACTGTGTATATATGCAGTATAAAGTACTGAAAACATTCCAATGAATTCAGCTGTCATTTGTTATAATAGTGTTTTGTGCCATGTGTAACGATCTTTCCGTTTTCCAATTTATAGGTGGATTTACTGTGAAGACCAACCAACTGAAATTTATAAACTCTCCAAACTTAGTAGCATTTCCATTTCCTCATGCAGCAATTTTGGAAGACTTGGATGGGTCTCTGTCTGGGAAAAACAGAAGTCATATTCTTGCTTCTATGGAAACCCTTCCAGCTTCTTGTTTGGTCAATGAAAGCTTCAGTCAGATTGTTCATGGCAGCATCTGTGGGGAAGATGTTCTCTTTCATCGAATGTCTATTGGTTTGTAAGTTGACTTCACCATATTTTTCAGCTTGCCAATGAGCATGCATATTTTTTGTTCAGGCTATTGGGCTTTACAGAAGGGCAACTTTTAAAGATTTTATTAGAAGTATTTAGTTCCATAAAAATGATATGGGAATATTTTTGACAGCTGTCAAATCATAAGTTTAATGGTCGTTTTAGGCTGATTCAAATGGCAGCTAACTTTCAGTATCAATGGACAAGATCCCATAGCCCATTACCTCTTTTTGACATTTTGGGCTAATGGCTGCATCTTGAAAAGACTTGTAACCAATGGAGAATTTGGGAAGTATTTAAATTAGAAGTATTATTAAAAGAATTCCAATAATGTCCATTCTTATTTATATACATGTACTCTTCCCAAGCTCTTTTTAAGTGTTCAATATGCTCTGGGGAAGCAATTGCTGATGCCTTCTTATTACTTGCAAAGTTGCTCCACTCCAGTTCATTTTCCTTGTTAATTTCATGAACTATTGGATCCGTACAATACATTTCCTATTAATACTGGAGCAAGGAATCCTTGGTTATGCTAGTCAAACCACCATTAAGTCAGGAGCTAGGCTGTTTATAATGCATGATAGGATTGCTTCTGCCCTCTTTAATTTCCAGGTAATGATTGCTGAGTGTCTAGGGTTCTATCTTTTACCTATTTCAAATGCATTGCATATCTTTAGCCACACTTCTTTCCTTCCATTGTTTCAAGTGTCCTAACCGCATGAATATTATGTCAAATGGTTCAGCCAGACTATGATGGCATCTTATTTAACCAGGTAAACGCCACGGTAAGTCAATGGGATTGGACTGTGCGAAGTCTGCATTTTGATTGCATGTAGAATCAATCTTTTTTAGATTCTTTTTTAGAAGAATTCTTTTTTAGAAGCCATAGCAATACACTCTGGCATTGACTAGTCTGAAAACTTTCCACTTTTGCTTTCTCAACTGTTTATTCTTCTTCCAGATGTTAAGGGGCCTAATTCTAGTGAGCAAAATAACAATGTGGAGAGAGGTTTTCATTTCTAATCATTTTCCACTGTGCACAGTATCCTTTTTGTTTTCAATATCAGGGATTCATCATGAGTATTACTGTTATTTTAGTGATTTTACCAAAGATGTTGTTAATGAATCTCTGAGACTTATAGAAGTTAGTGATTTGTTTCTTAGATACTTTTTTTTTTCAAATGGGGGAAAATTTAAATAGATCTGTGTCATTAAAAAGCATACATGATATGCTTGTGTATTTACTCCTCTGTGTTCTTGATACTCCTTTTTTATGCCCTACTTTGAGAGCTAGAGTCTGTCTCTTAGAAAATGACTTAGCAGGGGACTAGGAGGCATAGGCTTCCAGGTATAGAATGAGTAAATTATGGGAATAAAAGGTACAGCACAGGGAACATTGTCAGTGGTATTCTGATAGCATTGTATGATGGCAGATGGGAGCTGTGCTCATGGTGAAAATAACGTATGGAGTTGTCAAATCACTATGTTATACATTTGAAACTAATGTAACATTGTACACCAGCTCTACTTAAATAAAAAGAAATTAAAATTAAAAATGAAAGGTAATTAGTGATGTGGTGGTAAAAGGCTCTGCAGATGTAACCTTGTCAAAGCATCTGTTCTTGGAGAACTTCAGAACTGGATACTTACGTGCTTACCTTAGCAGTAGGTTATGATCCCTGGACTCAGGGACTGACAAGGTAAAAATAATAATAGTCCTTATATAATATTGTGAGGAGATTCAAAGGGGTCCTATTAGGATGAAAGACTTGCCTTGGTTTGGCTGGCATTTTCCTGGCTTTAAGATAGAAAATCTCATGTCCCAGCCTTGAGGAAACCAGGATGGCTGGCCACCCTACTCCCTACACTTCTATTTTAAAAACTTCAGGTGGACCTACAGGTCTATGGACAAATGCCCAGCTACCCCAAAATAATCCTCAGGGAAGTTGCCACACACTCCCAATGATAAGTCTCTTGGCACTAGCATCTTTACCTCTAGGAAAAGGTGACGGATTCGATGATCCCTTGGGCCTTGCTAGTAAGAGTGTATGAGCATTATGGGGGAGCTCCTTCGATGTGGGGCATCTCAGACTCCACCCCAGACTTCCTGAATCAGAATCTCTAGGTGACTGATATTCACGTTTTAGAAGCACTGCTCTAATATCCTTTCAATTTTATTTTTCTATGATTCTATCTCTAGCTCTTTGTGCTCAGTGACTTGATCTCTGTCCCAGAGCATTATAACCTCATTAGGAACATGTCAGAGCTAATGAGCAATTTGAATTCAGCATAGATACAAACTTTGCTGCATTTCATGGAGAAAGGATTAATTTGTTGTGCTATTTGCCCTGGAGCAAGCACCCTAAGAGTTGATTTACAAAGCTCCCACAGTCATGGTCTTTGGGGTTGTGTGTTGATGGAGATCGGATATGGCGCAAGCACCCTGCTGTCTTCACTTTCAGCTCTTACCTCCCTCCCCCAGCACGAGGCCCCCCAAGGGCAGGGTGTGAGGCCTCACAAAGCTGCATAAACAAGGCATCTGTTACCCCCTTTGCTAAAAACCAAGTGGCTAGAGTGAGATTTCTTTCTGGGAGAGCCCCCGCTATGGTCCAATTTCACTGTGAGTTCTTTGTTTGACACTGGAGACCTTCTGTATCTGTCCCTCAGTACCTTATTTAGGTCTGATGTGTACCCATATTTTTGGCATTGCCTGTTTATAGCTTCCTTCTGACTCCAACTATAATAGTTGGAGTATTCGAAGTTGGGTAATAATATTTAATACTTAGGTGAAGAAAAAATTCCCGTCTTCTGCAAGACAGAGTCTAGTTCATGTTCTGTTTTAAAATGGCAATGTGCTTGATCCATATGAGTGCTGTTTATCTTCTCTCTCTCACTCAGCCATGGTAAAAACATTTTCTTCCTGTAGGAGCCACAGGTATTCCTCACAGTGTTCTCGTCCCAGCTCCTGTTACTACAAGTCTCATTCTCCTGACTCTATCTTTCCCGATAAGGCGGGGGTGGTGTTAGTCCTATTGTGTAAGTCAGGACCTCATTTCAGAAAAATATGCCCATGACCGTATTTCTCCAGAGATCCCATAATGACAACATGCTTCACATAATTCATTGATTTATGGATTTCCCCCAAATTTAGATAGATATCTTCTTCTGTATAGGAATAATTACATGAAACAAAGATAATATTACCAAGAGTTTGTTGTGTCTCCTTCTGTGTCTCCTTTATAGGCTCTTCTCCCTGTCTCTTGAATGCTAATGTTGGGGCACCTGGCTGGCTCAGTTGGTAAAATGTGTGACTCTTGATCTCGGGGTTGTGAGTTCAAGCCTTACATTGGGTGCAGAGATTGCCTGAAAAAATAAATTAAATACTAGCATTCCTTAGGGTTCTGTGAAGCACTTTCCTTTACTCTCAAGTCATACTCTTCCCAGATGATCAGGGTTATTCCACCACGTCAGTTAACATACAGTGATGCTTCCAGATTTGTTTGTTCTAGTTTATACCGTGCTCCTAAATTCCAGACCCATTTATCCAATTGCCCTTAGGATCTGCACTGTCCAATATTGTAGCCACTAGCCACATGTAGCTACCAAGCACTTAAAATGTGGCTAGTCCCAACTGAGATGTGTTAAAGTATCAATTATACTCCATATTTCTCTGATGTGGCAGGAAAAAGAATGATATATCTCAATAACTCATTTATTTTGATTATGTTGAAGGAGTAATATTTTGGAAATATTGGATTAAATATATTACTACAATTAATTTCACCTCTTTTATTTTACTTTTTTAATGTGGCTACTATAAAATTTAAGCTAACACCTGTGGCTTGCCTTTGTGACTTGATTATATTTCTACTGAGCAGCAATGTTTTCCACTAGCATGTATACTTGCCACCTCAAACTTGACTTGTCAAATCTGAATTTAAGTTCTTTATCCATAGGCTGTTGCTGTCTGGGTGTTGAGAATTCCCAGATGTTCAGGTGAATGCTTCAGTTATCAAAACCAGAACCATGAAGTCACTCTTGACTGATTTACCTTATTTTCCACATATATCACCGACCAAGTCCTGTCTATTTTCTCTCATAAAATTAAAAAAAAAAACAAAACAACTTTGCATCTTTCTACTTCTCTCCTTCCCATCTTCCTCTCTCTAGTCCTCTCACCTGTGGGACCACAATAGCCTCTTAGCTGGCTGCCTTGCTGTGACTTCATCCTTGAGCTTTGTGAATGTAGATCTTGACTTGCTATGAACTCCTTCCCTTGCTTGGAACTTTTTAAGAGTTTCCAGTGCCTCCCAAAGAGAGGCATATTCTTCATGTCTCGCAGGTCCTCCATGACCTGCTCCCTGTTTACAGTTGCAACCTCATTACTCAGTACTCTCCCCTCCCTTCCCTGCATCCCATTTCTCAGCCATGTTCAACTTCTCTGTGCCTTTCCGTTCATAAGGCTCAGTTTCCATGAGCTCAGCATGAAGATCATTTTCTCGGGTAAGCTTCCCTGAGTTTCCTGCATAGGTTCTGGAAGCCCTGCTGTGTGCCAGCTCTCTACATATTTGCTCTACCCAATACTCAAAGCTCCAGTATAGCTCTATAAATTGTCCATCTCTTGTAGGTGGTAAGCAGAGCCAGGGTGGGGTGTATTCATTTGTTTGTTTGATTCACAGTACCCAATATTGAACACTTAGCAACTCAATAAAATTAGTGTTTATAAATGAATATAATTAAAAGAATTGTGGACTCCCCCAGATTTTCCTCTCATGTTCTTTCTGTCCATTTCTCTGTTAGGACATATTTGTGTGGAGTTCATGGCACTCCACGTTTGTTTAGAAGACCCAAGATTGAGATAGTATCCTGGCTTTATTTCTAAAATTCCTAGGGACATGTGATACGTAAGAAGGTTCTTTTATAGTATCCTCTGAGCTTTTGCTTCCTGAGGCTCCCGGTTGACCAGATGATGTATTCCAATAGCTGACTCCTTCACTCCGCCCCATCCCACCCCTACTGAATTGGCAGTTTGTCTGCATTCACTGTTGTTTTCTTTCCCTGGTGGTTTCGAATGGACCAGTTGTGATGGGAGAGAATGAGAACTCAACCCTCACCATTACCGTCTGGGAATTATTATTATTATTGTCATTATTAGTACTAGCAGTAGTAGTTTAGAACACTCTGTAGGTATTTCAGTTGCTTAGACTTATTCAAGTATCAATAAATCAAACCCTGTCTCTCTTAGATTGTTGGCTATATTGAGCATGGGAGAAATGAAAAGTTTATAAGATGTTGTAGGTTGGCCACCCAGTCCCTCCAAGTTTCTAGGATGTACATAAAATAGTCAGGACACATGCATATATTTGAAATTATTTTTCAAAGACTAAAGAATAAAGAAATAAGTAAGAATTATTTGTGGGTACCGGTTATAACCCCCTTTTCCTAAGGGGTGTTTTTCTGGACAAGTTGCATCATCTTATTTATTTATTTATTTTTGCTTCAGTTCTCACATCAATAAAATGGACATAATGGTATTTATCTCACAAGGTCATTGTCTGGCATATAGTGAGTACTTAATAAATGTTGTCTTTAAAAAGTCTTTATTTTACAGCTGTGATTTATAAAACAACATATGAACATACTACTAATTGAATAGAATACTATAGATTTTATGTTTCTGAGGAACAAATGCCCGGTAAGGGAGTTAAGTAAGCTCAAAAGCTGCTTAATCTAATTCTTGAAAAATAAGGAATACTTCCCCATGGTCACATGACATACCCATCCAGCACCTGCCCCCCCCCGCCCCCCTACCCCCCCGCCCCCCACCCCCATGAAGCTAATCATAGAATATGGAGTCATTCAGGACAATCTTTCGTTCCTTGTGCTCTAATACCTTCTATTTCTTTCTTCCTACTTCTGGAAAAGAAAAGGTTAATGTTCTTGTTGATCACCTTGATTCTTAGATCTTGCTTAATATCCTCTCCTGTAGTGCTTGCGTTCAGTTTTTACCTATGTAACTGCTCTTAATGTGTCAGTGTTCAAAGTATGAGGCACCCCCTGCCTCTGTGAAAGCAAAAGTAAAGAAGAGTTCAAATGGAAATTTTGGCCTAGCTTTTCCTTTAATAATCGCCTAACTCTCTTTCCTAGGGATAAAGGCATAGCATCACTAATGGTATCTTTTCAGTCCTTAAAAAAAAAAGTGAGACAGGAAAATTCCAAGAAGTATTATCCATCTTGTCATCACAGGTTACAGAAGGAAAGTAGAAAAAGATCTAAATGGACCCCAGATTGAGGAATATCAACAATGTTACATGGTTATTAAATTTCATGAATAATAAAGGGCCGCAGTAGCGAGCCGGTACATGTTTAACTACTACCTCTCTAGGATTTGTAGCATTTGCCCAATTCTGTAGTGATGATATTCTTATATGACCTATTCATGGCTCCCATCGTGCTGTCACTGAACACATTGGGAAGAGCTAGTGAGTAGGTGTCATTCAGCTCCACCATAGCACCAGAGGGGATGTGTGTGTGTGTGTGAGTGTGTGTGTGTGTAGAAGGGAAGATGAGTTTCTTTCTTTTTTTTTTTTTTAAGATTTTATTTATTTATTTGACAGAGAGAGAGAGATCACAAGTAGGCAGAGAAGCAGGCAGAGGGAGAGGGGGAAGCAGGTTCCCGCTGAGCAGAGAGCCCGATGTGGGGCTTGATCTCAGGATCCTGAGATCATGACCTGAGCCAAAGGCAGAGGCTTAACCCACTGAGCCACACAGGCACCCCAGAAGATGAGTTTCTTAATCTAACTCCCTGCCTGACGCATAAAATTGTTTTTATGAGACGTAGTTGTTTGCCTTCTGAGGGCACAACTCCAATGGTGAAATTCTCATGTTCTGAGGTAGTCATTCAGATGGATTCAACAGATCAAGAGGAAGAGATACAATCATGTAAAAGGATTATCTTTTGCTTCTCTTCATGGATTCAGATATAATAATCCAGAAGTATTGTCTCAAGTGTACTGCCAAAACTATAGACATCAATTGCTTCTCTTCATGGATTCATATATAATAATCCAGAAGTATTGTCTCAAGTGTACTGCCAAAACTATAGACATCAATTGCTTCTCTTCATGGATCCAGATATAATAATCCAGAAGTATTGTCTCAAGTGTACTGCCAAAACTATAGACCCCCATCTTCGAGGAGGTGCTAAGTTGACTCTGGCACTTCTCTACAATAAATTATTGCCTTACCCAACTCTGAGCAAAGATAAACACAGAGAGAGATACCTGCTAAGTCATGGGGGAATGATGTGTGGGTGTGCCTGTCAGAAACACAAGGATTATTAAATCATATGTCTTCCTCTCTGCTTACCAGTTCTGTTTTGTACATGAATTTAAGGATGTTAGAAATTTGGGGGAAAGACTGAGTGTCGTGGCTTTCTTCCTCTTTTTAGGTGTCTTACTCAGAAGGAGAAGTATTTATAAGTGTTCCTTAATCAATAAGGGGACATAAAAATTATTGATACATAGAAAATAGTACCGGCCAGTGGCAGGTCAGAGGTAAGATCATGGTTTTCTAACAAGGACTTGTTATGAGCACATGGTATTTTAAAGGTTGTTCGAGCAAGGCTGTACCACAAAAAATTGTTGGCTGTGCTTGAGATTCTGATTCCGTCTTCTTTGTGCAGTAAAAGAGGAGAGTGACGGCAGCAAGCACTAATATTCTGGAGATGTAACAGCATTTAAAGCTAGTTATTAGGATGTGTTTGGCTTAGGAGATATGTAATTATAAAGGGTTTATTTCACAATTGTTCTGAATAGAGAGCATTTAGAGCTCAATGCAATGTTTGTCTTAATACACAGAGATATGGACCCTCAGGAAAAGTAAGCTAATGGTAAACACAAACCAGGGAGTTAATATTTGTTCTCATTGGTATTGTTGATTGCCTAACAAATCCTTTGTGGGCAGTATGCATTCAAAAGTTCCACACAGTATATGGGCACTAAATTACATAACTGTTTATGCAACTGGTATCTTAAATTGATACTTAGGCTAAGAAGTTTTATCAAGTGATAATGTTGTATTTCTGAAGGAAAACCTCCCTTAACTAAAAACAAGCTCAGTTATTAAAAAAAAAAAAAATTAAGGCACCCTCTTGAACAGGGAAAGAAAAGGAAAGGCTTGTATCTTTTTGTCTTTTTGATTACAGAGCTCTTGTTGAGGCAGAGGGAAGGGTTAACATTTAAAATGGACTGGTTGCCTCCTGATTTCTTGCCCATAAAGCCATGAGAAGTTCAGGGAGAGACTTCTTCCCCTAGTAATGAAGCTCTCTGCTGCTAATGGCCCATGCAGACTCCCTTGGCTCCTCCAAATTAGAAATACTTTTGTGCTCCTTTGCTTCATTAACAGTAAAGAGAGGGAGATTGGTGGCTATTTAGGGCACAGGGAAATTGGTGGCTATTTAGGGCAAGCGAAAATTGTAGTCATTATGGTTGGTAAATTCTCTTCATGGTGTTCTTTGAGACTTGATGTTCTTTTGTACTTTTCAGAAGAGCCCACCATTGTCACTGCTGGCAGTTGGCCTAGAAGGAGAAGAGTTGATTTGACTTTGGATTTTTGGCCCTCGGTGATGGTCAGCACAAGGCATCTTGCCTACGAGGACATGGGTCTTTTACATTTTAATTTTCTTTCCAGAATGCACATTTTCCACTACCAGCTATAATGAAGGCCTCTTTGATAACCTCCTTCTCTACTGGGATTGAATTACACAAAGCTGGTGCTGCACATGAAGACCTGTAAAATTGCATCCCACATAAACCTTAGTTGACATGGGTAGGATGGCTTGATAGGGTCAGGGCAATGCATGCAGAACAAAGAGGAAGGATAAGTTAGGATCATAATGTGCTATGGTGGGTCTCTGGTTGATCGGGGGTTAACATCAGATTGCTGGATTCTGCTTGGAAGATGAAGGGCTTCAAAAGGAAGATAACGATAGTCTCAGAGACTAATAGAACTGAATGAATGTTAACATTTGGTGGTTTTACAATATAAGAAGAGGGGGTCATTTTATAAGAGCTTTTAGGAACTGAGGCTTATGGTCTGAAAAAATGGCTCCTTCAGTAATTGAAGTCAACAATCCATAGAAACTGAACCCAGGAGAATTTGTACCCTAAAAATTGATTTATAAGCTGATAGAAATTTGAGAAATAGTGAAGTCTAGTCAAAATGACCCGGAGGATTCTTGGGGCCACACTGATGAAATTAAGGAGCATTTCTGGAACTATCTATCCAGTTGATTGTATTGTGACATACTGAGGTAATATTTTCATAGTTTTCAAGATGGCATGTATGATATCTTAAAAGAGTGACAGATTGCTAAGGCAACATAAGTGACAAAATATAGGTTGGAGGAAAAAAATGTAAATAGATGGATTTGAACACATCTTTTGGTCTATATTTAAAAAAAATTTGAAAGTGGTTTAATTGAGAACACTTCATAGGGATAAAAAAACAGTTCATAAGGAAACCTTAGCATTTTTTAAATTTTAATTTTTTCCTTAGCATTTTTTAAACCAGGGCTCATTAGTAGTGTAGATTGCTTATATGTGTCCAGGAGAGGTTTTCTGACCTTTATATATAAATGTTGAAGTCTTCATGACAAATATCCTATTGATATGGTGGTTGGCTGTATCAGGCTGATAACTTATGATCGAATTGGTTGTCTTCTTCAATTGATGTTTATAAGAAATCTCCTGACCCTCATGTGGGTTTTCCACATAGACTCCCTGTTGGGGAAAAACATCTCCAAGTATGAGTTTGGAGTGTATTCATCCATTTTGACACTCATTCATTCAACAAATAGTTACAATTACCTGCTATGCAAAAGGCAGCTCTATTTCTTACTGTGAATTTTTAAATGGGAATTTTGATTTATCTATGAGTCTCTCCTGGATTTAGTTCTTGTGATTCATTTTCCAGGGCCCATATATTTCTGTGGAAACTGATAGAATACACTTTCAGGATCTGAAATACTCATTCTCTGAACTTTGAGGAGTCCCACTTTACGTACTGATCGGGATACCTAACGCTAGCCAACCCATTGACCTCTTTGGTATTTCTTGGTTCCAAATTTATCTTTTTTTAACATGTTTGTTTTGCACTTATTTCTCAGAAGGCTAATTTTAAAATTTATCAGTTGGGCCAAATTGTGCTGGATCATCTCCTGGGACTCTGGGACGTGTGGTTTTAGTTGGAGGAAAAGGGAGCCATGATGATTGAGGACAAATGGATAGAAAATACAAGGAAGAAAATTTCTCTTTCTAAAGATTGTCTAAAAATTCAACTGTAAAAATAAGCTCCATAAATGTAATGGTCTTCTGTGTGAGAAGCATCCCATAACTGGGGGAAGAGACAGGCTAAAATGTGGAGGAAATTCCTATAGTGGATGGAATTTGGAATAGATAAACTTCATGTCCATCTGACTCTAAGAATATGAGGATTGTTCTTTAGTTCCTCTGTAAATCCTGATACACATATGAAAAACGCAAAAGTATCCCAAGCCCAATTAGAGAAAGTATCCTATCCCAGAGTTTCTAAAGTTTAAGTTAATGTCGCATCAAGAAATCTGGGAAAAGAATAGGCTTTTTTTTTTCTTTAATTCCCAAATGACCTGAAGATTTTTTCATTCCTTTCATTTTATTAATTAATGAATGGAAGAAATGCATGTATTCTTACAAGAGGCATGTATCAAATACTGTATTTGTACCAAGGGTTTTGAGTGTGTGTTAAATGACCAAATATCATGGATAAACTGTAAACATTAAAATAAATAGTACAGAATGGCAAATCTGGCATATCTGAGGTTTGTTCCCTTTTTTTGTTTTTTTTTAAAAGATTTATTTATTTATTTGAGAAAGAGAGAATGTGTGAGTTGGGGGAGGTGCAGAGGGAGAGAATCTCAAGCAGACTCCCTACCGAGCACAGAAACCAATTCTGGGCTAGATCTCAGGACTCATGAGATCATGACCTGAGACAAAACCCAGAGTCAGATGCTTAACCTACTGAGCCACCCAGGCACCCCCTGAGGTTTGTTCTTAAATGAGCTGTGGATAGATGTTAACTGGGCTTGGTATGGTTACTGAATTTTCTCTACGTTTCACAGTTTTACATGTATGTAAGATACATACTATTTACCTCTATTTTTTGAAAAAGGAAATGAAAGCTTAAAGAGGGTCAGTAATTTACCCAAATGCATCCACCTCGTGTATGTAGATAGATTTCCAGTTTTTGCCCATCTGACCATAGTACCCAAGAATTTCATGCTAAAAACCATTTCCTTTTTTATAAAATGCACTGGATTGTAAATTGGCTTTGGATATGCTCATGCCACACCTCACTTTGAAAACCCAACATCCTCCTTCCTCTCATTTCCCTCTACTTCGAGAATTTAATTATCTGCCTGCAGCAAAATGCCACAGTTAAAGATTCTCAGGAAAACCAAACCAAAGGGGGAAAGACAGTCATAATGTGTATTGATTTTTTTTTGTCTTTTTTTTCCTGTCCATTCTGACTTTCTTTTAGGGTCTTAGCATGTGGCTAAATCCATTTGTTCTAGTGAAGTCTTAAAAATCACTTTCTGGGGTGGGTTATGTAATTTGTGGAAATTAATACATTCAAGTTCTGTCCTATGACATTCACACCATGCTTTTGTCATTCTCTGCCTCAGTTTCCTCATTTGCTAAAATGCACTTCTAGAAATGTGTTCCATAAATGAGGAAATGGGCACCAGCTGATTGAGAGAGAGTTCATCCATTCTCTTCCTTCATAGAACAAATGTGGTAGGAGTGCCCACTGTGTGCTGTTCCTATGCCAGGGTAGAGGAGACCGGAAGGCACAAAATATTTCTAACTCAAAGATCTCACAATCTATACTAATAAACAAAAATGCTGATACCAGGTATGGTGGTAGGAGTGAGCGCTGGGTGGGAGAGGAGCCAGGTTACCTCTTCATTCTAGGGAAGGCCGCTGAAGCCATTTCTGCCTGACTGTTGAGGGAGGGCTTCTGAAAGTCTAGACATATTAGCTTCTTGGTGTCAGTCTTTGCTTCCCATAATAAGTTTTCTGATGTTGATAAAATTGGTCTATGGCAAAATTCCAGACATGGACATTTCTTTATTAAAATAGTAGTAGATAGTCCTGGCCTGTATGAACTCGTTAAGATGGCATTTATCAGTGGTCTCAGATCTGAGGGTTACTACCTTCAACCCACCAGATCAGTGGAATGACAAATGATCCAATGACATCTTACCAACTGGGCTGCTTGACCCACACAGTGATTGCTAAAACCTCTATAGACATACAGACAAGATGGCCCAAGACATACATGGAAAGAAGAGAAGATGACTTACCATGGATGGCAGAGGAGTGGATTAGATCCAGGATGGACAAATAACTTACCACCCATTTTTTTTCTTTTTAAATCACCCTAGAGCTAATGCTCCAGATGTTTCTTATGATTTAACCATGACTGACAGCAGAAATAAGACAACCACTGTCAATTATGTACATGACACACTGTCTAACCTTTATGGCTGGATGGCTCTGCTCTTGGATCAAGAGACTTACTTACTGCAGTTTGACACCCCTTGGATCAACAGCTCTCTGCAGGTAACCCCAGGAATTCATTCACAACTATGATCTTTTCCCCAGGAGCTCTTATCTTTCCACCTGTGAAATAGCAATTTGCAGGAATTAGCACCTTCTGGTGCTGATAAAGAAAACTGCCACAATGTTTTGGCCCGACGAATGTATCTGAATATAAGATATGATGTTTATTTTAATTTTTTTAACTTGAAAATTTTAGACTGTTTGAATCTTGTTTTGAATAACACAGTGGTTCTGCCTGAAATTTTAATTTACTAATACAATGAAAAATACCTTCTAAGCATTCTATAGAATTACATTATTAGACTGTGGGTTAAGGACCAACTTACCCCTTAGAAAAGTGTTTGTAGCCAGAAAAAAGGTCTTAACAAATCATTTTTACATTGCATACTGCCACCTTGTGGTCAAAGATTAACTTGCAAATAAAGGTCTGGACCTTCATTGGAGTTGGTTGAAGGAGTCGAATGGTTAGGGGCTGTGAAGATAGGAACAGCCATGTGGAAAGTGGGTGCATTTTCTGGGGAAAAAAAAAAAAAGACAAGCCAGTGGATTTCTTCAAGCTTCTCCTTTTCCTTTTAACTCGTTTCTTTCTTCCTTCACATTTTCCTTAAAGTCATGTGAGCGGGTCTTAAGTGTGATATAGTTCCAAGGCAGAAGCTCCCTTGACCCTCTCAACTACCCTTCTCAGAAAGGAGAGTTCTTTCCTTCCCTTGAGGTTCCTATGAGAATTTGGGGGAATTTTTGTAAGGTGAAGTCATCAGAATGATGACAGTAGAGGTGGAGACCTTAGTGTCTGCCTTGGCTCAGTACTCCCCTGCTTTGTGGTGTGGGGCAAGTTACTGAACTTCCGCCTGCCTCAGCTTCCTTGTCTGTAAAATTGGGGCAGTAATAGTAACAATCACAAGGAGTCTTTGGAGGATGGATGCTTCGATATGAATAGAACTTGGGCATGTAACCAATGCTCCAACAGTGCTGCTATTACTGTTACAAGTGGATGGACCTCCTGTCATTGCCTGCCTCTTTGAATTATGGGAAAAAATGGAAAAAGAATTTTAGATCTGGCTCTGGCCCTCCTAGCTGCTTGAACTGGGACAAGTCAACTTACTCGTCTGGGTTTTCTCCTCTGTTACTTGAGGTTGTTAAACAAGAGAAACCAATGGAGTCTTTGAGTCCTCACATTCTATGATTCTGGAAGTGTGGTTATGAATTTATCAGGGAGTGGATTTAGTAAGCCCATTTCCTGCAAGAAGAGTAGTCTGGTGTGGACTGCCATATTTCTAAAGTACTCCATCTACATTCTTTGTAGCTCTTTTCTGGCAAAAGCTTTCTTTACTCAATGAGAATTATTGTTTTGTTCTCTCACTTCAAGTACTCAGCAACGTTTGGCAGCTTTATTCCTGGGAACTACCTCCTGCTGGTGCACACGGTCCTGTGGCCTTACCCTGACATCCTCATAAGGTGTGGGAATCAGGTGGGGCGGTCCCTTCCATCTCTGCCATCACCCGGTTGGGACCAAGGTTGTGACTGGTTCTTCAATACCCACTTGAGGCAACTCACCTATCTGGGTAAGTATAATTGGATGAGAAACTTGAGTAGTTGGAAGCCACCATTCACTCTTTCCAAACATTTGTGCTATGAAGTGGTGAGGACCTGAAGGGGAGAGGTGTGTTTACGGTTAAATGGTTGGGCTCTGAAATCAGACTGCCTGGGCAGTTGTCCTGAGTTCCTTGTAACTCTCCCTTGTGCCAGCCATATGTTGCCTGAGCCTGATCCACACTGGAGCCCTGCAATTATGAAATTTTAATAATACTGGAGAGGAGAATATGGTAATTCCCTGGTATTGCTGAGTCTTTGCCAAATGGATTGTTTTATATTTTATTTGCACTGAATGGTACCATTCAAATTTTATTTCTGACTTGATCAACCACAATTGAAACCTAAAATTGTAAAAACTCAGGATGGACAGAGATCCTGAGACTGTTTTTGCTGCTAGAGCCAAATGCAGCTATTAGGTAAAAAACCAAGAGGTGTCATTAACTCTGACTGCTCACTTGATATATATTCTAGAACAAAATTTTAATTTCAAATTGTTCTCCTATTACTTGGCCTGCTTGTGAAGAGCCTGTCTTGCCCATTGGTCTGATTTCGTTCATGAACTGCAACCTGACTTAAATGGCTGCATGAGCTAAGCATGGTAAAGGAACATTTGTCACATAAAGAAAAAAAATCGAGTCATACAGCTACAGATTTTCCTCCCCTTTGTTATCATTATTTATTGAATTAATAGCAAGTTATACTCTTTATACTTTATACTATTTACACACATATATGGTAGAAATGCATATCTATCTAAATTTGTGTATTTATATATATATATGTACATCTGTAGGTATAGATGAGCATATATATATATATGATATAGATGCACTTTTCAGTATACAACATTTTTATTAGGCAGATAGCCTTTATTAATTGAAATCATTCTTTGTATCAGAATGCCCTACAATCTCTGCCTTTAGATAAGAGGAGTTGGAAAAGGACCAGGAAATCAGAGGGTTGGTTGGCTGTTTAATGAACTTGGAGACCCTTCTTCCTTAAGACCATTCCCAGTGCTCCATGTACTGGCTTCTGAGGTAATTTGTGTCTCCAGTATCTGAGTGAATGGGGTAGGTGGGTGGCTCATTCCTGGACTGGTACGGTGAGGATGTGAGGATTCAGGGGAAACTGAGGCTTGCACTGCTCCTCGATGGTAGTGTCCCATGCAGTTGTGTTGGACTGGGTAGATTTGGTTATGATTTTGGATATCCTCTGTGTCAGGTTTACAACATCACTGGGAAGGCTCATAATGTCGTTATGATAGTGAGGTTGTTGCAGTGGGTACCCCAACTGGACCCCAGCCGTTGAGTTCTAGCTCTCTGCCCTGCATTCTACATATTGATTAGTTTGTTACTTTCACTTAATTGTTTTTTTTTTTTGACCATGTGACTTTATAAATTTGCTACTAAGGTAATTTACATAAAATACATTTATTCTAAGAAAAGAACATAAGTCAAGACCTCACAATCTATGTGGACATAGTCCTGAGATTAAAAAAAAAAAATGGGGAGAGCTGTGTATACAGAAGTTTCATTTTTATCATAGGGAGACTGCTTGACCTGTTTCAGAGCCATTGACTTTCCTGCCAGACTTTCAGGGATGGGGGATGGAGAGACTCTTCTCCTATTACTGGCTGGCTTTTTGTTCAGAGTGTCGCTTCACTGGTAATTGGCTGTGTTTCATTAATTTGTTGACCACTTCTAAGTGGACCGTCTTTTTTGTATTGTTTGTTTGCAACCTTACCACATCCCCCAGGATAGGAAGTATCAAACAAAATCACAATTAACTCTGTTTCCTCCATTTGGCTACTTTGTGTGGGATTGAAGATACTTGACTAATCTTAGACCCAGCTGAGGAGGAAAAAAAAAATCAGAACCCAGGCATTCTAGCTCCTGGCTCTGGATCTCCCCACTAGAGTGTGCTGCCCACTAAATAATCATTGATCACTGACCAAATTGGGTGTGTGTGTGAGGGGGATGCTAGGTAGGGTTGTGAGAGAAAACTTCTCACTGATCCCCAGCGACAAAGAAAAAAATCCTATACATATAATATGTTTTGAGAGTATTCCTCTTCTCTACCAAAGCAAGTTTTGACTTTTTTGTTTGTTTCTTTGTTTAGCAAATGTCATTCTGGGATGCAGGTTCTTTTGGGAAGCTCATGGCCAGAGCTTAAGGTTTAGGTTTTAATCGGAGGCTGGCTGGCTTTTTCACCTGAGGCATGGAATTATAAATGTTCCATGCCTCAATGGCTTCATCTCTACCACAAGGTTAAGAATACCTACTTATCTCGGAACTGTGGTACAAAACCCTGAAATATCTTCAAATGGGATTAGTATGCCCTGTTACTTTATTGCACGGATTCCCAGTAGATTATTTCTCTAGATCTGTTGTTTTTGCCCCCTCAGAAGATGAACAACGTCACATGCCTTGAACTTAACGTGCATGTTCTAACCTTTCCAAAAGGGTCTCCTTCTATTTTCCTTGACTGGATTTTGTAAGATATCCGAGATTCGTGATAACATGACATATATGATACATGGTTTCCATGACCGAAATGTAATACTACTGAAGCAATTGTTGCCCACAGAATAAGATCACCTCGCTCATTAAAAAATATCTTTTAAGGAGATTGGTTCAGGTTGCCTTTTGGAAGCCCCTGAGAATTTTGCCTAAGAAGCCACCAGCAGAGCCGACCACAGCTAAGGACTCCTGTGCTCTCCTTTGACCCAGGAGGAGTAGCGTTTGATGTGAGAAGTGATTACGAGTGCCAGTTCCACCCTGTAACTTTCTATGCCATGCTGGGGAATGGGCAAGACTGCAGGACAAGTGTTCTTTTATATTTTCTGAGTCGGAGTCAAATCCAGCGAGCCCATTTTTCTGTTTACGCAATTCGATTAACTGGTGGCGGCTTCTGCCTCTGCCATCCCCACTCACTGCCTCTTTCCCTGCTGGGTTGTTTTTTTTTTTTTTTTCCAGGGATGTTTCAGTTCATGGTTAACTATTTTTATTTTTTAGTTACATTAACGCTATGAAATAATTAGTCAGCTAATTAATCTGGTTTACAAGCTTTGTAGGATTCTTCAGCTGTCAGTCAGGCCCAGGCCTGAGGCCTACATCTAGTCTCAGCTCTCTTGCCCATGTGATTCCTGTTGCCATGGCTACTGGCTACATCTGCTGACACCCCACTCTCTATTTATTGCTTAATTAAGAATTTCACGCTCAGCCCTTATCTGCCTCTAAGAACAAGCGCACACTGTTAAGAAATTCCAAATTTAGGCCCAGGCACAAGGAAAGCCTTTCTTGCAGGCTTGGCTGGATGGAGCCTCTCTAACGATCTTCTCGGCATCCCAGCCGCCACCCTTCAATCAAAAATCATTAAATGGGGCAGAGATAATGAGCATGTAGCATATCAAAAGAAGGATGTTTGCTTGGTCCAAAGGAGGAAAAGCTGCTGGGCCCCATGCACAGCCCCACTTCAAAGGGAGATGAGACCCCCTCATCACTGGGGCCTGATAAAGCCTCATTTGTTCTGGGCTTGACTTATGAAAAAGGTCTGGTGTGTCCGGGTCCCGTCTCACAGACGCGGGATCCCCCCACCTCTTGCCTCCACTTCCAACGGCCCCCTCCCTGGACGTCCGCACGCACGCTCGTGTGTCAGCACTCAGGCAGCTGGGTCCCCCAAAGCATCAGGCGGAGCGTATAATCACTGACTCTCCCCTCACAATGGCCACTTGTAGGGGGGTGGCTGGGAGGAGGTCTTCATCACAATAGGAACACAATTATTGCAGCTGCCAGTGAGGGCTCTGCTCCTTCCTGTAGGAAGATAATAGGACTTGCCCAACACAGGAGGAGAAGGTTGGGGAGGGGGACGGTGATGGGGGTTGATGGGGTGGAGGAAACAATCTTGAGTTGATTATTCATATTCTGACTCTTGGAAGCCCGATGGGGAGCCAGTGGGGTTCCAGCAGCTGCTCGTGCACAGTCCTCCCCTAATAATTGTACATTCTGTCAGGGGTCAACTTACTTTTGACCCTGTCCTTTTATATCGGGAAAAGGCTCTTGAGGGCAAACTGTTGGGCTGTGGCAGGGGGCATTAAACACCCAAGCCCCTTCCCCGAGCTTTCTCCTTCACCCAACCAGCAGCCGGTGATAAATTCATGTCAGATGCCGGGCCATTCATGGTTGCCCTCCCGGGTTCACACTGCCCCGCTCGCACTGTGGAGACGCGGCCAAGCCGGGATATTGTGCGAGGCGGCAGCTGAGGGAACGCCTGCGAGGCGCGGAGGCTCCTGCCCACCACCTTCTTGTGATCCGACTGGGGGTAAAAAAGACGCGTCTAGCCAGGCTGGCCAGTGCCTGTCTCCAAATGGCCCCGTCACCAAGATAAAGGCAGGCTGTTTGGCCAGAAGCCGGGGCCGTCTTCCACGAGGGCAAGAGGGCCATAGATAGAGGGACAGATGGACTTCATTGTCTGCAAGAAGTCAGGTCGCGTCACACAGAAGGCCCGGAAAAGATGCTGTTAACCTGGGACATCCTGGGAACAAGGAGCTCTTTCCTGAGTTTGCCGCCAGGAGCTCTCAGGTCCTGCCTGCGGGTTCTCTTTTTCTCCAAAGCGCTCAGGGCATGGAGTCAAGGCAGGCTGCTGCCTCCAGCCTTCTGACGTTCGGCTGGTCCAGAAGACCCGGTCAGCTACTCGGGGAAGGAATTCTGCTAGCATCTGTGCAGGAGAGAGGACTCAACCGGCTGCCCCGAGCATTCGGGGAGGGTTTGATAAGAAGAGCAGAATCATAATCCTTCGAAACTCTGCCGCCATTCCCATGCTGAGGCCCTCTAAGGCAATCCATAGCATTCTAGTTAATAAATTAATTTACATTCTTATAGAAAACTCGTTCCCCAAAGATCCCCAAGGATTTTTGTCAGGAATATAGAGGATTGACTTTGGGGAACTGCGCTAAACTTTATGGCAAAGATAGAATGGAACAGGAACTGGCGATGGGAAAAAGAATTGTACCTCTTGGTGGCAAGCAATTTCTCTCCCGCAAGGAAAAGGAAGGAAATAAAGAAGAAAGGGAAAGAAGGAAGGAAGGAAAACTTAGAAGTCAGGATCAAATATTTTTTCTAGGAAGCACCCTGCTTAAGGAGGTAATTCTGAATGATGTTGACGCCGACCCTACTTCATGTAGAGCATTAGGGGGTACAACCAGCATTCAGACTCAGCCTTTCTGACCTTCGCTCAGTACTTTTTCTAGTATACTGGTGTTTTGGCTTGCTTAAATCCAAATGTATATACCCTTGTAAAAACCCTTATGTATATACCCTTGTAAACCAGTTCTTCTTCCTTCCATTTATGGAAAAAACTTGGGCTTATTGAAGGCTCTGTGCTTCCTAAACTTTAGATATTTGAATACCAGCTTTACCCCTTATCACCTGCTATGCCTCCTGTTCTATTATTTACCTAAGATTTTTCTTAAATCAATTCCCACGGCATCTTATTTTTAAAACCTAACTTCTTTGTAAGCAATAATATCCATAAAATCATGGGTTTAATGACCTAGTTGCTTTTTCTAAAATACATTAGCATCCATAGCTATAAAAATAAAGCATTAATGGCACTAAAATCATCACCTCCCAGTGTATATGTTGGGAATAAAACGTGGTCTGCAAGGTTTTGGTGTAGTTGATGAAAAGTAAGAAGTGTGAACTCAGGGATCTCTCTTTTTTTTAAAATCTGGATCTCTTTCCTCACTTGCTAAGAACACCTGCCCACGAGAACAAACTACATTCTCTTTGTTTGTTTTTTTGTCTCATGGTTTGTCTTCCTCTCTGATTTCTCCCCCTTTAGTTTTCCCTCCCTTGCCCTGTGGTTCTCTGTACTATTTCTTATGTTCCACATATGAATGAAACCATATGATAATTGTCTTTCTCTGCCTGATTTATTTCACTTAGCATAATGTCCTCCAGTTCCACCCATGTCAATGCTGGGTATTCATCCTTTCTGATGGCTGCGTAATATTCCATTAACAAACCACATTCTTTTTTTTTAATTGACATATAATGTATTATTAGCCCCAGGGGTACAGGTCTGTGAATCACCAGGTTTACACACTTCACAGCACTCACCATAGCACATATCTTCCCCAATGTCCATAACCCCACCACCCTCTCCCACCCCCCGCCCCCGGCAACCCTCAGTTTGTTTTGTGAGATTAAGAGTCTCTTATGGAACAAACCACATTCTTTTTTTTTTTTTTTTTAAAGATTTTATTTATTGATTTGACAGAGATCACAAGTAGACAGAGAGGCAGGCAGAGAGAGAGAGAGGGAAGCAGGCTCCCTGCCGAGCAGAGAGCCCGATGCGGGACTCGATCCCAGGACCCTGAGATCATGACCTGAGCCGAAGGCAGCGGCTTAACCCACTGAGCCACCCAGGCGCCCCAACAAACCACATTCTTGAAAGAAGTTGTAAAATTCCTCAATTTGGGGCTTTTTAAATGTGTCTCCTGGACAAACAACTGGAATGCTTGTTCCCTGGCCACTCCCTTGGAAGTTTTGGTTGTATCGATCTGCACAGATGCCCCACTTTTCACAGGAAGTGCAAGTGGGGCCAACATCCCTGAGTCAGAATAACAGTCATTACTGTTTTCTGAGTTCATTAAGAAGGTTTAATGAACTCTCAGGACTGAAGTTAATGTAGGTATAGTTGTCAGTGCCTTGAATAAATTCATAATTCTTATACCTCAAAAAAAAATTTATACCCTTCCATGAATGAATGTTAGTGAGGATACTGAAAGACTAAAAGATGATCACAGGATTTTCATGTAATGCTTCTGTGAAGGACTTTGAAAGGTCTTGTGTTACCAGGGTCAAGCTGGCTCTGTGGCTGCCGCTGCGAAGCTGGAATCGGATGGAAGTATGGCCCTGCGAATCAAGCATTACTGCCCAGGGACTGGCTGACAAGTAATTCTCAATGGCCATGTGAAAAAGGCTGATTTCTGGGGAGTGAGATCAAGTTCACTGGACAGGGAGGGAGAAACAGAGCAGGAGTGTACAGGTGTGTGAGACAGATCTGAGAGAAGCAGTAGACATAGAAGATAGGGCAAACTAAGTGGCAATGCAGAGAGAGGGGACCAAAGCCAATAACTGGCTCATGAAGACAGAGCAGGAACCTGGGTCCAAGGCAGACAGAGACCGAGAGAGAAGGCTTGACGCAGGGAGAGAGTGGGAAAAATCCACAGACACAGATTGGAGTCGCTGTTTCAGATTCTTTCCATTTGTAGCCAATGGCTGACACACTGTGTAAATGTGAATTGAATGAGAGGTCCGGATATGGTGAAGTGCAAATGGGAATATGGGTGAAGAATGAAATAGGAAAGGAGTCGAGATGCCACCTGTTTTTTTTTTTTTTTTTTTTTTTTTTTTTTTTATATATAGAAAGGTACTTAATTCTTCCTTCAAAACTGCAAGAGAGAATCCTACTCAAGGGGAGGATTGATTTTTCTCTTCCCTAGTGCCCTAGTGAGGACCAAACAGGCTAGGTACAATACAAATTTCTGGAAGACACTGGTATCATATTTGGCTGAGTAACTCTTTTTCCTCCGTGGCACATTTGTTGCTTTTTCCTAGCTCTCTGTGTTTATAGCAACCTTACGTCATATAGCAGCCATCAGAATAATTTGACTGAAATTGACCCAAAGGCTTCTTTTCTTTTTGAGGACCAACCACATACTCTTACAACCTGGGAAGGATCAACTGCAATGAGGCTCCATTTATAAACAAAGTAGATTAACCACTCTCATATTACAAACACACACTCAGAAATCATAAGCACTGAGAAGACATATGTATAATATCACAGCTCATGTAAGGCTTTTAAACTCTTCCTGAGTCAATACCTTTATGCTCAAATGATTTTCATCCCTCTTTGTGTTTGTCCAAATGGGAACTGACGCTTAACATTTACACTGTCTTTTATAGAGTCAAAGCACTTAGCAAACTTTAGCAGATCTGGTTAAGTTGCTTCCAACTCTGAATACCGTGGCCCATCATGATTAGGTACAGCTGTAAAAAAGAGTAAAAAGAGTAGAAGCATATTTCTTGGGTTTTGTTGACTGGCTGCTAGAATAAGGAGCATGCCATAATAACGGTGTAGGTAACGCCTAGCATTTCTGTGCCAAGCACTGTGCTAAGCATGTTAGAGGGATTATCTCATCTTTTCTTCCCAATCATGCTATGAGGTAGACAGGACAACTATTTCCATTTCTCACAGGAAGGAGGTGAGTTTCAGAAATGATGAAGAGCTTGTTGGTTGCCCACATCAAGGAACTGGAAGACTCAGGATTCAAACCCAGGGTGTTGGACACTAGACCTTGCTTAACATTAACTGACTTCATTCAGCACCTGCATTCTTCCCTCTGTTTCTCCAAGGCTCCACTCTGAGGGTGTGGAAATGGTGTGTGGGAAGAACAGCCCTCTGACCCGCCCTCACATCTCAGAACCAGCCTGCAGAGGGCTATGTATAAGTGGTGGTGAAGGAAATAGACTCTTTCAGTCTTTCCTGTCTTTGGTAACTTTTCTCCATTTCTCTGGATACCAAAATTACTCCTTTTCTCATATTGAATGGTATTCTCACACTTGCTTTAATAAAAGGAACAGTAGCTTTCAATGTATGTTTTGGGGAAGAGGCTCTCCAGGAGGTGGGAGACATCTGTGCATGTGTAGAGGCTGAACAAGATCAGTGCCCACGCGGTTCAGAAGCCATTGGTGTAGAGTTATAACAGATGTGACAGCACCTTGATGAGGAGGCCTTGGTTGACCAAGAACAGGGCCTGGGTGAAGTGGCTTCCTCAATAGAAGGGCAAGTGGAACAGTTTGTTATGGGGGTTGGATGTGGTGGGGTTAGCCTTTTCAGTATCTGGGTTAATCATCACCATGATAGCTATAATGCACGAGACATTATAAATTGACTACAGTGGTTTTGAAAAAGACTTCATCACATGTGACTTTATGTTTTAACTTTCTTTACTCCAGGGGTTCTGTCTTAAGGAAGAGGGCACAGATGTAGTGAAGTCTACCATTACTTGGAAGCTGCTCTTAACAAGGATGATTTATATAAAATCTTTAAATGAACTAATAACCCTTTCCAAATGATTCATGGAATTTTTTTTTCTAATTTACCTTCTTTAGAGTTTGATTCTATTACAATATTTTATTCCTGTCTCATATGGAAGAGGGCTCCATTGCTAGCCTTTTGCATGTTTTTAGATGTCATCTTTTCTTTTCAGTTGAGCCCATTTTATTATTTTTTCTTTTGGTTCCTTTAAAAGGGTTATTTCCTGCCTCTATTTGCTCAATTGGTTGAAATTATCAGTTAAGTACTGGGTATTCTGAATAGAGCCCTATAAATTTAGGATTTCTAGATTAGTTCATGTATAGTAAGTGTCTATATGTCTAGCAAGGTCCTGTGTCCTTAAGGTATATGAGAAAAGTCCCTCCCTCCAAGATTTAGGGACAGAGCTCACGACTGATGCAATCTGAAATTTACCAAATTTGGCGCTTGATAAATATTTGCTAAGTTGAAAGCAAGCTTGGGATAAATATCTCCAATATCAGTATGAGCACAAACAGGTAAATTAGACATCGTAGAAAAAAAAAAAAGAGATGAAACGCTGGGCTTCTGGCATTATATTTATTTATTTACTTGAGACGGAAAAGTAGATAAAATATGCAACAGGAATGAGAAACAATATAATGAAGCCTCAGAAGTCATGATAAAGTAAACAGATAGAGAACATGTTGATCATTGAACCTGGTCTCAAAATATGCACAGTGTAAGGGAAAGCCACTTTTTATAATGGGAAAAGATTATATGATAGTAATCATCAAAATAAGAATAGAGGAATAGGGGAGTTCTCATCATGGATCCCTTTGGAGATGATGTGTAATAATATTGTTATTTTTTTTATAATATTTAGAAGCTTATCCCTTGTAATTAGAAAAAAATGATCTTGTCTACTCCATCTTGTGATGGAGGAAAAGGTTTAGGTTCCATGGAAAGGCAAATGGAGAACATGAGTTTGACAAGTCCTTAAGGCTACAGCATTGGGCCCTCCAGTAGTGAGAGGTGTTGGCTCACATGACATCTGATAAGGCAGAAAGGTAATTAACCAATAAGAGACAAGGTGTTGCTGAAAAGTGGAGATGGCGCACCTGATTACTAATTAATCAGGCGTGAGAGCACCTTGTAGATGCATTCACTATTTAATTATAGCAGCCTCTCTTGGTAAAGGAGCATATGTTCCCAGCTTAATCTACTGGTTTATACTGACATCAAATTGTCATTATCAGAAAGAATCAGGCCTTTTGATTATTTCCACTAATTTATCGAACACTTAAAATTAATGAACCCCAGCCCTTTTAAATGTGCTCAGTTGGTTTTGAAGATGGAGGAGAAAGCGCGGGGGGAGGGGTGGTGGTGGTGGTGGTGGTGGAAGAAAGCCTTCATTAAAAGGACAATTTGTTTGGATAAAGGTAAAGCAAATACATTTCATGGGTGATCTGAACTCTATTGAAAAACACATGAATTCTAAAAGCTAAGCCTTCAAAATGATGGAGAGGAAATAGGATAAGAGGTGGGCTCTGCTGACCAATGTTGGCCTCCAAAGAACATATGGCTAAAGGGTTTCCCCCCCAATTATTTATGTGCCAATTCTCTTGGAGCCCTCACTGCAATTAAGTTTAATCAAATAAAAGCAATCAAAATTAAATGTTGGAAATCAATTGTTAGACTAACTAACAAGGACTTCATTTTTTTTATTTTGAAAATTTAGTTAGGTTGGGGGGAATTTAGCATAAAGCCATCTTTATCACACACAATTATCTTCTGTATTAAGATGCTCTTTGCATCCCATCCAAGTTGTGGCTTTTTGTATTCAGTTTCAGGTGAAGGCCACATTCAAGTGACTGTCCAGGTGAAGGAAGGGGTGCCTCCAACTATTTCAGGTGAGTATTAACCCACCCACCGAATAGAAGTGCCTGGTACAGCTGAATTCCCTCCAATAATAGTTCTATAGATTGCTTCCATCAAATTGTTTATAAGCAGGTAGGGAACAGCCCTAATGCTATCATGCCTAACAACTCCCTATTGTGTCACCCTATAGCTGAACTATGTGTCTGCATTTCAAAGAAAGATATAAGAAGGGTGCATTTCAAAACATCGGGAAGTATGAATTAAAACATGTAAATAAGCACATTTCATAAATTATGGACCATATGTGCACACAGAAGTCCAGATATGCACATGGGCCATTAGGCCTCTACCAAATGGAAAGAAAAATTCAGGGTCTCTCAAAACTTTAATTGTTCCCAGTAATTTCAGGACATCAGGGTAAACAAATCCTTCCCAAAAGTCAGATGGCTCTGTGAAATCTCTCTAACTCATAAAAGCCAAATTCTCAATGACTAAAAGACTCCTAGGCACCTTCTAATGCATTTCATGGTTTGTTTTTGTTTATCCTGAGCCAATTTAACTATGCATTGGCGTCAGGGACAAATCTTTCCAAAGGCCAAGTTTTCCTTTGATTTCCAGTGGCATTTTTGTGTTATGTCAGAGCAGAGCCCATGTTAATCAGAAAATGATCTAACTGCTCCATTTAAATTAATACGTAAATGAAGGAAAGGTGCTAGACTAAAACTAGAAACTGGATGTACCGATGGCTACTACTCCATGCTTACTGCACTGGGAAGAACATGGTTCTTTGTTTTCAGAACTGTTTCTGGGCTACCATACATTTTGTTCTTTATGTCCCCTGTCCTTTATCTCTCCTTTCTTTCAGATGGCTCATGATGCATTATTTATTGAGGGCCTCTCGTGCAAGATGCAAGAGGATACAATGAGTAATGATGTTTGACTCCATGGGGCCTTATGGTCACACGGGGATGTCGATTAAATGACAAACTAAATAATCAATGAATAGATCTCCTTTAAAATAACTGCTCCCAAGAAAAGTATCTTGCACTTCTCTCTTCTCTGACAGTTCTGTGTTCAAATGTCCAGTTGGTTGGGTCAGTTGGCATTTGTAGAGGATATATCGGTTGGGGGTAATTCTCATGCCAGTTCCCCTCAGAGGATGCTGCATTATTTATGGATGGCCAGTCCTCATTCAGTGAGCTGTATAGTCAAGGTGCCATGCCACTCAGGACTTAGTAGGAAGATTTTTGCATTCAGGACTCTCTGGAAGGAGACTGTGTGTGGCCAGCCTCCTGGGCTTGTTAGCAGGTGTCAGTTTAACTGGAAGATGTTTCATTTGGCCTATCAATTACAACATGCTCAATAAACAGAAAAACTCATGGAGTTATAGAATATTAATAGAATATTAATAAGAATGTATAATATTATACAGGCTATCCTATCCAATTGCCTTATTTTACAAATAAGAAAACAGAAGCCTAGAGATTCTATAGTTTACTTAGTCACACCTAGTCAGTGGTTGAACTTGGATGAGAGCTCAGGTTACCCAACTCAGCCTGGTTTCATTCTGCTATACCATATAAACTCTAAGATGTTCAAAGTACCTTTTGGGGCACATATTAATTTATGCCTTAGAGTCAAATTAATTGTATATAGTCAGTTTTCCTAAGCTGATAAAATTTGCAACAGAACACAATAAATTGAGATACAGAATTCATACATTACCATTCATCAGAAAGATATTTCAAATACTAATATGCTTTTGAGACATTCCTTGATTCCCATGGGGGACATATGTGCTAATGTCAACATTTAAATGTGAGTGTGTATTTTGCTTAATTAAAAGTTCTATGAAAAACAGAAAAGTTATTCAGTATCAAAAATTCTTTGACGGGGGTACCTGGGTGGTTCAGTGGGTTAAGGACTTCAGGGTCCTGGGATTGAGCCCCACATCGGGCTCTCTGCTCAGCGGAGAGCCTGCTTCCCCTCCTCTCTCTGCCTGCCTCTCTGCCTACTTGCGATCTCTCTGTGTCAAATAAATAAAATCTTTTTAAAAAATTCTTTGGCAAAACAACAGTGGAATGATTAATGGAGTTCTAGCTATATGTTAACCCACTCAGAGATTCAGTATGAGTGTGTAATGCAGATGAGACATTTGGGGTTAGGGTGTTCTGTTGCAGACAGTCTCCTAGTTGAATCAATTGTAGTGTGTACAAGATGGTGCTGAGTGTACAAGATGGTGCTGGACACTGTGTGCAATTTCTATTGCACACAGGAAACTTCAGAACCAGCAGAAATTAGGGTATATACGGTCCAGTGTTGAGGAGAAGCAGAGGAGGTGGTGGTGATGTAGGTTGTTGGATGGATGCTTAGTGGGTTTGTGGTGAGGATTTATGCTAATTTGAGTCAAGAGGATATCCAGGTTTCTGAACACCCCAGTGCAGGTGGTTCATATTCTTCCAACAATGTGTTTGTCCTGGTTTCCTCTCAATGTGCATAAGGCTTTATAAAAAATGGGAGAGGGGAAAATGGGCAAGGCAACCCACTTTTGGAGAAGATAAAAATATTTCTGAAGAGCCTTTACCTTGTCGATGTTGTCTTTTCAGGGGGAACTAGCTGGAAATATGGCACATAGTCATATGAGGCTATGATGCTCAGATAATCTCTTCTTAAATTTGCCATCCTTTCCCCATAGATCTAAGTTTATTTCTTTTCCTCAGGTTTCTGAGCATCTGTCAGCCCTTCTTCTTTTTGAAGTCAACTCATCCTTTTCAGCATCTTCTGAACTTTGTCCCATCAATAAATGATTCGGTCTTGTGTCACTGATCTCTCCTTTACTAGTTCCTTCTGGTCAGTGCCTCTCATTTAGAACAAAACAAACCAAAATTCATGAATTCTGAGTCTTCCTCTAGTTGATATCTCTGCTGCAAGCTTCTCAAAAGACTAGTCTCTTGATGCAGAGCCATAAAAACCTGGGTGGATGAAGGATCAAGGTGGAGAGGACAATATTTGGCTCAGATATCAAGTTGGAGACCACCTTAAATCGTAGCTGTTGCTGAGTGACAGATCTGTAGAGGACAGCAAGGTGAGGCTTCCTCACAAATGCTGGTCCTGACCAAAATATGTGGAATCCCGTTTCAAGGTAAGACTCATTTATCTAAAGACTGGGAAGACAGATCAAAGCCTGTATCTCAAATCCGTAAGGCTGTTCATTTCTCAGTGAGATTTTGGGACAGTCTGACCCAGTGTCTTCCCTTCCTCAATCCCTTCCTTCCCTGCATTCCTCAATCCATTGTAATCACACTGGTTCCCATCTCAACCATTCCACTGATGCCACTCTCATCTGGATCATCTGGGCTCTGGTTGCTGAATTTAATAGTCACTCCTTATTAACTCTCTTATCAGAACTTCACTATTAAGATCACTTCTGCCCTCTGGACATGCTCTATTTTGTAGGCTTCCAAGACATTCCTCTCTCCTGGTTCTCCTTGCACATCTCTGCTTCTTCTTTAACCCTTGTAGGCTTCTTGTTCTCTCCCCACTATTAGTGATAGCCATACAGAAGCTGGATATTAATTATAGAAATCTGGTAACTTTATAAGAGACTGAAACATGTTTTCTTCTCCATTAAATGTTCTTATTTTAAGGCAGAATGGTATAGAATGATCAAATTCCTTCATAAAAACTCTTAGAATAGTCACTTTAAGATTTGGTTTGTTCAGTTAAAGATAGTTTCAGCCCCCTTATAAATAAGGGTGAAAATGACAAAGTGAAGAATTTGTTTCCAACATCTGTGATATAAAGAGGTTTTTAAGCCTGGTACGCGGATTTGAAGAGCCTGGCCATTGCCCTTTTGAAATATCACTGGAAATAGAGCATCAGGATATCTCTTTCTGGTCTTTGTGGTGCTACTTAGTGGCCATTTCAACAAAGTCCCTACCTCATTCCCACCTGAATATTTAGAGTATAGTGTTGGAAAGGAGGCAAAATTTGGAGAAAACTAGGTATTTTCATCTCGCTATTTGTAAAATATTTATAAAGCTCCTGAGTGAAACTTGTGCTAAGCCCATGCCTGATTCCCATGGTGGGGTGTCTATTTTGTGCTAATTAAATTGCCTAGGATTTCTACTTGACCATAATCTACAGTTTTCAGTTATCCCCAGGCTCCAACGAGACCATGATTATGAGGGAGTTAGGTTCCTGTAGACAAAGTAACTGGGTGCTCCTCAAGGTTCTGACCTCAGGCATTTTCTCTTTTCACATTGTCATCCTCTGGAGCTATCACGACCATCCTTAGAGTTTCAAATATGACCGCAAAATCCATCTCTTTGACTCAGAGCTCTCTCCCATTCCTCAGATTCATATCTAATGCCTCCTTGCTGTATATCTCCACCTGGAGGTCTTTTCAAAGATACCTCAAATCCTTTATGGCCCAAACTGAATTCATTGATGTCTATCTTAATGGACATCTCTGCCCATTACCACATATGTGCTGGAAACCCAGGGGTCATCTTTGGCTTTTCCATCTTTGTTACCTATCACACCTGGTTCTCTGATTATTTTTCCATCCTCATCACTTGCCTCCTTCCAGCTCTGTGGCTCAGCAACAAACTGCTTAAAGACTCTCCACTTAATCTCTTATTTCTTGCCATTACTAATGATCATCCTTCTGTCTGGAGTACAAACCCTCACCACAGTCCCCTTTACTTTTATAGCTCCCAAGCCTTCAAAATGTAGCTCAGATGTTCCTTCTCCAGGAAGCCTCCCCTGGCAAGGTCTCACTTCCTTTTGTTGTTGGATACCATTAAAACTCCCTTTAGAGTACTATTCTCCCAATATGAAACGTACACAACCATATTAGCTCCTTTCAGGCAAGAATGTCATTTTGCTCCTTTCTCTATCCTTACTTTTTAGGAGATTTTTGTAGGGAAGGCACTCATTGTTTCTGTTTGTGAAATTAGTATAATAGATGGGATTCTGCCTCCACTCCCCAATCATGTGAGATCCCACATCGTTTGAGCTCTTGAAACTCAAAGAATGTTTGGAGTCATCTGTGAATCTTTTCATCCTCTTTTGAGAGACTCTCTCTGTCCTCTGTCTCTGTGCTAGGGATCAAACTCCAGAAAAGAACGTGCAAGGGGCAGTTCAACATGGTGTTGTGTGTGATGGATACTGTGCTGTTTCCACTAGAAATTATTAGATTTATGTTATAATTCCTGATGAAGAGGCCAGTGGGTTGGTTGAAAAGGAAATGCCATTTGATCATCAGTGACAGAATCAATAAAAACCAGTTGGAACATATGAACTGTATGTAAATTACTTCAGTGAGAAGTGTCCAGATTACTTTCTTGCCTTTGATAAGCATTAAGAGCTATGAGAAGATTATACCTTTTGACTCAGTGATTACATTGAGTTTCTATTTTAAGAAGAAATCATTGTTACTGGAAGATTTGTATAGAGATATTTAACACTGCATTACTTATAATTTTAAAAGAGAGTGGAAAGATCCTAAATACCAAACATTAAGGATATGATAGAATATTATGTAGCCATTAAAATTATGTTGACAAAGAGTTTTAACAACATTAGGAAATGCATATTAAAATGGCTAAGCTAAGTAGAAAAAGAAGTGAATATAAAATTGCATATATGATGTAACTCAATTATATAAAAATGCTGAGAAATTCTGGAAGGAAATGCAAATAAAAGGTTAATGGCAGTTATCTCTAGGTAGTGAGATTATAAGCTATTGTTATTATTATTTTTCTTTCTATATTTGCATTTTTCAAATGTTTCATGATAAACATATGCCATATTTACATCAAGCAAAGCACAAATGTTTAATAACAAAAGTAGAACATGTTTTTCCTAGAAGCGGAGGTAATCAAAGGATTGAATAATTGTTTGCTTTACACTGATAAAATGATTTTTAGGTTATAAAATATCAAAAGGCAGCTATCTTGGGAGGTAAAAATATCATCAATATCCTAAAATAAGGATACAATTTGCAAGTTATTATAGTGAACCAGATTTTCATAGTTACTTTGCTGTTTTCCTTTTTGTTTTGTAGCTTCTACCTCTGCACCTGAGTCAGCTTTTAAATGGTCCCTTCCTGAAGCATGGACAGGCATTGAAGAGGGCTGGGGAGGACACAACCATACCATTCCAGGTCTTGGAGATGACGTCCTGATTTTACCCAGTGAGTAAAACAGTACGCAAATGAAATAATCACAGACAGACTAAACCAGGACAATCCAGTTGGGGATTATTTGTCATTTAAATATATGGTACAAATAAAGAATACGGGCAATCTTATTTGTAGGCACTTGCATCTACAACCTTCTTTTCTGAATTATTATAGGTGAAGAATTTCATAATCCTATGAAATCCAGAAAAAATTAGCTCAGCTAACCTTCATTAAGGGTGGAATAGGTAGTCACAATACCACAAGGAGTTATAATAATTCACTAATGGGATATTTTTCTTATGTGGCAGAGAACAGATTTGCAGAAAGTTTTAGTGTCCTTATGTTGGAAAGACATAGGTGTTTGGAAAGAAGCAATTTGCAAATTGTTTCTTTTCTTTTGCCTTTTGTGAATCTTTTAAATATAGAACTTTTAAACTTTAAATATAGAATCTTTCAAATACAGAAAAAATGATGAATAAGTTCTTTTGTTGCCATGATTTTTCAAAGATGATGGAAAGGGAAATGGATGAATTAAACAGAAAAATAAAAGTCTATGTACATATGTATATATGTATGTATGATCTGTCTGGCACTCTCTTCCCACATAGACACATAAGGAGGAAGATGTTTCTTCAGATAAACAGAAACACACACCCATACTTAAAAAATTCTTCTTTCTTAAAGATTTTATTTTATTATTATTATTATTTTTTAAGTAATTGCTACACCCAACATGGGGCTCAAACTCACCACCCTGAGATCAAGTCACTCACTTCACCAGCTGAGCCAGCCAGGTGCCCCCAAAATTCATTTCTTAAGAGCAAGTTCTTGAAACTCCCAGAAAATCTCCCTACCCTTAGAAGAAAATGTTTTTCAAAGAACAAATATATTCTCCCTAAAAAACCTAATTTCATTTGTGGCTCAGTTTGAACTTCCTAAGGTAATATTGAATTTCAAAAAATACTGGAAAAAGAACTTTGGGTCATCTGCAAAGTGCTAACAATGATAATATTGAACGTTCGTTGACAGCTAACAACAGGGCAGGAATGATTCTCCACATGTTAAATAATTCAACCCTGAGAAGAACTTCTTTGTGATATAAGTGATATTATCATCCCTATTTTTTTTTTTAAAGATTTTATTTATTTATTTGACAGAGAGATCACAAGCAGGCAGAGAGGCAGGCAGAGAGAGAGGAGGAAGCAGGCTCCCCGCTGAGCAGAGAGCCCGATGCGGTGCTCGATCCCAGGACTCTGAGATCATGACCTGAGCCGAAGGCAGCGGCTTAACCCACTGAGCCACCCAGGCGCCCCCCCCCCATTTTTTTTTTTTTTTTAGAGCTTTATTTATTTATTTATTTGACCGCACACTTGACCTGGGAGGAGGGGAAGAGGGAGGAGCAGGCCCCCCAGTGGGTGGGAAGTCTGAGATCCCAGGACCCTGAGACCATGACTGGATCCCAAGGCAGTTGCTGGGCCACTGAGCCACCCAGGTGCCCCCATCATGCCTATTTTTACTGACCAGGAAACAGAGGCCTAGGACAGGTAAGTCACTTGCCCAGATTCCTGCAGTTTGAAGTTCAGCACTCAGGACTTTAACCCAGGCAGTCTGACTCGAAGGCCTTATTCTTAACCCATCAAACGCATTCTCTTTCTGAAAGGACGAAGAGGGAATGAAAAAGAGTAGTTGTGTTGCTTGTTTTATTTAGGATAAAAAAATGAAGGCAGGATGATTAAAACATAGTAAGCACCTCCGGGCATGGGGGTGTGCTGGTAGAGCTGTGCAGAGAGAGATGAGGGACAAGGAGGGGGTGGGCTGACCAGTAGGAACTTCAACTATTATTATCATCCAACTCCCCTATCATCCACCTCTTTCAATGGAGAATGTAACTTTTTGAATAAACAAGCTCATGAGTCATTCCCATACGGAAGGGAAAAATCTGTTCTGTCTCAGCCATTTCTTTGATGAATGTAGCCAGCGGATTGGCCCTGGGCTATGGTTTTTCCCACTGAGCAAGCTGTTTCCCCCCACCCCATGCAGGAAGCAAGTGAAGCTTTTGAAGGTTGCCAAGCTTTTTGTATCCTTTGGGACCTTTATGCTGAGAGAGGAGTCGTCTTAGCTATCTCGCTGGGCACTGCAGTTGACTATATCATCCTGACTTTGGGGAGCCCCCAGCATTGTCTGTTATGCTTCCTTTGTTTGTGCATGGTCATTCATAAGATGGGCCTGAATTCTCCATGAAGCTGCTCTTAAGTAGCACAGACTAGATAGATAAAATAGCACAGATCAGTGCTTTGGGAAAAAGTGGGGCATGAGGGGAGAGGCCCAAGCACTGGCTGTGTAAAGTATCTTTCTTATTTCGAGAATCAGAGACATTAAGATTTTTTAACCATGCAGTTATTGTTCATTATTTCTGGTTTCCAAATGGAAAGATAAGTGAATGAAAACGGATGTATAATATGTAATAGATGAACTCCTTGTTGTTCTGTTGCCTTTTTTCCCTTCTCTTATAATTATGCTCTCTTTTAACTCCAACAAGCGATCTTACAGTGGCCAACATTTTAATCTGTTGTTCTGTTCCGTTTGGGGTCTCATATAGGAGCTTTTCTGGCTTACTTTTCCTTTCAGATTTTTGGCAAACCCTGATATCTTGACTTTTGATGGACTTAAGGTTAAATTCACCTTCTCTTTCTACTTGTGGTTTTGTATTCTTGACTTTTGCCTAGCTCTCCTGGTTTCACTCATTCTCAGTGATTCTCACTCATTCTCACTCATTCAATCATTCATTGAATCACGTAAGTTTGTTCACCCAAGTGTGGCCCAAAATAGACAAATACTGCTTGAGTGAAGTGTACAATCTCAGTACTGCCACCCACAATTTAATATTAGAGTTAAATCTTTTGAGTTTGATGGGTCTGATATAGCACAACTGTGAGACTATGCAGGTCTGTGAAAAATACTGTCTTTTCCTTTGAGCAGATACCTACGAATTAAGATTTTTATGATGATGCTGTTAATGATGATAGCAACAGATATAATTTGAGTGTTGGTGTATGCCCTGCATTCTACATGTTCTACATGGTTTTTCACAATTAATTCTCACAACCAGTTTATGAGTGAATCCTGCTGTTGTCCTCTGTTTCATAGTTGAGGAATCTGAGACACAGAGAGGTTAAGTAACTTGCCTAAGTTTCATCCAACTAGTAAATCAAGAGGCTGGGGCAAGAAATCAGTTTAATTCCAGAGCCCTCTTTATAGTGTTATTTAAAAACAAAAACAAAAACAAAAACAAAACTAAGCTCACCATCATCCCTGCCTGTTCTGATTCATCCAAATCAGATTACATATTGTACAGGATTTAAACTTCTCTACTTATTGTTCATATTGTCTCCTTCACTTGGAATTAAAAAAGGAAAAAAATAACCCAGCTATTTATTGAGTACCTAGCATATGTGAGATCCTGGAAGAATTCAATCTTACCACATCCCCTTTAGGTACAGATACTTGAGGAAACTGGTGAAACTTCCCAAAGAGGTATCTGATGTAACAAGCCTTTAGTAAAAGCATGTGCTTTACGTCAGGTAGCAAATGCAGTTGTATTTCAAGTTAACAGTTCTTTCCAATTCCGTTTAGCCAATGTTTACTGAACACTCACAGTGTTTGAGGCACTGTACCAGGTGCTGCTGACATGGGGCCCCAAAGTCAAGTCAGATACACCATGACCTAGAATAGCTAGGGATTTAGCTGGGTCAATAAAACACATGATACATAATAATACAACAAACAACTGGAATCAGCAATAGAAGTGTTTTGAATCAAAATGTCTCCGGTGAATGGAAGAGAGATGGCCTTGTGGCAGAAGAGGACCTTGAAAAATGGAGTAGGGATCTGAGGGGCCGTTAAGAGACACAAAGACCTATTGGGGAGTTAGTGATGCTTCGGGAGATGAGGACAGGCTATTGACTAGGATAAACCTGGATTCACATTTGTATTTTGACATTGACCAATTGTGTGGCATTGGACAAGGTTTAAACTTCTCTGACCCTCATCTGTAAAATGAGGGCTGTAATTAATATGGATGTCATGGTGTTAAAAAGATGAAATGAGATAATGTCAGTACACATGACCACTGCATAGAGTATTGGCAGTAATGGAATTAGAGATGAAAGCTGTGATTTTTAATGTATCAGGTGCTCTTTTCCTTCATTTTTCCATCTGGCTGCCCCCGTTGGCCTCTGGTATTAGCGACACTTTGTATTTGCTTTCCAATGGCTTATTATTTAATTTTCACAACATCCTTGGGAGCTAAATAGGTAATAACTATTATTACAGTAAAAACCCATTTTTACATAATACGATTTTAATGGAACTGCTGATTTTACAAAATGAAAGTGACTGGTAAAGAAGATTTAAGTGATACTTTTGAACCTCTAATATAATTTTATGATGTTTTGTGTATTTTAATTCATTAATAAAGGAAACGTGTAGAACATTCCCATCATTATTCAAATAGAATAGCATAATTTTTCAATAAAATTCTTAGGGTAAATTGCCTATTTCCATTTTCTGGGAAATCAATTTTATGGAATGACCTCAGACCCATCCTATTCCATAAAAACAGGACTTTACTGTACTAATAAAAGATATCACTATCTTAAGTATGGTACCATTTTCCTCCAAGGCGTTCTGTCTTTATAGACATTGGATTTTGAAAGAGCTGTAAATTCTTCTCAGTGGTATTATATGGAGTAAGCTAAGGTAATCATGAAGAATTTGCTTTGCATTTTAGTTTATGATAACTTTGCTTCCCATAAACAAGTATATCTGATTGTCTTTGCCTCCTAAATATGAAAGAATTGGTATAAATGCATTCTAGACATCTTACAGAGTGGAAACTAGTTCTATCTGCCATATTATACAAATTGTACTTTTGCAAGCATGAACGGTCAATGGGCGAAACAGTCCTGCTAACCTGTACTTCATGTTTTGTCCTGAAATGACCTGAGAGGATTTGTATACGATGCTTCCAGTGCTTTCTCTGAAGGAATTTCAGCCATGACAGGATGATACCCTTTTCACACAGAGCTGGAGTAATGAAAGGAAAATGTGTTTTAATTCCAAGTGATAGGATTCTGTTCTGAAGGGTACAGATATGATATCATATAGCCTCCAGCACAGTTTGTGTGTGTGTGTGTGTGTGTGTGTGTGTGATATTATTCACTGTGTTCCTTTTTCTGTATCACTTTGAACTGTCCTTATTTGAAGAAATGAATGGGAGAATACTGTTTTTCCTTTATAATAGTTCTTCTGTTTGTTCTGATTTTTCAATACTTGGGTATTTTAAATGGCAGAGAAGCTCATCAAAGCCGTGTGATGTTCAAAGATGGCAATATTTAACGCATTGCTTTGTTAAATCACAAGGCATTAAAGTTGGTGATATGAGGTGAAATGATCATAAATCAGGAAGTAATATTGGGGGGAGAATTGCTACAGAATGTTGTAATCATAGCATTATTAGTTTGATTTACCTTTTCTTACTTGAGATTATAACTACTTGAGGATAAGATACATGTAACAAAGATTTAAATATGCAAAATCAATTAGAAATCAGATATAATACGTATTATGTTACATCCCTGTAGCTTGAGTAGTTTTCAATATTCTGACCTTGACCCATTTGGATGAGACCAAAGAGTCTTGCAAACCATCACCCCATTTGTTCTGGATTAGTGGCAAATGGAAAAGGGAAGAAATTTAAGCTTAAGTTACTGGGGTCCTTTTTATGAAGCGTGGCATTAGAATGGTGACTGACATGTTCTGGAAATCTATTTCTATTTAACAAACCACCTGGAAATTTAATAGCTCAAAGCCCACATTTTATTTTGCTCATAATTTTGTGGGGAAGACTGGAGTATTCCTCTTTGGGATCTTCCAGGCATTACAGAGAGATGGTGGCTGGAAAGTAGTGATCTGAAAGCTCAGCCTGGGCTATGTGGTTTCAGATGGCTAACTCCCGTGGCTGGCAATCTGTATTGGTTATTATTGGCTGGGAGCTCAGTTCGGGCTGTCAACGGAGAGGCCTCAGTTTCTTTCCATGTGGGTTTCTCTGTGGAGCTTCCTGGGCTTTCTCCCAGCATGGCAGCTGGATTCCAAGAAAGAGCAGGCTAAGAGGGAGTTCTCCAAGTGTGAGCAGTCCAAGAGACCTGGGTGGAAGCTGCATGTCTTCTAAGTCAACCTTAGCAGCCTCAGAATATTATTATGACCACTGCATTCTCTTGGTCAAGCGAGGCACTAAAGGCAGCCCAGATACAGGGGAGGAGACTTGGGCTCTGCCCCTCAACGGGAGGACCAACAAAGAACTTGCAGCTGTCTTTAATCTCACTGCTGTGTATGTGTTTATATATGTGAGTGTGTGTGCAGGCATGTAATTAGGAGCAGATGTACCTGACTTATTTCAAAAGGCTTGAGGTTTTAGGGTCTGCTAAATTTGTACTGTCTTTCCTCTCTGGGAAGAATTTATTTAGATTCTGTTGGCTTACCTGAATCAGAAATTGAAGAACGCCAGGAGAGAGATTGTCCAAAAGATTTCAGTTTCTTTATTCTTTACAACTTATGATGCTTGGTGGTCTGGTATTGCCTTTTTGCTACCCAAAAGTAGGATTCTTTGCATGGAACTATGGGCCCCTGACCTGGGACTGCTCACTTTGAGGTGGGGGTCGGATGACAATGTTTGGGCTGCAGCATTTGTCCATATTTTCACACGCGCAACCAGAAGCCTCTTCTTGGGAGAGAGGAATGTGCTGGGCAGAGGGGAGGAACAGACCACAAATATTTTGAACATTTTATTTCTTTGAGGGCAGAAATTAAAAGTGCTCAGGGAACACAGTCAGGATTTTCTTTTACTTTATTTAGAATATGAATGGGAAAGCTATTCTTTAAGATTTTATGGGTAAGAACAGATGAATATGATTTTTTTAAGAGGTACTTTTGACACAGAAACTAATCAGTATTATTGCCAAATAAATAAAAAGAAAATCTGAAACCAGAGATCAAAGGATCTTTAGATACTGTATAAATCTCCTTCCTTCTAGGCAGTTCCTTGGAGGAGCATATAGACCGTGAACGTTGCTTAATGGTAAAGGGTGTTAAGGCCCCGTTCTTCCCACAAGAAGGAAAACTCCAAATCTCAGGTTTCATGGGGCAAGTGCTTCCACAGACCTCCCCAAATAATTCTGAAATATTGAATGTACATTGGCTTTTCATATATCCATTAATTTAAGAATGTACTATAGAAGCTCACTCTTGAAAGCAATTTAAGTGTAAAATCCTTTGCAATATGGAGTCCTTTGATGAACTGAATGATCCTCTAGGAACTGGTTTTATTCTGAGGTGTCTTTATGTGGATTTACTTATATTAAGCAAATATTAATATAGATGTAAAATATGGATACAATAGCACTGTTGATGCTGCCAGGGAATTTAGTGGCTATCTAATTCAACTGAAATGAGCTAAGGTAACGCAAGTGTTTTAGAAACTGTAAAATGCTGTGAAATGCATTATTATTGCCCAGACTTCTGCGGATGTTGTACCAAGGATAAGAGCAGAATTTCTGTCTCCTTGTTCTCAACCCAGTGTTGTAAATTGCCTCGTGAAATTTATAAGAAGGGATATTGTTGCTTTATTTGTTGTTTTACATTTCTGTTTCCTTAAAATAGGATTACATCTCCAATACACAGTTGTAGCCTCAGGAGTTCCTTCTAGTTGCAATGACCATGATTCAGATGGTTTCTTATGAGTTAATAGTAATAGTACCCAAACTACTGACTAAAGCATATAACAGAGTGCCCTTTCAAGGAGTGGACAATTCCAAACAGGAGTCGAAATTAAAAAAAAAAAAAAGTATTTTTATGGTTACATAGGTTTTCTCCATCAAAATTGAAGTCCAGTTAAAATAACAGCAGCACAGAAATTTTACTCCTATAAGTGACAAAAGGAGCATTATTTTGAAAAATAAGTCAAAATAAGTTGATCTCCTTTTCCTAATCTCAATTTGTCAATCTCTGCTTGACTCATGGTATTTGTTTCTGGGCTAATTAGAACTCACTTAGAATCTTCTCTTGGGACCCAAAGTCATGCAGGCCCTTATACTCGTTATGGCTTGCTAACTTGCTGGAAACTAATGAGAGTTCTACTTGAACTGAGTGGTTTTCCAAGCCCTTTGCTGTCATTACTCACCTGAGAAACATACTCATTGTCATAGCCCATTAGTATTAGCATCATAGCAATTTTTTAGGAGGGGACATATTTCCTCAGGGTTTGCAGATCATAATTTGGGGGAAGGGCAGGGTGGCGTTGACAAGTGTGAGGTACTAAGAGGCCCAGGGCGTGTTTTTGGTAGTCACCCCCAACTGGAGAACCACGCTTTTATCAGTTTACAAACTCCTGCTCCAGGCTCAAAAGTGGGACCTTCCCAGGCACCTTCTGTTTCAATCTAATGGGTATGCTTATAAAACAACCATGGTGCTTTTCCTTCAATTTCAATAGATAGGATATCTTTGCTGCTATAACAACTTCTTTCTCCTCCATAACCTCTGCATACCTCCATGCATAGTATACTAGTGCTTTTTTAAAAAAACTGTGCATTATTTTCCTAAGTACTTTTAAGTATACTTTGACCTTGACAGTATAAACTACCAGCTTCGTAGTAGCAATACATGCATTGGTGGTTGCCATGGAAACATGCTACTGTGGTGGGAAGCAGAACTGGAAGGTCTTGGCCTTTTATTAATTGTGAAGAATAGAGAGAATGAGCCTGAAAAGAGTACTCAGAGCTTTCGTCCATGTGTGAATTGCTAGGGATGCCATCAATAAAGAGAGAGGATGCAGGGGAAGGAATAGATTTAGCAGGGAGGATAATACATCCCCTTAGACATATACTAAACTTCATGTGCAGATGCCTGAATGGTAACAGGAAATGTGGACCAGAAGTTTGGGAGGGAAGCCAGTTGGGAATCTAGACTTAGATTTGATAATCCTCAGAAGAGTTGACTGAGAAATCCCTGGGGATTGAACTAGGTTAGAGCTAATAGGAGAGCCATCACACATGGCTACAAGGAGAGGGTAGGACACAACATCTTGGAAGAGATTCTAATTTAAGTGGCAGGAAAAGAAACCAGAGAAGGAGCAATCGTGAAGCTAGGACGTGAGCTAGGACGGTAGAAAGCAAGGAAAGAGCAACACAAGATGGTGGGGGTGGTTGACAGTAAATGTTCCAAGGAGGACAAGGGGGATTGGTCATTTAGAAATTGCCTGAGGATAAACTGCCTGCTCCTTGGGAGCTGCTACAAGTCAAATGCAAAATCTAATGCTTGTCAGGTCTTACACTTTCACACATCTACATTGGATCCCTGTGGAAACCCTTGTAGAGGTCAGTGTCTTTAAGGACCCCCCATATCTTTGTTAAAATTAAAAGCAATCACTCTCAGCACTTCTAGGGTGGCAAACAAGTTGTTCCTGGTCAAGCTTTGGTTAGAATACTAAGTGTTCTAAATTAATAGGCTCCTATGATAGGTTAATTACAATAGAATAGGTCGGGAAAATAGATGATAATCTCTAAGATATCAACTGTCATTTCCTAAAGGGGTATAGTATTATAGAAACACAGAATAGGACAAGAGACGATTTTTTTTTCTTTTTTTCTTTTTTTAAAAAATTTTTTATTTCTTTTCAGCGTAACAGTATTCATTGTTTTTGCACCGCACCCAGTGCTCCATGCAATCTGTGCCCTTTCTAATACCCACCACCTGGTTCCCCCAACCTCCCACCCCCCGCCCCTTCAAAACCCTCAGATTGTTTTTCAGAGTCCATAGTCTCTCATGGTTCACCTCCCCTTCCAATTTCCCTCAACTCCCTTCTCCTCTCCATCTTCCCTTGTCCTCCAGACGATTTTTTAAAAATATGTAGTGGATTGTGTATAATTCTTATGATGAGTTTCATTCTGGAGGTAAGAGTTGAAGGTCATATTTAAGACAGGTAGCATCATCAGAGAACCTCCAATTCCTTTCAACTTCAGGATACTGAAGGCAGCAGCCATAGATTTTGATATTTATTTTTAGGTGTTGATGTTAGGAACAAATTTCTTTAAAGTCATTAGTAAATAGAATGACCAGCTCCTCTGGTATATCCAGGACTTTCGGTGATAACACCTAGACGGTCTATGGTAAAGTAGGATGGGTTAGTTAGCCCACTAAGAAATCACTTTTTAAGTTCCTAACAACCCCATATTCTATGATTTGCCTTTCTACAAATTTGCTGAGAATTAATGCATTTTTTCATGCTTTAAATAAGTAAACTGATATTTTACCTGGTTTTATTCCCTCAGGAAATTTGTCTCATGGAATTAATATTCTTTGAAGAGACACAGGAATTTCTTACAAGCGAAGGGGATCTGAATGATTGCATATGCATTTTGCCCTCCTGGTTGGGGCTGGGAAAGTAGAGCCAAGTAAGGAACAGCTGCCCATGGTGTCCTTAATATAGAGCAGGGCTTTTTTTTTCACTTGCTCTAATTGAATTACATCTTTTTTCTCTTTACATCATGGTCTGTTTTTCCATGTAGATATTCTTGGAACGTAGAATTAAATAATTCATGATTTCCCAACTATTGATTTAGTAGGTATAGCTGCCATTTCTTGAGTTGATTATACTTTCTTGAGGTTGCTTTTGGAGTTTCTTCATATGCAGAGCTTTATACATAAAAGAAGTGTGTCCAGTGAGGAGGCCCTTCGGCAGGACAGAAAGAGCATAGGGAGCTTGCTGTCAACTCCCGAGTCACCATGCTTTTATGCAATCCAGGAGTTCTTAACTTTTCATGTGCTCCAGGTCTGATTGGTAGTCTGGTGAAACCTACATCCATTCTCATAATAATATTTTCCATGCATAAGATAAAATAGGATTATAGGGGTACCTGGATGGCTCAGTCAGTTAAGTGTCTACCTTTGGCTCAGGTCATGATCTCGGGGTCCTGGGATTGAGCCCCAAGTCCTTCTCCCTCTCTGCCTCTGCCCCTGCCCCCTGCTTATGCTTGCTCATGCTCTCTTTCAAATAAATGCAATCTTTTAAAAATAGGATTATGAAAGAAATCAGTTATAGATTTATATTGCTATCAAAATATTAAAAAAATTGTGATATTTATGCTTCTTTATTAGAGCATTAAATGATAATATCTAGTGCTGATTCTGATTACTATCATAATTTAAATATTGTGGTAGCTATTCTTCAAAAAGTATTGCCATATATTCCTTCTCTCCCTATAATTGTATGCTGTTCCTCTCCTGGAGAAGTCGGGGCTCACTCCTCTCCCTTTGAATCTGAGCTGACCAATAGAATGTAGTAGAACTGATGTTCTGGGACTATCAGGGGTAGGTCACAAGAACCCTTATTTAAGATCTTTTTGCCTGAATGTCCTATTTGCTGTTGGGATGCTCCATTTCAGTCCCTAGGCTTAGGCTATGGGAATTCCAGATCGTGTGGAAAGGCCATGTCTTTCACACTGATTGCTGGCCCCAAGTACATGCTAGCTTTTAGGCAACACCAATTACCAGCCATATCTGTGATCCATCTTGGATATTCAGGCCAATTGAGCCCCATCGTGGGGTCCTGCTGACAACTCTGATAGAATTTTTTTTCACCTTTATCTGAAAACACATGACAAATCTCCTGTTTTGTCCTTGGGCCAATATTATTCAGGATTTCTTGTAGGGTTAAATAAGGTCTTGTCCATTAGGATTCCACATGGGCCCTAGAGGAGTTAATGGCCTCCATGCTATCCAAGAGAGCAAAAAGTGACAAAAAACTTCCCCTGAAAGTCAACATTGGATCTTTATCCCCCAAATTGATTTACACTTATTCTGTCATGCCATTTGCACACTGTGCCTGATACCAAAGCAGAGTTCAGGAATCATGAATATATCGAACAAATATTTACTGGGCACATGATTTATTATGTTCCAGGCATTTGGCCTTATAATGGGGATAAAATGGTGTGCAAAACGGTTGTAATACGTAGGTGGAACTTACTGCCTGGTATGAGAGACAGAAATGTAATCACACATACAATTATAAACTCATAAAATTAACAACTGTTCTGTATGAAACATTTAGAAAGTTCTGAAACCATATATCATGAGGGCCTGGACTGAAAAGGAAGGGAATTCAAGTAAGTGGACCAGATTGTAAGGCTAAAAACACCCATTTGTATATTATTATTAATAATAAATTAATCCAGAATTTCTCAAATTGTTTCCTGTGAAACTGGCTCTTTTATAAGTATCACATGGGAGAAAGATAACAAAGTCAAATGAGCTTGGAAAATTTTGGACTAAACACAGAAGAATAACTTCTTTGAGTCTGGTCTTTTCAAAGCCTTTTTATATAGGAATATGGATTGTGTAATTTCCAGAAGGGATATAGTATGTGCTGTTTCTCAAAGATGTTTAAGCATGTAATCCTTTTATTCATAAAGCAGCTCATGATGTCAAAATTTTGGGGAAACACTCTGAGTACAAAGTAATCTCACATTTAATCTAATCCTTGCAAGGGCCCCGTGGGGTTGCATATTCATTTGTATTAGGTAAGATTAGGTCTTCTGTGAATAACAAAGACCTCAGATAGAAGTTTAAGTCTACTTAATAATAGCAGTCTGTTCTACAGGGTCAGGGGCTTGGACTCCATTTATCTTCTTGTTTCACCATGTGTGGCTTTCATTCCCAAAGTCACTCTGTGGTCCAATATAGTTGCTGGAGCTCCAGCCATTGCAACCACATTTTGAGCAGCAGTATAAAAGGATTTTTCCTACAAGTCACACATGACACCTCTTCTTACATATTATTGGCCAAAACTTACCTGAATGGCCATAACTAACTGGAAAGGAAACTGGGAAATGTAATCTTTTGACTAGGTAACAAGATATTCAGCTAAAAATTGGAGGGTTTTTTTTTTTGTTTGTTTTTGTTTTTGTTTTTTACTAAGGAATAAGAGGGAAAATACTAAGAATCAGCTGGTCGTCTCATTTTACAGCTGAGAAAAATGGGCCCCAAAAGGGGTGCCCCCCCCCAATCTCAGAGATCGTAGAGATGGCACAGACTCAAATCCAAACCTCCAGATTCCTTGGGTCTCTCTAGTTCATTACTCTGCCCCTATTTACACATTTGGGAGGGATCAGAATAGAGCCTTTGAAAAAATGTGATATAGACAGATAACGGGTCTAAACCTGGTGATCCAAAGAGATAATGCCACGTCAAGCTTATTTTTAAGGGAAAGGCTAGGAATATATCAGAGGCATCTCCCATATTTAGAAAGTAGCAACACTTGGTTAACACAGTCTGTAAGGAGGGTTGTGACTGCCTCTCACAATGGATGTATTATTAAGACCAGGACTCATGTGTCAGGCTGCTGTGTGCCCGTCCCAGCGTCAAATGGCTTGTCCTCCCGTTTTCTTCATTGTAACATCAGTGACGCTCTGCCAGCCCTGGATCCTGTCCTGAAGCCATCTGTTTGTCGCTCTTTATTTACATGATAGCATCACCTGATGGCTATTTAGTGTCTGGATTAAAAAACATCCCTCTTCCTTAGATCGAGCTGGGTTTTTGTCTGGTTTAACCACAGTGGCTAATCCCTCTGACTGCATTTCTCAGTCGTGGGCAGAGAGACGTGGCAATCAGGCCAGCGTGGAGGGTTTGCACAAAGGTGGTGGACTCATTGCGCTGTGTCCGGACTGGCTGGGCTGTGCTTGGCAGCCCAGGGCAGCTTCGCTTTGTTGTCTTGGGGCCCATTGTTGGTACCAACAAGAACTTGTCCCTCATGTGTCTCCCAGTGTCCAGGATAGCCCAGAACTATCTTATAGCCCAGAACTATGAGTGTGGGTGCTCTTCACATCTTCGTTAAGTAAGTGGATGAGTGAGCGAGTGAGTGACTAGTCAACTGGATGAACTCTGATTAAATCCCAGGCCCTCTCTTCCATCCATAGTGACGATGCAGCTACTGGACCTGGGATCGATCATCAGGAAGAGTCGCTTGTTGGCAAATGCCTTGTCTGTTTGTTCTGGGGGACATGGCTCTAGTTCTGAATCAGAGTGTGGATACCGACATGCCAAATCCCTTCTCCTCCCTTCAGCCCATCACAGGGCAGGGGCCAGGGTATGGAAGTGCTTTCTTCTTGAGACACCTAGGTAATGACAGTCTAGAACAGTCTCCTCTCACAGACACTGGTGTTTGTAATTCCAGTCTTCACCATGGTGGCAGCTTTTCTTTCCAAAATCCTGGGGAAAAGGAAAGTGGGCGGGATTCTGGGAGTAGGATTCAAGCTCATCCATGCTAACTCTGGCAGAGAAATATAGCCATGTTCTTCTGACGTAGAGTGGGTCCCAGAATGCTAACACCTAGATAGATCCTCCTGAGGGACAACTGGAAAACCAGCTCCTAGAAATACAGATCGTTCTCAGAGATTCTAAAGTTCTGGTAGTATGAGGGCAGAGGCTCTCCTGGAAGCCCATGACTCCCCCTCAGTCCTCAGGGGAAATATATTGCCTCGAGTCCTCTGACTTCACCCGGGTTGCTTTCCTTGTGCTATAAGGGGGATGGAGAGCTTGCTTCACAATTTGGGCTAGCCTCAAGCTTGATAATGACCCCAGATGGCTGAGACAAGGTGTCAAGTTGTGATCTGTTGCCTCAATCTCTTATGAGTTACACAGAGATTAGCTGGTCTGGAGCATGTTACATCATCACCATCTTTGATTACTCTCCTTATCTCTCTTTGCCTTCATTTAGTTGATTTGCTTTTGTGAATGGTATATGGACATCTATCTACATGCATATATATGAATGTGGGGGGGTGAGTCCATGCATTCGTTAGCTGTCTAATAGAGTGGCTTCCAAAAATGGGCACGAAAGGCAATCCATGGAAAAACAGATAGAAAAATCCTAAAACCTTTATTTTAATTTGTTTTTTCCCTATCCCTTGCAAGTTTTACGTTTGTATATGTTTGATGATGTAGATAATATGTATTACATTGCAAATTTATCATTAAATTTATAAATAAATATTGAGAACAGGTGATTAAAATTTTATTCATTTAGAGCAGGAGTATTTGGCATTTATTTGAATTTTAATACCACTGTACTATTTAATAACTATAGTAAGAATATCCTTTAAAAGTACTTACTTATAAAATATGGGCTGTATATGACACACGTTATTCAGTATGTATATGGTTTTACAGAAGCTTTTAAAATTAGGTGATAGAATATAAAATTAGAAATTTGACTTCAAGAAGCTTAAACGTAAGTTAACCTTTATGGAAATCTGGAAAACTGAAGTGGTCAAAAGCAGCAAGTTTTAATTTTCCTAAGGCCTTGGTCTTTTTTTTTTTTTAAGATTTTGTTTATGAGAGAGAGAGAGAGAGAAAAGGAGGAGAGGGAAAGGGACAAGCAGACTTCGTGCTGAGTGTGGAGCAGACACGGGGTTCGATCCTACAACCTTAAGATCAGGACCTGAATCAAAGTCAAGAGTCAGAGGCTTTACCTCCTGAGCCATCCGGGTGTCCCCAGGCCTGGGTCTTTTGTATTGATTTTGCATATTATTTCAGAAGCTTCTGAGTGTTTTCAAGGGAGATCTCAAAGACTCCGACTACAGAGCCCACTGTGATCTGGCCTCATCACCAACCACTTCCCCATGTGCCTTAGTGGCCTAATCACACCCATCTGCTTACCCCTCTGGGGTGGAATCAGCTACTTCTCCTTTCCCTTCTGGTGTGCCTAGCTGTCCCCACCTCCCCTCTTGGCTCCCCTCCCCTTTCCACAGAGAGGTGTCACTGTCATGCTGAGAATCTTGTCAAACAACGGTTGGGTGGAGGCTGGTGGGTCCCTAAGAACCTTAGCAACTGACTGGGAGGTGCTGACCATGTTGGGGAGCCCCCGTGGTCTGCCAAGGAACCCAGTCTGGGAACCATTCAGTGCCAGGGTTCATTTAGAACCTTTGAGCCAGACACTTGTTCTTTGTGAAATGGGCTTCCCACAGGTACGAAGATGCTCTGTGCAAGAGAGCTTGTGCTCATTCCTTTTCTTAATGGAGTTCCCCCAACTCTACTATTCCCAGTAGGTGCCTCCCATTTCCCTTCTCTCCCAGGGAGCTGGTGGCCTCTCATTCAAGCTGCTCCTCTGCACAGCTTGCCTCCTCCCTCCTTCCTGCACCTTCCACCTGAACGGTTGATGGGCCTCCTGTGGATCAGCACCTGAGGAGTGGAGGGGCCTGGTGCTGCTTGCCAATCAGGAGCTAGGAGCGCTCTGGGGATTTACAGCCTTGCCAGCCTGCAGGCCTCCCGCGGCTTAGCATCTAGGTGGTTGACACACCGCCTGTGGTTTTAGCAAGCAAGCAGCTTGAGGATGTTCTGTTTGCTGTGAAAGAGTTTCAGAGGTTACCTTTCCTCATTTGCATTGTGTGCGTGCACCTGTTTTTGTTTGTTTTCTTTTCCGGTGAAACTACAAAAGGAAGAGTATAAGAACACACCAGTGCTTGCTTAGAGCCTGGACAGTGGCTACTGCAGAGGGACCCAAGTTTTGCTCTTTGTCCAAAAGTTACAGTCTTAATTGTGGTACTGGTGAGGGAGTCACTTGTAACTGAGGGGGTTAGAGAGGTGTCGTGAGTCTTTTATGCTCCTCGCGTTTGTTCCTGGTGTGTATTTAATGGTGTCTTATGGGTCTAAATGAATTAAAGTGGCTTCTCACACCTCTTGAATTATCTTATTCATCTGGAAGTATCACTTGAGATGAGGCAGAGCAAGCCAGCCCCACAGTTCAAGTAAGGAGGGAAGGAAATAGTTAAAGGATTTTAAACTGCTAAAAAGGGCTTTTCCATTTTTCTGGGAGAGCAGCACTTTGCATGGAAATCACAGCTTTTATACATTAAGTACTGTTATGAGTCTCTTCCCCAAAGCTGTGTGAGAAATGTGCATTTCCCCCCTCCCCGAGGGAAGAGCAGAACTAGGACTGAAGGTGCACATATCTTCATGCCAAGGTTTTTCAGGTGACAAAAAGAAGGGAGAGGCGGGTTGGTATTCAGAAAATAGAAGATTCATTGGTAACAGCTCTGCCACACGGGGCTGAGTTCAGCTCATTCTGGGAGGAAAACTTTCACTGCAATTTTTATAAACTCTGTTGTTTCACTATCTTCTCTTTTCCCATATAATTCCACCATTGCCCATCACAGGCAGATGGAAATCAATCATGTTAATAAGGAACATGCCAGATTATTGGTACCAAGCGCTGAACATGCCCTTCAAGATCTCAGGTTATTTGAAGAAGAGTGGTCAGGGTCTAGTTAAAACCAGAAAGCCATAAGCAATTATCAACAAGAGATGATGTGGAAAATAGCAGAGGTATTTAAATTTATTTTTTTGAGCCAGAGAAGAGCATGAGTTATGTAAATATAAGGCTCTAGAAAGACAGGACACATTAACAATACTCAGAGCCCAGAGCCAGAATATTCAGATGGAGCCTGACATAGGACAAAGAGCTCTGTTCATCAATAGTTTTGAAAAGCTATACATTATATAAGTAAAAACACACTTTAGAAAGATTAATATAAGCCCAATGGAGAATAGCAGTTATCCAAGAGGGAGCAACAGGAAGGGGTTAAGAAATTCTTTGATATTTTGCTTTGTGTATCTTTATATTATTTTGCACAAGAAAGATTTTTCATATATTATTTAAACTTTTTATAAAAGAATAAATTTACAGAAGTCAAAACTAACTGTAAGGAGGTCCAATAGTATATGAAATTGGGTGTATAAGGAAAGAAAGGAAAGTATTACTCCTTTATTTGGGTACAAAGGGTAGGAAGGAAAGTATGGACAAGGCAACAGAAATAAGACAGATCTGGATTTGGTCCTGACTCAGTCTTTACTGGTTGTGTAGTCTAGGGAATGTTACTGTAAGCCAGGCTTTCAAAAGTGTGGTCCATGGACACCTTGTTTTATTACTAATTGCAGAGTTCACCCAAAATGCAGATCACTAGTATTTTACACAATCTCAGGGGATTCTTACACACGCTCAGGTTGAAGAACTTCTGCTCTCTGTCTTGGCTGCCTTGTGTGTAAAATGTGGTACCAATGTCAGAGCATCTTTATGAAATTTTGGTGATATGCATATTTATTAAGGCAATGCGTGGCACATTAAAAAAGCCTAATTCACATTATTATCTTATTATTTTAATGGGCATATTATTACTAGTAATGTTACTATTAATACCATACATTAATTACTGCTACTTCAATTAGATGCTGATATCACAGCATCTTTATGAAGGTTCAGTGATATAAAATAGTAATGCAATGCCTGGCACCTTAAAAAAAACTGAACTCCCATTATTATCTTGTTATTTTAAAGGACACGTTATTACTGGTAATACTATTACTAAAACCATACTGAAATTACTGCTACTATTATTAAATTACTGCTACAAATCTTTCCCATCATAAGCATTTAAGATGAATACACTTTGTAACCCTCATAACCATCTTATTGGGCACTATTACTATCTTTTTTATCATGCTAGCAAGCTGAGACTTAAAGACCATAAAGTTCGTTGGTAGAGGGACAATATTTGGACCCAGAAGTCTGACTGGAGCTCTTACGTGCCATGCTAAGGATGGCTTCATTTCAGCATGAAACTATGCTCTAAGTATTCATAAGTGACTTTTGGAAAAGTTAATAATTTGTGTTGGTGATACTATCATATCTGAAGAGAAAACTATCATATCCTTTTTATATGGCTGCATGATATTCCAGATTAGGAATATAAAATGATCTTACTGATAAACACTGAAGATTTTTATTTTTCTCAGTTTTTTGCTTTTACAAAAAAATATAGTAGCAGAAAGTATCCGGAGACTGGTTTTTATAGTCTCGCTCATACTCTGTGTAAGGCCATTGTTCTAGAAGCAGGAAAAGAAAAGATGGAAAAATTTGGTTACATAAAAATTAAAAACTTCCCTATGATCAAAGAAATTGCATGCAAAGCTAAAATTCAAGTGATGAGGACAAAGTATTTGCAATACACAGTACATGACAATACATATTATTATAATATAATATACAAAAAAATCCTATACATTTTTTTCTGAAAAAAGAAAAACACTAAGGACTACCACAGAGAAATGAACAAAAGGGCCAAAAAAAAAAACCATAAGAAAATTCTGAACCTCACTACTAATCAGGAGAATGTTAATTTTAAAAAGTTAGGTATTGAGTGCCTAGATGACTCAGTGGGTTAAGCATCTGAGTTCAGCTCACCTCATGATCTCAGGGTCCTGGGATCAATTCCTGCATCGGGTTCCCTGCTCACGGGAAACCTGCTGATTCCTCTCCTTCCTGATCATGCTCTCTCCCTCTCTCTCAAAAAATAAATAAAATCTTAAAAAAAAAGATATCCTTTTTATCCTTTTTTGGCTCCCAGATTAGCTCAGATTACTGAGATTATAAAAGTTAGCAGTTACTGTGTACTTGCTGTTTGCTATCTATGTGCTTTATACATTGACATTGTTATCCTCCTAATAACCTTATTAGATATATTGGATATGTATGATTATTATCCATACTTTATAGATGAGGGTTGAGTTGAAACTGTTCCATTATTAACATTATACATTAATAGTTATAAATCTATAACTTGTACTTTATTCTCTGCATCCTACCTTTTTTATATCACACATCTTCTACTTTTCTGGATTTACTTTTTGTTTGCTGACACGTATCTTCTAGTAATTCATTCATTGAACAACTGAAGAACTTTGATGATCTTGTCCATTGTTTTCTAGCACACAAGACTGAATTCCATTTGGTTTTTATTTTTTGTAGGTAATTTGTTTTAATCTTTGGAAAACTTAAAGGATTTCCTCTTACCCTCTGGACTATTTTATTATGAGGATGTATCTTTGTTTGACCATGATAAATTATTTCCTTAATGGTTTTCTTCCTGATATTTTGCTAGTTTTTTTCCTTTTGAAACATGTAAATAGATCGATGTTAGGTTTTTAGGGTATATTAATTGCTTTATAAGCTTTCCCCCACTCCCCTATTTTCTATCTTTTTACTCTTTTTGTTTCGGATAGAATCTATGAGCTTGATTTTGCATTTCAAACTTCTAGCACTATCCATTGTACTATTTACTCAGTCTAATGATTAAAAAAATTGTTGACGATATAACACTATATGTTAGTTATACTTCAATAAAAATTTTTTGTATGATAATTTAAAAAATACTATACATCTAATTGGTTTTTTTCCCCCATGGATATAGTTGCTAAAATATCTCTGGAAATATGCTCAAACTAGATCCTTCTATTTGCTTTATTTTGTGTCTTTTGGTATTGGTTCTTGGAATTATTAAATTGATTATTGATTATTCAGTAGCTTTTATGATTCTCTGTTTATGTTTGTGTTTACAATTCCATGTTTGCCTACCAGTGAGTCCTTGTTTTATTAAGTTGTCTCCAGTGACTCTGGGTGAGTAAAATTACAATACTGAGAACTTTCTGAAAAGCAGTATAACCTCTGCAAGCTACTGGAGTTTGGTTTTGTCCAAATATTAATTTAGCAAGCAAAAACTGAAATCAGAAAAATTAAATGTACCAAACTCTAATCCTAGTGGCAGAGTCAAAATTTCCTGGATTCACAGATACTCAGCAATAGGAGGCATTTCACAAATATCTGCATGTAAAAGTGGCAAAAATGGAAATAAATGGGAAAGGAGCACTACATACCAAAATGTAAACTAAAGACACTAGAAATAGAAAGTCAAAAAAGGCAAGTCACGTAAGAGACTGCATAGCTAACTCTTTTCCTCCAGACACTGGTAGCAGTAGGAAAAATTTATAAGTCTGGCAAAGACAAGAAGAGAGTTCGAGAAAAGACTCAATCTCTCTCCTTCTCCCTCTTTCTCTCTCTCTCACAGACACATACATATACACACATGACTACAATTTTGCCTACAGAAAGTAACAGATATAACCAGTTTATTTTTAATTTTGGTTATAAATTTTAAAATATTTTAAAATAGTGTATTCATATTGTTCAAAACTAAAAAAAAAAAAAAGAACTCACAAAAAAGACTCATCGAAATTACTTCCTTCATCCTGTCATCTATCTAGTTTCATTTCCTAAAAACAACAGTGCTACAATGTTACTAATTCCTTGGGTATCCTTCCAGAGACATACAAAAATAATTTTTAAATCACACACATATACATATATTTTTCCTTAACCATTTTCTTTACATAAATGATAGCATATTATAAACTGTATTGTATATTGCTTTAAAAGGTATTATTTGAAGATTTTCCCATAATATTACATTAATTACTTTTTCTTTCTTTTTTTTTTTTTTATGTATCATCTAAATTTTATTTTTTTATAAACATATATTTTTATCCCCAGGGGTACAGGTCTGCGAATCGCCAGGTCTACACACTTCACAGCACTCACCATAGCACATACCATCCCCAGTATCCATAACCTCACCTCCCCTCTCCCAAACCCCCTCCCCCCATCAACCCTCAGTTTGTTTTGTGAGATTAAGAGTCACTTATGGTTTGTCTCCCTCCCAATCCCATCTTGTTTCATTTATTCTTCTCCTACCCCCTCGACCCCCCATGTTGCATCTCCTCTCCCTCATATCAGGGAGATCATATGATAGTTGTCTTTCTCCGATTGACTTATTTCGCTAAGCATGATACCCTCTAGTTCCATCCACGTCGTCGCAAATGGCAAGATTTCATTTCTTTTGATGGCTGCATAGTATTCCATTGTGTATATATACCACATCTTCTTTATCCATTCGTCTGTTGATGGACATCTAGGTTCTTTCCATAGTTTGGCTATTGTAGACATTGCTGCTATAAACATTCGGGTGCGCGTGCCCCTTCGGATCACTACGTTTGTATCTTTAGGGTAAATACCCAGCAGTGCAATTGCTGGGTCATAGGGTAGTTCTATTTTCAACATTTTGAGGAACCTCCATGCTGTTTTCCAGAGTGGTTGCACCAGCTTGCATTCCCACCAACAGTGTAGGAGGGTTCCCCTCTTTCCGCATCCTCGCCAGCATCTGTCATTTTCTGACTTGTTAATTTTAGCCATTCTGACTGGTGTGAGGTGATATCTCATTGTGGTTTTGATTTATATTTCCCTGATGCCGAGTGATATGGAGCACTTTTTCATGTGTCTGTTGGCCATCTGGATGTCTTCTTTGCAGAAATGTCTGTTCATGTCCTCTGCCCATTTCTTGATTGGATTATTTGTTCTTTGGGTGTTGAGTTTGCTAAGTTCTTTATAGATTTTGGACACTAGCCCTTTATCTGATATGTCATTTGCAAATATCTTCTCCCATTCTGTCAGTTGTCTTTTGGTTTTGTTAACTGTTTCCTTTGCTGTGCAAAAGCTTTGATCTTGATAAAATCCCAATAGTTCATTTTTGCCCTTGCTTCCCTTGCCTTTGGTGATGTTCCTAGGAAGATGTTGCTGCGGCTGAGGTCGAAGAGGTTGCTGCCTGTGTTCTCCTTGAGGATTTTGATGGATTCCTTTCTCACATTGAGATCCTTCATCCATTTTGAGTCTATTTTCATGTGTGGTGTAAGGAAATGATCCAATTTCATTTTTCTGCATGTGGCTGTCCAATTTTCTCAACACCATTTATTGAAGAGGCTGTCTTTTTTCCATTGGACATTCTTTCCTGCTTTGTCGAAGATGAGTTGACCATAGAGTTGAGGGTCCATTTCTGGGCTCTCTATTCTGTTCCATTGATCTATGTGTCTGTTTTTGTGCCAGTACCATGCTGTCTTGATGATGACAGCTTTGTAATAGAACTTGAAGTCCGGAATTGTGATGCCACCAACTTTGGCTTTCTTTTTCAATATTCCTTTGTCTATTCGAGGTCTTTTCTGGTTCCATATAAATTTTAGGATTATTTGTTCCATTTCTTTGAAAAAAATGGATGGTACTTTGATAGGAATTGCATTAAATGTGTAGATTGCTTTAGGTAGCATAGACATTTTCACAATATTTATTCTTCCAATCCAGGAGCATGGAACATTTTTCCATTTCTTTGTGTCTTCCTCAATTTCTTTCATGAGTACTTTATAGTTTTCTGTGTATAGGTTCTTAACCTCTTTGGTTAGGTTTATTCCCAGGTATCTTATAGTTTTGGGTGCAATTGTAAATGGGATTGACTCCTTAATTTCTCTTTCTTCTGTCTTGTTGTTGGTGTAGAGAAATGCAACTGATTTCTGTGCATTGATTTTATATCCTGACACTTTACTGAATTCCTGTACAAGTTCTAGCAGTTTTGGAGTGGAGTCTTTTGGGTTTTCCACATATAGTATCATATCATCTGCAAAGAATGGTAGTTTGACTTCTTCTTTGCCAATTTGGATGCCTTTAATTTCCTTTTGTTGTCTGATTGCTGAGGCTAGGACTTCTAGTACTACGTTGAATAGCAGTGGTGATAACGGACATCCCTGTCGTGTTCCTGACCTTAGCGGAAAAGCTTTCAGTTTTTCTCCATTGAGAATGATATTTGCGGTGGGTTTTTCATAGATGGCTTTGATAATATTGAGGTTTGTGCCGTCTATCCCTACACTTTGAAGAGTTTTGATCAGGAAGGGATGCTGTACTTTGTCAAATGCTTTTCAGCATCTATGGAGAGTATCATATGGTTCTTGTTCTTTCTTTTATTAATGTGTTGTATCACATTGATTGATTTGTGGATGTTGAACCAGCCTTGCAGCCCTGGAATAAATCCCACTTGGTCGTGGTGAATAATCCTTTTAATGTACTGTTGAATCCTATTGGCTAGTATTTTGGCGAGAATTTTGGCATCGGTGTTCATCAAGGATATTGGTCTGTAGTTCTCTTTTCTAAAATACTTTTTTTTTTTAAAGATTTTATTTATTTATTTATTTGAGAGAGATCACAAGTAGATAGAGAGGCAGGCAGAGAGAGAGAGAGAGAGAGAGAGAGAGAGAGAGATTCAGTCTCCCTGCTGAGCAGAAAGCCCGATGCGGGACTCAATCCCAGGACCCTGAGATCATGACCTGAGCCGAAGGCAGCAGCTTAACCCACTGAGCCACCCAGGCGCCCATGTAGTTCTCTTTTTTGATGGGATCCTTGTCTGGTTTTGGGATCAAGGTGATGCTGGCCTCATAAAATGAGTTTGGAAGTTTTCCTTCCATTTCTATTTTTTGGAACAGTTTCAGGAGAATAGGAATTAGTTCTTCTTTAAATGTTTGGTAGAATTCCCCCGGGAAGCCGTCTGGCCCTGGGCTTTGTTTGTTTGGAGATTTTTGATGACTGTTTCAAACTCCTTACTGTTTATGGGTCTGTTGAGGCTTTCTATTTCTTCCTGGTTCAGTTGTGGTAGTTTATATGTCTCTAGGAATGCATCCATTTCTTCCAGATTGTCAAATTTGTTGGCGTAGAGTTGCTCATAGTATGTTCTTATAATTGTCTGTATGTCTTTGGTGTTCGTTGTGATCTCTCCTCTTTCATTCATGATTTTATTTATTTGGGTCCTCTCTCTTTTCTTTTTGATAAGTCTGGCCAGCGGTTTATCAATCTTATTAATTCTTTCAAAGAACCAGCTCCTAGTTTCGTTGATTTGTTCTATTGTTTTTTTGGTTTCTATTTCATTGATTTCTGCTCTGATCTTTATGATTTCTCTTCTCCTGCTGGGTTTAGGGTTTCTTTCTTGTTCTTTCTCCAGCTCCTTTAGGTGTAGGGTTAGGTTGTGTACCTGAGACCTTTCTTGTTTCTTGAGAAAGGCTTGTACCGCTATATATTTTCCTCTCAGGACTGCCTTGTTGTGTCCCACAGATTTTGAACCGTTGTATTTTCATTATCATTTGTTTCCATGAATTTTTTCAATTCTTCTTTAATTTCCTGGTTGACCCATTCATTCTTTAGAAGGATGCTGTTTAGTCTCCATGTATTTGGGTTCTTTCCAAATTTCCTCTTGTTATTGAGTTCTAGCTTTAGAGCATTGTGGTCTGAAAATATGCAGGGAATGATTCCAATCTTTTGATACCGGTTGAGACTTGATTTAGGACCAAGAATGTGATCTATTCTGGAGAATGTTCCATGTGCACTAGAGAAGAATGTGTATTCTGTCGCTTTGGGCTGAAATGTTCTGAATAGATCTGTGATGTCCATCTGGTCCAGTGTGTCATTTAAGGCCTTTATTTCCTTGTTGATCTTTTGCTTGGATGATCTGTCCATTTCAGTGAGGGGAGTGTTAAAATCCCCTACTATTATTGTATTCTTGTCGATGTGTTTCTTTGATTTTGTTATTAATTGGTTTATATAGTTGGCTGCTCCCACGTTAGGGGCATAGATATTTAAAATTGTTAGATCTTCTTGTTGGACAGTTCCTTTGAGTATGATATAGTGTCCTTCCTCATCTCTTATTATAGTCTTTGGCTTAAAATCTAATTGATCTGATATAAGGATTGCCACTCCTGCTTTCTTCTGACGTCCATTAGCATGGTAAATTCTTTTCCACCCCCTCACTTTCAACCTGGAGGTGTCTTCGGGTTTAAGATGAGTTTCTTGTAGGCAACATATAGATGGGTTTTGTTTTTTTATCCATTCTGATACCCTGTGTCTTTTGATTGGGGCATTTAGCCCATTAACATTCAGGGTAAGTATTGAGAGATATGAATTTAGTGCCATTGTATTGCCTGTAAGGTGACTGTTACTGTATATTGTCTCTGTTTCTTTCTGATCTACTACTTTGAGGGTCTCTCTTTGCTTAGAGGACCCCTTTCAATATTTCCTGTACAGCTGGTTTGGTATTTGCAAATTCTTTCAGTTTTTGTTTGTCCTGGAAGCTTTTAATCTCTCCTTCTATTTTCAATGATAGCCTAGCTGGATATAGTATTCTTGGCTGCATGTTTTTCTCGTTTAGTACTCTGAATATATCGTGCCAGCTCTTTCTGGCCTGCCAGTTCTCTGTGGATAAGTCTGCTGCCAATCTAATATTTTTACCATTGTACGTTACAGACTTCTTTTCCCGGGCTGCTTTCAGGATCTTTTCTTTGTCATTAAGACTTGTCAATTTTACTATTAGGTGACGGGGTGTGGACCTATTCTTATTGATTTTGAGGGGGCTTCTCTGAACCTCCTGGATTTTGATGCTTGTTCCCTTTGCCATATTGGGGAAATTCTCTCCAATAATTCTCTCCAATATACCTTCTGCTCCCCTCTCCATTTCCTCTTCTTCTGGAATCCCAATTATTCTAATGTTGTTTCGTCTTATGGTGTCACTTATCTCTCGAATTCTCCCCTCGTGGTCCAGTAGCTGTTTGTCCCTCTTTTGCTCAGCTTCTTTATTCTCTGTCATTTGGTCTTCTATATCGCTAATTCTTTCTTCTGCCTCATTTATCCTAGCAGTGAGAGCCTCCATTTTTGATTGCATCTCATTCATAGCTTTTTTTATTTCAACTTGGTTAGATTTTAGTTCTTTTATTTCTCCAGAAGGGCTTTTATATCTCCCGAGAGGGTTGCTTTAATATCTTCCATGCCTTTTTCAAGCCCGGCTAGAACCTTGAGAATCGTCATTCTGAACTCTATATCTGACATATTACCAATGTCTGTATTGATTAGGTCCCTAGCCTTTGGTACTGCCTCTTGTTCTTTTTTTTGTTGTGAATTTTTCCGCCTTGTCATTTTGTCTAGATAAGAGTATATGAAGGAGTAAGTAAAATACTAAAAGGGTGGCAACAACCCCAGGAAAATATGCTTTAGCCAAATCAGAAGAGATCCCAAATCGTGAGGGGGGAGAAAGGGGATAAAAAGGGGTTCAGAAAGAAAAAAAAAAAAGAAAGAAACTATTAAAAAAAGAAAGCCGATAAAAAATATAAAAAGGAAATATATATATATATATATATATATATATATATATATTAGATAAACTATTTAAAAAACGTTAAAAAAGAAAACGGTAAAAGTTAAAAAAATTTAGCAGAAGAAGAGAAAAAAAATTGAAAAAGAAAAAAAAATTAAATTAACTGCAAGGCTATAGAATCATGGGGAGAAAGCCATGAGTTCCGTGCTTTGCTTTCTTCTCCTCTGGAATTCCGCCGCTCTCCTTGGTATTGAAACTGCACTCCTTGGTAGGTGAACTTGGTCCTGGCTGGGTTTCCCGTTGATCTTCTGGGGGAGGGGCCTGTTGTAGTGATTCTCAAGCTTCTTTGCCCCAGGCGGAGTTGCACCGCCCTTACTAGGGGCCGGGCTGAGCAATCCGCTTGGGTTTGCTGGGTTTGCTTTCGGGAGCTTTTGTTCCCTGATCGCTTTCCGTAGAGTTCTGGAAGACGGGAATGAAGATGGCGGCCTCCCGGTCTCCGGCCCGGAGGAGCTGAGAGGCCGGGGCCCCACTCCTCAGTGCGCCCTCAGAGAACAGCGCCCAATTACTCCCGTCACCCTGGCCTCCGGCCGCGCTCCGAGCTGACTGAGCCTGCGACCGGTTCAAGGTAACCCCAAGTTTAGAGCTCACTCCTCGGCTCTGTCTCTGTAGCCGGCTTCCCCATTCTAATACCTGTAAGCTCTGTGACACTCAGACATCCCCGATCCTTCTGTGACCCTGTGGGACCTGAGGCCGTGCTGACCTCACCTTGGCTTAACCCCAGTTAAGCCTCTGGAGCGATGTCCCTCACCGGAACAGACTTTTAAAAGTCCTGATTTTGTGCTCCGTTGCTCCACCGCTCGCCGGCCCCTCCCCCCCGCGGTCTATCTTCCAGTCGCTTTGGATTCACTTCTCTGCCAGTCCTACCTTTCAGATAGTGGTTGATTTTCTGTTTCTAGAATTGCTGTTCTTCTTCTCTTCAATCTCCCGTTGGATTTGTAGGTGTCTGCAATCTTTAGATAAGCTATTTAGCTGATCTCCCACTACCTGAAGTAGTCTCAGCCTGCTACTTCTCCGCCATCTTGACTCCTCCTCCTTACTTTTTCATTTTAAAGAGCTTTATTGAAAGCATAATTCAAATTCCATACAATGCATTCATTTAAGGTGTACAATTCAATGACTTTTGGTATATATAGATAGAGTATATATTATATATATATATGTATATATATATATATATTTGTATATATATATATATATTTGGTATATACATATATATATATATATATAGAGAGAGAGAGAGAGAGTTGTGCAATCATCACTTTATTCAGTTAGAACATTTTCATTACCCAGTTTAAAAAAAAAAAAAAGCCCAGACTCCTTAGCAATCACTCCCTAATTCCTCTATCTCTCCTAGCCCCAAGCAACCACTAATTTACTTTTTGTCTCTATAGATTTGCCTGTTCTAGAATTTCATATACATGTAATTATACAGTGCCTTTTTACACTTTGTATAATGTTTTTGAGATTCATCCATGTTGTAGTAAGAAACCAGTCTCTTTTTGAGAATGGATGGTTGGCTAAAAAGACCCCGCATATAAAATATATGTTCGGTTTGATTTGTGGGTGTGTACACGCATGCATTAATCACTAAGAATTTCATGTATTTATATAGCAGTCATTCATCTTTATGTATTAATTCTCATCAATTACTTTTAAAAAGAATCTCCTTCAGATGTTGCTAAGATAGCACAGTTTCTTAGGGCTATACTAAGCCCAATACCCTGGTATACAGATTTATTTCACACAAAGAGTTTTGTAGTAGAGGTCATCTCTGCTTGGTTGTTGGCAGTGGAGTCAAATGTTTCTATTACCTGATTTAATGGCAAGCTGAAGGTGTGTCCTAACTTCACCATTTTCCCAGGGTGTTTAATTTTTACATTTCATACCAAGCCTTAGTTTCCTCTTGAAAGGAGTTGAGTATGTATGGACTGCACATGCTTCTATCTTCTCTCCTGTTCTAATGGAGAAAGTGCTTTACCTTCTCTCAAAGGTCGGTGTCACATAGTGTCCTCTGTATCCGATTCCAGTCTTTCTTTCTAGGTATCTCAGGTGTCTCTTTTCTCTCCTTGTCTACAGGCTTTCCCTCCTTTAAGATACTATCTAGCATCATACATGCATCTCTTTATATGTCTATATGATTTAAATTATTCCCTCGAGCGCTCACCAACTTCTAGATTCTGGTTATTCTCTCCTCATTTTATCTTTGCTTCTTTGGTGACTCCTGAGAACATAAATTTGATAGTCATCAACCTAAAGATAGCACTGGGAGTCAGTGAGATCTTTTTGCTTTTTCCAAGTATCAAACCCACATGTCCAACTGTCAACTTGAAATCTCTACTGGGATGACTTAAAGGCATCTCAAACTTGAACAACCCAGAGAGAATTCTCTGTATATATCCTCTTCCACCCTTGAGGGTGCCAGTCCCAGATGCCAACTTGTCCTCCTCTAGCTTTTCTCATTCTGGTACCTGGCATCATTTTCCACTATCGACTGCTTTGAGTCATTCTTGATACTTTGACCAGTGTATTCTGTTCCTGCTATTTGTCAAATCTGACTGTTTTTCTTTTCTCTTCTCTTACCACCCTACTCAATGCATTATAACCTCTTGGGTGAATCCCCGGAATCCCTCCTGTTTTCCTCCTCCTGATCTTGAAACCAAAGTGATCTTTTTAACTTGTGAATTGTGTATGTAATCTCTCCACTTACAAGCCTTTCCTGGCTTAATGTCATTCTTAGGATAAAATCTCCAATTTTTACAGAGCCTCCAAAATCCTGCTTGCTCACCTACCTTTCCTGTCTCACCGCTCACTGCTCTCCTCCAGCGTCTATAGTCCAGGCACTCCTGTGGATTTTCTGTCTTTTCAATGTATGGGGCTCTTTCCCATCTCTCACTTTTCATGTCTACTACATTCTCTCTCTAGAGCATGCTATACCCTAGCGTCATGCGTTTTCCTTCTTATCACTTACCACAGTTTGTGCTATATTGTTATTCGTGTGTGATTATGGTTAAATGTCAATTTTCTCTAGAATATTCTATTTCACAAGAGCAAGGTCTATGCCTCTCTGGTTCACCAAACAGCAGAGCAACAGGTACATAGAGGTACATACATACTCAAAATATGTATTGGATATACAAGATAGGCAATAGCTAATCATTTATGCCTGTTATGTGCCAAGCACTGTAATACTTTTATATGTGGCATCTCATCTAACCCTTACTATCACCTCCATGAGGTATTATTTCTCTTATTTTGCACTGGAGGAATGGAAAATCAGAGAAGCTAAGCAATTTTTTTCAAGGAATGACTTACTGGGGATTCCAACTTTGGTCTGTCTGAATTTTCATCTGGTGAGCATTCTGTTGTACCAGATTGCTTTTGGGGCAAATAGTAAGAGATGAATCAACCCGTGTATTTGTCCTACACTAATTCTTTATTAGTCAGGTATCAGTGAATGGAGCCTGGAAAGAATGAGGGCACTGTTGAGAAGAGACTGCAACTAGAGAACCACTTAGAACCCAGATATGTGTGTAGTGTGGATAGATGGGGGCATCAGTGGGATTCTCACCAATAGGGAGTAGGAGCAGATGAGGGCATTGAGTTCCCAGGGATGGATGGGCACTAGAAGGAAGAGAGAAACAGATACAGTCTTCCTTACTTTGCAACACTGAAAAGAAATAAAATAAAATAAAATGGAAAAACAGAAACAAACAAAACAAAACAAAACAAAGAAGCATTACCTGGGCCTTGCCATGATTATTTGGGTTGGTATCAGAAATAAACACTAAAAATCATTCAGGTCAACTTCCTTCCACCCGATCAATCTCATGAAAATACTCATTCCTCTATGTGGGGTGAGAGCCTTGTTTTATTTATATTTGTTTCATTGGCATGGATCAGTATCTGGCAAGGCAACTTGATAATATTTGCTAAGTGAATGAATGGATGAATGCATATATTTATTGGTCAATAACAATGCTTTTCTTTACATATCATTGTTCTCTTAGGAACTTCTAGGTACGTGATTAAAAAAGGGGTTAACTCTAAAGGTGGGGATTTCAGTACCTTTGCCAGGCAACATGGAGATATTTTAGAGCATTGGGACTTTTGGCAGAGATTGGAAGATCTGGATATTATTATTGAAATACTTAGCATTATAAGTAAAAGTTCTAGGAAAGTTCATGGTCTCTGGGACAGTATTTGAATTTAAGGGGAAAAGAACTTATTTGTGGAGCATAACAAATAACATGGAGGACATGGGGAGATGGAGAGGAGAAGGGAGTTGAGGGAAATTGGAAGGGGAGGTGAACCATTAGAGACTATGGACTCTGAAAAACAATCTGAGGGTTTTGAAGGGGCGGGGGGTGGGAGGTTGGGGGAGCCAGGTGGTGGATATTATGAAGGGAATGTATTGCATGGAGCACTGGGTGTGGTGCATAAACAATGAATACTGTTACACTGAAAAGAAAAAAAAAACTTATTTTGGAAACCTCAAGCAAGAACTCTGCATTAAATATAATTATTTATTGGAATTTATTAAAACATTCTTAAAGACTTCGGGAATTTCTAGAAAATGTAACCATGGCAACTATGGACTGTTAAGAACAGAGAAGTGTCTACAGAAGTAATTTTTGCATTTTATAGAACATAAGTACTTTATGAATTTAGGAAATAAAATATAGACTAGTTTGTCCAAAAAATATAAATTTTGATACAATATATTAAAATGTAGAATAGAGGTTATTTACTCAGTATTTATTAGTCAGGTACTATATTATAAGCTCCATCTTAAGCATTAATTATGTATTTATGAAATAACAGATATAATTTTTTAACAAAATGGATGTAAACACTTTCTTTAAGAAATTTAGTAATGTTTTAGAGTTTTGGGTTTCCCCTCAACCCCAGTCAGAAGAAACAGTTGAAAGCTTGAGAAAAAAGAAACAAAAAAACGAAAATCTCACCTTCTTCTGGACATATTGCCTTCTTTCAGGTCAAGCAGAGACAGAAAGGGTTTATTTTCAAATAAGAAAATATTTGGTGGGAGAAATAAACTCACTGAATTGAATGTTTGCTACATGGGTTTATGCCTGAATAGCCTCTTTCAGGAACAAATCCTTTACTTTATAGATATTCATTTTTTTTCTTCAGTGTTAAACTATGAAAATGTATTTGTTAATTAGCAATGAGTCTCATTTTTTTTTAAAGATTTTATTTATTTATTTGACAGAGAGATCACAAGCAGGCAGAGAGGCAGGTAGAGAGAGAGGAGGAAGCAGGCTCCCTGCTGAGCAGAGAGCCCGATGTGGGGCTCGATCCCAGGACTCCGAGATCAGGACCTGAGCCGAAGGCAGCGGCTTAACCCACTGAGCCACCCAGGCGCCCCTCATTTTTATTTTTTAAGAAACAAACAAACAAAAAAAACCCACAGGAAAATAAGCTCTGTGCCTCCTATGGCTTTGACACTAATTGTAACATGTAAAAATATAATAATTCCATTGCCTGAGAGTTACCCGTTTATGCCTTTCCACATATATATCTATCATTCACCATAATGATTGAAGAGGGATTTTGTCCACCAACTTATGGTTAGTATAGATTCATCACTGATCTATGGAGATAATAAAATTATGTGGGTAAAGCCAAACTATAGTTTAAATATGACCTCAAGTTTATCAAAATGTATACTTTTCACTTTTAGGTCTTCTGGGGATTAAAAGGTCTAGATTTCTTTTTGGGACTCAAGACATCTAAGCAATCAGAGTACCATGGACCTTGTTTCAAATGGCACTACCAATGAACATGGAATGCACCAGTTCTCGGAGAACCTGCTGCCATTTCTTTTGGGTCTGTACCCAGCGGTGCAATCACAGGATTGTAGGGTAGTTTAATTCTTTGAGGAAACTCCACACTGTTTTTCAGAGTGGCTGCACCGATCATATTCCCATCAACAGTGCACCAGGGCACCCTATTCTTTAATCCCTTATCAATACTTGTTAACTTTGTGTATGTGTGTGTGTTTATGAAAGTCATACTAACAGGTATGAAGTGATAGCTCCTGGTGGGTCTGATTGCATTTCCCTGATAGTTAATTAGTGATGTTGAGTGCCCTTTTATATTACTTGTTGTTATTTATATGTCTTCTTCAAAGAAATGTTTTGTCAGTTCCTTTGTCCATGTTTTAATTTGAAGTTTTTTTTAATTAAAAAATGTTTATTTAAGTTCCAGTTAGTTAATACACAGTGTGATATTCGTTTCAGGTGTACAATACAGCGATAGTGATTCAGGGTTTCCATACAACAGCCGGGGCTCCTCACAAGTGCCCTCCGTTCCTCCTCACCTATTTCACCCACCCCCCACCCATCTCCCCTCTGGTAACCATCAGTTTGTTCTCTAGAGTTAAGAATCTATTTCTTGGTTTGCCTCTCTCTTTTTTCCCCTATGATTTTTTTGTTTCTTAAATTCTACATATGAGATTTCACCCACTCACCTATTGTTTAATAGAGTGATTTCTAGGGGCTGGGAGGAGGAGGATATGGAGAGGTAGTAGGCAAAGGGTGCAAAGTTCAGTTTTTCAAGATGAATAGATCCTAGAGATCGTCTGTGCAACAGAGTGTCCACAGGAAACAATGCTGTGTTATTTCACAGTATTTTATAAAAAATTTGCCTTGAGGGTAGATCTTAGGCTAAGTGTTCTTATCACAAAATAATAATATAATAAATAAAAAAGAAGGTAGGAGGGAACTTTTGGAAAAGATGGAGAGATTTATGGTGACAGGTACATGAATATATACCTATCTCCAAACTCATTAAGTTGTATACATGAAATATGTACAGCTTTTTGTAGGATGATTATATATCAATATTTTTTAATATTAAGGTTGTTTTTTAAAAAAGGCAACACCAAGTTGGTCACTCTGCATTCTTTGAGGTCTAATGGAGAGAACATCAGCACAACACCATCTCAAGATTAAAAAAATAAAACAAAAAAAGCCTGGAATGAGAGAAGGCACAGATTTTTTTTCTATTTTTATGAAAACAGAGCACCTTCTGGCATTTTCCTTTCAGAATTTGGGATTCAGAGGATTGATCTGATACAGTTGGTAATTTTACTTAAAGACCTTCCTATTAAATAGATTCAAAATATTTTTGAAGAACAGATGGTATAGACTAGAGGAAGAGATAAACATTGTATGTTAAACATTTTATTGATCAATTAAAATATCATAATTTAAAATGTTGATTCTACTCTAAGAGTTATGTATGTCTGTATGTGACTGAGAAAGACAGAGAGAGAGTGTGCAGGGAGAGTGGGATGGGTATTATTATCCAAAGTTAAACCTGTCCCTCCCCCAAGTCCCCCCCCCCCACCTAGCCCACATGCAGGCAGGCAGATGGCTGTTTTCAAGGTGTTATGGAAGCTGGCTTTCAGTCTTGAATCATGTGCCTCTGGGCACTTTGAAAACTGCCTCTTCTGCCTATTTTTAAGACCAGTTTGAAAAAAAAAAATGACAGAATAGAATAAAGAAACTACCTGTGTGGATTTGATAAAAAGGCAGGCTATAATGTTACCAGCTCTTTGAAAAGAATTTTGTTGTAGAAAGAAAGCATCCTTACCTTCTAGCACTTCTTTGTTCTGATTTTTCTACAATAGAATGACTTCTTGATAAACTAATACCATCATCTGTGCAAATTAGTCTACCTGACACTAATTTCAATCACACTTAATTTCATCTCTGTGAACTATTTATGTATGAGAATCCCCTTCTATTTTAGGAGTACTTTTTTTGAATACATCAGCCATTCTCTTAAATTGTATAGACAGAATATTGGGTAAGTTGTTAGATTCACCAAAAGTTAAGCAAGCTACAAAGGAAAGGAAACACCACCAATCACTATTTCAAATGGCATTAAGACTTACTTTTCCATTGGTTCATATATTTATGGGAAAGTATTATGGGTAAGGGTGAATGTAGAAACAATGGTGTTAAATGCTAAGTATGGAAGGTACAGGAAAATGACAAGCCCTCAAATAATCCTTGTATGTCCTGCTCTGCCTTTGCATGCCATAACGCTCCCTTAGAAGTCTGACCTATGTCCATAGTTGGTTGTAAACTGTGTTTCTGACAATAGCACGGTTGTAATGGAAACTGTCTTCACCACCTAAGTTATGGGGCCTGATACAGTGAATACTATACAAGCAGTGGGTCGGCCTACCCTAAATTATGCCTGTTAATGTGACCCCATCATTATTCCCAGGATCTGTGCCCTTTGCCCTTGATCTCATTTATACAGAATTTAGACAAGTGTCAGACCCTTGGAATGCTACACAATAGTGACCTTGACTCCTTGGCTTCACTGTGAAAAAAAAATGAGTTTAAATCTAGTGTTGAAATGACATGGAATGCTTTGTATCGAGACTAGTCCTGACACAGAAGAATCTCTAGACCTCTGTCAGAGTCATCTGCCTTTTGATTTGGTTCAGGCTTTCTGGTCATAAGGGTAGCTAGTGCCTTTATAGAAGACTAAAACCTCTTTGTTGTTGTTGTTGTATTTGATACATGGGGAAATTCAGGTGATTCCTCCTTAGTGTTAACTTTCCAGATATTATTTTTAAAGCTTTGTCCTTATAATTGTCAAATACAACTCTTAAAGGGAGAAAGAAAACACTGCTTGGCAAAAGATGCTAAAATAAAGATGGTAGGATGTTTAGCGCTTGATAGATGAAACAAGTAGAAAGGGGGTATAATTTGGAACCAAGAGGTGCCACCCCAAGGCTGGTCCTAAGTTCCTTTGGGGGGAAAAAGCAGTCTTTAATTACATCTGGTACTCATTAATTCTTTTTGGAGTCTCTTCCCAGATCTGTCCCCCCATCAGCCTCCCATCAAGCAACAGAAATTCCAGATGGTTCCCTCCATATGCCCGTGTTCATTCTCTCAAGTAGGATAGATTGGTCACTGACAGAGTAGGATGGAACAGCCTTGGCCAAAGCAAGGCAAGATGGAAAGCAGTGAGCCACAGTTAATTTAGAGGTGGCCTATTGTTCATGTTTTTAAGTGGGTTGTATAAATAACTGTTTCGGGGTGATTTTTTTTCTGGAATGTGTCGAGTAATTTCATGGAAGTGAAGCTGCTCAGAGAAAGTGGCATATTGATCCTATTTTTCTACACCTGGAAGAGAGAGACATCCACTATAAGCTGTCATTATATAGTTGAGGGTTGGTCAATTTGGACCTGCAGCTGATCTGCTATCGAGCCTACATTGGAATGAATTTTTCTGCCTTTGTTACTTATAATGATAGCTGTAGTCTGCTACAGTGATATGAAAATTCCTTTATAGAAATATTTATGGGACATATGTTTCTTTCATCTTAGCAGAATTTTGTTATTAGGCACATTGATAGACTTTCCATTTTGAAGTAGTTGGGAGTAAAGATGAGGTCAACCTCTATATAATGAAAAAATATACAGTTAATCTTGAACAATGTGGGAGTTAGGGTGCTGATCCTATACCCTGTGCAGTCAAAAATTTTTATATAACTTTGATCTTCCCAAAATGTAACTACTAATAGCCTATTGTTGACCAGAAGCCTGACCAATTACATCAATAGTCGATTAACACATATTATGTATGTTACATATATTATCTCCTATAATCTTTCAGTAAGTAAGCTGGAGAAAAGGAATTGTTTTAAGAAAATCATAAGGAAGATGAGGACATTTGCAGGAAGTTCTGTAATGTATTTACAGAAAAAAAAAAAAAACTGTGTATAAGTGGACCCATGCAGTTCAAACCCATATTGCTCAAGGGTCTACTGTATTATCATTTCAAGTATATCACATTATACTTATTTATCTGTCCTTATCTGATGATAGGATACATGTCTTACTCATGTCCAATTTCCCACCACCCAACAAGATTTGACACATCACAGGGAAGGAAAAGAAAGAAGAAAAATGAATAGACAGGAAATTTCATTCTTTTTTTTTAAAGATTTTATTTATTTATTAAACAGAGAGAGAGAGAGAGAACATGAGCACCAGAAGGCAGAGAGAGAGGGAGAAGCAGGCTCCCCACTGAGCAGAGAACCTAATGTGGGGCTTGATCCCAGGACCCTGGGATCATGACCTGAGCTAAAGGCAGACATTTAACCAACTGAGCAACCCAGGTGCCCCTAGACAGGAAATTTCCAAGTGAAAGGTGACACTGAAAGCAGTAAGAGCAATGTTTCTACTCTTGTCTTCATCCTATACTTCCCCTTGAATAGCTATTAGATTTTATGTGTGGAGTGTGTGTTTGTGTGTGTGTGTGTGTGTGTGTGTGTGTGTGTGTGTGTGTGTGTGTGTGTGTGTGTGATTTGGTGTTATTTCTGAATATCTATAGTTCAAGTCCCTCAGAAAATAAAAGTGAGAATGCAGCTACGGTCTCTGTTCTCATGGAGCTTACAATAGTTAGGCTATATATGATTCGTGTGAAATTTGTTGGTATATTTGGAGTGGATAAAGCAATTAAAAGGAAAAATTTCTTCTAAGAAGGCTATGTGATAAAGACCAAAAGGAAAATTTTAGATTCTGTGCTATTGTCATATTTTACTTGGGAAGTTTGTTAAAAAGAAGCCTAATATCATGCTTTTAGGTGTGTGAGTACTCTGTGAATGAAGGAAAACATTTTTTGAAGCAACTTAATCATTTTGTTCAATCAAGCTCAGTAGCCAAACATTGGTAGTTTGGGCCATATGTTGGAAGAGATAAAGACCATTGGTGTAGAACTCTAGTTTTTTTTTTTTTTTTTTTTTTAAGATGCTGACTTGAAATAATTTCTGTCTTGCTTTTGAAATCATATAAAACTCATGAACTCACAATATGTGTGTTAAACCTAGAACATCCTCTTGATATTTAAGTCTTTTGTTTGAATTTTTTAAAGTACCTGAAATGAAATTGAAATATTTATTTTTATCTGTTTAGCCTGTTTGTTCATTTTGTATTAGTTCCTAATGTGTTCTTGAATGTAAGGTGTGTAGGGAAGCAAACTCAGCAGATCTGAGCAACATTTATTTAACACAACTTTATCTTTGACGTCACAGTAAGCACGAGGGATTTTTTAAACGGAACGGTTTCTTCCCTAAGAAAGTTATAGCAGGTGAGAAAAGCATAATTACACTGAGGAACAGCCCAGTGACAGTTACCTCTTTACATAAACTAATTATGGATGTATTTATGATAATATGCTTTAATGTTCTTTATCAGAAGGTAGAGAGATTTCCATGGGGACAGTGTGGGGCCCAGTGGGGAGTGGACAGGAAATGTCTTACCCGCAAAGCTAGAACTTGGGTTGATTCTGATGGGTGAGTGGGTGGTGTTGATGCTGTTGGACCACAGCCATGCCTGGAGAATTTATGGACCAGGCCTACAGATGTCAACTTTGATTCTGTCTACAATTTATAGACTACAACTCAGTCATGTGGCTTTGTCTATCTACGAACGAGGTCAGAAAAGATAGTCTAACTCAGGAGGAAAAAGGAAATAGTTGGTTTACAACCATAGAATCTTTGTTGGGGACTAGGAAAGACAGCCTCTGAGACATTAATTTGGAGGGTAGGTCCTTAAGAACAGCGGGGTACATTGTTTCCTGGAATGAGACATGAGATTATGTTAACAAAATTCCTTAAAACCTTTACATGTGTCAGTGATTACAGTACTTGAAATTCAAGCAGGAAATTTTATTTGAGATCTTTAATTTGTGCTGAATTACTACTAAGCCTCAGAAAGTAACACTTAATACTTTGGCATACATGAAATATATACTCTTTTAAATGAGAATTTTTATTCATGTATTGCCTTATTGTTACTTTTAGACAAAATCTATGATTCCTTTCTTCTGAAGTTATATGGAAACTTTATGAAAGGAGTGATGAAGAACAATAGTTTTAAGTTGTCCAATGACGTCTACAAGCATGCCAAACTAATTGAGAACAGTGCCAGTAATGAAAATACTCAGCATTTCTTTTTCTTTCTTTTTTAAGTTTTTAAAATTTATTTGACAGAGAAAGAGACAGCAAGAGAGGGAACATAAGCAGGGGAGTGGGAGAGGGAGAAGCAGACTTTCTGCTGAGCAGGGAGCCTGATGCAGGGCTTGATCCCAGGACCCTGGGATCATGACCTGAGTTGAAGGCAGAGGCTTAATGACTGAGCCACCCAGGTACCAGGAAATACCCAGCATTTCTTGAGCAACACACCGACTTTTACTTTGTGTGGTAGAAATGTAAATCGGGAAATGTAAATTTCACTCTGAGTTGGGAGATTAAGAATGACTCACTAGTACTGTGTAAGCACTTTAGATCTACGAACTCATTTTAGCCTCACAAACACCCTAGGAATGAAGCAGGTATTTTTATTATTCCCATTTCACAGATTAGATAACTGAGGTGCAAAGCTGTAAAGGTGTTGGTTCACACAGTTAATAAGTAGCAGAGCTGGGATTCACATCCAATAATTTGACTTCAGAGGCCAGGTCATATCTGTGATTCTCTACCTCCCTGAAACTATGGCCAAGTGAGGGAAGGGACAAAAGATAGGGAAATTTTAGTGAATTTGCACTAAAGTAGGACTGGGAAGGGGCGTGTGAGGGGTGGGAGGGGTGTGTGCCTGGGTGGCTCAGTTGTTAAGCATCTCACTCTTGATTTAAACTCAGGTCATAATCTCAATATTATAAGATCGATCCCTACCTTGGTTCTGTGCTCAGCTGGGAGTTTGCTTGAGGATTCTCGTCTCTCTCTCTCTCTCTCATCCTCTCTCTCTCTATATATATATATATATACAGGCTTGGGGGTTTAGGGCATAACACTGCCTTTTGGCCTTAACACTTGTTTGTCGGGCAATGGAAGAATTTATTAATTGTGTAGTATTTTTTTTTTCCTCCTGCTCCTTATTAAGACCTAGTCTTTAACAAACTATTTGTTCTTCTAGTTGCTACACCTGTCCTGGCAATGAGGCACAGTGTGAGCAGCCCCTGAATCAACTGGGGAACCACAGAGTAAATCACTGGAGGGGAGAATGCGATTCTTGTTTGGTTATATGTCGGCTCAATTTCTTTTTCTTCTGCAGACAGGACGGTCCTTGTGGATACAAATCTCCCAGTCCTCAGAGGCCTTTATGTGATGGGGACTTTAGAATTCCCTGTGGACAGAAGCAATGTTCTGAGTGTAGCATGCATGTCATTGCTGGCGGGGAGCTGAAAGTTGGTAAGTACAGGGCACAAGGATTGGAACTTAAGGGAATTAACTCTGTGAGAAAGTTCTTGAGAATTGGTGGTATCATCCAGCAGGTTGGTTAACAGAGTATGGAGAGGGTTAAGGGAAGGGGGTGAATTTACTGATAAAGCTTTTCCTATATAAGCTTTGGACAACACAGACAGAGGTGACTTTGATGGGTCATTCTTTTGTCCACCCACTGTCATCAGGGCCATGTTTCTGGCCCTAGGGGTTCCCATGTTGCCTCTCATGGCAGGGCTCCTGGCTTCCTCCAGGCCACAGATCAATTCTGCCTTTGGTCCTTTGTACAAGCATTTACTTATGGCCCACTCTTTCAGAAGGAACAAATTATCAATTGTTGTGCAACAATGGCCTTCGTCTAGTTCCAAAACATTTAAAAAATTTTTAATTCCAGTATAGCTAACAGTATTATATTACTTTCAGGTGAATGATATAGTGATGTAACAATTCTATACATTAGTCAGTGCTCATCATGATAAGTGCGCTCTTAATCCCCTTCACTTGTTTGACCTCTCTCCCCACCTACCTCTCTTCTGATGACCACCAGTTTGTTCTCTCTAGGTAAGAATCTGTTTGTTTGTTTGTTTTTGAAAAATGTCTGTTCATGTCTTCTGACCGTTTGTTAATTGGATTATTCATTTGGGGAATATTGAGTGTTTTAGGTTCTTTATATATTTTAGATACTAACCTTTTGTCAGTTATTCATTTGCAAATATCTCCTCCCATTAGTAGGTTGCCTTTTAGTTCTCTTGACTGTTTCCTTTGATATGCAGAAGATTTTTTATTTTGATGTCGTTCCAATAGTTTAGTTTTGCTTTTGTTTCCCTTGCCACAGGAGACATATCTAGAAAAATATTGCTATGGTCAATGTCGAAGAGGGTGCTGCCTATGCTCTCTTTTAGGATTTTTTATGGTGTTAGGTCTCACATTTAGGTCCTTAATCCTTATTGGTTTATTTTTGTGTATTGTGTAAGAAAGCAGTCTGGTTTCATTCTTCTGGATGTAGCTGTCCAGTTTTCCCAACACCATTTGTTGAAGAGACTGTCTTTTCTCATTGCATAATCTTTTCCTGCTTTGTTGAAGATTAATGGAGCCATATAATCGGTGAGTTTATTTCTGGACTCTCTATTTTGTTCCATGGATTGATAGTCTGTTTTGTGCCAGTACCATACCTTTTTTTTTTTTTTTTTTATTACTACAGCTTTGTATGTGTATCTTGAAATCTGGGATTGTGATACTTCCAATTTTGTTCTTTTTCAAGATTGCTTTGACTATTCAGGGTCTTTTGAGGTTCCATACAAATTTTAAGATTAATTGTTCTAGTTTTGTGAAAAATGTTATTGGTATTTTGATAAGGATTGCATGAAATGTGGAGAGTGCCTTGGGTTACATGGACATTTTAACAATAATTGTTCTCTAAATCCATGAGCATGGGATATCTTTCCATTGCTGTGTGTCATTTGTAATTTCTTTCCTTATCATTTCATAGTTTTCAGAGTATAGGTCTTTTGCCTCCTTAAGTTTATTCCTAGGTATTTCATTATTATTTGTGCAATTAAATGGGAATGTTTCTTAATTTCTTCTTCTGTACTTCATTATTAGTATATAGAAATACAATGGGATTCTGTATATTGATTTTATATCTTGGTATATTACTAATTAATTTATCAGTACTAGTTGTTTTTTTTGTGGCATCCTTAGAGTTTTCCATATATAGTATCATGACATCTACAAATAGTAAAAGTTTTACTTCTCCTTACAATTTGGGTACCTTTTAAATTTCTCTTTTTTTCTGATTGCTGTGGCTAGGACTTCCAATACTGTGTTTAATAAAAGTGGTGAGAGTGCACATCACTGTCTTGTTCCTGACCTCAGGGGAAAAGCTGTCAGTTTTTCATCATTGAGTATGATGCTAGCTGTGGATTTTTTCATCTGTGGCTTTATTATGTTGAGGTCTGTTCCCTCTAAATCTACTTCGTTGTTGATAGCTTATATCATGAATGATGTACTTTGACAAATGCTCTTTCTGTATCTATTGAAATGATCATATGATGTTCATTCTTTCTCTTGTTGATGTGATGTATCACACTGATTGATTTGCAAATACTGAACCATCCTTGCATCCCAGGAGTAAATCCCAGTGGATCATGATGAATTATTATTTTTTTTTTTTTGGCTGGATTCAGTTTGCTAATATTTTGTTGAGGATTTTTGCATCACTGTTCATCAGAGATAGTGGCCTATAGTCTCTTTTTCTGTACTACTTTTCTCTGATTTTAGTATCAGGGTAATGTTGACCTCTTAGAATAAAATTGGAAGCTTTCCTTTGTCTTCTATTGTTTTAGAATAGTTTGAGAAGAATAGGTATCTACTCTTTAAATGTTTGGTCTACCTGTGAAGCCATCTAGTCCTGGACTTTAGCTTGTTAGGATTTTTTTGGTGACTTTTTCAATTTCATTGTTGGTAATTGATATGTTCAATTTTCTATTTCTTCCTCATTCAGTTTTGGGAGGTTATATTTTCTAGGAATTGCCATTTCTTCTAGTGTGTCCAATTTTGGGAACATAGTAGAATTATAGTTTTCATAATAGTCTCTTATTTACTTCGTACTTCTATAATGGTTGTTGTGTCTCCACTTAATTTCCTGATTTTGTTCATTTGAGTCATTCTCTTTTTTGAAGAGGTCTGCTTAAAGTCTTATCAATTTTGTTGATCTTTTCAGAGAACCAACTCCTGGTTTCATTGATCTGCTTTATCTTTTTTTGTAAGTTTCCTATTTGTTAATTCCTGCTCTAATCTTTATTATATCCTTCCTCCGACGGTTTTATGTTTTGTTTGTTCATCTTTTAGTTCCTTTAGGTGGTAAGACTAAGTTGTTTATTTAAGATTTTTCTTGCTTCTTGAGATAGGTCTGTATTACTATAAACTTCCCTCCTGGAATAGCTTGTTTGCCTGCATCCCAAATATTTGGACCATATGCTTTCATTTTCATTTGTTTCCACGTATTTTTGATTTCCTTTTCAATTTCCTCAGTTGGTCCATTTATTGAGTAATAGAATGTTATTCAACCTTTATGTATTCATGCTTTTTCCAGATTTTTTCTTGTGGTTGATTTCTAGTTTCATAGCAATATGGTTGAAAAAGATGCATAGTATGACTTAACAGTTTTTGAACTTGTTGAAGCTTGATTTGTGACCTAATATGTGATCTCTTCTGGGGAATGTTCCATGTGCACTTGAAAAGAATGTGTATTCTGCAGTTTTAGAATAGGATATTTTGAATATATCTGTTAGATCCATCTGTGAATTTAAAGTGTCATTCAAACCCACTGTTTCCTTTTTGATTTTCTGTTTGGATGATCTATCCATTGATGTAAAAGGGGTGTAAAATTCTACTATTATTTTACTAGTGTTGCTTACCTTCTTTTGTATTTGTTAATAAGTTCTCTATGTATTTGGATGCTTCCATGTTGCATGCATAAATATTACAATTGTTACATCTTCTTGTTGGATTGTTCCCTTTATGATTATGTAGTATCCTTCTTTGTGTCTTGTTATAGACTTTTTTAAAGTCTGTTTTGCTATCCTGGCTTTTTTTTCATCTCCATTTGCACAGTAATGTTTTCTATCCCTTCACTTTCAACCTGCATGTGTCCTGTAGGTCTGAAATGAGTCTCTTATAGGTAGCGTACTTGGGTCTTGCTTTTTTAACCATTCCATCACTCCATGTCTTTTGATTGGACCATTATTTCATTTGCATTCATAGTTATTCTTGATAGGTATGTGCTCATTGTCCATTTTGCTACTTGCTTTATGGTTGTTTTTGTATTTCTTCTCTGTTCATATAAGTGGATGTTTAAGGTCCTTGATACATCGCTGTCAAATTGCTTTTCAGAAAGATTTTACAAATTTGTACTTCACATATCTCAGAGTTATGAGATCCCTCATACTCTCTAACCTCACCTTTAAACACCACTTTGTTCAGTTCCTCTGAGAGTATGAAGCCAGAGGGAAAAAAACTTTTCCTGGGTGGACCCTGACTTACTCTGAACAGAGTAAATGAGTATAATGATGAGCATGGGCTCCAAGTCGAATGGCTTGAGATCAAATCCAGCTTGGTCACCTACTTGATGTTTGACCTTAAGCAAATCACCCTCTGGACACATCCATTTATTCATCAGTAAAGTATATGGCAAAATAGAAACTTCCTTGGAGGGATGTTAAAACAGTTAAATATAACAGTTCTTTTTACGTGCTTGCCATGTAATAGGTATTGATGAAAGTTTACCTGTCAGGGTGCTTGAAAAAAAATAGATGCCATACCGAATTGGACAATTTGAGGAGATGTTAATGAAGGAAATATTCACAAAAATCCAAGTGGCATGGAGACTTCCCTAAGGCTAGTAACAGCAGACATCCTTACTACCCCTTGCTTAAAGAGTGAAAAAAAGGAAGTCATTGCTAGAATTAGAGATGGAGGTGGTGTGTGTGTGTGTGTGTGTGTGTGAAGGTGATTGCCTGATTGCCAGTGCCATGACCTTCTGTGTATCTGGGACTCAGTACAGGGAAAGACCTATGGGAAAAAATACCTTGATCTCACTTTCTTTTCTACCTTATCTCTTTCTTGTTCTATCATCCGGCTAAATCGAAGCTCTGAGTAAGGAAGAACTTGATGTAATACATGCAGGTCAGCAGCATCCTGGGGAACTGAGCAGAGGAAAGACAGGCAAAGTTTGAAATGGAGGTTTGAAATGAACTTCAATAGAAGTTCTCTACAATCAGCTTCCAGCTACCGTAATACATACCATCCTTTTATTAATAGGATGAAACATTAAACTACTTCTCTGTCCAACCCTTCATGCTATTGGTCCTGGCCAGTATGTTGTCAACTCTAATTCCTATTCTTTTATATGTGCTGCCTTTGCATTTCATATCGCTACATTGTACACTTGTGTAAGGATATTTTGTTTTTTTCCCTGAGTTTAGGGGGTCTAAGTGTGATACTTTTTATTTATTTTATTTTATCATTTCAATCAATTTTCCACAGTGGGGAAATCCTTTAGGTTCTGATTTTTTCCTCCCAGATTAATATCATTTGTTCATTTATTTAATAGTCTATAAAATCCTCATTCAGCTAACTGATATAAATACTTAATAAAACTGAACCTTGTTCTTTTGACTAGAAAATGTATTTTAGGTTGACACCTATTGCTAAGATTAGTCTTTTACTTTTAAGTTGTTTTTTAGGCTTCTGTGTTCACTTATCACTATAATAAAAACTTTTTGCCTAAAAAAAATATATCTGTAAAGGGAAGTGACACAGAAACTTTCCAGTTTTGATTTATACATTTCAAATCTTCATTTAAAATTTGTCGATTCCCAACTATATTTTTACCTATTAGTAGACAATGGTGTATTATTTTTCTCCCTGCTTTGTCCATGTGTTCCATGGACAAGGTTGATTACTAGGACCCATCTGCCTAATTTTATGTGTATCATGCCTGAAGGAAGACTTTCAACCTTTCTGTCTAATTCTACCACACCCTAAAAGAAATACCAACATGAAATAAATAATAAGACTGGTTAGTAAACAGACTTAATGGATGTGGACCTTGGCACAGAGCACTGCCAGAGTATGTCTGCCGTCTGATGCCATCCAATCCAAGTCCTAACATTGTAGAATTATATTTCGTGGTAGTTCTGCTTTTAAGTCAACTGGTGCTGGCAAAAGGTACCACCTGACTTTTAATAGAGTAGAAAGTAGAGTGGAAGGGGAGAATGCTATAGAATTAGAAGGGATATTTAAGATCAAAGCTTTGGAGGCACCTGGGTGGCTCAGTGGGTTAAGCTGCTGCCTTCGGCTCAGGTCATGATCCCAGGTCCTGGGTTTGAGCCCCGCATCGGGCTTTCTGCTCAGCAGGGAGCCTGCTTCCTCCTCTCTCTCTGCCTGCCTCTCTGCCTACTTGTGATTTCTCTCTGTCAAATAAATAAATAAAAATCTTAAAAAAAAAAAAAGATCAAAGCTTTGCTTAGAGGGTTATAGCTGCATCACAAATGCCAAACTCAATCTCATTCATCATTCAGTGATCGTCACATTAACCTGATAACACACTTGGGATAAGCTTAAACTATTTCATTTGTGTATACATTCTTTTCTTCATCATGTGTTCGCTCATTGCCTATTGTTTGCCAAGTACTATGGAAGAAATTGGATGTACAGAAATATTAGTCACCAATCCTAGTTTGCAAGAGATGTCTCAGTAAAATAGTGAGGACAAACAAGTAAAAACATAATTGGAGGAGTCCCATCTTCCAACCTGGAGGGAGCATAAAGATAGAGGAAGAGATCTGAAAAGACACATCTTTGTGGAAATACATTATACCCTCAGGAAGTTGTAGGAATAGTCTGAATTGCAGGACTTATGGAATTGTGGTAGCTGGCAAAGCTTCTTGGCTTCATACATTATGTTAAGGAGTTTAGATTTTATCATGAAGGCAGTGAGTAGATAGTCACTGGATAGTTTTAGGTAGGGAAGTGTCCTACTTAAATTTGGTCTTGGAAAGATCACTCCTGGCAGAGTGAGTGGTGTATTGGAAGGGGCACAGTGAAATGTGAGAAGCCATGTGTTCAGGAGAACAGAGGAATTGAACTAAGGCACTGGAATTGAAGAGAAGGACATTAATTGCAGAAATACTGAGGTATAAAGACCTAATGGCATTTTGATTGAGGTGAAAAGGTGTTGTTTAGAATACATCCCACATTTCAGGTTGGGAGATCTGGGTCTATGGTAGTGCCAAGATGAATTACCTTTTTACCACTTGTTAGCTGAGTGACTATAGATAAGTTACAAGATCTATCTCTGTCTCAGTTTCCTTACCTCCAAAATGGGAAGAATAATAGTTCTTATTTTATGGAGTTTTATGAGAATTAAATGAATGAGCATTTATTAAAGTGCTTGAATAGTGTCAGGCACATAGGAAGCCCTTCTAGTTGTTTGTTGAATACATAGATGCATATACCTCAAAATTAGATTTCAATGGAATGTGTAAGTGGCTAAAATTTGGGGGAGCACCGGCCTTTTAAGAGTGGTAGAGGAAGCTGAGTTCAGGGAGGAGGATAGAAAAGAAACAGCAGTGTAGGTAGAAGGAAAATGAAATGATAAAAAAGTAATATCTTGAAACACAAGAGGGAATTTATAAGAAAGAGAGAGTGATCATTAACGTAAGATATAGTGGGGAGAGCAAAGAAAGTAGGAAGGGAAACCAGCCATCTTTTTTTTTTTTAAACTTTTTTTTTTTTTAATTTTTTTATTTTTTTTCAGCATAACAGTATTCATTATTTTGCACCACACCAGTGCTCCATGCAATCCGTGCCCTCTACAATACCCACCACCTGGTGCCCCCAACCTCCCACCCCCCACCCCTTCAAAATTCTCAGATCGTTTTTCAGAGTCCATAGTCTCTCATGGTTCACCTCCCCTTCCAATTTCCCTCAACTCCCTTCTCCTCTCCATCTCCCCTTGTCCTCCATGCTATTTGTTATGCTCCCAAATAAGTGAAACCATATGATAATTGACTCTCTCTGCTTGACTTATTTCACTCAGCATAATCTCTTCCAGTCCCGTCCATGTTGCTACAAAACCTTGGGGATTCATCCTTTCTTTCTTTCTTTTTTTTTTTTTTTACAGCTTTATAACATATATTTTATCCCCAGGGGTACAGGTCTGCGAATCGCCAGGTTTACACACTTCACAACACTCACCATAGCACATACCCTCCCCAATGTCCATAACCCCACTCCCCTCTCCCAACCCTCCTCCCCCCATCAACCCTCAGTTTGTTTTGTGAGATTAAGAGTCACTTATGGTTTGTCTCCCTCCCAATCCCATCTTGTTTCATTTACTCTTCTCCTACCCCTTAACCCCCCATGTTGCATCTTCTCTCCCTCATAACAGGGAGATAATATGATAGTTGTCTTTCTCCATTGACTTATTTCGCTAAGCATGATACCCTCTAGTTCCATCCACGTCATTGCAAATGGCAAGATTTCATTTCTTTTGATGGCTGCATAGTATTCCATTGTGTATATATACCACATCTTCTTTATCCATTCGTCTGTTGATGGACATCTAGGTTCTTTCCATAGTTTGGCTATTGTAGACATTGCTGCTATAAACATTCGGGTGCACGTGCCCCTTCGAATCACTACGTTTGTATCTTTAGGATAAATACCCAGCAGTGCAATTGCTGGGTCATAGGGTAGTTCTATTTTCAACATTTTGAGGAACCTCCATGCTGTTTTCCAGAGTGGTTGCACCAACTTGCATTCCCACCAACAGTGTAGGAGGGTTCCCCTTTCTCCGCATCCTCGCCAGCATCTGTCATTTCCTGACTTGTTAATTTTAGCCATTCTGACTGGTGTGAGGTGATATCTCATTGTGGTTTTGATTTGTATTTCCCTGATGCCGAGTGATATGGAGCACTTTTTCATGTGTCTGTTGGCCATCTGGATGTCTTCTTCGCAGAAATGTCTGTTCATGTCCTCTGCCCATTTCTTGATTGGATTATTTGTTCTTTGGAAACCAGCCATCTTATGGCTTTTTGTTTTGTTTTGTTTTCAATAATGGGTATCTAATATAGTTTTGATATGAAATGTTATTTGCATGTGGAACAAATTAAAAATTCAGTCCATTATTTGAGGGACAGTAACTTTTTTTTTTTTAAAAGATTTTATTTATTTATTTGACAGAGAGAGAGAGATCACAAGTAGGCAGAGAGGGAGGCGGAGAGGGCAGGGGAAGCAGGCTTCCCACTGAGCAGAGAGCCTGATTCAGGGCTCTATCCCAGGACCCTGAGATCATGACTCAAGCCAAAGGCAGAGGCCTAACTCACTGAGCCACCCAGGTGCCCCGAGAAACAGTAACTTTTAATGAGTTCAATACTATTTATCTATTAACAACTTCATTTTTTGGCTTTAATATAATCTTAAGTACAATTGAACATATTAAATCTCATGTTTAAAAATGAACAGTTATCCACATTAAGAGTGATATCATGAAACCTTTATATGTGCTCATGAATAACTTTCTTTTGGATGAGAAAATGTGGCAAATTAGTAAATATTAAAGAGAAAATAATTTCTCTGATATGATGACTATCTGGTTTTGTTTATAGATTTGTCCCTGTCTCTGTCCCCTTCCTGCTTCATTCCCTTTCTTTCTCTTTCATTGAATGCCAGCTCAGTGCCAAAAATTCTTCCTGGACGTGAGTACTTAGCAGTAAGCAAGACAGATAAGATTCCTGTTTAATGAAAGTCCATTAAAAAAGTCCTGTTAATGAAGTAAAGTCCAGGTTGGATCTGCACACCATAGATTAGGTAGTTAATAAGAGCCTTTCTGAAAAGCCACTGTGACCTCAGACCAGAGATACAAGAAAAAGCTAGACTTGCAAAGATTTGGACTGCTGGTTTTCCAAACAGAAGGCAGATCTAGTACAAAGAGCCAAGGCAGAGTGGGAATGTGCTTTACGCAGTCATAAAGCAGAATGGCAGCCTAGTTGCTGGAGAACACTGAGAAGTAGACATGAGTTTCATGAAGAAGACTGGATTTAAGCAATGTAATGTTGCTTATTACAGTATTAAAGACACAAATGAGCCCAAATTGAGCTGAATGTTGTTACTTTTTCATGATCTGATGAGTATAACTTTAACAAAACAGAAATTAGTTGAGGACTCTCATAAATATGGCAATTCTGGAGACCTGTATTATAATTCTAGTTAAGCAACTTGTTTTATAACTTCTGAAAAATTCTCTAATAGTAGATTTATAACAGTAATATCACAGACTTCAGTGATTTTGTGAATCATCTGTCTCATTGCCTGGGTAAGGAAATTGAGCTCCAGAGGGATTACTGATTTGTTTCCAGGACTCCTAGCTGATAAAGACCAGGACCAGGATCAGAGGCTATTTTAGGTACCTTAAATATTCAGACTAGAAGCCAGTGCCAAAGGACTATCTTTACTGTGAGTACTTCCTCACTCCATTCACTAGGTTTCACTGTCTTCTTTTCTGGTCCATTCAATAATCCATATTTTTATTATTACATTCATTTTGTTTTTATGAAATTGTATATTTTCATGAATTCCTTCTGTGTATTAGATAATAGGATTCTTCAGACATTTCGTAACCTATGTACCTAGTGCATTGTAGGATTCTAATACTGTGCTGTGTGACTGATTAGTGTATACATAAATGGATGGATAGATCTGTCTTTCAGCTCAATGTCTTTTTCTTGTGACATATTCACTATCCCTAGACTTAAATGTCTACATCTGTAAGGAAGGAATTATAGTGTTAATTTGGAAATGACTCCCGTGGTTTTGCCCCGAATGAAAGGTATAAAATAGTGGTGAGACACATTGGAAAAGTTGATGATATTTTGCCAATCCAAAGTATTTTCTATTTTTAGTCAGTCTAGGAGAAGAAAACTCACAAAAATGCCCAACTCAAAGCCTGTTTAATAAACATTGGTTTCCTGATTGTTTTAAATTTTTTATTTCTTTGACCTTGAATAGCTGTCTGAACTCATCTCTTTCATCAGTGTCTCTTCTTAGAGGAGACATTGTTCTTATGCCTTAAAATGTGGTCTTTGTTATCTTAGATATCAATAATGTTAACATGTTATTCATCCAAATGTTCAACTCAATGGAGAAATTTGCTTGCTTGCATATTTATTTATTTATTTATTTATTTATAGAGGAAAGAGTACCAGAATGGAAAGGGACAGAGAGAAAATTTTAAGCAGGCTTCACGCCCAGTACAGAGCCCAACATGGAGCTCAATTTCATGACCCTGAGACTCTGACCTGAGCGCAAATCTAGAGTCAGATGTTTAACTAACTGAGCTACCCAGGTACCCCAGGAAAGAGTATTTTAATTTCATGGTTCTCAAATTGCAAATGGACACCTCTGTTCTGACAGTTTGTAGGTGGATTTCAGAGAGGGATTACCAGTAATAATTAGTGTCTTTAAAAGTTAATAGAACCCTCCTTGATCCCTAGGTAAGCAAGCACATGCCCTGCACATCAATTTCCCTGAGGACATGGCAGTTCATTTTTTCTTTGGCCTGTCACAACCAGGTCACATGACATGCTGCCTAGTTGCTCAGTAATTATGCGAAGAACAGGGTTTTTATCCTAAAAGTTGTCACATATTGTTTTGCAGAGCTAGTGATGAGTATTTGTCAGCCCTGTCTCACATTTGTAGCCAGGAGCCTAAGGTCATCATTAGCACATGACTTTGATTGTCAGAAAATGAAGTACTAGGTGTATGGAAGTTTCTTTCATTGCTTCCATGATTGGGACTTTCTCAATCCTAAAGAAGAAAAATCCATACACAGTTTATTGCCTTCCAAACTGACAGTTCTGTAAGGCTCATTGGATGATTAAGTAATAAAAAGGAGACAAACCAGAGAAAAGTGTAGATTAAAACATATCCTCTAGCCTAAAGCCATAATACCCAGTAGTTAGACTCATTGGGTAGCCAGAGAGAATCTTGTCGTGATGTTTAAAAATAATATATTAAGTTAAAAAAATATATATCCTCTTTCAAGCTTAACTATGGTTAGAAAATCATAAAAAAATGAACACATTTAACGTGTAAATATGGTTACAAGTATACATAGATGTCTGCACAATAGATTATTTATACATTAGCTAATATGAATCATCAGTTAACAAATCAGTTTCTGCTTAGTGAAAGTTCTCTAGTTAAACTATGTGTTAGCTGATGAAATAAAAAAGTGGCACAAAAGGGATGTTCTTTTACATATTGTACTTATTTAACTAAAAGGACAAAAGCATAAAAGCTTTGTTCTTTACAGGTTCAGGAAAACATTAAACTCCATTTCTGTGAGTCTTGAAGCAAACTGACCGTCAATGTTTAATACGTATCTCAAAATGAAATTAAGCACCGAAATATCTCTTTATTTTCAGATGGATATTAGTTCTCTGACAGATAAACATCACTTTATACTTAAATATATATGTATTTTAAAGTAAAACACTAACACAAGAAATGATTCTTTTGCTTGTCAGGCTACCAGTTTCTATTAAACAGTAGCCACCTTCCTTTAATATTTTAATATTTTCTAAGTCAGTGTTCCCCAAACTATATTTTGGATTTTTGAACTTCTGTTATAATAATATAAAATGCCTTATAAATTTGTTATTTTTAAATGATTTAAATAGTGAATTATATAATAAAATAACTGTTAAGTATTAATTAATTAATTTTAAGATTTTATTTATTTATTTAACAGAGAGAGATCACAAGCAGACAAAGAGGCAGGCAGAGAGAGAGGGAGAAGCAGGGTCCCTGCTGAGAAAAGAGGCTGATGCGGGGCTTGATCTCAGGACCCTGGGATCAGGACCTGAACCAAAGGCAAAGGCTTAACCCACCGAGCCACCCAGGTGTCCCTATTTAATTATTTTTGCATGGAAAAACCAAATTATTTTATGCAAACAGGTGACTGAATGAATGAGTAACTCGTTTTCTTGTTTAGCAATCTCTTACCATAGTATTTGAGTTTAAGATAAATTTAATTGTATTTGCTACAGTTCCTTGGCCTGGGCATTCAAATAAGCTAACCACCTAATATTTTTAACCATTGAAATGTCTAGTTTCTAGCACTTTAGAAACAGAACATTTCTAGTTGCGGAGTGCTTGCCTTCTTTTTCTTAATTTCTAAGTTTAAATGTTAATTTTAAAATGTGCCATTTCCCCATTGTTACTACTACTATTTTTTACTATTATTACTACTAGGAGCCAGCATTTTTAAAAGCCCTTGAAACATTTTCTATTATATGTAGACACTGGGTCAAGTATCATTAACATGCAATACATCTTTTAACTCTCAGTACATGTAAGCTATTATCATGCCTATTTTCTAGTTGCAAAAACCAAAGTTTACAGGAGTGAATAAGCCCATGTTTAGAAAATTTTAAGGGTTTTTATACATTTTGCCAGTATGTGAATGAATAAGTTATATATTAACTTTTATTTTAATATTCTATCAAACTTTGATAAAATGACAGGCCTCAATGATAAAAATTTATCAGCCTGAATAAAATCACTCTCACAGGAGTTAGAGATTCTCATTTGATTATGCCTACTAGTTACTCTTATGACCATTCATTATCTCCTTGGACCGAAAACCCCTCTCTCCTGTGTTTTGTTTTTGTTTTAATTTTTAATTTTTTGTTTTTTTCACCCAGGTTTGATTTTCTTGGGGAGGAGTGTTTTTGGGATAGGTGGGTCAAATTGACACTAGGAACTAAAAGCTAATTCATAATAAAATATACTTCACAATTTAATTGGTTTAGCATAATTTGTCAGCTTGGGTTTGATAATAAGAATGTTCTAGAGGCTCTTCTCTGAAGAAAACAGCTATAGCAAGACATGAGAAAAATAGTTGTGCTCCAGTTAGAAGGTCAACTTCCAAAGTCATCACCATATAACCTACTTCAGAGGATAAAAGAAAATGTGCAGAATTGATTTTGGGTGGTAATTTCTTAACCTATCTTTCATGTGCAATCACAGTATTTTATGGAATTTCATTTACTAGGATAGAAATACAAATAATTTAGAAACAATTTGTTGCTTTGGATTCAATGAAAAGGACCTGAAAAAGATATGTCTAAAATTTTAGTCAGTATACATTAAATACATGCAGTATTTTTGCATATCAGTTGTATCTCAATAAAGCTGTAAAAATAATAATGGAATGGAGAAGCAGTAAAACAAATATAATTTGGTCAGTTTTTATTCTCTTGATCAACAAATACTTATTGATGAGTGTGCTTGAAACATAATAATAAATAAAGTTTTACTTACTGTGAAATATGATGTGCATATTCAGGAAAGTTTATGAGATAAATAAACAGCTAAATTAAACAGAAGTCCATTCTACTGGGTATGTAGTGGGATCTCATTATTGTTTAATTTGCATTTCTCTCGTTTCTAATGTGATTGAGCACTTTAAAATTTTTTATTGTCTATTATAGATCTTGTTTTGTTCTCTTGCCCTTTTTTAAATGGTGCATTATCTGTGTTATATTGATGTATTGAAATCATTTATATATTGTAGAAAATACCTTCTGTTAGTTATATTATTGCAAATGTCTTGGCCCACTCTGTGACTTGTTTCTACACTCTCCTAATGATATCTCTAGGTAACTGGGAAGTCTTTATTTCAATGTAGATCATTTTATAAACCTTTCTCGATAAGAATTGCATATCTTGATTGGACTGTGGTCAGCAAGCACATGCTATATGATTCCAGTTCTTTTAAATTTGTTAAACTTGCTTTACGGTCACCATAGGATCAATATTTGTGACTCTCTTGTGCATGTCTGAAGATGAGACATATTCTTCGTGGGTTCAGTTTTTCATCTCTATTAGGTGAGATTTGCCAATCATATTATTCAAAACTGCTGTATGCTCACTGCTTTTTGTTTATTCGGTGAGTTGTTATGTTTCACTTTCCACTGCTATTATATCTAGTTTCCTTATGATTCTGTCAATTTTTGCTTTATTTACTCTGCAGCAATGATGCTAGGCACCTAGGTACTTAGGATTATTCCAATGTGCGTGAAATGGGTCTTTTTTTTTTTTTTTTTTTTTTACTCTGGAGTATTTCTCTTTATTTCTAATTGTTTTCTGCAAGCAAGAAGATTAGTAAAAATAACTGGTTCACCATTTCTGTGATAAAATATAAGTGAATCCTGTTGTCAATACACAGTCATTTCTCTCGATTCACTCACTGTAAAGAGAAGGCCATCGGGGGAAGGCACTTAGGGCATAGTTTAGAAGTACAGAGACAAGCCATGTTATGCTGTGACATCCCATAGGGGGCCGCTTAACCTAGTCTTAGCTGACAAATGAGGATCCCAAAAGAGGTGGCATCAGAGCTGGCTTTGGGCTTGTTTAGGGACTTAGGGACTCAGCTTTTGAGCATGTCAAGGAAACTATTTCTTTAGGACAAGCGCTTGGGGAAGAATTACTGCAGCAATGGGTGTGGACATTTTTATGCATGAAAGAGGGCATCCAATTCAAAATCATAGAAGGCTGTTAGAAATAAAATACAGTGGAGCCAAGTTTGAGGGATGATTAGGAGTTAGACAGGACAATGGTGGAGATATTGAAGCCTGGGGACTCTCATGTGCAGAGGGGAGAGTGTGGAGTGAATGATAAGTAATTCAGTGTATGTTGGCTTAGTTACAAGGTGTGGGGAGTCATGTTGAGAGAGTGGGCTTAAGTGTAAACTAAGTTTATACTTGATTCCATCAAAGAGCTTTAGTTAATAAAATAATGTAATGTTCTTTTCCCTTTTTCTTACCTTTGAAGTTCATGGAATCTATTTGTACTGTATTCCTCAAATCATTATAACAGTTATCTTTCATATACCAGAACTTATTTTCTTCCATCTCCCAAGGTGATTTCAGCACCTGGAACAGATTCTGTTTCCCCTCCATTGCCCACCATCACACTAAGTAATGGCAACCTCCCTTCATGTCTTTCCTTTTCCCCTATGTCCACATGTCCTAGGATGGTACCTATTAAGTCTAAGCCGAGGCTCAGCACTTGTTAGCTGTGTAATTTCTGACAAGTTGCCTAACCTCTCTGTCTCAGTTTCCTCATGGGAACCTCAGCAATAATCCATCAGAGGGTTGGAAGAACTCAATGAGATGAGTTCACGTATGCCAAAACACCCAGCATGTCTGCAGTGCAGCAGCAGCCATTTCCCTCCACCACTGGTATCTAAATTCATCTGGGTTGGAAAATGCCTTTTGCTACAGTTTAGAGCAGATTGAAGTAGGTGGAAAAAGGAAACCCAGAGAGGAATTGCCTTATTTTGAGAGCTTTCTCTCAGAAGTGGCCACTGTCATTTAGGGATAAAGCCTAAGCTGGTAAGAATCCTCATCTCTTTTTGATTGCAGATTTGAGACTAAAAGAGGAGCCTGATCTGTAAGGCTTCCCATTCACCAGCTCTTATAGATTCAAGAGGTGATGCATTTTAATGTGAAAATAGCATATTTTTTTCCCCCTCTTAGGTCGTTCTGGTCTTCTTTCTACTCAGTCCCTATCCTCTACCGTTCCCTTCCCCCACATCACCATAAAAAAAAAAAATTCAAACTCTGGTCATTTCAGATACCAAAATATCACGCCAGAGACTAATTTAGCTCAGACTTTCTGCAAAGGCTCACATGTGCTGCAGTTTGGGGTTGCATAATTGATTTAATCTCAGATTTTAGAGGAATGCCGGACTCTCTTTGTGGGACTCTGCATACATTTCTCTAGGGCAAAAACTGTCCTACTTTTTTCTCTCTGGTATCTGTTTAGTGCTAGGCCATTTTCCCCCCCAAGAACCTAAACTACCCTCCGTGAAATAAATGAAATCACAGTTGGAAAACGGCTTACTGGACAGACTTAAAGCTGCCAGATAAGAGCTTCACCACACACATTTTTCTTAACATTCTCCTCCTCCCCTGCTTTCCTTCTTTCTGCTCTAATGCATCTTTGTTTGGGACAAGAGGATACATTAATCATTCAGCTGAGGATTGGCATTGCCCACGTGGAGTAGCAGCGGACTTCAGCAGTCTGTTGGGAATATACAGGCTGACCTGCTGTATGGCTCAAGGCAGATTTCCTTACCTCTATGAGGCTTATATTCAACATGGCCTTGTGGACTAATGGCTATGAAGGCTAGACTGTAAAGATGTAGCAAGCTGCAAACTCACAACACACATGGGAACCTTTTGGTTGCATGCGTATGTGTGTGTGTGTATAAACATAAACATATATACATATTATATATATATATATATATGTATATATATATATATATAAATGCCAGCCAAGGAGAATGATTTATGCCCCCTGAAAGACCACTTAACCAAAATGACAACCAGGCAATTTTCAGTTTGCCCATGATTCTGTGCTGTATTTGGCAACCACAGCTTTGGTTATGTTTTCAAGAATTTCTAAACGGGAAAATTCTTGTTTGCTAACAGATGTTATTTTTCAACCTGTTTGAACCAGTGTATAATTTGGGAACTATCTTTGCACTAGTTACTTCTTGAAAAATGAAGTTTTTGTAATACTTTCTGTATCTTAAGATGTATGTTCTGCAGAAAATAACCCCTTTGTTAGGTCGATATGTACACTTCGCAGCAGAATTCCCCAAACAATTTGCATGCTGTAAAAGTCACCAAACTCCTCTGTTTGCATCAGTGGAATGAAGTCAGAAGTCAAAAGTAATGCTGACCTTCATAGCCTGAATGGATTGTTTCCTTATGCTGCTAAAATAATTTAGGCTTAGAAAAGAACCTAGTACTTATTTAATGAATCGCTTGGCATAAATTGTTCAAATTCACCATTGTTCAAATTCAGACTCTACCATACTAGCTGGAGAAATTTGGACAAGTCCATTAACCTCTAAGCTTTGTTATGTATGGATATTTAAAACTGAGATAAGAATCAGGCTTACTTCTCAGGTGTGCTGTGAGGATTAAATGCAAAAATACATGTAAAGCAATTTGGAGATCCAGCCACAGATGGTGTATCAGCCAGGTTTTGCTGTAATGGTGTGTATCAAATATCTCCCAAATCTCAGTGGCATACAACCACAAATATTTACGCTAGCATCAGTTCCAGCTTACATGTTTTATTTAGGTGTGCTACCTACGTCTCTTCATTTAGGCACTAGGTATTATTTAAGGACTTCTCCTTTCATGACAGGGAACATAATTGCAAATGACCTGGTGAAAACTGTCAAAGTATTTGAAAGCATCAACTCAGAATTTGTATTACTATCACTTCTACTCAAATTTCATTGGCCAAAACAAGTCATATGACCAGGCTAAATTTTAGTAAGTCGGGAATGTATACCCTCCCCTAATGGAGAAAAAATAGTGAATATTTGCTGAGCAATAATCCAGTCTACCTCTGAGAAGTTTACTGTATCCCATTTTCTTCCCGTCCCTTATTTCATCTATGTGACCATTGGCTCTTGTCCATATAGCCTAAATGATAGCATCTACTTTGCATTCTCTAAATTACATCACAATTTCCTCCTCTCTCTTATAATTTCAAATTAATGTAAACAATATACTTTTCTTTATAAACAGGTACTTTGGAAAATCCCTTAGAAAAAGAACAAAAGCTTCTGATTTTCCTTAGAGGATCAGAGGGAGTTTCCTGTGACCGTTTCAATGGAATTCATATTGATCCAGGAACAATTGGTAAGAGTATAATATAGTTTTTTATTAAAAATGAAATGAAATGTGTGTTTCTGATATCAAAGTATCATCCATAGAACATCTACTAAATTCCAGACACTCTTCTAGATAATTTATATTTATTATTTCACTTAATAGGTCTCCTGTAACAGTGTCCATTTCATAGTTGTCAAAAATAAGACTCAGGGATGACGAACAATATGCAGAAGGCCACACTGTTTTATAGTGTCAGAGCTTAGATTTATATCCAGATTGGTCAGATGCCGAAGCCTGGACTAAGGGTCTGTTATCAACTGTAAATGCTAGGTGGTTTGTAAGATATTTTTTAATTGATAGATCTATAGATTACAAATAAACATTTACTGTTGAGAGTTTCCTCACTACTGTCACAGCACCAAATCCTCTTTTAAAATTAACCTATGCAGGAGCACAGAATCTGGGACCAGCCTTTCACAACCAGGATGTGAGAGCCTCACTAACTCCATTTTACGGGATAGGGATAAGAGGCTGTTTATTCTAGCATTTTCTCCCTTTCTCTCTATGTAATTACTAATTTTCTAAGATCTCAGCAACCTAGTAAAATAGAAGCAATCATGTTGGGATAGTGTGAAGGTTGATAACATCGTTTCATAATGTATACCCATTACCAGATAATACTGTAGTTTGACAAGGCTTTATTGTTTCCAGAGGATTTTTCATCCATGCTTTTTTCTTTCTAAGAATATGAGGTTCAAGAATATTTTTACTTTTTTCAAGTTGACAAACTAAATAGATAACAGGAACATTCCATTTATTTTCACTTGTGGTATCCACATTGTTTTATGCAGCACAATGTTGGATTAAACTTTATTTTAGGAGTATGCAAGGTGCCTGTCTTAATGCTCTACTCCAACTGGCCACGCCAGTGTTTTTAAAATTTTCTCTGTTATTAAATTGAATAAAGAATGATATATTTATTTCACTGCATGCTTAAAATTTTGTGACATTGTAAGTAAATGACAGATCTTAACTTCTTTAAGTATTATTATCTGGAAACAACTGAATGGTATAATTTTACAGGAGGTCTTTGATGATTGGAAATGATCAAGAAATCTACTTGTCTGGTCAATTGAATTTCCTGCATAACCCAAATTTAAGGAAACTAACTGGTTTTTGGCAAAATATTTGTTGTTGGAAATTTCTTTAAATTATCTCACATCCCTCCTTTTCCTAGTTTATTTAGCCAGTAGTAAAGAAGATGAAATTCTTCTAAGATGATGATGATGATATCATATGAAACTTATATATTTATGTATATAGTCATATCTATATGACTATTATTATGAAAGATTGATTATTCCAGTACATGTCCGGAAAGTGAGAATATTTCTTACATTGCCACTGATCCAAATTTAAGTTCTATGACTTTTTTCTGAATTAAAATATGGAAAAAATATAGATAGTAACATAAACAGTTGGTTAGATTCTTATTGATTGAGAATTTTTTGTTGTTGTTCACATTGGATTAAAACCCAAGGCATAGTTTTTGTACCTTATGGGTGGTGTTCGGTTCTTCTGTTCACATGTTTTCTGCTAAAAATTGCAAAGGCTTTAGATTTCAAGATTAGTGATATGCAAAATATGGTATGTGCCAATCCAAGGGTATGCAGACAATACATCTGGGTTCAGGAAGAAAATATTACAACCCTACTCAAACGTATGTGAACGTATTCATATGTATGTATGTTTTTCTAAAAATAAATGGATACACATGCATTAGGGGTGCATGATCATAATTTGGGTTCTTGCTGAAAACATTTTGAGACCACTGGAATATGAGGAATTGTGCTTCATGTGATTTTAGATGGCAATAAAACATGTAAGAGGAGGGGCGCCTGGGTGGCTCAGTGGGTTGATAAGCCTCTGCCTTCGGCTCAGGTCATGATCTCAGGGTCCTGGGATCGAGTCCCGCATCGGGCTCTCTGCTTGGCAGGGAGCCTGCTTTCTCCTCTCTCTCTCTCTGTCTGCCTCTCTGCCTACTTGTGATCTCTCTCTGTCAAATAAATAAAATATTAAAAAAAAAAACATGTAAGAGGAAAGACCTGAAGGAATAAAACTGGACTGCATCAAGCATGTCCCTGGTACAACTTTAATTTAGGAGTCTGAAATAAATTATATTTGGAAACAAAGGAGCTATAGATCTCTCCTTTGATATCTGTAATACAAAAAAAATGAGGTCCAACCACTGAAAACAAAGCTAATAGCACCAAATCTCTTTCCTCAGGGAATAAAATTACCCTTGCCTTTTGGAAAATGAAGGCTATAACATAAAATATCAAAACCAGCTAACTTCCAACAGAATTACAAATGGTTTAGAGTCACTTAATGGTAGAATTTAACTAGTTAGTCATTGGAATGGTCTATTTCCCAACTTTTGGATTACTAGATGTGGTGTAGCATTCATTTCTTTATAGCTTTTGAGAGAACGAGAGTAAGTTCCATAACCATGTGACATATATTCAACCTGCTGAAAATAGAGAACTTAAATATTCTTTGATAAGGTGGACAGCTTGATATATAGTTTCCATATTACAGATATTGCACAATAAGCTCTCTAGTGAGTTTTACTTAGATGGCCTTAATTCCTCTGAAAATTTCTTATCCAACTGATGCTCCTTTTCCTTTCAGGAATATATGGGAAAGTCCAGCTTCACGGGGCTTGTCCTAAGAAATCCTGGACCCATCTGGCAGCTGACATTGCCTCGGGCAATGAGAGGTAAGAAATGAGAGTAAGTTAAGGATGTGTTAGCTTGTTTAGTTTGCTGATGCTTTGGGTTTTGTTATAACATGAAATTAAATTTTAGATTAAGACTCAAAACTCAAGGATGAATAAATGGTAAAATAAGGGACTAGAAAGGATTCAAAAAAACCTCTGTAACATAATAGAAAAAGAACAAAACAAAGCACAGGCAGAAGAGTTTATAGTTTATATAAGGAGGAAAGTTTAGATAATACATGTTCACTGTTATCAATAAATCTTTAAAAATATGAATTCTGTGATATAATAAATGAAATGTAAAGCAATATCATAATCATCTGAGTTGAGATGATAGCTGACAAAGAGGTAGAAATAAAATAGGAGATGAAGCATATGAAGAATCTTATGGAATTTAAAATGCAATAACAGAATTCAATAGTGCACTTGAGGTAGTAAAGAATGAAAATGCCAGTGCCTCAAAGCGAACAGGCACCATGAGGAGCCAACTGATGGAATCTACCTGAACATGGAAGACAAGATCAGGAGATAAAAATCATATAAGAGAAGGTATTAGAAATAGAAAACAGAAAATGTAATGCATATATAATTAATTGCTCATTTTTATTTTATTTTTTTTATTTTATTTATTTTTTTAAAGATTTTATTTATTTATTTATTTGTCAGAAAGAGAGCACACAAGCAGGCAGAGAGGCAGGCAGAGGCGGAGAGAGAGGCAGGCTCCCCGCTGAGCAAGGAGCCTGATGCGGGACTTGATCCCAGGACCGCAGGATCATGACCTGAACTGAAGGCAGTGGCCTAACCCACTGAGCCACCCAGGCATCCCTAATTGCTAATTTTTAATAAGAGTCCAGTAATTACAAAAGAAAGAATAATGGAAAGTCCACCTAAAATACACATAATAAACCTGAGAGTACTTACATTTAATTTGAAGTGATCAACACCAAGAATAATGATTGCTACATATCCTCACAGTACAAGAAAAAGCAGTGAACAAAACAAAAGAAAAACAGAACGTTACATAAAGCTTCTTAACCTTAGAATTCTCTACACTATTAAATATATGAAGAACATGGTGTAAAATATATACACATTTAGGAAAAAATACATATATGTTTAGTGATGAAAATATATACATGTTTAGGGGTTTCAATCAAAGAATTGGACACCCTGCTAAAATTGCTGTTTACATGTGAAGGCAAAAAAGTGTGTGTGTGTGTGTGTGTGTGTGTGTGTGTGTGTGTATCTATATCTATATATAGATATAGATATCTTTTGCTTTGTAAGAACTGAAAAAAATGCAAAAATGTATTCTGATAAAGAGCTTAAACTGATTTAAAATTCATGAATAAAGTTTAGGAATACTGTAAAGGTATATAAAGTAACTATTTTAAAGATAAGCACCAGAATAAGTTAAATAAAATGTTGTAAATATGACTGTTAAAACAAAGTCTAATTATTCTTAAACTACATAGAATTTGAAAAGTTAATGTATCAGGGTTCTATTTATATAAATATATATAAAACCCATAGGTTATGTGTGTGTATATGTATAATATATAGTGTATATGTAGTAGTATATATAAAGAGATGTATTTCAGGGAATTGGCTTATATTCTTAGGCAGGCCAGTAAGTGCAAAATTTATAGGGCAGGTTGGTAGGCTGTAAAGTCTTGAACCTTGTCTCAAGACAGAATTGCTTCTTCAGGTAAATTTCAGTTTTGCTTTTAAGGCCTTCCAAATGATTGCTGAAGCACACCCACATTATTGAGGGTAATCTTTACTTAAGGTCCATTCCTTGTAGATATTAATGACATTTACAGAATACCTTCGAAGAAACATGTGCATTAGTGTTTGATAGAATAACTGAGCCCTATAGCTTAGCCAAGTTGACACATAAACTAACCATCACAGATCATTATTCTCAGATAAAATTCTGGGTTTACAACCTGGGACTGTGGCCATAGGAAACTGACGATGGGACATGACTGGCATATGAAGCAAAAATGAATCAGTTTTTTCTAGCAGAATTTAAAATAGGGTATATACTTCCAAATCACCAGAGAGAAAAAGAGAATGAAAGAAGCCATAAAATAAATAGTAAAATACAGAAGGAGAAAAAAGTTAAATAGTAAGAGAATTAAAGCAACAAAAAAGGTATAGACAACAGAAGTAAGAAAATAAGAATAAATTTTCCAGTTATAAAAAGAAAACACGCAACTAATGAATTGTTGAACACTATATCAAAAACTAATGATGTACTCTATGTGGGCTAATTGAACATAATAAAAAATAAAAATAATAAAATAAAAAATGAAGAAAATATGATTGTTAATAATGACCACACCTAGGAAAAGAATGGGTAAGAAATCAACATGTAATCACAACTTTTTTTACTTGAGGAAAATAAAACCAACATAGAAAAAATTAATTAAATATTAGATTAAATGAATTATTGAAATAAAAAAAGACTCAAAATTATAAGGAAAGAAAAAATTAAGTGTATAAAATAAATACATTTTATATTAATAAAGACTTCAATCTCCTGGGAGATCCCAAGAGTCAGGAAGGTTTTGTACTGGACAACATAATACAGAAATATATAAAGCAGATCTTAAACAAATGAGGAAATTGACAGAAACAAAAATGATAATGAAAGATATTTACATACTTCTCTCAGTGTGTGTGTGTGTGTGTGTGTGTTTTGGAGAGAGAATGAGAAAGCCACAAGGTGGGGGAAAGGGAAGGGAGAGAGGGAGAAGGAGAGGGAGAGAGAGAATGCTAAGCATGGGGCTCTATCCCAGGACCAGGAGATCATGATCTTAGGCAAAATCAAGAGTTGGACGCTCTACTGACTGAGCCACCCAGGTGCCCCTCTCTTTCAGTTCTTAACTTTTAAACTAGGTTAAAAATTTTAAAGAAAACATGAAGAAATCTGAATGATGTAATAAAGGCAATTTAATTTATATATACAAAGAATATAAATATAATTTACCTCAGAATATAAATACAATTAAAACCTTAAGAAATTTTAGTAAAAAGAAATGATATAGAATATGATCACAATAAAATAAATGTAAAGGTAGAAACATCTTAACCAATAATTTCAATCTCTTACAAGATAAAAGAGCAGAAAAGAAAAAAATAAACTTTCTAAATAACTTTTTATCAGAGAGGAGATGGAAAATCCAGCAGTAGGATGCTAGCAAAATAGTAATAAATTGCATGAGTTGTGGCCAACATGCATTCACATTAAATGCTTTCATTGTTGAATAATAAAATACAAAAATAAACAAACTGAGCTGTCAATGTGAGAAACCAGAAACAAAATAACCATAAGTCTAATGAAATTAATTTGTGTAAGATAAAGGGAGAAATTGGTGAATTAGAAAATAGGAAATTAGTAGACTTGAAATTTTTTTGAGATAATAGTTTAATCTTTAATGACATTAATTATACAAGGAAAATAATATGTAAACTAAGAAATGAGAATTCAAATATAACAGATAACAAAGAGATTAGAAGTATAATAAACTGTATAGGTCTATAGAGTGCCATTCTGAAGTCTAAAAAAATAAATTATATGTAGGAATATAAATTATCATAATTGGTTAGAGATGAATATAACTGAAAGAACCAGTAATAGAAAAAGACATGCAGTTATCAAAGATTTGTTCCCAGGAATACATTTGGTTCAAATAAATTGATGGCATATTCTTTCAGTCATTCAAATATCTAACATTTTTTATGTTGTATAGTATGTTCCATAGCATAAGAAAATATGGGGAATTTTTCAATTAATTTTAGGAAACAAGCATAAAATTCTTTTTATTTACTTTCATAAAATAATTTTTAAAAACAGCTGCTACAGGTAATTCAAAAAAAGAAAACCCGGGGCAACATCTAAGTGTAAATAAAATGCAAAAGAATGAAATCCTATATAAAACAGTGACAAATGAAATCCAGTAATATATTAGGGGAAAAAAAATGATGGTTGAGTGTGATTTATTCAACTAAAGAAGGACAGTTTAAAATAATTCCTTATTATAATATTATCGAAGCAATATATATATAGCCTAAGAACATGATCAATTTGATACAAAACAGAAACACATTTAATAAAATTAAGCTTGTATTCTTAAACAGTAAATTAAGACTACAAAATATTCTTTATTTTTTAGTGATACTCCTTTAAATCAATGTTTCTTAATAGAATGGTTTAGCCATTAGTTGAGAATCACTGCTTTAAACAATAATATAAGTTAAATCATTAAAAATCCTTCTCAAACAAGCACCTTTCTATTTTATGGAAAAACTGACCTTAAAAATTATTGTGTATTACAATAATCATTAAATATTATTATTAAAGTTAGCCAATATATTGGGCCAAGAAAAATAATGCATTAGAGAATCCAAACTGTCAGTTTTTTGTAGATTATATATATTTTGTCCTAGGACACTAGAGAATCATCTGAAAAACCATTATTGCATTCATTCGGTAATTGCACAAATTACTAGTTTTTGAATATTTTAATGTAATATCCTTTTTAAATTTCAATTTAAAATATCTAAAAATAAAATTAAAATTGCAAGAGGAATGGAAACAAAACTATAAAATCCTAGTAAGGGCGCCTGGGTGGCTCACTCGGTTAAGCAGCTACCTCACCTCAGGTCATGATCCCAGAGTCCTGGGATCGAGACCCTCATTGGGCTCCCTTCTGAGTGGGAAGCCTGCTCCTCCCTCTCTCACTTAACCTGCTTGTGTTCCCTCTCTCACTGTGTCTCTCTCTATCAAATAAATAAGTAAATAAAATCTTTAAAAAATGAAATAAAATAAATAAATAAAACACTAGTAAGAGGCATAAAAGGAGATTAGAATAAATGGTGATGCATAATATCAATGGAAAGGCTCAATATTTTGAAGATGTCAAATCTAATGCAACTTTAATAACAAGTCAAATATATGCATTTGAAATCGGATTCACTAATTCTAAGTCTTTTGGAAAAATAAACACTTGAAGATAGCCCACCAGTTACTTTTTGAAAAATATATACCTTGGGGCACTTGAGTGGTGCAGGCAGTTGAGTTTCTGGCTCTTGGTTTCGGCTCAGGTCATGGTCCCAGTATTCTAGGATCAAGCACCATGTTGGCTTGGAGCTCAACACAGAGTCTGCTTGAGATTCTTGCTCTTTCTTCCTCTGCCCCTCCCACTTATGTGCACATTGTCTCTCTCTCTCTCAAATAAATAAATAAATCTTTAAAAAAATATATATGTATATATGTATACATATATATAGACACACACTTTTCGTGTGAATAATTATCTATTGCTGTTGGCACCAAAACAGAAGAGAATGCCTAGTGATAGACTCAGGTATGTATTATTACTTAGAATTTAAATAAATTAGCATTTCAAATTAGTTGCAGACTTGTGCTGGGGTAATTGGTAAACACATTGGAAAACTATAAAATTAGATTCTCAAATTGTTCCTCACCCTGAAAAATTATAGGTAGATTAAAAAATAAATGTAAAAAAATAAAACTATAAAATTATTTGAAGAACATTTAAGTAAAATTATGTAATTTAAATTAGGAAAGACCTCTCTTATCATAAGAAATGTAACAATTATAACAGCAAGAAGTCATATATTTGACAACATAAAAAATCAATATTTAAGAATATTAATATTTTTGCATACCAATTACAAAATACAAAGGCAGATATTAAAATGGAAAATATTTGCAATTTTTGATTGTACAGATGGAGGGCTAATTTTTTTTATATGTAAAAAATGCTTAGGAATAAATAGAAAACAATATGAACATGCTAGAAGAATAAACATTAAAGAGTTTGAATACATGAGCCACAAAGGAAGACATACATCTGACTAATAAACACATGGAAAAATATTCTTCCCTACTAGAATTAGAATAAATGTTAATTAAAATAAAATTAAGCACTATTTAAAAATATTTAATTACCAAAGGGGAAGATGATTGAATTCCATGTTGACAAAAGGATGGAGATCTGGGCATTCAGGCTAATATTATGTATTAGCCTAGTTTTGTAAATAAACTAAAATAACATTCAGGTATGCATATGTGTGGATAAAAGCAATGTCTGGAAGGACGTATAGCACAGCAAGGATCCCTGTGGGAGAGATGATAGATGGCCATTGTTTTGGTGTGTTTTTCTCTATGTACAGAATTTCTTCATGGAGTAGTTATTACCTTTGTACATTGTTATTGTTTTATTCAACACAACTTTTGAGAATTCTTACCCTATGTCAAACATTGAGTTATAGACTGGAAATACAATAAAAAGTAAAAATTGACATGCTCTCTGTACCCAGACATTAATGAAATAAATATAAAGTAAATGTAAAATTACATATGGGATAAATGCTATGAAGGAAGGTTTATAGATTCTGAAAACATGAATACAGGATCTTGAGGCAGGTTAGAGAAGGCTTCCCTGCAGAATGATTACGAGGTGAGAACTAAACCATCAGTGGGCCTTAATTAAAAGCAAAGTGGGGTGTGGGGGGTTGGAAAGAGCACTCCAGCAAGAGCAAACAGCACTCAATCATTCAACAAATATCTGATAGGTACTTAACTATGTGCCAGGTGTGACTGTAAGCCCTGGAGATGTAGAGGCAAATCTGAAGAGATCACTGTCCTCTGGGAGTTTATATCTTCATGGAAAGAGAGACAATAAAAAGCTAATACAGAAATATATACCATATAGTTGTATGTTATAAAATGCTCTAGTAAGGAAATAAACAGGGTGGTACAATTGAAAATGGTTGGGGAATGTACAGGGCACCCTTTTAATTAAATAGACAGGGGAGACCTCTCTGGGGAAGAAAAGTTTGAGCTGAGATTTGAATGGTAGGAGGCATCCTGCTCTCTGATGAGAATGCGCTAGGGTGCTCAGTGAAGGAGGAACATCTGGTCCAGCATTATCTCTCAGGTGGCCTTTGGGGAGTGGAAGACAGAGAGAGGTCACTATAGCTGGACCAGAGTGAGCAAAGGGGAGAGTGGTATGATATGGTAGATGCCAAGTCAAGTGGTACCTTGTTTAGGTGTGAGAGGTCAGAGGGAAAATCACTGAGGGGTTTGCTGAGGGCAATTGATAGATTCATCATGGACTCTGACTTATGTTTTGAGAAACCACTCTGGCTGCTATATTGATGAAGAGCAGTGGAGAAAAAAGCAGAAGCTGGGCTATGAGTTAGGAGGCCATTTGAGGCCAAGTATCATGGTGGCTAGGACTATAGAGACGGCAATGGGAATGGGGAGAAGAGATGGCACTGTCTCGACATGCCAATGGACTGAATGTTGAGGTGAGGGATGTGCTTCAGATTTTTTGACTGAGCAACCTGGTGGATGGCGGAAAGATGCACTGAGGTGGGAAGACTGGAAGAGGAACCGATTTGTCAGGGTGGAAGATGGGAAATGCTAAGTTGGAGACACCAAGTGGAGATGTTAAGAAGACAATTAGATATGTAGTTTAGAACTCAGGTAGAAAATGATGGCTGGTCATCTAGGAAGCAGATAACATCACTGATCAAGAAGACAGGAAGAGGAGAAAATTGGAGCCTGGAAATGAGACTAGGGCCAATCTAATTCTTTCAAAGTTGATAGAGTCAGCAGAGATGATGGAGAAGCAGAGGCCTAAGAGCTGATTCTGTGGTGGGAGGAAGAACGGACAGCATGAGGGACTTAGAGGAAGGCTAGATTGGCTGACGTGGAAAGCAGGGACCCAGCACGATAGAGTTCTCAGGAGTAGTTCAGGGTCAGAGTGTATTCACTGGCAATATCAAGAATTTTAGTTTTTACCGTCCAGGAGCATTGTGTTACTGTTTTAAGTTTCTAAGAGGATAGTTTGGATGGGAAGTAGAACTTATAATCACATTCCTATATTAAAAAAAAAAAAAGAATCATTCTAAGTACAATGCAGACAACAGGAGGAGTCAAAAATGGATCTAGGGACTCCAAACAAGAGATAGGATAACCTGTTGTCAGGAGCTGAAGTGCCCATGGAGAGAAGTGGGCGGATACAGAGACAGGATATACGAGTCTATAAGATGTGTTGGATGTGAGGCACTCTCTTGGTTTCTGGATTGCAGAGACTGATGTTGGTGCCATTCACTAAAAGAGGACTGAATTTTGGGGAAAAGATTATGAGTTCAGATTTGGTCATGTTAATTTTGAAGTACCTGATACCCATACAGATTTGTGAAGTAGGCAGTTCAAGCAGGGATATATACAAAACGTTAATTATAAGGCTAGTAAGCTGAAATTTGGCAAGAGCCATAAGAATGGATTTTTCTTTAATGAATGTGTTAAAAACCTCTTCAGAGCCAGAACTATAAGATCTTTCGAAAGAAAGTCAATTTTGTAAATGGAAACTATGTAACTAAGTACCATTTATTGAGTTCTTATCCTATGTGTTTATGTCAGGCATCTACCAAGCATTCTATATACATTATCTCATTTAAATCTCTCTGTGCTATGTTAATATACTCTGCATTCATAGATACAAAAACTGAGGGTAGAAAAGTTGAGTAAAATTTCCAAGTTTATAAAGCTAGGAGTTCCTGGGGCTGACTTTTTTTTTTTTTTTTGGTCATGGTTTGTCTGATCCCATTGTTTGTGTTCTATATAATAAAAATATTAAAAACAAAATTTCTCAGTATGAGTCCTGATGAGTTTTTAATGAGTTTATATGAATAATATGTAATTACCTTAGTGCATCCATTTTATGGAGAGCATTCCTTTTTTTTTAACCTTTTAAAAAATATAAAATAATTGAAGCTTCACAAGAAGTTGCAAAAATAGTGGAGTCCTCATGTACACTTTACTCAGAATTCCATGATGATATATTTCATAACCTAGACGTTATAAAATTTCGCAAGTTGATATTAGTCTAGTATAACTGAAGTATAGACCTTATTCAAACCATTTATTTGAACACTTCTCTATAGTCTTCTTTTGTTAAAAGTCAGTTTAATAAGTCTTTCTAATGCATTGTTATGGAGACAGATTTTACTCAGACCCCCTTAAGGATTTTTACCAACAAAATTACATATCTGAATTTATTTGTGTTTAATTGAGTTATTTTAAAACATTGAAGTGAAATCTTCAGAGGAAAAATTTCTTGTGAAGTTTATAAACTTAACTCATAGACTCATTCAAAGTAGTCTTAACAAGATGTTTGAAACAATATTATTTTCTTTTGTTCCACATTATAATATAAATTGATCTCTGAGTTAAGTTACTCTTCATTGTTGCTCTGCTTCAGTTGACTTTGGGGGAGACTGATGAACAACATGTTGGATTTTTTGGACTTCAGAAAAGTCAAGAGAAGCTATACTTTGATTTATACTTAGATTGAAAGAAATTGGCTTTTTCTGATTATAAATATTAGCTAGAGGTCTTACTGTGAATCATGTAAGCATGAACATGTGTTCTTTGAAGTTAAGTGGTTACTTGATCAATCCTACGTAAAAGTTTTAGATTTTTTTCTGGGTCATTGCAAGATTTTAAACAGAGCAGGGACAAGGTCCAATTCATGTTGTAATCTGGTTCATCCTGTGTGGAGAGTTGACTGTTGGTGGGGACAAGGCAGAAGTAGACAGACTGTTAGGACAGTGCACTAACATTACAAGTGACACATGCTGGTGGCCTGGTTTAGGGTGGTAGTGAAGGAGGTTGGACTGGTGAAGTACGTGTTGAAGACAGAGGAAACATGAGCTGCTGATGGGTTGGGTCAAAGAAAAAGAGAAGAATCAGAGATTACTGTAAAACTTTTCACCTGAGCAACTGGGTGAGGACTGCTCTGGTTTACTGAGAATAGTTGGAACTGGGAGAAGAGTAAGTTTATGGAGAACCTTCTTCAAAAGGTCTCATATTTTTTCTTATTCCTTTTCTCATTTACTTTTTAAAGATAGAGTAAAGAGCCTTATCCAGTCCCTTTGTCCTGTCATTTTCTGTTTCTTCTGTTCTGTCCTAACTCACTCTGGTATTTATAAGGAAATAACTCTGAACTAAACAGCAAATCATTTGTCACCTCAACCTTGCCCGAGGACCCCGGCCTTCCACAGTGACATCATTGCTGACATCATCTATCCTGCCATCTCCTGCATCAGATTCATGATGGTATACTTTGGCTGTACTTTGGGTACTTCTTTCTGATATATTCCCACTTCACACGTGTGTGTCCATAACAATTATTTTTACGATGCTCCCTAAATACTTGATAAGTAAAATAAGGAGGTACTCAGTACTCTTGAATCGTGTCTTGCCTTGATACTCCCTGCTTATCCTGAAAATCTACCACATGATTTTAATAATAATATGCTTCTTGGTGATTGTTCCTAAGCTACTTAAGGAGTCTCTCTCCTTCCTCCAAGTAGCTTCTACAGGAGCAGGAAAATATTGTTCTTTATGGATTGTTTCTATTATTTAGCACCTAGCACACAGCAGAACACAAAAAAGACTTCTAATAAATGCCTGCTACCTTGAATGGATGTATCTTTTCTGGAAATCAGAACTCATTGAGCCTCTTGATTCAGTGGTATAACATCTAATAAATAAGAATCTCACATTTGTTTTTAAAAACCACTATAATTTACTTTGCTCATTGCTCAAACTTCACTACTCTACTATAACAATTTTGTTCAGGCAATGCTACAATATTGAGTTGGCGGCCTTATTCATTTGTTGGCAGGTGTTTGGGATCACGTAGGTAGCCTCCAAAAGATGGTTCTGTCTGGTCCAGTGAACTAGTAGGTTCTAGTCTCAGATTGGCTATTGTCTCCATGCTGAGAAAAGGCACCTGAGGTAGGAACACAGGATGGAAGCAGTATGCTATGATGAAAATGAGCTTGAATTTTGAGGGAAGGCAGAACTGTAATAATTCAACTGTGCAATTAGCTAAATGTGTAATTTTGAGCAAACTGCTCTTTCTGACCCTCAAGTTCTTATTCTGTGATATAAGACTAAAATGTCTGGCTAATAGAGTAGTTAGAAGGATTAAGTGAATTAATGTATATAAAGGCACAAAATAAGCCTTAACACATGCTAGTGATTGTGGTTATATTAAAAATATGTAAAAGTAGCCTTTCTCAATCCATTTGGGAAATTGTGGCAGGCCCTCCCCCAATCTCTCTTATTTCTATATTTTGACCATAGTCTCTCATGGTTCACCTCCCCTTCCAATTTCCCTCAACTCCCTTCTCCTCTCCATCTCCCCTTGTCCTCCATGCTATTTGTTATGCTCCACAAATAAGTGAAACCATATGATAATTGACTCTCTCTGCTTGACTTATTTCACTCAGCATAATCTCATATACCTCAAAATTAGATTTCAATGGAATGTGTAAGTGGCTAAAATTTGGGGGAGCACCGGCCTTTTAAGAGTGGTAGAGGAAGCTGAGTTCAGGGAGGAGGATAGAAAAGAAACAGCAGTGTAGGTAGAAGGAAAATGAAATGATAAAAAAGTAATATCTTGAAACACAAGAGGGAATTTATAAGAAAGAGAGAGTGATCATTAACGTAAGATATAGTGGGGAGAGCAAAGAAAGTAGGAAGGGAAACCAGCCATCTTTTTGCTGTGCAAAAGCTTTTGATCTTGATAAAATCCCAATAGTTCATTTTTGCCCTTGCTTCCCTTGCCTTTGGTGATGTTCCTAGGAAGATGTTGCTGCGGCTGACGTTGAAGAGGTTGCTGCCTGTGTTCTCCTTGAGGATTTTGATGGATTCCTTTCTCACATTGAGATCCTTCATCCATTTTGAGTCTATTTTCATGTGTGGTGTAAGGAAATGATCCAATTTCATTTTTCTGCATGTGGCTGTCCAATTTTCCCAACACCATTTATTGAAGAGGCTGTCTTTTTTCCATTGGACATTCTTTCCTGCTTTGTCGAAGATGAGTTGACCATAGAGTTGAGGATCCATTTCTGGGCTCTCTATTCTGTTCCATTGATCTATGTGTCTGTTTTTGTGCCAGTACCATGCTGTCTTGAATTGTGGTAGCTGGCAAAGCTTCTTGGCTTCATACATTATGTTAAGGAGTTTAGATTTTATCATGAAGGCAGTGAGTAGATAGTCACTGGATAGTTTTAGGTAGGGAAGTGTCCTACTTAAATTTGGTCTTGGAAAGATCACTCCTGGCAGAGTGAGTGGTGTATTGGAAGGGGCACAGTGAAATGTGAGAAGCCATTGTGTTCCAGGAGAACAGAGGAATTGAACTAAGGCACTGGAATTGAAGAGAAGGAATTAATTGCAGAAATACTGAGGGTATAAAGAACCTAATGGCAATTTTGATGTGAGGTGAAAAGGTGTTGTTTAGAATACATCCCACATTTCAGGTTGGGAGATCTGGGTCTATGGTAGTGCCAAGATGAATTACCTTTTTACCACTTGTTAGCTGAGTGACTATAGATAAGTTACAAGATCTATCTCTGTCTCAGTTTCCTTACCTCCAAAATGGGAAGAATAATAGTTCTTATTTTATGGAGTTTTATGAGAATTAAATGAATGAGCATTTATTAAAGTGCTTGAATAGTGTCAGGCACATAGGAAGCCCTTCTAGTTGTTTGTTGAATACATAGATGCATAATCTCTTCCAGTCCCGTCCATGTTGCTACAAAACTTGGGGATTCATCCTTTCTTTCTTTCTTTTTTTTTTTTTACAGCTTTATAAACATATATTTTTATCCCCAGGGGTACAGGTCTGCGAATCGCCAGGTTTACACACTTCACAACACTCACCATAGCACATACCCTCCCCAATGTCCATAACCCCACTCCCCTCTCCCAACCCTCCTCCCCCCATCAACCCTCAGTTTGTTTTGTGAGATTAAGAGTCACTTATGGTTTGTCTCCCTCCCAATCCCATCTTGTTTCATTTACTCTTCTCCTACCCCTTAACCCCCCATGTTGCATCTTCTCTCCCTCATAACAGGGAGATAATATGATAGTTGTCTTTCTCCAATTGACTTATTTCGCTAAGCATGATACCCTCTAGTTCCATCCACGTCATTGCAAATGGCAAGATTTCATTTCTTTTGATGGCTGCATAGTATTCCATTGTGTATATATACCACATCTTCTTTATCCATTCGTCTGTTGATGGACATCTAGGTTCTTTCCATAGTTTGGCTATTGTAGACATTGCTGCTATAAACATTCGGGTGCACGTGCCCCTTCGAATCACTACGTTTGTATCTTTAGGATAAATACCCAGCAGTGCAATTGCTGGGTCATAGGGTAGTTCTATTTTCAACATTTTGAGGAACCTCCATGCTGTAGGAGACGAGTAAACCAGACCTGTCAGGCTTTTCCTAGCTTTATCACTGGAGGGTAAATTTTTCTCTCTCCTTAGTTTCAATTCAAAAGTCCAGGCAACTGTCATTGATAGCACTGTATTGAATCATTGAAATCTTCTGAGAATAGAACTTAAATGTTCCCACACACAAAAAGTAAATGTGTGAGGTGTTGGGTGTGTCAATTAACTCAATGAGGGCCATCTTTTCACAGCATCTATATAGATCAAATCGGCACATTGTGTGTTTTAAATATCTTATGTTTTATTTGTCAATTATACCTCAATAAAGCAGATACCATGAAGTCCAAGGGAAGGATTTTCACAGACAAAGGCAGGTTGGATTCCTCACCCACCATTCCACAAAGAGACTGTGGGACTATAATCAGCAGTGCTCAGTAGGACACAGAATTAGGATGGTTGTTAAGGAGAGCAGTTCTCAGAAAAGATGTAGTGAGGGGTTCCTAGGTGGTTCAGTTGGTTAACTGTCTCCCTTCTGCTCAGGTCATGATGCTGGGATCCCAGGATTGAGCCCCACATCGAGCTCCCTGCTTAGTGGGGAGTCTGCTTCTCCCTCTGCCCCTCTCCCCTCTCTGCTCATGCTCTCTCTCTCAAATAAATAAAAATAAAATCCTAAAAAAAAAAAGAAAGAAAAGATGTGGTGGATTTTGTGGAAAGAAAGGAGAAAGGAGGCCAGGTAGACGAATAGTTGACACTTACGATAACTCTTCTTATTATCATCATCAATGCTGACATTGCTACAACCATTCCCTTTCTTCAGTACCTCCCACAGTCCAGTGCAGGGCTGAGGATCTGCAGTACCTTTCAATGGAGCTGAAAAAAATGAAAAAAGTTTACACTGAAGTTTAAAAACAAACCTTCGGTGTTGGTAGAATTCGGAAATCTATGGCTATCCCTATTCCTGGGAAGAAAACATCTTGGCATCCAGACACTCCGAGCCTGTGGTCAGATGCAGCCATCATCATTAAGACCTCCCCAACGTTTAGTTAACAAATCCATTTAAGTGGTGGGTGTTTATATATGGATGTCTTGTGCATGGTTGTAAAAACTTTTTAAATCGAATAGGAAAGCATAATTTTTTTCCTTTTTTGTAATTATGTTCTTTTGACCAGAAGTATTATATTTTCTCAGAACTAGATAAAATGTTAGTGCCAAAATAAAGAAAACTGTGTTGATATCTTGTTTATATATTTTTAAAGGTTTTCTTTCAGGAGATTTTGCAGTGATTATTCATAGTTTCCTCTCTTTTCATATGGTTTTCATTTAGGTCCAGTTATGCTGCAAACAGCTCTTTTAATTTTTTTGTTTATTTATTGTTTTAGGTGTGTTTTGCTCAGAACAAAAAGGTCTATCCTCTCCCCTGTAGCTATAAGAGTCTCACTAGTGTTAAGCACACAGCTGGGCTTCAAGCAGTTCTGAAGGTAGGATTTCTTGAAATGGTTGAAGGGTAACCAAATAATGGAAGCCTGTGAGTGGAAAGTGTGGATGTTGCAATTGAAGAAAACTGATACTTGACCGACAGAACCATCTAAATTCTTGATAATGGGGGCCATGATTTTCTTTGAAGTTACCACTGTTGCTGTGTGGACACAGAAGTGAAAGGGGCCATATTCCTTTGCCATATGTATATGGTCCTTGTGACATATGGACTCCCAAGGCTTCAGGAGCATAGGGGAGAGATTAATTTTCATGAGCCTGCAAGGTTTCAGAAGCCTTAATAGAAAACGTCAACTTAATTTCATTTGTATTTTTCATATAAAACTTGGGCTAATGACTTCAATAGTTCTTCTTTCTTTTTGTCAAGAACATTGCTATGAGCTATAGGGTTTATATAGCTAGGTAGCCATATTTTTATTGAATATAACAATATCAAAGTTGAATAGCCACAGAAGCAAGAGTACAAAATCAATTGCAAGGCAGCAGTATCTATGGTGTCAAAATTGGATGGAACAGAGGAGGGGATTGGGTATTCCGTGGGGAAGAGACTCCTATGGGAAGACTTCCTTTTTTTTTTCTATTTTTAATTTTTTAAAAATATATTTATTATTTTTTTTATAAACATATACTATATTTTTATCCCCAGGGATACAGGTCTGTGAATTGCCAGGTTTACACACTTCACAGCACTCACCATAGCACATACCCTCCCCAATGTCCATAACCCCACCTCCCACCCCCCCTCCACCCATCAAACCTCAGTTTGTTTTGTGAGATTAAGAGTCACTTATGGTTTGTCTCCCTCCCAATCCCATCTTGTTTCATTTACTCTTCTCCTACCCCCTTAACCCCCCATGTTGCATCTCCTCTCCCTCATATCAGGGAGATAATATGATAGTTGTCTTTCTCCAATTGACTTATTTTGCTAAACATGATACCCTCTAGTTCCATCCATGTCATCGCAAATGGCAAGATTTCATTTCTTTTGATGGCTGCATAGTATTCCATTGTGTATATATACCCCATCTTCTTTATCCATTCGTCTCTTGATGGACATCTAGGTTCTTTCCATAGCTTGGCTATTGTAGACATTGCTGCTATAAACATTCGGGGGGCACGTGCCCCTTTGGATCACTATGTTTGTATCTTTAGGGTAAATACCCAGTAGTGCAATTGCTGGGTCATAGGGTAGTTCTATTTTCAACATTTTGAGGAACCTCCATGCTGTTTTCCAGAGTGGTTGCACCAGCTTGCATTCCCACCAACAGTGTAGGAGGGTTCCCCTTTCTCCGCATCCTCGCCAGCATCTGTCATTTCCTGACTTGTTAATTTTAGCCGTTCTGACTGGTGTGAGGTGATATCTCATTGTGGTTTTGATTTGTATTTCCCTGATGCCGAGTGATATGGAACACTTTTTCATGTGTCTGTTGGCCATCTGGATGTCTTCTTTGCAGAAATGTCTGTTCATGTCTTCTGCCCATTTTTTTTTAAAGATTTTATTTATTTATTGACAGAGAGAGAGATCATAAGCAGGCAGAGAGGCAGACAGAGAGAGTGGGAAGCAGGCTCCCTGCTGAACAGAGAGCCTGATGCGGGGCTCAATCCCAGGACCCTGAGATCATGAACTGAGCTGAAGGCAGAGGCTTAACCCACTGAGCTACCCAGGCGCCCCCTGCCCATTTCTTGATTGGATTATTTGTTCTTTGGGTGTTGAGTTTGCTAGTTCTTTATAGATTTTGGACACTAGCCCTTTATCTGATATGTCGTTTGCAAATATCTTCTCCCATTCTGTCAGTTGTCTTTTGGTTTTGTTAACTGTTTCCTTTGCTGTGCAAAAGCTTTTGATCTTGATAAAATCCCAAAAGTTCATTTTTGCCCTTGCTTCCCTTGCCTTTGCCGATGTTCCTAAGAAGATGTTGCTGCAGCTGAGGTCGAAGAGGTTGCTGCCTGTGTTCTCCTTGAGGATTTTGATGGATTCCTTTCTCACATTGAGGTCCTTCATCCATTTTGAGTCTATTTTCGTGTGTGGTGTAAGGAAATGGTCCAATTTCATTTTTCTGCATGTGGCTGTCCAATTTTCCCAACACCATTTATTGAAGAGGCTGTCTTTGTTCCATTGGACATTCTTTCCTGCTTTGTCGAAGATGAGTTGACCATAGAGTTGAGGGTCTATTTCTGGGCTCTCTATTCTGTTCCATTGATCTATGTGTCTGTTTTTGTGCCAGTACCATGCTGTCTTGATGATGACAGCTTTGTAATAGAGCTTAAAGTCCGAAATTGTGATGCCACCAACTTTGGCTTTCTTTTTTAATATTCCTTTGGCTGTTCAAGGTCTTTTCTGGTTCCATATAAATTTTAGGATTATTTGTTCCATTTCTTAAAAAAAAATGAATGGTATTTTGATAGGAATTGCATTAAATGTGTAGATTGCTTTAGGTAGCATAGACATTTTCACAGTATTTATTCTTCCAATCCAGGAGCATGGAACATTTTTCCATTTCTTTGTGTCTTCCTCAATTTCTTTCATGAGTACTTTATACTTTTCTGAGTACAGATTCTTAGCCTCTTTGGTTAGGTTTATTACTAGGTATCTTATAGTTTTGGGTGCAATTGTAAATGGGATGGACTCCTTAATTTCTCTTTCTTCTGTCTTGTTGTTGGTGTAGAGAAATGCAACCGATTTCTGTGCATTGATTTTATATTCTGACACTTTCCTGAATTCCTGTACAAGTTCTAGCAGTTTTGGAGTGGAGTCTTTTGGGTTTTCCACATAGAGTATCATATCATCTGCGAAGAGTGAGAGTTTGACTTCTTCTTTGCCGATTTGGATGCCTTTAATTTCCTTTTGTTGTCTGATTGCTGAGGCTAGGACTTCTAGTACTATGTTGAATAGCAGTGGTGATAACGGACATCCCTGCCGTGTTCCTGACCTTAGCGGAAAAGCTTTCAGTTTTTCTCCATTGAGAATGATATTTGCGGTGGGTTTTTCATAGATGGCTTTGATAATATTGAGGTTTGTGCCCTCTATCCCTACACTTTGAAGAGTTTTGATCAGGAAGGGATGCTGTACTTTGTCAAATGCTTTTTCAGCATCTATGGAGAGTATCATATGGTTCTTGTTCTTTCTTTTATTGTGTTGTATCACATTGATTGATTTGCGGATGTTGAACCAACTTTGCAGCCCTGGAATAAATCCCATTTGGTTGTGGTGAATAATCCTTTTAATGTACTGTTGAATCCTATTGGCTAGTAATTTGGTGAGAATTTTTGCATCTGTGTTCATCAAGGATATTGGTCTGTACTTTTCTTTTTTGATGGGATCCTTGTCTGGTTTTGGGATCAAGGTGATGCTGGCCTCATAAAATGAGTTTGGAAGTTTTCCTTCCATTTCTATTTTTTGGAACAGTTTCAGGAGAATAGGAATTAGTTATTCTTTAAATGTTTGGTAGAGTTCCCCTGGGAAGCCATCTGGCCCTGGGCTTTTGTGTGTTTGGAGATTTTTGATGACTGTTTCAATCTCCTTACTGGTTATGGGTCTGTTGAGGCTTTCTATTTCTTCCTGGTTCAGTTGTCGTAGTTTATATGTCTCTAGGAATGCATCCATTTCTTCCAGATTGTCAAATTTGTTGGCGTAGAGTTGCTCATAGTATGTTCTTATAATTGTCTGTATTTCTTTGGTGTTCGTTGTGATCTCTCCTCTTTCATTCATGATTTTATTTATTTGGGTCCTTTCTCTTTTCTTTTTGATAAGTCAGGCCAGGGGTTTATCAATCTTATTAATTCTTTCAAAGAACCAGCTCCTAGTTTTGTTGATTTGTTCTATTGTTTTTTTGGTTTCTATTTCATTGATTTCTGCTCTGATCTTTAGGATTTCTCTTCTCCTGCTGGGTTTAGGGTTTCTTTCTTGTACTTTCTCCAGCTCCTTTAGGTGTAGCGTTAGGTTGTGTACCTGAGACCTTTCTTGTTTCTTGAGAAAGGCTTGTACCGCTATATATTTTCGTCTCAGGACTGCCTTTGTTGTTCCCACAGATTTTGAACCGTTGTGTTTTCATTATCATTTGTTTCCATGAATTTTTTCAATTCTTCTTTAATTTCCTGGTTGACCCATTCATTCTTTAGAAGGATGCTGTTTAGTCTCCATGTATTTGGGTTCTTTCCAAATTTCCTCTTGTGATTGAGTTCTAGCTTCAGAGCATTGTGGTCTGAAAATATGCAGGGAATGATCCCAATCTTTTGATACCGGCTGAGACCTGATTTAGGACCCAGGATGTGATCTATTCTGGAGAATGTTCCATGTGCACTAGAGAAGAATGTGTATTCTGTTGCTTTGGGGTGAAACGTTCTGAATATATCTGTGATGTCCATCTGGTCCAGTGTGTCATTTAAGGCCTTTATTTCCTTGTTGATCTTTTGCTTGGATGATCTGTCCATTTCAGTGAGGGGAGTGTTAAAGTCCCCTACTATTATTGTATTATTGTTGATGTGTTTCTTTGATTTTGTTATTAATTGGTTTATATAGTTGGTTGCTCCCACGTTAGGGGTATAGATATTCAAAATTGTTAGATCTTCTTGTTGGACAGTTCCTTTGAGTATGATATAGTGTCCTTCCTCATCTCTTATTATAGTCTTTGGCTTAAAATCTAATTGATCTGATATAAGGATTGCCACTCCTGCTTTCTTCTGATGTCCATTAGCATGGTAAATTCTTTTCCACCCCCTCACCTTAAATCTGGAGGTGTCTTCGGGTTTAAAATGAGTTTCTTGTAGGCAACATATAGATGGGTTTTGTTTTTTTATCCATTCTGATACCCTGTGTCTTTTGATTGGGGCATTTAGCCCATTAACATTCAGGGTAACTATTGAGAGATATGAATTTAGTGCCATTGTATTGCTTGTAAGGTGACTGTTATTGTATATTGTCTCTGTTTCTTTCTGATCAACTACTTTGAGGATCTCTCTTTGCTTAGAGGACCCCTTTCAATATTTCCTGTAGAGCTGGTTTGGTATTTGCAAATTCTTTCAGTTTTTGTTTGTCCTGGAAGCTTTTCATCTCTCCTTCTATTTTCTTTTCTTTTTTTAAAAAAATATTTTATTTATTTATTTGTCAGAGAGAGAGAGAGGGAGAGAGAGCAAGCACAGGCAGACAGAATGGCAGGCAGAGGCAGAGGGAGAAGCAGGCTCCCTGATGAGCAAGGAGCCCGATGTGGGACTCAATCCTAGGACGCTGGGATCATGACCTGAGCCGAAGGCAGCTGCTTAACCAACTGAGCCACCCAGGCGTCCCACTCCTTCTATTTTCAATGATAGCCTAGCTGGATATAGTATTCTTGGCTGCATGTTTTTCTCGTTTAGTGCTCTGAATATATCATGCCAGCTCTTTCTGGCCTGCCAGGTCTCTGTGGATAAGTCTGCTGCCAATCTAATAATTTTACCATTGTACGTTACAGACTTCTTTTCCCGGGCTGCTTTCAGGATTTTCTCTTTGTCACTAAGACTTGTAAATTTTACTATTAGGTGATGGGGTGTGGACCTATTCTTATTGATTTTGAGGGGGGTTCTCTTCGCCTCCTGGATTTTGATGCTTGTTCCCTTTGCCATATTGGGGAAATTCTCTCCAGTATACCTTCTGCTCCCCTCTCTCTTTCTTCTTCTTCTGGAATCCCAATTATTCTAATGTTGTTTCGTCTTATGGTTTCACTTATCTCTCGAATTCTTTCCTCGTGGTCCAGTAGCTGTTATTCCCTCTTTTGCTCAGCTTCTTTATTCTCTGTCATTTGGTCTTCTATATCGCTAATTCTTTCTTCTGCCTCATTTATCCTAGCAGTGAGAGCCTCCATTTTTTTTTTTTTTTGGAAGAGCCTCCATTTTTGATTGCACCTCATTCATAGCTTTTTTGATTTCAAAATCAAAAAATTCAAAACTTGGTTAGATTTTAGTTCTTTTATTTCTCCAGAAAGGGCTTTTATATCTCCTGAGATGGTTTCTCTAATATCTTCCATGCCTTTTTCGAGCCCGGCTAGAACCTTGAGAATCGTCATTCTGAACTCTGGATCTGACATAAACCAATGTCTGTATTGATTAGGTCCCTAGCCTTTGGTACTGCCTCTTGTTCTTTTTTTCTGGTGAATTTTTCTGCCTTGTCATTTTGTCCAGATAAGAGTATATGAAGGAGCAAGTAAAATACTAAAAGGGTGGCAACAACCCCAGGAAAATATGCTTTAACCAAATCAGAAGAGATCCCAAATCGTGAGGGGGGAGAAAGGGGATAAAAAGAGGTCCAGAAAGAAAAGGAAAAAAAAAAAAAGAAACAATTAGAAAAAAGAAAACGAAAAAAAAAATATAAAAAGAAAAAAATATATATATTAGATAAGCTAGTTAAAAAACATTAAAAAAGAAAAGGGTAAAATTTAAAAAAAATTTGGCAGAAGAAGAGAAAAAAAATTGAAAAAGAAAAAAAAATTAAATTAACTGCAAGGCTAAATAATCATGGGAAGAAAGCCATGAGTTCCGTGCTTTGCTTTCTCCTCCTCTGGAATTCTGATGCTCTCCTTGGTATTGAAACTGCACTCCTTGGTAGGTGAACTTGGTCCTGGCTGGATTTCTTATTGATCTTCTGGGGGAGGGGCCTGTTGTAGTGATTCTCAAGTGTCTTTGCCCCAGGTGGAATTGCACCGCCCTTACTAGGGGCCGGGCTGAGTAATCCCCTGGGGTTTGCATCCGGGAGCTTTTGTTCCCTGAGCGCTTTCCGTAGAGTTCCGGAGGACCGGAATGAAATGGCGGCCTCCCGGTCTCCGGCCCGGAGGAGCTGAGAGGCCGGGGCCCCACTCCTCAGTGCGCCCTCAGAGACAGCGCCCAATTATTCCCGTCACCCTGGCCTCCGGCCGCGCTCCGAGCTGACCGATTCTGCGACCGGTTCAAGGTAACCCCGAGCTGAGAGCTCACTCCTCGGCTCTGTCTCTGTAGCCGGCTTCCCCGGTCTAATACCTGTAAGCTCTGCGACACTCAGACAACCCCGATCCTTCTGTGACCCTGCAGGACCTGAGGCCACACTGACCCTGCGTGGGCTTCACCCCAGTTAAGCTTCTGGAGCAATGTCCCTCAGCAGAACAGGCTTTTAAAAGTCCTGATTTTGTGCTCCATTGCTCCACCGCTTGCCGGGAGCCGGCCCCTCCCCCCGTGGTCTATCTTCCCGTCGCTTTGGATTCACTTCTCTGCCAGTCCTACCTTTCAGAAAGTGGTTGATTTTCTGTTTCTAGAATTACTGTTCTTCTTCTCTTCGATCTCCTGTTGGATTTGTAGGTGTTTGCAATCTTTGATCTCCTGCTACCTGAAGTAGTCTCAGCCTGCTACTTCTCCGCCATCTTGACTCCTCCTCAAGACTTCTTTTTTTTTTTTTAAAGATTTATTTATTTATTTATTTGACAGAGAGAAATCACAAGTAGGCAGAGAGGCAGGCAGAGAGAGAGGAGGAAGCAGGCTCCCTCCTGAGCAGAAAGCCCGATGTGGGGCCTGAACCCAGGACCTGGGATCATGACCTGAGCCGAAGGCAGCGGCTTAACCCACTGAGCCACCCAGGCGCCCTCCTCATGCCTTCTTAAAGGCAAAGGAACTTCAGTCAGTTTTTAAGAACGAGTGGACTGAAGGGCAGAGTAAAGACGATGATATTTTAAGTGATGGGTGAGAAGCACATAGCTATTTCTTGGGAGAATGAGGACATTCATCTGGTTGGAACAGAAACCTTATTTAAGGAAGTTAGGGAATGAGGTTTCATTCATTTTAGTTTACATTAGATTTCACTCTTTGAGTTGTACATTCTGTCAGTTTTGGTATGATGACATGCATCCATCGTCATCATATCATATATTGCCTTGTTTGCAGTCCTCAAAAATTACAAGATGGTAGCTGTATCATTGTTTGAACTGTATGACAATGTGCCAGGAGATGGACCCATCATTTCTAGTGTCCCTCTGCTTCTGAGCAGGTTTAGTTTTATATACACTGGAATTCCTGTACAGCGAAGTAAAAGAAGCCATCTCTGTGAGCACATGGTATAGACACAATGTAGAATAAACGTGGTCGAAAAGAATCTTTTGCTTTTTATCTCTTTTTCAATCCCTAAATTGCTACCTACTTTCTGTTGTTTGAATAGAAAAGTTAATATGAATAACTAGATAGTAGTATAAACAAATTTGGTAATGTTTAATTTACTTTTGGGTCTACCCATTATTTTTTTGCACAACACTAAAGAATGTGGACTTCTTTCTAAAAAAAAAAAAATAAAAGTCTGGGACAGGCAAGTAGGGTGGGCTCTATCTCCTACCAACATTGTACAATCCTCTTCCCAGTGTAGACAAAAATCTGTTCACAAGTACAAGTAGCAGCTGTAACCAGAACCTTCGGGGTGGAGGTTGGAGCCAGTTCCAGTAGGACCAGCTGGGGATGGTTGTCCATGCAGACTCTGGCCCCAAAAAGGTGTGCCTTGCAGGAGGGAATATGGGGCAGGCCTCCTAAGACACAGATGGAGGGGCCCTGGCACCACACCCAACACTGGGCCAGGGGCTCTCTTGCCTGGGTGGAGCTCTCTGGAAGTTCCAAGGAACCCTCAGCATGCACCATGGGCTGTGTCTGGGAAAAAGATCTCATGGCAGCACTGTACTCTGTCCTGCAGAGACCACACTGTGGCCACTAGTCTAGGGTTTTCTGTATATCTCAAAGCCTCTGCCCTAAAAATCCCCTATGACCGCAAGAAATGAGTTTTAACTCATTTAATAAGAAACTTTCAGAACATTATGTCTATCATCTGAAGAACTTTATTCAGCAGTATGGATAATAATAAAAAGATTATCCAGATGATACTTAACATGAATGAAAGGATCAGTTTTATTTGTGCTGCTAATTGACTTTGGTGTGCCTTTATATTCATAACCTTATTTTCTTTTTAAAAAAGTATTTTTTCTTACTATGATGTATTATCTGTTAATTTAGAAAATTTACATTTAAGTGAAAATCACTAATAAACTCACCATCCATAGGTGGGCTAATATTTTACTGTACACCCTTCCTGTCTTCTGTTTTCTCTGAGTGCATTGTTTTTATTTAAAAAACAAATTGGTCATATTGTTTTATATCCTGGTTTTTTCAATCTGCACATCATGAACAAAATGTCTTGTAATTTATGCTCTGCTACAATGCACTTTTTAAATGACTGTATGGTATTCCATTGTATGGTTCACAGATTTTTCATAATTTTGTGGATTATCTTGATATCATTCTGAGATATGGGGGTATTGGGTCTTTTAAGATTTTATTAATTTATTTGAGAGAAAGAGTACAAGTGGTAGGGTTGGGGAGAGGGAGAAGCAGACTCCCCTCTGAGAGCAGAGCCCAATGTAGAACTGAATCCCAGGACCCTGAAATCACAACCTGAGCCAAAGTCGATGCCTAACAAACTGAGCCACCCAGGCACCCTGGTATTGCTTTTTCTACCATTTAGCTGGAGAAGGACTATGAGTTGGACAGGTGAGGCAATATTACTTAGTGGAAAGAACCAGGACTTAATCAAACTTCCCTTGTCCTAATCCAACCTCTGGCTCCATTCAATGATCTAGTGTTAACCTTTGTTATTTCATCTCTTTGAGTTTAGTTACTTTGCCTTTAAAAACTAGCAGTTACTTTAATATTCTGTATGTAGGATGTCACGACAAATGAGGAACTAAGGTAAGACTAAATTCCTTCATTAAAATTATAGCAATTGGCAGTAGTCTTTTTTTCTGTGACTCTCCCTCTCCATCTAAGCTCAGGTGTGCAGACATGAATTAGTTATCTTTGGTTCATAGTAGACTTGCACCATTGACCTACAAACAATCCCCTGTAATTTATTTGAGGGTTTTTTTATGTTAATATTATATAGAAACCTGTATATTTCATCTCTCTTGGAGTAAACTCTTTAAGGATGTCTACTAGTCAAAATATAAGTGGCCATTTTAAAAAATGCAAATGACATATGTTTTATTTACCACTGTGCCTCTAGCATCTACTATAGTGTCTGGTGCTTACTAGTTGTTCAATCAATAAATGTTCATGATTGAATAGCCTTCACATGGACTTATTCCCTGGGTGAATATTTATGGGTAGAGGAGAATCTCTTGTCAAAGCTTGCTAAAATGTGGACATTAGAAAAAGAGGCAGGTTATTAAAGTAGACTTATGCCATTGAAGTTGGTAATGACTGTAAATGAAGAATAAAGCAGACGTATTCACTAGGAAAGGCTAGGCGGCAGTGAAAGACTGAACAGAAGTTTTATTAAATGTGAGTGAAAAAAATGAAAAAGAACAAAGCCATCATTGTTTCATATTGTGGTAGAAACAGTGTTTGGAACATAGCACACTCAAGAAATGCATCCTATTAGTGCCTACAGTAACACAGGGTTGTCAGAGGGAAGCTTTCAATATTGGCATTTTTCAGATGAAGATGAGAAACTCAGCAAGGTGATTTCTTAAGGTCACATAGCTGGTAAGTGACATCTCTAGGATCCACGTTATATCTGTCTGACCATGAAGAAGGTAGGAGCCTTAATACGTGATGAGAAATTGCCCAAAAAATGGCATAACAGTTCTTGAGAAAATGTGAGAAAAGATTTCCTCTGAACCACCTTTACTTTTCAAGCCATTTCCCAATCAGGAAGAAAGATGCCTTTTCTAAGAAATCATGGGTCGTTGGCATATAGTAAACTCTGGAACTTTTACTCTTTGTCTTGTACTTAGGGCTACAGAATCTCTTTGCAATCCTTGTGATGTATACACATAAGCCAGACCATTGACGCCATGAGCATTAAACTTTTCACAAAAGCCTTTTTTCTCTGTTTTGACTTGTTATCTCTAAGTCAATCTGGTGGGAGTTGGCGGTTGCAGGGGATTTCCTTTTCTCTTTGGAGTTAGTAGGTGTTCTGTGCTGCATGGCCAGTAGACTTAATGACATTTTTGTGCTATTACAGAATTAGAGTACAGGACACAGTGGATTGGCGACCCCATGACAAAATCGTCCTTAGCTCCTCTTCTTATGAACCTCATGAAGCAGAGGTCCTCACTGTGAAAGAAGCTCAGGCTCACCATGTTAAGATCCATGAACGGCTCAAACACCGGCATGTTGGTAAGACTTTGGTTTGTTGGGAAAGGGAAATGGTTGAGCCAGAAAGAATGTGTTCAGCAACCTTCCTGGGGATCTTGTGTCCAGTGGCCATTCAGAGGGAATGGATAATACCTTGCTGCTCCCTAAACTCATCCTAGAAGTCTTTACCTGTATCCCTTCATTAATTGTATTGCCTAACTTCTAAATTATACTGAGATGAGAAGGAATTTTTGTTGGTTTAGTTTTCGCTTTTTACATATAATGGCAAGTCTAGAAGCAAGCAGAAAGGTTAAATATCTTGTTCAAGCAAGCAGAAAGGCTAAGCATCTTGTTCAAGGTCACTTTCATCACTAAGCCACAGTAAACCTCGTGGGAGCTGAATTTCCAGTTCATTCCTTGGCACACTGAATCACGAAATCACTTTGAATTTGGCAGTTATTGTAAATAATGGCTTCTTTTTCCATGCTCAGGAATGTGTCCTTCCTAACACTTCATGTACTATTACTACTATTTAAAAAAAAAGAAAGATAAAAAGCCAAATACCTTTTCACAAAAAAGTGTGGATATTTTTATACACTATGCACAGTTCAAGTATATTGCACATAAATTATAAATAACCATGAGTTTCCTGGTTCAGTCCAATAAATATATTTAATCCAAGAACTCTAACCAATAAGTAATAAAACATGGAAATGGAGTAGGGAATATCTTTTTGTTTCTGATATGGGAGAGGAACATACATATATTCAACAGGATTATGTTTAAAGTTGTTTCTAAGTCATAATTCCAAGGATGATTTCTTTTTTAAAAAGTGGAGGAGAAAGGAGAACTCTACAGCAATCCTTGCTTATAGGATGTGAGGTGTGGTGTAAACAGAGGGCAGTGAATCAGATCAGCAGGGTGCTCCATTCCCACCCCTGAGGAGGCTCCTTCAGGCAGGGCTGAGCTTAAGACCGGACCATCCTGAGAGGGCACTGACACTGCTCTTTGTCGCTTTACTCCTATACATTGCTACTTTAGCTCTGTCACCACCTTAGTCGGTCTGGGATTCTTCACTCTCATCAGAGAGGTCCACGGACAACGTACAGCCAAACACTCAAGTCTTACGCCTATGAATTTAAGGAAGGACGTTGGGGACCCCACTAATTGGACAGGTGTGCCCTGACTTCCTTGTCCCAGTACCCACAGTTATTAAGGAGAAATGAATTCTTGTTCAAACACTCTCACTCTGATCCCAAAGAGAGATATGTGAACGAGCTTTTCATTTCTCAGCTGACATGTGTGGAGAATGCCCGAGGAAAAGCAGCCTTAATGTTGGTAGGACTTCCGAGGGGAGAGGAGTGTTTTCATTTGTCAGGTTCTCTGGGTCCCCAGCTGGCAATTTCCGAAATAGGTTTTTAAGGTTTTGTTTTTTTTTTTTTTCCTTGCCCAATTCCTATTGCCCTAGGAAGCATCCATATCATGGAAGATGGCCGATCCATTCGTTTGGCTGCAGAGGTTGGACTTTTGACCCGAAATATACAAATCCAGCCTGATATATCATGCAGGGTGAGACTACTTGTGGGGTCCTTCAGAAAGTCTAGCAGTGAGGAATTTCCAGGTAAATGGAATTTGAAGTTCCTAACCATTACCCATTGGAGCCTATTCATCTGGGACGCTCAGAAATTCCAACTGTGAGAATTTTCATGTATAAAACAAAATGTTCAAATTAGATGGCTCCTTTGTGCTCTGAGAAGCTATGAATTTTGAGTTCTAATCTGTGCTTAATTATCAGTGTGATGTTAAAATAATATACTAGCGATCAGCACATATGCACATTTTTACCTCAAAGAAAACATCTTCAGCAGATGTGAAATTTCCTCTGCTTTGAAATTATAGATGATTTAATGACCACTTGAATTTTATCTCTTTCCTGAATTTCTATTACTCTTTCCCAGTAGCATGCTATATCTGATGGCAGGCCTCAGCTCATGCTATAAATTAATGGCATAAATTTAAATAAAAATGATTTCTATATTCTAGACTGCTTTAAGGATTAGTTCAATCTTTCTCATTTCTTTCAAGCTTTAACTCTTTTGGAATGCTGCAACATTATTTGATTAGGAACTTGGTCTTCAACTTGTATTCCTTAAATAGTATTCTAAAATTATCTCCTGGTCAAATATATTTGGGTAAGGATATCACTGTAGCTCCATCTTAGAAAGTCACTGAGTACATGAATATAATAAAGGCTCTGAGAAGGCCTGGAATAAAGGATCTAACAACTTCCCAAATATATTGAGCATGAAACACTTTTTGTTGGCACATCTGTTCTACCAGTATGGTAAAGGGCAGTATTCCTACCGAACTTAAATAAAAAGTTCAGGATTTCTGGTCCATGGAACAAGCTCTCTTTCCATAGGCTCTGTGTCCCACAGGTCTTGAACAGAAGTGACTTTGTTCCTCCCCTCTCCCCAAAAGACATTTGCCAGTATCTTGAGACAGTTTGCTTGTCACAGTTTGGGGGAGTTTCTGGCATCTAGTAGGGAGATGCTAAAGAACCTACAGTATATCCTGCAATCCTACAATGCAAGGACAGCCTCCTACAAGAAAGGATTCTCTGGTCCGAAATGTCAGTAGTATTGAGATTGAAAAGCCACGCTTTAGAACACTGAGACACAGGCTGAATCCTGTTCTTCTAGAAACAGGACTAGGAAAAGGGCCCCTTTTAACCAAAAACTGCAGTCTGCCCTAGATCACCATCACAGGATAGAAGGCCAGTTTAGACTGGGCCAGACTGTCATGCTGTCATGATCCCAAACTTCTGGTATTGCTGATTCAGGATTCTTAAATCATCCCAGGGGAAGGGATGTTCTAGAACAGGGTTAATGCCGATTTTTTAAAAAAATAACATATAATGAATTATTTCTTTCAGGGGTACATGTCTGTGATTCATCAGTCTTACACAATTTACAGTGCTCACCACAACACATACCCAGTGTCTATCACCCAGCCACCCCATCCCTCCTACTCACCTCCCCTATGGCAACCCTTTTTGTTTCCTGAGATTAAGAGTCTCTTATGGTTTGTCTCCCTCTCTGGTTTCATCCTGTTTCATTTTTCCCTCTATTCCCCTATGATCCTCTGTCTTATTTATCAAATTCATCATATCAGTGAGATCATATGATAATTGTCTTTCTCTGACTGACTTATTTCATTTAGCATAATACCCTCTAGTTCCAGGGGTGCCTGGGTGGTTCAGTGGGTTAAAGCCTCTGCCTTCAGCTCAGGTCATGATTCCAGGGTCCTGGGATCGAGCCCCGCATTGGGCTCTCTGCTCAGCAGGGAGTATGCTTCCCCCTCTCTCTCTGCCGGCTTCTCTGCCTACTTGTGATTTCTGTCTGTCAAATAAATAAATAAAATCTTTAAAAAAAATAACCTCTAGTTCCATCCACATCATTGCAAATGGCAAGATTTCATTTTTTGATGGCTGCATAATATTCCATTATATATATATATATATATATATATATATATATATATATATATATGTCTCTCACAACTTTTTTATCAATTCATCTGCTGATGGACATCTAGACTTTTTCCATAATTTGGCTGTTGTTGACATTGCTGCTATAAACATTGGGGTGCAGGTGCCCCTTTGGATCATTACATTTGTATCTTTGGGGTAAATACCCAGTAATGGAATTGTTGGGTCATAGGGTAGCTCTATTTTCAACTTTTTGAGGAACCTCCATACTGTTTTCCAGAGTGGCTGAACCAGCTTGCATATTATTTCTCTTCTCCTGTTGGGTTTAGGCTTTATTTGCTGTTCTTTCTCCAGCTTCTTTAGGTATAGGGTTGGTTATGTATTTGAGACCTTTCTTGTTTCTTCAGAAAGCCTTGTATTGCTATATACTTTCCTCTTAGGATCACATTTGCTACATCCCCAAAAGTTTGAACAGTTGTATTTTCATTTTCATTTGTTTCCATGAATTTTTTAAATTCTTCTTTAATTTCCTGGTTGACACATTCATTCTTCAGTAGGATGCTCTTTAGCCTCCATGTATTTTAGTTCTTTCCAACTTTCCTCTTGTGATTGAGTTCTAGTTTCAAAGCATTGTGGTCCGAAAATATTCAGGGAATGATCCCAATTTTTTGATTTGTGACCCAGGATGTGATCTATTCTGGAGAATGTTCCATGTGCACTAGAGAGAAGATTGTGTATTCTGTTGCTTTGAGATGGAATGTTCTGAATATATGTGTGATTTCCATCTGGTCCAGTGTATCATTTAAAAGCTTTATTTCCTTTTTGATCTTTTGCTTAGATGATCTGTCCATTTCAGTGAAGGGGGTGTTTAAGTCCTCTACTATTATTGTATTATTGTCGACGTGTTTCTTTGATTTTGTTATTAACTGGTTTATATAATTGGCTGCTCCCATGTTAGGGACATAGATATTTAAAATTGTTAGATCTTCTTCTTGGATAGACCCTTTAAATATGGCAAAGTGTCCTTCCTTATCTCTTATTGTAGTTTTTGGCTTAAAATCTAACTTATCTGATATAAGGATTGCCATCCCAGCTTTCTTTTGATGTCCATCAGCATGGTAAATTGTTTTCCACCCCCTCACTTTGAATCTGCAGGTGTCTTTGGGTCTAAAATGAGTCTCTGGCCAACAGCATATCGATGGATCTTATTTTTTATCCATTCTGATACCCTGTATCTTTTGATTGGGGCATTTATCCCATTTACACTCAGAGAAACTATTGAAAATATGAATCTAGTGCCATTGTATTGCCTATAAGGTGACTGTTATTGTATATTGTCTCTGTTTCTTTCTGGTCTATGTTACTTTTAGGCTCTCTCTTTGTTTAGAGGACCCCTATCAATATTTCCTATAGGGCTGGTTTGGTGTTCTCAAATTCTTTTAGTTTTCGTTTGTCCTAGAAGCTTTTTATCTCTCCGTCTATTTTCAATGACAGCCCAGCTGGATAGAGTATTCTTGGCTGCATATTTTTCTCATTTAGTGCTCTGAATATATCATGCCAGTTCTTTCTGGCCTGCCAGGTCTCTGTGGATAGGTCTTCTGCCAGTCTAATGTTTTTACCATTGTAGGTTACAAACCTCTTGTCCCGAGCTGCTTTTAGGATTTTCTCTTTGTTTCTGAGAGTTGTAAGTGTTACTATTAGATGACAGGATGTTGACCTATTTTTATTGATTTAGAGGGGGTTTCTCTATGCCTCCTGGATTTTGAAGCCTGTTTTCTCCTCCAAATTGGGGAAGTTCTCTGCTTTAATTTGCTCCAATATACCTTCTGTCCCTCTCTCTCTTTCTTCTTCTTCTGGGATCCCAATTGCTCTAATATTGTTTCATCTTATAGTATCACTTCTCTCTCGAATTCTCCCCTCATGATCCAGTAGTTGTTTATCTCTCTTTTTCTCAGTTTCTTTATTCTCTATTGTTTGGTCTTCTATATCACAATACTCTCTTCTGCCTCATTTATCCTGGCGATAAGAGCCTCCATTTTTTATTGTACCTCATTAATAGCCTTTTTGATTTTGACTTGGTTAGATTTTAGTTCTTTTATTTTGGCAGAAAGGGATTCTCTAGTATCTTCTATGTTCTTTTTCAAGCCCAACTAGCATCTTTATAATCATCATTCTGAACTCTAGTTCTGACATCTTACTAATGTGACTATTGATTAGGTCCCTGGCAGTCAGTACTGCATCTTGTTCTTTTTTTTTTTTTATGTTTTTTTCCATTTTGTCATTTTCTCCAGAGAAGAATAGATGAATGCGAGAACAAAATGCCAAAATGGTAACAACAAACCCAGAAAAATATATACTAGACAAATCAGAAGAGACCTGAAACTGGGGGGAAAAGAAAGGGAAAAAAAGAATATGATAAGGCTGATGAACAAAACAGAGATATACACCAGATTTGGGGTGTATTTTGTTATGTTAGAAGAAACTGTATCCCAAAATTTTAAAGAAGGAAAAACATATATATATATATACACACACACACACACACACACACACATATATATATATATATATATATATATATGGTTTTATATATATATAATACATATTATATATATATATTTAAGGTTTATATATATATATATAATATGTATTATATATATGTATTTAAGGTTTTATATATATATATATATAAATTAAGGTTAAATACAATGAAGGGATAGAATATGATTGTAAAAATGAAAATTAAAAAAAGATTTTAAAAAAGGAATTGATAAGATAAGATGTTGGTTGGAAAAGGAAAGAAGAAAAATTCAAAAAAATAGAAAAAGAAAAAATAAAGAAAATTTAAAAAAAATTAACTTTGAAAGACTGAAGAATCATGGGGAAGAAAGCCATGAATTCTATGTGCTGTATTCCCCTAGCACTAGAGTTTTACATTCTCATCGATTGGTAAACTTAGTCTTGGCTGGATGTTCTTGCTGATCTTCTGGGGGATGGGATTGTTGCAGTGATTCTCAAATGTCTTTGCCTGAGGCAGAACTATCCATCCCTTTCCAAGCGCCAGGGTTAATAATCTGCTCGGGTTTGCTCTTGGTAGCTTTTGTTCCCTGAAAGTTTTCAGTGCAGCTTTGGAAGATAAGAATGAAAATGGTGGCCTCCCAATCTCCAGCCCTGGAGAAGCTGAGAGCTCAGGTCCCCACTCCTCAGTGAGCCCTCAGAGAAAAGCAGTCAATCATTCCTCTCTCACTGATTTTCCAGCCATACTCTGAGCTCACTTGAACTGTGACTGAGAGTTTCTCTCTCTGGGACATGACCCCATTTGGGGCCTCCAAACCCAACAGATTCCTGCAGTGCACTCCTGTGCTATTCCTCCTGGGGGAAGAAGGGTAGTCTCCCCGGATCTGCCACTTGTTGGCTCCTGCTCAAAGAGTAGGGGCCCAACTCCGCTGCAGAATATGGTTTATGACAACCCTGAGCTGAGACCCCGCTTCTTGGCTCTATCTTTGCAATCAGCTTTCCCCCTCTGATACTTGGGAGCTCTGCCACACTCAGGCACTGCTGGTCTTTCTGTGACCCCAAGGGTCCTGAGACCACACTGTCCCAGTGATGGTTCCACTCCTCGCTTAGCCACTGGAGCAACATCCCTCATTGGAGCAGTCTTCTAAAAGTTCTGATTTTATGCTCTGCTGCTCTATCACTTGCTGGTAGCTGGCCCCTCCCCCCATAGTCTATCTTTCCATATATCACCTTGGATTCACTTCTCCATATGTCCTACCTTCCAGAAAGTGGTGGTTTTTCTATTCATAGAATTGGTTCTATTCTTTTCTTTGATCTCCTGTTGAATTTGTAGGTGTTCAGAATGGTTTGATTACTATCTAGCTGAATTCCTAGGAGCAAACAAAATTTAGGTCTCCTACTCCTGTGCCATCTTGCCAGCAATCTAATGCCGATTTTCATGCCTATTTTATCTCATGTAATCCTATTATCTTCATGAGAGAGACATTTTATAGATGAAGAAGCAGAGTCTGTAATAAAATTGTCTTCTTATGTTGAAACTCACTTATCAGCTTGTGAACAACTTAAGGGTAAGGTTGGATCTTTTATCACTGTTTTTCTAGTGTAATAACTCCTAGTATTAAGTGCTCCATAAATGGGAATGAAGAAAGTGAAGAGTAAGAAAAGTCATCCAGCTAGAAAGTGGCAGAGGTAATGTTCAAATTCAGCTCTGATCATGAAGCCCTTGTTAAATAATTTGCTAATTTTTGTTAAAATAGGCTTTGGTTAAAAGCCTTTGTTAAATAATCTGCTAATCATCTTTGATTTATAGAATAGTTGCAAATATAGTATGAAGAGTTCCTGTATACCTTTTGTCCAGGCTTCCCTGTTGTTAATATCAGACATATCTGTTACATTTGTCAAAAACAAAAAGATAATATTGGTGCCTTACTCTTAACTAAATTCATGATATCATTCATATTCTACCAGTTTTTCCACTAATGTCCCTTTCTGTTCTAGAATTTAATCCAGATTCCCATACTAAATTAAGAAGCCTCGCAATCTTATCTGCAAATATACTCTAGAGCCTGGATGGGGTGGAATCAGCAGGTGCAGGTCAAGAATGCTGGCTATGGGTGCTGAGTAATTATAGGGTAGAAAATCAAGCCAGGAGTTACAATTCCTACATTCATTCATTCATTCATTCATTCATTTATAAAAACATTTTATTTATTCACTTGACAGAGACACACAGAGAGAGGAAACACAAGCAGGGGAAGTGGGAGAGGGAGAAGCAGGCTTCCTGCTGAGCAGGTAGCCTGATGTGGGGCATCAGGCTGACCTGAGCTAAAGGCAGATGCTTAACTAACTGAGCCACCCAGGTGCCCCCAATTCCTACTTTTAAATTGGAGGCCCCTGTCATTCTTTTTTTGACCAATAATAGCCAGCAATTTTTACTTAGAATTGTGATTTTTGTAAAGAGAAATAAGATAGTAGTCGTGAACATAATCATTGTTTAATTCTTCACTTAAATGCTCAACACATTTTAAGTATTTACTATTATTGATTGGCTTTCAGCCACTAGTTAATATGCACAGGAGTAAAAAAGTTCTTGAATGATTTAAAACTATGAATTATAGCCATGTAAGTATAAGACATTAAAAAACCCCACAAATTAGCTTAAGGTCAAGATGGCGGAGAAGTAGCAGGCTGAGACTACTTCGGGTAGCGGGAGATCAGCTAAATAGCTTATCTAAAGATTGCAAACACCTACAAATCCAACGGGAGATTGAAGAGAAGAAGAACAGCAATTCTAGAAACAGAAAATCAACCACTATCGGAAAGGTAGGACTGGCGAAAAGTGAATCCAAAGCAACGGGAAGATAGACCGCGGGGGGAGGGGCCGGCTCCCGGCGAGCAGCGGAGCAACGGAGCAAAATAAGGACTTTTAGAAGTCTGTTCCGCTGAGGGACATCGCTCTAGAGGCTTAACTGAGGTGAAGCCCACGCGGGGTCAGCGCGGCCTCAGGTCCCGCAGGGTCGCGGAAGGATCGGGGGTGTCTGAGTGTCACAGAGCTTACTGGTATTAGAACGGGAAAGCCGGCTACAGAGACAGAGCCGAGGAGTGACTCTCAGCTCGGGGTTACCTTGAACCGGTCGCAGGCTCGGTCAGCTCGGAGCACGGCCGGAGGCCAGGGTGATGGGAGTCATTGGGCACTGTTCTCTGAGGGCGCACTGAGGAGTGGGGCCCCGGGCTCTCAGCTCCTCCGGGCTGGAGACCGGGAGGCCGCCATCTTCATTCCCGTCCTCCGGAACTCTACGGAAAGCGATCAGGGAACAAAAGCTCCCGAAAGCAAACCCAGCAAACCCAAGCGGATTGCTCAGCCCGGCCCCTAGTAAGGGCGGTGCAACTCCGCCTGGGGCAAAGAAGCTTGAGAATCACTACAACAGGCCCCTCCCCCAGAAGATCAACGGGAAACCCAGCCAGGACCAAGTTCACCTACCAAGGAGTGCAGTTTCAATACCAAGGAGAGCGGCGGAATTCCAGAGGAGAAGAAAGCAAAGCACGGAACTCATGGCTTTCTCCCCATGATTCTATAGCCTTGCAGTTAATTTAATTTTTTTTTCTTTTTCAATTTTTTTTTCTCTTCTTCTGCTAAATTTTTTTAACTTTTACCGTTTTCTTTTTTAACGTTTTTTAAATAGTTTATCTAATATATATATATATATATTTCCTTTTTATATTTTTTATCGGCTTTCTTTTTTTAATAGTTTCTTTCTTTTTTTTTTTTCTTTCTGAACCCCTTTTTATCCCCTTTCTCCCCCCTCACGATTTGGGATCTCTTCTGATTTGGCTAAAGCATATTTTCCTGGGGTTGTTGCCACCCTTTTAGTATTTTACTTACTCCTTCATATACTCTTATCTAGACAAAATGACAAGGCGGAAAAATTCACAACAAAAAAAAGAACAAGAGGCAGTACCAAAGGCTAGGGACCTAATCAATACAGACATTGGTAATATGTCAGATATAGAGTTCAGAATGACGATTCTCAAGGTTCTAGCCGGGCTTGAAAAAGGCATGGAAGATATTAAAGCAACCCTCTCGGGAGATATAAAAGCCCTTTCTGGAGAAATAAAAGAACTAAAATCTAACCAAGTTGAAATAAAAAAAGCTATGAATGAGGTGCAATCAAAAATGGAGGCTCTCACTGCTAGGATAAATGAGGCAGAAGAAAGAATTAGCGACATAGAAGACCAAATGACAGAGAATAAAGAAGCTGAGCAAAAGAGGGACAAACAGCTACTGGACCACGAGGGGAGAATTCGAGAGATAAGTGACACCATAAGACGAAACAACATTAGAATAATTGGGATTCTAGAAGAAGAGGAAACAGAGAGGGGAGCAGAAGGTATATTGGAGATAATTATTGGAGAGAATTTCCCTAATATGGCAAAGGGAACAAGCATCAAAATTCAAGAGGTTCAGAGAACCCCCCTCAAAATCAATAAGAATAGGTCCACACCCCGTCACCTAATAGTAAAATTGACAAGTCTTAGTGACAAAGAAAAGATCCTGAAAGCAGCCCGGGAAAAGAAGTCTGTAACGTACAATGGTAAAAATATTAGATTGGCAGCAGACTTATCCACAGAGACCTGGCAGGCCAGAAAGAGCTGGCATGATATATTCAGAGTACTAAATGAGAAAAACATGCAGCCAAGAATACTATATCCAGCTAGGCTATCATTGAAAATAGAAGGAGAGATTAAAAGCTTCCAGGACAAACAAAAACTGAAAGAATTTGCAAATACCAAACCAGCTCTACAGGAAATATTGAAAGGGGTCCTCTAAGCAAAGAGAGACCCTAAAAGTAGTAGATCAGAAAGAAACAGAGACAATATACAATAACAGTCACCTTACAGGCAATACAATGGCACTAGATTCATATCTCTCAATACTTACCCTGAATGTTAATGGGCTAAATGCCCCAATCAAAAGACACAGGGTATCAGAATGGATAAAAAAACAAAACCCATCTATATGTTGCCTACAAGAAACTCATCTTAAACCCGAAGACACCTCCAGGTTGAAAGTGAGGGGGTGGAAAAGAATTTACCATGCTAATGGACGTCAGAAGAAAGCAGGAGTGGCAATCCTTATATCAGATCAATTAGATTTTAAGCCAAAGACTATAATAAGAGATGAGGAAGGACACTATATCATACTCAAAGGAACTGTCCAACAAGAAGATCTAACAATTTTAAATATCTATGCCCCTAACGTGGGAGCAGCCAACTATATAAACCAATTAATAACAAAATCAAAGAAACACATTGACAAGAATACAATAATAGTAGGGGATTTTAACACTCCCCTCACTGAAATGGACAGATCATCCAAGCAAAAGATCAACAAGGAAATCAAGGCCTTAAATGACACACTGGACCAGATGGACATCACAGATCTATTCAGAACATTTCATCCCAAAGCGACAGAATACACATTCTTCTCTAGTGCACATGGAACATTCTCCAGAATAGATCACATTCTTGGTCCTAAATTAAGTCTCAACCAGTATCAAAAGATTGGGATCATTCCCTGCATATTTTCAGACCACAATGCTCTAAAGCTAGAACTCAATAACAAGAGGAAATTTGGAAAGAACCCAAATACATGGAGACTAAACAGCATCCTTCTAAAGAATGAATGGGTCAACCAGGAAATTAAAGAAGAATTGAAAAAATTCATGGAAACAAATGATAATGAAAACACAACGGTTCAGAATCTGTGGGACACAACAAAGGCAGTCCTGAGAGGAAAATATATAGCGGTACAAGCCTTTCTCAAGAAACAAGAAAGGTCTCAGGTACACAACCTAACCCTACACCTAAAGGAGCTGGAGAAAGAACAAGAAAGAAACCCTAAACCCAGCAGGAGAAGAGAAATCATAAAGATCAGAGCAGAAATCAATGAAATAGAAACCAAAAAAACAATAGAACAAATCAACGAAACTAGGAGCTGGTTCTTTGAAAGAATTAATAAGATTGATAAACCCCTGGCCTGACTTATCAAAAAGAAAAGAGAAAGGACCCAAATAAATAAAATCATGAATGAAAGAGGAGAGATCACAACGAACACCAAAGAAATACAGACAATTATAAGAACATACTATGAGCAACTCTACGCCAACAAATTTGACAATCTGGAAGAAATGGATGCATTCCTAGAGACATATAAACTACGACAACTGAACCAGGAAGAAATAGAAAGCCTCAACAGACCCATAACCAGTAAGGAGATTGAAACAGTCATCAAAAATCTCCAAACAAACAAAAGCCCAGGGCCAGACGGCTTCCCGGGGGAATTCTACCAAACATTTAAAGAATAACTAATTCCTATTCTCTGAAACTGTTCCAAAAAATAGAAATGGAAGGAAAACTTCCAAACTCATTTTATGAGGCCAGCATCACCTTGATCCCAAAACCAGACAAGGATCCCAACAAAAAAGAGAACTACAGACCAATATCCTTGATGAACACAGATGCAAAAATTCTCACCAAATTACTAGACAATAGGATTCAACAGTACATTAAAAGGATTATTCACCACGACCAAGTGCGATTTATTCCAGGGCTGCCAGGTTGGTTCTACATCCGCAAATCAATCAATGTGATACAACACATTAATAAAAGAAAGAACAAGAACCATATGATACTCTCCATAGATGCTGAAAATCATTTGACAAAGTACAGCATCCCTTCCTGATCAAAACTCTTCAAAGTGTAGGGATAGAGGGCACAAACCTCAATATTATCAAAGCCATCTATGAAAAACCCACCGCAAATATCATTCTCAATGGAGAAAAACTGAAAGCTTTTCCGCTAAGGTCAGGAACACGGCAGGGATGTCCGTTATCACCACTGCTATTCAACATAGTACTAGAAGTCCTAGCCTCAGCAATCAGACAACAAAAGGAAATTAAAGGCATCCAAATCGGCAAAGAAGAAGTCAAACTCTCACTCTTCGCAGATGATATGATACTCTATGTGGAAAACCCAAAAGACTCCACTCCAAAACTGCTAGAACTTGTACAGGAATTCAGGAAAGTGTCAGAATATAAAATCAATGCACAGAAATCGGTTGCATTTCTCTACACCAACAACAAGACAGAAGAAAGAGAAATTAAGGAGTCCATCCCATTTACAATTGCACCCAAAACTATAAGAATCCTAGGAATAAACCTAACCAAGGAGACTAAGAATCTGTACTCAGAAAAGTATAAAGTACTCATGAAAGAAATTGAGGAAGACACAAAGAAATGGAAAAATGTTCCATGCTCCTGGATTGGAAGAATAAATATTGTGAAAATGTCTATGCTACCTAAAGCAATCTACACATTTAATGCAATTCCTATCAAAGTACCATCCATTTTTTTCAAAGAAATGGAACAAATAATCCTAAAATTTATATGGAACCAGAAAAGACCTCGAATAGCCAAAGGAATATTGAAAAAGAAAGCCAAAGTTGGTGGCATCACAATTCCAGACTTCAAGCTCTATTACAAAGCTGTCATCATCAAGACAGCATGGTACTGGCACAAAAACAGACACATAGATCAATGGAACAGAATAGAGAGCCCAGAAATGGATCCTCAACTCTATGGTCAACTCATCTTCGACAAAGCAGGAAAGAATGTCCAATGGAAAAAAGACAGCCTCTTCAATAAATGGTGTTGGGAAAATTGGACAGCCACATGCAGAAAAATGAAATTGGATCATTTCCTTACACCACACATGAAAATAGACTCAAAATGGATGAAGGATCTCAATGTGAGAAAGGAATCCATCAAAATCCTCAAGGAGAACACAGGCAGCAACCTCTTCAACGTCAGCCGCAGCAACATCTTCCTAGGAACATCACCAAAGGCAAGGGAAGCAAGGGCAAAAATGAACTATTGGGATTTTATCAAGATCAAAAGCTTTTGCACAGCAAAGGAAACAGTGAACAAAACCAAAAGACAACTGACAGAATGGGAGAAGATATTTGCAAATGACATATCAGATTAAGGGCTAGTGTTCAAAATCTATAAAGAACTTAGCAAACTCAACACCCAAAGAACAAATAATCCAATCAAGAAATGGGCAGAGGACATGAACAGACATTTCTGCAAAGAAGACATCCAGATGGCCAACAGACACATGAAAAAGTGCTCCATATCACTCGGCATCAGGGAAATACAAATCAAAACCACCATGAGATATCACCTCACACCAGTCAGAATGGCTAAAATTAACAAGTCAGGAAATGACAGATGCTGGCGAGGATGCGGAGAAAGGGGAATCCTCCTACACTTTTGGTGGGAATGCAAGCTGGTGCAACCACTCTGGAAAACAGCATGGAGGTTCCTCAAAATGTTGAAAATAGAACTACCCTATGACCCTGCAATTGCACTGCTGGGTATTTACCTTAAAGATACAACGTAGTGATCCGAAGGGGCACATGCACCCGAATGTTTATAGCAGCAATGTCTACAATAGCCAAACTATGGAAAGAACCTAGATGTCCATCTACAGACGAATGGATAAAGAAGATGTGGTATATATACACAATGGAATACTATGCAGCCATCAAAAGAAATGAAATCTTGCCATTTGCGACGACGTGGATGGAACTAGAGGGTATCATGCTTAGCGAAATAAGTTAATTGGAGAAAGACAACTATCATATGATCTCCCTGATATGAGGGAAAGGAGATGCAACATGGGGGGTTGAGGGGGTAGGAGAAGAGTAAATGAAACAAGATGGGATTGGGAGGGAGACAAACCATAAGTGACTCTTAATCTCACAAAACAAACTGAGGGTTGATGGGGGGAGGGGTTGGGTGAGGGGGGTGGGGTTATGGATATTGGGGAGGGTATGTGCTATGGTGAGTGCTGTGAAGTGTGTAAACCTGGCGATTCGCAGACCTGTACCCCTGGGGATAAAAGTATATGTTTATAAAGCTGTAAAAAAAAAAAAAAAGAAAAAAAGAAAGGATGAATACCCAAGTTTTGTAGCAACATGGACGGGACTGGAAGAGATTATGCTGAGTGAAATAAGTCAAGCAGAGAGAGTCAATTATCATATGGTTTCACTTATTTGCGGAGCATAACAAATAGCATGGAGGACAAGGGGAGATGGAGAGGAGAAGGGAGTTGAGGGAAATTGGAAGGGGAGGTGAACCATGAGAGACTATGGATCTGAAAAACGATCTGAGAATTTTGAAGGGATGAGGGGTGGGAGGTTGGGGGCACCAGGTGGTGGGTATTGTAGAGGGCATGGATTGCATGGAGCACTGGGTGTGGTACAAAAATAATGAATACTGTTATGCTGAAAAAATAAAAAAATTAAAAAAACAAAAAACAAAAAACCCCACAAATTAAAATAATACTGATACATTACCTTGACTGAGATTCTAGAACCACTTTCTATTCTACAAAATAAGCTACTTATGTGTGGAAGCTAGCATTTGGTGTGGCCTTTGGGTCACAGTCCTATGGAGACAGGTTCAACACTCTTTCAGCTGTGTGCTATTGGTGAGGGAACTGTCAAAAATGTCATCACCAGACAAAATTTTTGGATGTTTTATCATTCAGTGAATATTTCTACATCATCTACCAGTGCCTCCTTAATAGGTGTCATTTGAGAAATTTAGATGTATTGGAATCCTGTCATCTGGTTACAAAGAAAGACACACATGGTCTTTTATTTTTTATAAGATTTATTTATTTTATAGAAAGAAAGAACATGAATGGGGGGAGGGGCAGAGGGAGAGGAACAGGGAGAGAATCTGAAGTAGACTCCCCACTGAGCATGGAGCCCGACATGGGGCTCGATCCTGGGAAGCCAGACCATGACTTGAGCCAAAGTCCACAGTAAGTGGCCTAACTGACTGAGTTACCCACGTATCCCTGAAAGACATACATTCTCTTTCTTTCTTTTATTTTTTTAAGGTTTTATTTATTTATTTGTCAGAGAGAGAGATAGAGAGAGAACATAAGCAAGGGGGAGGGGTAGAGGGAGAAACAGGCTCCTCGCTTGGCAAGGAGCCCTATGAGGAACTTGATCCCAAGACCCAGAAATCATGACCTGAACTAAAAGCAGATGCTCAGCAGACTAAGCTACCCAGGCATCCCACATATATTATCTCTCCCTTCATCTGTCCTCCAGGCCATGGTTGGTCCTCATGGCAGCCCGGTGTTAGTTTCTTCTCTGTGAAGAGGGCATTGGGAAGGTGGAGGGTTTAGGCTGAACTCTTTTGAACTTTAAATACTATTCCTGAAACACTATAGCTCCCTCCAATTGTAATGAGAAATAACTTTATAGTTCACCTTTGGCAGTATCTTTAGAAAAAGAAAGAAAAAAGGGCCAACTGGCTGGCTCAGTCAGTTAAGTGTCCACCTCTTGGTTTTGGCTCAGGTTGTGTTCTCAGGGTCCTGGGATTGAGCCCCACACAGGCTTCATGCTCAGCAAGGGCTCTGTTTCTGACTCCCCCCCCCCCCCGTCCCTCCAGCTTGTGCGCTCTCTCTCAAGTAAATAAATAAATTTAAAAAAAAAAAAAGAAAGAAGAAAGAAGTAACATGAGGGATAAAGTTGTGACCTACATAGCTAAGGGCACATGACTAATTCCTGGCACATTAGCTGTAGCCCAGTCAACTGAATGCCAATGCAAAGCTGTTCCTGTATTCCACTACATCTCCCATTCCCCACACTATGCCTCCATGAGGGTTAATTGTACATCATCTGCATGTATTTGTCTACGTCCTTGTGTAATACGTTACTGAAACCTATCTATCTCAGTTTCCTTATCTATAAAATGGGGATGATAATTGTACCTACCTCATAGAATTTTTGTGAAGAGTTTATATATATATATACATATACACACACACACACACACACACATCTATACACAAGCACACATGCACTATTGAGATATGACTTAGAACAGTGCCTGGTACCTAATGAGTGCTATGTGAGAAGTAGGTGCTAAAGTTATTAATTCACCTCATTTTTTCCTATAATTGTGTTCTTATCTATTTTACTGAGAGTGTATACATTGACATATTAGTGCTCATTATATTTTTAAATCAATCTAGTAGCTGTAGTTCATACTGTATTTTTGAAATACCTACTTAAATTAGTACAAATAAATTCCTCAGTAAGACTAAATAATTCACTATCCTCTCCTGATGTAGAAGATGTAGAGAAGCTTTTTATTGTGAAAATGAGGCAAGGACCACAGTGTGGCTGGGATACAAAAAATGAAAAGATTTTGAGGTCTTTAAAATGATTTAAAAATATGTTTTATGTGATTGACCATTATAGTCCTTCTTGTAATATCTTTGTGGGGATGGTAATAGACCTTTCACATGGGATTGCTGAGTGGAGACATGGCATTAAGGGGAGTGGCCAGGAACCTGTACTTCCTTCATTCTTATCCAGGGCTTTGACTAGTCCAGCAGAAAAATACACAGAACCTGCCAGCTACTGTGCTTCTCTCCAGAGCCTCTCTCTCTTCCCTATCTGTCCTTCCTCTCCTCCATCCTATTGCCAGACCCTTCAGTCTGCACATGAAACTTTGGCAGGCATTCATGTGTTATTTCTAATGATGCTTATGTTGTTAGTGAGACTCCTATTGTGAAATACAGTGCTGGTATTGAGAATACACTATTATATTAAAAAAATTTTTTTTTACATCTCCCGGAGCCCGTAAATGGGCCATCCTTCTGCCTTTTGTAGGGAAGGAAAAAGTAACCTGATGATCTGCATTTTGTTTGCAGGTGTCCTTCAACTTTCAAATGTGGAAATTCAGAACTTTGGGTCACCTTTGTACTCAGCTGTTGAACTCCTTAATGCATCGGCAGGAACCTGGATAATATCATCCACTCTGCACCAGAGCTGCGGTGGGGGAATTCGTGTGGCTGCCAGTCATGGGATCATTTTAAAGGACAATCTGGTGTTTGGTGCAGTTGGCCATGGCATTGATTTGCAGGGTCAGAACTTTACTCTCTCTAATAACCTTGTGGTTCTGATCACACAGCCAGCATGGTCTACCATGTGGGTGGCAGGAATCAAAGTGAACCAGGCAAAGGACATCAGCCTTGACGGCAATGTTGTGGCAGGATCGGAGCGACTCGGCTTTCACATCCAAGGCCACAGGTGTTCCTCTCCTGAAGCTCGCTGGTCTGACAATGTGGCCCACTCAAGCCTTCATGGCCTGCATCTCTACAAGGAAAATGGGTTTGACCACTGTACTGGTATCTCTGGCTTCTTGGCTTTCAAGAACTTTGACTATGGTGCTATGCTCCATGTGGAGAACAGTGTGGAGATAGAGAACATCACTCTGGTGGATAATACTATTGGACTCTTGGCAGTGGTGTATGTGTATTCTGCTCCACAGGGTCGCACTGAAAATGTACAGGTTGTACTCAGGAATTCAGTCATTGTGGCCACTAGCTCCTCTTTTGACTGTATTCAGGACAGAGTTAAGCCTCGCTCTGCCAACTTGACAGCAACAGATCGGGCTCCTTCCAATCCAAGAGGGGGTCGAGTTGGTATTTTGTGGCCTGTATTCACCTCAAAACCAAATCGCTGGCCTCAGGAACCATGGCACAGAGTGAGGAATGGCCATTCCATTTCAGGAATGATGAAACTTCAAGGTAGGAGGTTCTGGCATAGGATCTTCAAGAGCATTCAGAAATTATATCAGCAAGAGGGTATGATGTAGTCTGGTGCTTACTGTCCAATTGATAACCTTCTGGCTATTGATAAGCACAATGGTGATGTATAATGACAGGGAGATGCTCCTTAAAAAGTCATTGCTTTATTTATGTTGAAGAACTTTCACAGTGATTATTTAATTTGGTTATATGACAATTCTCTAGGTAGGTGTTTTTTTTTTTCCTATTATGAAAATGAGAAAACAAATGCAGAAATTGTGCTTCACTGAAGTTGCTTAGTAGGTGATGGGGCAGCCTGGATTAGAACCAGTTATACCACAACCTGTGATGTTAATCTTCCATCAGATCTCTTTTGTGCTATTGTACTCACTTCCCCTGGATCATGATCAAAACTTTGATGAAAAGTATTACTCTTAATACTTTAATGTGTTGGAATACTCTTCTCTTTTGATACAATGTCCAGGTCTTGAAGAACTACTGACATTATAAATTGGGATTTATATTAACTCCTGGAAATACCATGGATAGCTTAAATTTACTACCAGATATGCATTGGTGTAAGAATATTTAGTTGTGTGATCTATATGTGTTGTTGGTAGGTTCTATGATCTAATGTTATGGTATCTTAAATTTTTTTTTCAGATGTCACCTTTTCTAGTTTTGTGAAGAGTTGCTATAGTGATGACCTAGATGTCTGCATCCTGCCCAGTGTGGAGAACACTGGAATCATGCACCCAATAATAGCAGAGAGGACCAAGATGCTAAAGATCAAAGACAAAAATAAGTTCTACTTTCCTCCTTTACAAGCTAGGTACCAGTTTTAGTATTTATAATAAGCCATGTTTATTAAGTATTTGGCAATTTCTCAAATCCTTAAACATGTTTAGAAAAAAAAGAATAAAATCATCAATGTGAATAGAAATAAGTTTTTCTGGAAAGCTACCGTAGATTGATTGAATGGCTCAAGTTCTTTACCCTAGTTCATGACCTTCAATACAAGATTTTTGCAATCTTTCCTACATCAGAGGCAGAGACTCTATTTCTCTCTTGAATTTGGGCTCAGCCATGTGACTTTTTCTGGCTAAAAAAGAGAACAAAAAGTGATCGAATGCAAATTTTACTAATGTTGTTTCATCGTTTTATCTTTATTTGAGATACTTCTTTGGGTGTTTTCAAAATCATTGGGAAAAATATTTACCCTAAGTCTTGAATCTTCCATGGAGTATGATGTCACTAGTTTTCAGAAGAAGGCTCATGAGCCCTTGTGCAGGGACTAGGAAGTCAAAGGAGACTGTGTCTGTTGCCAAGAATCCCTGCACTGAATGAAGTGTCTCAGATATTGGCGGCCAGACCCTGTGTAACTACTGTTCTTGAACATACAATCTGGGAATTTTATACAAGGATCTGAAAACTAGATGAGGATTCTTTTTGTCGTAAAAGGGAGTGGGAAAGTTAGGAGCAGGAATAACGGGTTACTTTCTTTTCCCCACAACATTAGGGAAAACTCCTATAGCTGAAAGAAAAGAATCAAGAAAAATTCCCCTAATTAGAAAATAATATGTTTGGCTCAACACCAATCTCTTCTTAATGCCCATCCCTAAGCCATTTTTTTGGTACCTAAACATTATGAGCTTTGCAATTTGTGTTATTCTGTCATCTTTTCTCCTGCCCAGTTTTCCTTAGGTTCATGTCTTACTTATGGAATGAAATAGTTATAAAGCTAAATGATATTAGCATCTGATTCTTTTATTATTAATACTTGACATATGGTTGGCATACAATAAATATTTAATATTATTACCGATGGTACCTAAAATTATTAGACCAGGGGAAATCAAATAAATGCTCTATAATTCAATGCTATAATTGCTTATAACTTGTTTATATAACCTGCCAGACTCTCAATTCTGAAAGTATAGGAACCATGTCTGTCTTTATCACCACTGTATTCCCCAACATATAAATGTAGGTTTTCAATAGATATTTGTTGAATAAAAATATCTATTTTTACTTTGTTTATATATAGCACAAATAGAATTGATATTTATAATAATAATTTTAAAGTCCTGTAAGGCCCCAAAGTTTCAAAAAGAAATGATTACATTATGTTCTGTAGATATTAGAGGCAAATTTTATTTTATCTTGCTTCTTACAAAATTAGCAATTGAGGCAAAGATTTTATATTCAGATATCTAGACTATTTGGTTACAAGAATGTCTTTCTTTTTGCTCATATAATGAGAAAATAACATTTTCTATAGCGTTTTATTTTGTATTTATGTAGCACATTATTAGTAATAAAATCCTGTTGAATTTCTTTTTCTCTCTTTAAGATTTTATTTATTTGGTTATTTGGAGGGGGAGAGATGGGGGAGAGGGACAGACTCCATGCTGAGTGTGGAGCCCGACATTGGGCTCTATGTCAAGACCCTGAGATCATGGTTTGGGTCAAATCTAAGTCAGGGGTGCCTGGGTATCTCAGTGGGTTAAGCCTCTGCCTTCGGTTCAGGTCATGATCTCAGGGTTCTGGGATCTAGGCCTGCATCAGGCTCTCTGCTCAGCAGGGAGCCTGCTTCCCCCTCTTTCTCTGCCTGCCTCTCTGCCTACTTGTAATCTCTCTCTCTGTCAAATAAATAAATAAAATCTTTAAAAAAACAAAACAAAACAAAACAAAACCAAGAGTCAGATGCTTAACTGCCTGAACCACTCAGGCATCCTGAATTTCTTTTTCATGTCAGCGCTGCCAATGTCTGTTTTCTTTGTGTTGCTTTTCATGGAATGAGAGAGGTGCTTTCTGTCTGCCTTTACAGGAAAGGTTTAGGATTGCTGGTCTGCCCTGAATCAGATTGTGAAAATCCAAGAAAATATCTCTTTAAGGATCTGGATGGGAGGGCCTTGGGTCTGCCACCACCAGTGTCTGTATTTCCTAAAATGGAGGCAGAATGGACTGGATCCTTCTTCAACACAGGTTAGTTATATCTGAACTTGATGCTTCCAGCAGAAGGAGTATGCCTGTGAAGGAGCTGGTTTGGCTGGGTCCTCTAGTGGGAACCGAATTGCCAGGAGAGGAACTGAGTTCCAGGTGGAGTCTGTGCTACCACAGGAATGCTGAGGGATTGAGAGATGCCATTACGGCATTGTTATCCCCCCACAAGATCACTTACATCTCTGTATAATGCACAGATTCCCACAATGCAGCTCTGTGCCCAGGTGAGTACTTCCTCTCACCAGCACACTCACCTGCTCCTGGAGCAGCACTATCACCGCTCGCTGCCCCAGTCAGCCAGGCAACCAGCTCCTCTGTCCTCTGAGTCAACAGTTCTCTTACCTCCCGACTGAAAGGCTCTCAGTCTGGGGAGGGTGGCGAAGTAGATGTCATGCGATTTTCTTCCTTTCCTCTATCTGTTCATTGTCTTTGGGGAGGGCGGGGCTCTACTCAAAATTCCTTCTTGCTGATGCAACCAGAGCCCATTTAGGGACCAGTTTTCATAGCCATAACCCCGGAAAGATCATCAGTCTTCTACGCCCACAAACAATGGGACTCTGAGTTTCTGTTTGAGGTCAAGTGGATACTGTTGTACATAAATCTAAAGAATTTCCTCAGCTTTCTTTCTGTTTCAGTGATGGATTCTTTCCAGACTTCTCTTCTAGTCTTTTGGCGATGTTCCTAGGAAGATGTTGCTGCGGCTGAGGTCGAAGAGGTTGTTGCCTGTGTTCTCCTCAAGGATCACTCCTAGACTTTTTTACTTAAATAATCTCATGAGTGATGATACCAGTTACAGAGATAGAGTCAACTAGGCAAGAAGCAGGCTGGGGGAGGCAGGCAGAGCTCAAGAATCCATTTAGGATATGTTGAGTCTGAAATGCCAACTGTACTTCCCAATGGAGTCAGTTGTATATATCAAACCAAAGTTCAGGGCTGGAGATATAAACTGGAAGTCATCAGTGGTAGAAGATATTTCAACCTTGGACTTGAGTCATCTTGATGATGACAGCTTTGTAATAGAGCTTGAAGTCTGGAATTGTGATGCCACCAACTTTGGCTTTCTTTTTCAGTATTCCTTTGGCTATTCGAGGTCTTTTCTGGTTCCATATAAATTTTAGGATTATTTGTTCCATTTCTTTGAAAAAAATGGATGGTACTTTGATAGGAATTGCATTAAATGTGTAGATTGCTTTAGGTAGCATAGACATTTTCACAATATTTATTCTTCCAATCCAGGAGCATGGAACATTTTTCCATTTCTTTGTGTCTTCCTCAATTTCTTTCATGAGTACTTTATAGTTTTCTGTGTATAGATTCTTAGTCTCTTTGGTTAGGTTTATTCCCAGGTATCTTATAGTTTTGGGTGCAATTGTAAATGGGATGGACTCCTTAATTTCTCTTTCTTCTGTCTTGTTGTTGGTGTAGAGAAATGCAACTGATTTCTGTGCATTGATTTTATATCCTGACACTTTACTGAATTCCTGTACAAGTTCTAGCAGTTTTGGAGTGGAGTCTTTTGGGTTTTCCACATATAGTATCATATCATCTGCGAAGAATGGTAGTTTGACTTCTTCTTTGCCAATTTAGATGCCTTTAATTTCCTTTTGTTGTCTGATTGCTGAGGCTAGGACTTCTAGTACTATGTTGAATAGCAGGGTGATAACGGACATCCCTGCCGTGTTCCTGACCTTAGCAGAAAAGCTTTCAGTTTTTCTCCATTGAGAGTGATATTTGCGGTGGGTTTTTCATAGATGGCTTTGATAATATTGAGGTTTGTGCCCTCTATCCCTACACTTTGAAGAGTTTTGATCAGGAAGGGATGCTGTACTTTGTCAAATGCTTTTTCAGCATCTATGGAGAGTATCCATGGTTCTTGTTCTTTCTTTTATTAATGTGTTGTATCACATTGATTGATTTGCGGATGTTGAACCAGCCTTGCAGCCGTGGAATAAATCCCACTTGGTCGTGGTGAATAATCCTTTTAATGTACTGTTGAATCCTATTGGCTAGTATTTTGGCGAGAATTTTTGCATCTGTGTTCATCAAAGATATTGGTCTGTAGTTCTCTTTTCTAAAATACTTTTTTTTTTAAAGATTTTATTTATTTATTTACTTGAGAGAGATCACAAGTAGATAGAGAGGCAGGCAGAGAGAGAGAGAGAGAGAGAGAGAGGGACGCAGTCTCCCTGCTGAGCAGAAAGCCCGATGCGGGACTCGATCCCAGGACCCTGAGATCATGACCTGAGGCAAAGGCAGCGGCTTAACCCACTGAGCCACCCAGGCGCCCCTGTTCTCTTTTTTGATGGGATCCTTGTCCGGTTTTGGGATCAAGGTGATGCTGGCCTCATAAAATGAGTTTGGAAGTTTTCCTTCATTTCTATTTTTTGGAACAGTTTCAGGAGAATAGGAATTAGTTCTTCTTTAAATGTTTGGTAGAATTCCCCCGGGAAGCCGTCTGGCCCTGGGCTTTTGTTTGTTTGGAGATTTTTGATGACTGTTTCAATCTCCTTACTGGTTATGGGTCTGTTCAGGCTTTCTATTTCTTCCTGGTTCAGTTGTGGTAGTTTATATGTCTCTAGGAATGCATCCATTTCTTCCAGATTGTCAAATTTGTTGGCGTAGAGTTGCTCATAGTATGTTCTTATAATTGTCTGTATTTCTTTGGTGTTCGTTGTGATCTCTCCTCTTTCATTCATGATTTTATTTATTTGGGTCCTCTCTCTTTTCTTTTTGATAAGTCTGGTCAGGGGTTTATCAATCTTATTAATTCTTTCAAAGAACCAGCTCCTAGTTTTGTTGATTTGTTCTATTGTTTTTTTGGTTTCTATTTCATTGATTTCTGCTCTGATCTTTATGATTTCTCTTCTCCCACTGGGTTTAGGCTTTCTTTCTTGTTCTTTCTCCAGCTCCTTTAGGTGTAGGGTTAGGTTGTGTACCTGAGACCTTTCTTGTTTCTTTTTTTTTTTTTTTTCAGTGATGGTACTTTGTTTTATTAAAAGTATGTATCAGTCTGAATATTTTACTCATTTTACAAATGAAAGCATCTCCACAGTTTTGAGATATTTGGGTTTTAAAATTGAACCTCTGGTGTGCCTGGGTGGCTCAGCCGGTTAAACGTCTGCCTTTGGCTCAGGCCACAATCCCAGGAGTCCCGGGATGGAACCCCGCAGTGGGCTCCCGGCTCAGGGCGGGGCCGGGGGTGGGGGATGTAGAGCCTGCTTCTCCCTCCCCCTCTCCCTCCCGCCTCCCCTGCTTGTGTGTGCGTGCTCTCTCTCTCTCTCTCTCTCTCTCAAATAAATAAACAAATCCTCAAACGAATAAATGAAATTGAACTTTCTATGTCATATTTTACAGTTGAATGCTTTTTCTGACTTTACCTAGTTCTTTTGGCAGAAACTAAGAATTTAGAAAAACTTGAAAAAGCCATTAATTGGTATACATGAAATACTTTCGCCATATACTTAGAAGTATATTTCATCTAGTTTTGTGTTTAATCATTTCTTTAAAGATTTTATTTATTTATTTGACAGAGATAGAGCATAAGTAGGCAGAGGGACAGGCAGAGGGAGAAGGGAGAAGCAGGCTCTCCACTGAGCAGGGAGCCTGATGCGGGGCCCGATCCCAGGACACCGGGATCATGACCTGAGCCGAAGGCAGCCACCCAACCAACTGAGCTAGCAGGCGCCCCTATCGTTTTCGATAATGCACTAAATATTTTCACTTCTGAATTTGATAGAAGAGTTAAAAAAATTAAACTAGTCTTAATTTTAGCTGCTAAAGATAACTATGTTCTTTTTTTTAAAATTTTTTTATTTTTTCAACATAACAGTATTCATTATTTTTGCACCACACCCAGTGCTCCATGCAATCCGTGCCCTCTACAATACCCAACACCTGTGCCCCCAACCTCCCACCCCCCACCCCTTCAAAATTCTCAGATCGTTTTTCAGAGTCCATAGTCTCTCATGGTTCACCTCCCCTTCCAATTTCCCTCAACTCCCTTCTCCTCTCCATCTCCACTTGTCCTCCATGCTATTTGTTATGCTCCGCAAATAAGTGAAACCATATGATAATTGACTCTCTCTGCTTGACTTATTTCACTCAGCATAACCTCTTCCAGTCACGTCCATGTTGCTACAAAACTTGGGTATTCATCCTTTCTTTTTTTTTTTTTTCTTTTTTCTTTTTTTTTTTACAGCTTTATAAACATATATTTTTATCCCCAGGGATACAGGTCTGCGAATCGCCAGGTTTACACACTTCACAGCACTCACCATAGCACATACCCTCCCCAATATCCATAACCCCATCTCCTCTCCCAACCCCCTCCCCCCCATCAACCCTCAGTTTGTTTTGTGAGATTAAGAGTCACTTATGGTTTGTCTCCCTCCCAATCCCATCTTGTTTCATTTACTCTTCTCCTACCCCCTCAACCCCCCATGTTGCATCTCCTCTCCCTCATATCAGGGAGATCATATGATAGTTGTCTTTCTCCGATTGACTTATTTCGCTAAGCATGATAACCTCTAGTTCCATCCACGTCGTCACAAATGGCAAGATTTCAATTCTTTTGATGGCTGCATAGTATTCCATTGTGTATATATACCACATCTTCTTTATCCATTCGTCTGTAGATGACATCTAGGTTCTTTCCATAGTTTGGCTATTGTAGACATTGCTGCTATAAACATTCGGGTGCATGTGCCCCTTCGGATCACTACGTTGTATCTTTAAGGTAAATACCCAGCAGTGCAATTGCAGGGTCATAGGGTAGTTCTATTTTCAACATTTTGAGGAACCTCCATGCTGTTTTCCAGAGTGGTTGCACCAGCTTGCATTCCCACCAACAGTGTAGGAGGATTCCCCTTTCTCCGCATCCTCGCCAGCATCTGTCATTTCCTGACTTGTTAATTTTAGCCATTCTGACTGGTGTGAGGTGATATCTCATGGTGGTTTTGATTTGTATTTCCCTGATGCCGAGTGATATGGAGCACTTTTTCATGTGTCTGTTGGCCATCTGGATGTCTTCTTTGCAGAAATGTCTGTTCATGTCCTCTGCCCATTTCTTGATTGGATTATTTGTTCTTTGGGTGTTGAGTTTGCTAAGTTCTTTATAGATTTTGGACACTAGCCCTTTATCTGATATGTCATTTGCAAATATCTTCTCCCATTCTGTCAGTTGTCTTTTGGTTTTGTTCACTGTTTCCTTTGCTGTGCAAAAGCTTTTGATCTTGATAAAATCCCAAAAGTTCATTTTTGCCCTTGCTTCCCTTGCCTTTGGTGATGTTCCTAGGAAGATGTTGCTGCGGCTGACGTCGAAGAGGTTGCTGCCTGTGTTCTCCTCGAGGATTTTGATGGATTCCTTTCTCACATTGAGATCCTTCATCCATTTTGAGTCTATTTTCGTGTGTGGTGTAAGGAAATGACCCAATTTCATTTTTCTGCATGTGGCTGTCCAATTTTCCCAACACCATTTATTGAAGAGGCTGTCTTTTTTCCATTGGACATTCTTTCCTGCTTTGTCGAAGATGAGTTGACCATAAAGTTGAGGGTCCATTTCTGGGCTCTCTATTCTGTTCCATTGATCTATGTGTCTGTTTTTGTGCCAGTACCACGCTGTCTTGATGATGACAGCTTTGTAATAGAGCTTGAAGTCCGGAATTGTGATGCCACCAACTTTGGCTTTCTTTTTCAATATTCCTTTGGCTATTCGAGGTCTTTTCTGGTTCCATATAAATTTTAGGATTATTTGTTCCATTTCTTTGAAAAAAATGGATGGTACTTTGATAGGAATTGCATTAAATGTGTAGATTGCTTTAGGTAGCATAGACATTTTCACAATATTTATTCTTCCAATCCAGGAGCATGGAACATTTTTCCATTTCTTTGTGTCTTCCTCAATTTCTTTCATGAGTACTTTATAGTTTTCTGAGTATAGATTCTTAGTCTCTTTGGTTAGGTTTATTCCTAGGTATCTTATAGTTTTGGGTGCAATTGTAAATGGGATGGACTCCTTAATTTCTCTTTCTTCTGTCTTGTTGCTGTTGTAGAGAAATGCAACTGATTTCTGTGCATTGATTTTATATCCTGACACTTTACTGAATTCCTGTACAAGTTCTAGCAGTTTTGGAGTGGAGTCTTTTGGGTTTTCCACATATAGTATCATATCATCTGCGAAGAGTGAGAGTTTGACTTCTTCTTTGCAGATTTGGATGCCTTTAATTTCCTTTTGTTGTCTGATTGCTGAGGCTAGGACTTCTAGTACTATGTTGAATAGCAGTGGTGATAACGGACATCCCTGCCGTGTTCCTGACCTTAGCGGAAAAGCTTTCAGTTTTTCTCCATTGAGAATGATATTTGCGGTGGGTTTTTCATAGATGGCTTTGATAATATTGAGGTATGTGCCGTCTATCCCTACACTTTGAAGAGTTCTGATCAGGAAGGGATGCTGTACTTTGTCAAATGCTTTTTCAGCATCTATGGAGAGTATCATATGGTTCTTGTTCTTTCTTTTATTAATGTGTTGTATCACATTGATTTGCGGATGTTGAACCAGCCTTGCAGCCCTGGAATAAATCCCACTTGGTCGTGGTGAATAATCCTTTTAATGTACTGTTGAATCCTATTGGCTAGTATTTTGGCGAGATTTTTTGCATCTGTGTTCATCAAGGATATTGGTCTGTAGTTCTCTTTTTTGTTGGGATCCTTGTCTGGTTTTGGGATCAAGGTGATGCTGGCCTCATAAAATGAGTTTGGAAGTTTTCCTTCTATTGCTATTTTTTGGAACAGTTTCAGGAGAATAGGAATTAGTTCTTCTTTAAATGTTTGGTAGAATTCCCCTGGGAAGCCGTCTGGCCCTGGGCTTTTGTTTGTTTGGAGATTTTTGATGACTTTTTCAATCTCCTTACTGGTTATGGGTCTGTTGAGGCTTTCTATTTCTTCCTGGTTCAGTTGTGGTAGTTTATATGTCTCTAGGAATGCATCCATTTCTTCCAGATTGTCAAATTTGTTGGCGTAGAGTTGCTCATAGTATGTTCTTATAATTGTCTGTATTTCTTTGGTGTTCGTTGTGATCTCTCCTCTTTCATTCATGATTTTATTTATTTGGGTCCTTTCTCTTTTCTTTTTGATAAGTCAGGCCAGGGGTTTATCAATCTTATTAATTCTTTCAAAGAACCAGCTCCTAGTTTCGTTGATTTGTTCTATTGTTTTTTTGGTTTCTATTTCATTGATTTCTGCTCTGATCTTTATGATTTCTCTTCTCCTGCTGGGTTTAGGGTTTCTTTCTTGTTCTTTCTCCAGCTCCTTTAGGTGTAGGGTTAGGTTGTGTACCTGAGACCTTTCTTGTTTCTTGAGAAAGGCTTGTACCGCTATATATTTTCCTCTCAGGACTGCCTTTGTTGTGTCCCACAGATTCTGAACCGTTGTGTTTTCATTATCATTTGTTTCCATGAATTTTTTCAATTCTTCTTTAATTTCCTGGTTGACCCATTCATTCTTTAGAAGGATGCTGTTTAGTCTCCATGTATTTGGGTTCTTTCCAAATTTCCTCTTGTTATTGAGTTCTAGCTTTAGAGCATTGTGGTCTGAAAATATGCAGGGAATGATCCCAATCTTTTGAAACCGGTTGAGACCTGATTTAGGACCGAGGATGTGATCTATTCTGGAGAATGTTCCATGTGCACTAGAGAAGAATGTGTATTCTGTCGCTTTGGGATGAAATGTTCTGAATAGATCTGTGATGTCCATCTGGTCCAGTGTGTCATTTAAGGCCTTTATTTCCTTGTTGATCTTTTGCTTGGATGATCTGTCCATTTCAGTGAGGGGAATGTTAAAGTCCCCTACTATTATTGTATTATTGTCGATGTGTTTCTTTGATTTTGTTATTAATTGGTTTATATAGTTGGTTGCTCCCACGTTAGGGGTATAGATATTCAAAATTGTTAGATCTTCTTGTTGGACAGTTCCTTTGAGTATGATATAGTGTCCTTCCTCATCTCTTATTATAGTCTTTGGCTTAAAATCTAATTGATCTGATATAAGGATTGCCACTCCTGCTTTCTTCTGATGTCCATTAGCATGGTAAATTATTTTCCACCCCCTCACTTTAAATCTGAGGTGTCTTCAGGTTTAAGATGAGTTTCTTGTAGGCAACATATAGATGGGTTTTGTTTTTTTATCCATTCTGATACCCTGTGTCTTTTGATTGGGGCATTTAGCCCATTAACATTCAGGGTAAGTATTGAGAGATATGAATTTAGTGCCATTGTATTGCCTGTAAGGTGACTGTTACTGTATATTGTCTCTGTTTCTTTCTGATCTACTACTTTGAGGGTCTCTCTTTGCTTAGAGGACCCCTTTCAATATTTCCTGTAGAGCTGGTTTGGTATTTGCAAATTCTTTCAGTTTTTGTTTGTCCTGGAAGCTTTTAATCTCTCCTTCTATTTTCAATGATAGCCTAGCTGGATATAGTATTCTTGGCTGCATGTTTTTCTCGTTTAGTACTCTGAATATATCGTGCCAGCTCTTTCTGGCCTGCCAGTTCTCTGTGGATAAGTCTGCTGCCAATCTAATATTTTTACCATTGTACGTTACAGACTTCTTTTCCCGGGCTGCTTTCAGGATCTTTTCTTTGTCACTAAGACTTGTCAATTTTACTATTAGGTGACGGGGTGTGGACCTATTCTTATTGATTTTGAGGGGGCTTCTCTGAACCTCCTGGATTTTGATGCTTGTTCCCTTTGCCATATTGGGGAAATTCTCTCCAATAATTCTCTCCAATATACCTTCTGCTCCCCTCTCCGTTTCCTCTTCTTCTGGAATCCCAATTATTCTAATGTTGTTTCGTCTTATGGTGTCACTTATCTCTCGAATTCTCCCCTCGTGGTCCAGTAGCTGTTTGTCCCTCTTTTGCTCAGCTTTTTTATTCTCTGTCATTTGGTCTTCTATATCGCTAATTCTTTCTTCTGCCTCATTTATCCTAGCAGTGAGAGCCTCCATTTTTGATTGCACCTCATTCATAGCTTTTTTTATTTCAACTTGGTTAGATTTTAGTTCTTTTATTTCTCCAGAAAGGGCTTTTATATCTCCCGAGAGGGTTGCTTTAATATCTTCCATGCCTTTTTCAAGCCCGGCTAGAACCTTGAGAATCGTCATTCTGAACTCTATATCTGACATATTACCAATGTCTGTATTGATTAGGTCCCTAGCCTTTGGTACTGCCTCTTGTTCTTTTTTTTGTGATGAATTTTTCTGCCTTGTCATTTTGTCCAGATAAGAGTTTATGAAGGAGCAAGTAAAATACTGAAACGGTGGCAACAACCCCAGGAAAATATGCTTTAGCCAAATCAGAAGAGATCCCAAATCGTGGGGGGGGGGGGAGAAAGGGGATAAAAAGAGGTTCACAAAGAAAAAAAAATTAAAAAAAGAAAACCAATAAAGAAAAAGTATAAAAAGGAAAAAAATATATATATATTAGATAAACTAGTTAAAAAATGTTAAAAAAGAAAAGGGTAAAAGTTAAAAAATTTTAGCAGAAGAAGAAAAAAAATTTGAAAAAGAAAAGAAAAAAAAATTAAATTAACTGCAAGGCTAAAGAATCATGGGAAGAAAGCCATGAGTTCTGTGCTTTGCTTTCTCCTCCTCTGGAATTCCACTGCTCTCCTTGGTATTGAAACTACACTCCTTGGTAGGTGAACTTGGTCCTGGCTGGATTTCTTATTGATCTTCTGGGGGAGGGGCCTGTTGTAGTGATTCTCAAGCTTCTTTGCCCCAGGCGGAGTTGCACCGCCCTTACCCGGGGCCGGGCTGAGTAATCCACTCGGGTTTGCTTTCGGGAGCTTTTGTTCCCTGAGCGCTTTACGTAGAGTTCAGGAGGGCGGGAATGAAGATGGCAGCCTCCCGGTCTCTGGCCCGGAGGAGCCGAGAGCCCGGGGCCCCACTCCTCAGTGCGCCCCCAGAGAACAGCGCCCAATGACTCCCGCCACCCTGGCCTCCGGCCGCGCTCCGAGCTGACCGAGCCTGCGACCGGTTCAAGGTAACCCCGAGCTGAGAGTCACTCCTCGGCTCTGTCTCTGTAGCCGGCTTCCCCGTTCTAATACCTGTGAGCTCTGCGACACTCAGACAACCCCGATCCTTCTGTGACCCTGCAGGTCCTGAGGCCACGCTGACCCTGCGTGGGCTTCACCCCGGTTAAGCCTCTGGAGCAATGTCCCTCAGCAGAACAGACTTTTAAAAGTCCCGATTTTGTGCTCCGTTGCTCCGCCGCTCGCCGGGAGCCGGCCCCTCCCCCCACGGTCTATCTTCCCGTCGCTTTGGATTCACTTCTCCGCCAGTCCTACCTTTCAGAAAGTGGTTGATTTTCTGTTTCTAGAGTTGCTGTTCTTCTTCTCTTCAATCTCCCGTTGGATTTGTAGGTGTTTGTAATCTTTAGATAAGCTATCTAGCTGATCTCCCGCTACCTGAAGTAGTCTCAGCCTGCTACTTCTCCACCATCTTGACTCCTCTCCAGAAAGAGAGGTTTTTAAGGTTCACAGGTCTGACTACTATATCAAAGAACCCTGATTTTTCCAAAGATAGATACTCCCGTGGGTAAGGGGAGAGTGAGATTTCTTGGCCAAGCCACTCTGGAAATCCTGGAGTAAAGGGTGTGAGAGACTTCCAACGCACTTACATCCTCATGACCCATCAGCTCTCTGCTTTTCACCACTCACTCACTTCTGCATGTTGGACCACCACTGACCGATCACCAACTCAGGAGAAGCGCTCCGGCTCCCTCCTACGGCTCTGGAGAATGCCCCGCCGCTCGTCTTATGATTTCTTTAACATGCTAGGCTTATTCCTACCCCAGGGCTTGCCTTTGCATGTGCTGTTTCCTCTGCCCGAAATCTCCTTTTCTCATTTCTTTGCAGAGCTTGCTCCTTCTGTTCAAATGATAGCTCCTCAGAGAAGCCATCCCTGGTTACCCTGTTGAAAAGAATTATGTCCCCATTATTCTCTAGTTCTACTATGCCTGCTTTCTTTTTTGTCAGAGTTCTACTATTTGAAATTATATTGCAAACACACTTGTTTACTGGTTGATTCACTGTTTGTCTTTTAAAGTGCAAACTTAGAGTATGAGTTTTGTTCTGTTAGTTGTTGTCTACTTGGGGAATGTTCAACAAAGAGTAGTTGATGGGTTGATCAAGGGAATGAATTGTTGATAGCCAAGGAGAATACTAAAGTTGTTTGCCCCAAACCCTTCAAGAACGTGTAGAAGAAACTAAGGCTTCAATTTCGGTTCTGGGTCTAAGGATTTACCCATAGTAGAAAATCTGGAACCAAGACTTACCTCAGTCTCTTTTTCTGTGTAGCCATCTTACTTCCATTTGAACCACTGCTACTTTTAGCATTCAGGATTCACAGAAGTTTCTACATAGGTCTTTTAATTACCATACAATTTCATGCCTCACCACTTTTTCATATTTCTCTTAAATATTTTTATAGGTTGAAGTCTTATCTTTGCAACAGGATGACAAGTTGTGGGGGCTATGATATAGGTTTTGAAAAAAGTCAGTGCTGAGTACATGGAACATGCTAAGTAAATATTCTTTTTGATAAGTTGGTAGTATCTGTTGAATATAACCAGCACATACATTGTTTGCACAGAGGAATAAAATGCAGGGAAAGTATATATTGAGAAAATACATGCAGCATAGTAGAAGGAAAAAAAAAAGATAGGCAGCGGCTCTCTCATTTACTACTATATGTATTCAAATAGCTTTTTATAGTAAGCTATCCTGTTAGCTTTAAGAGTTGCCCCACTATTACAGGTGTTTATGCCATGGAGAAAGCATCTTACTTTCAAACAAAGTACAGGCATAATTGTGAGGGATTTCTACACTTGTGGTTTGGGTGAGGACCTCATTGTTGAGAATCAGTACCAAGGGACTTGGGTCCCAGAGTATTTAATGGAAATTACATTTCAGAAAAGAATAAGGGCTGAAGAGTGTCTTAGTTGGGTTGCTCCAGAGACAGCCATGGATATAAGGCTTAGACTCTAGTACTTTATGGGAGGGGGTGAGTATGGAAAGTAGAGAAGTAGTGACATAAGACAGGGAAAGAGGTGAAACCAGGAAAGATGGAATCAAACTGATCTCCACTGTAGAGAGTTGGAGCTCAAGTTTTGCGGGGAGCTCCAGGAGACCCTGGGCTCATGACTGAAATGTAGCCCTGCTAAGCTATGAAGAGGCTAAGGTATTTATATTCAAATCCTTACTTGTCATTGGTTGAAGGATTCTTCTGGAAATTAACTCTCTAACCTCTCAGCTGTCCCTGAAGAAAGGCCAACTGTGCTCTTACCTGTAGCCAGGAACAAACCTTTCTCAGAAGAAGTGGTAGGTTCCACTAGCAGTCTTTGGTGTGTGAAGGTGAGTTCTGAAAACATATACCTGTGACACTGAAAATGTCTGGGACAAACTGAAGCTCTAAAATGTTGATCAAATGCTCCATGTGTAAGGGCCGCTGGGTGGCTCAGTTGGTTAAGTGTCTGCCTTCAGCTCGGGTCATGATCCTAGTGTCCTGGGATCGAGTTCCACATTGGCCCTCTCCTTAGCAGGGAGTCTGCTGCTCCCTCTCCCTCTGTTCCTCCCCCTCCTCATGCGTGCTCTTTCTCGCTCTCAAATAGGTTAAAAAATCTTAAAAAAATGCTCCATGTATAAGTAATGGGGTGGTAGGATAAACTCAGATGGTTGCTTGCCATATGGCATAAATATAGTGGTTAGGCATAGACATGTTCTTGTGGCTTGTTGTATATTTTGTTTCTTAACTTTCTGGTGTGTTTGTAAAATCTGATTCAGTAGTAAAACTCCAGCAGATATTACAGTAGAACAGTCCACTTACTCTCAATGTGTAGACAAGCATAAGTGTGAGTGTTTGTGTGTGTGTGTGGTTGAATATATATAGGAAGGTGTCTATGATTGACTGCTTTTAACTCCTGATGGTTTAAAGCTTTGTAACATTTTATATGGGGTTGCTATAGGTACCAACTGCTTTCCACAGTAGAACCTGCTGTTTACTGTGCTAAAAACACAATCTGTGTCTTCTTGCAGTGAAGGAGATAGCACATAGTGTAAATGGTGTCTTCCAAGAGCTGACAGGATTGTAGGGTTTTCCTTTGACTTCCAAAATATGAATAGATCCTCCTTCCCTAATCCAAGTCCCTTTTTAGTTCTTATTTACTTATTTTTAAAAAAGATTTTATTTATTTATTTGACAGAGAGAGACAGGTAGAGAGGGAACACAAGTAGAGGGGAGTGGGGACAGGAGAGGGAGAAGCAGGTTCCCCGCTGAGCAGGGAGCCTGATGCAGGGCTCGATCCCAGGACCCTGGGGACATAACCTGAGCCGAAGGCAGATGCTTAATGATAGCGCCACCCAGGTGACCCATCTCTTTTTATTTTAAAGCATTCTCTTGTATGCCACTTTCCAATTCCTGTACACAATCTGATAGATGAGAAAAAGCACAAATTTAATCTGAAGAGGAGTGTCTATTTTGTATTTTTCTTCTCCAAGACAAGAATTTATAATTTTCTGTGGAACAGGAAGAGAAGATGAAAATGGAGACCACTAGAACCAGCTCTCATATTTATTCCAAGTGGCATTGAGTGTGCCACACCCTTGTGTTCTTTCTCAACTTTATTAATAAATGGTTTGGAGTCCCTTGCCTTTGAGGGTTATTTTTAATTTGAAAAACACAGATTGTATTTGCCCATATAAGTTCACAGTGGAGCTACCCAACCCAGACAGATATCCACAGGTCCCAGTGTATTGTCATATACTCTAGCATTAGAAGCAAGAATTATCCATGTGGATCAGCTATAAGGAATACTGTGCCAGTGGGTTTTGCTATCTGTGTGATGCAGGATGTGTAGCCAGGGGAAAAGTGAGCTGTTAATTTTGATTTGTACTTATCTGTAAGTTTGCATTTGCGGCCAACTCTGAAACATGCATGGCAATAGAGCTCTAAGCCGCTAATCCAAAGCAGGAGATTCTCTGAGGACCATTTGCATTTTATTCTGGAAAGGGTTTCTTTTGATTATGGAAGCAGCCGATGATCTGAAGATCCAAAATCATGGAGAAAAACCAAGTCAGGTGGGACTAGACTGGTGCCAGAGCACTCTACTCTGGCTTCTTAGTCATTTCCAGTCTGTCCCAGACTCCAAATGGGTGGCTTTACCTCCCAGACCAGTTTGTACATGTGGAGTACCTGTGTGGTTGAGAGAAGACTGGAAGAAGTCAGAGTTTTACTTTCAATGGCATTTTACAATTTCTGAGCCGTCTACTTTCTCTGAAGAAAGTAGAAAGGGGGTGTGACATGGAGGGTGGCCCGCCTTGAGCAGCTTTCCCATGCCCTATGCTGAAGTTGTCATTTTCATTCATCGTGCGAAAGCATTTTGACCTCCTATGGTCTACCAGGGCTTCTAAGGATGGGAGCTCTGGTTGTGAACAAAACAATACTCCTGCTTTCATCAAGCTTATGTTTCAGTGGAGAGAGATACATAAACAAATAAAAACATTCCAATAGTGATGAGAGGTATGAAGACAAGAGTATAGGGTTTTGGGTTAGAGAGGTAGACTGAAGGGTATGGGTAGGGGAGTGGCTATTTGAAACAGAGGTACATTTCCAAGGAGACCTGAATGAGGGGCAAGGGGGTCACTGCTCAGAGCAGAGGGAGGAGACGTGTAGGGACAGAGAGCCACCAGAATAGAACCTCTGAGCCAAGAATGGTTTCCGCGTGTCTGAGGGGTGGGTGAAAAGGTGATCAGTGCTGTTGGTTTGTAATTAATGGGAATGGGAGTTGTCACAGATAGCCAGGAGCTGCTCCTTCCTAGGCCAGAACAATTTGATAAGATGATGATGGAGGACAGAGGTTGGAGGATGATGTTCATTCTCTGAAAACATGGTACCTACAGCCATGGAATAAATGTATAGGGAGTGGGAGTCAGACTGGGAGCAGGCAGTGCAGTTAAGAGGGGACTTAGGGATGCACCACACCCCACAGGCCATCTGCTGACATGCACTGGCCAGCAAAGTCTTACACTCACTGGCAGTGAAATAATGACATAAATTGATCACTTAGAATCACAGCAACTTGACAGAGTAATTTTATGTCTGTTGACTCTAATGTATTAGAAAGAAAACTTGGGATTTATTTTGTACGTCTAATTGGTCAGATAATTTTTTTTTCCTTAAAGATTTTATTGGGGTGCTTGGGTGGCTCAGTGGGTTAAAGCCTCTGCCTTTGGCTCAGGTCATGATCCCAGGGTCCTGGAATCGAGCCCCAAATCAGGCTCTCTGCTCAGCAGGGAGCCTACTTCCTCCTCTCTCTCTGCCTGCCTCTCTGCCTACTTGTGATCTCTATCTGTCAAATAAATAAATTAAAAAAATTTTTTTTAAAGATTTTATTTATTTATTTGTCAGAGAGAGAGAGAGAGAGAGAACACAAGCAGAGAGAGAAGCAGGCAGAGGGAGAAGCAGGCTCCCTACAGTGCAAGGAGCCCAATGCAGGACTTGATCCCAGGGTCCTGAGATCATGACCCAAGCTGCAGGTAGAAGCTTAACTGACTGAGCCACCAAGGCATCCCTAATTTATATTTTTTAAAGCCTTGGTCCTCAATGGCCTGGAAATTTTAAAATAGACAAAAACAAACAAAACAAAAACAAAAACCCTGTTCTCTTGCCAAATATTTTTCAGTTGAGGAGGTAAATTTGATGTGCTTGGGACAGTGGCTTCTGTAGCTGACTTATCATCAGAATTATCTAGGACATTAAACATTCATTTGCATGTTGGGGGGATTTTGAGTCAATAGGTATGTGTGAGGCCCAGGCCTTTGTGTTTAAACACATAGGTACACATTGACTCATAAACACAGCCTCCCTGAGTTATTCTGCTGTGCTAAGGTTTGAGAACCACTAACTAATAGAGTCATTTATTTCCTTTGAAGTAAATAGACAGGAAGTTATGAAGACAACGTTTTTAATTTAAAAAGTGAGCAGTCTCAATTTCTTACAAAAAATCCAACATTTGCTCCCTGTGCCAAATACCATAGGCATAAATATACTTGCTTATATACACACTGCATATATTCTAGAAAGGGAATAGGACATGAACTAAAAAGGTATAGGAGTATTCATAATCTAAATTAAGTCTTCAGATAATAAGAATATATTAAACTTTTTTAAATGTAGATTATTTTTGCTAGGATTGAAGTGAGTTGAATGACCTCAAAATGACACTTTAATAATAAAGCATTGGATAAAAGTGAGTTCAATGCAAAGTTTATTTTTTAAATTCTACATTGCATCATTATATTAAAAAAACTTAAACTCATGATAAGCTTTTCCCACACTTTCCTTAATGTCATTCCCAGCAAAGTCCTGTGGTCTGACCAGGACTTCTGACCAAATCCATCTTCGGGACAGGTGAGAGTTTCCCATTCTTTGCCACGAGAGGGTAAGAAACATTTTTCAAATGGTGTTCCTTCTTGGTCGCTTCTTGAGAAAGTTATAAACCATTATGGAGACCTTAAAAGTGACTGGCCTCAAATCAAACATAAACGATGAGGTTGATAAAAAAGAAAATAAAGCTGGCATTTGACTGTCAGCCCACGGAGTGATAAAGTAGTTTCCCACCGAATAATGGGAAAGTTCCCGCAACCCAGGAGACGCACGGTCAGCTGCTTGCGGACAGAGCAGCTAGCATCGTCTCAACCCTTTGTTGCTAGATCTCAAAATGTATCTTTTCTTTAAGCTTTCCAGGCTTCTCTTTCTTCCCATTTGTCCTGGGAATGACAGCAAGATGGTATTATAAAATGGGAGAAGGGAGAGGGAGGGAGAAAATGAGGGGACAATGGAGAGAGGAAATGGTTTGTCTGCCAATATCTGTGCTTGCAGAGGTCTTTTTCTTCTAGCTAGAGGGGGAAATACCACTCTTTTTTCCCAAGCAATTATAGGCCCCAAAGATTGAAACTTGGTATATAGCTCTTTAATCTCAGCAGATATTTATGGTTAAACATTAGACTTTTAGGATTCCAGATGTCAGGGTATTAAAATATAAAGTCACAGTAGAGTCTCAGAAAATATTAGAATCTTCGGGATGCATGGCTGCAGGGATTTTTCTCCCAAGTGGAAGAGGGCAAAGCTTTCCGTGATCCTTTGTGAGAGCACCTTTCCTTCACCTGATTCTCTCACTCCCGCATGACTCGCCGCATCTCCAGGCTCTGAATGGTGTGACAGTGACTGTGTTTTGAAATCGCCCAGAGTGTGAGTTGGAATGCTTTTCGTGTGAGACTTGTAAAGGATGACATGAGAAGGCATATGAGCCATGGGAATAATTCTGTTGCCGTTCCTCAGTCTGGACACTTTGTAATTCCTGAGATTGCCTTGATTCTCAGATCTTCCGTTAACACCCAGTACTCGTGAAGTATCTGCCATGTTTCTGACGGTTCTAAGAACTTCAGATGAGTTATCTCATGTAATCCCATCAACAGAATATACCCTATGAGGTAGATAGACTTATTCCCTACCTGTTATAGCTAAGGAAACTATTGTAGAGATATAGGTAACTTGCCCAAGCCATAAACTAATGAATGGAAGTTTCCAAACCGAACCCATGTTTTTCACACTATGCACGATATACCCTCTTGCTAAGTTCCTTTTTCCTTTTTCCTCTACATTCTCCAGTGTTAGCTCTCTTAGATCTATCAGCTTTCTCACATAGTGTCCTATCTACACAGAGCAAAGCAAACGGAGACTGTACAATTATTCTAGCAATTATCCACCCCAACTAGCAGTAATAATAGTTACCATTATATCCAGCATATTCAATGTGCCAGGCATTATGCTAAGGGGGTTATAAACATTCCCATTTATCCTTTCAACAACCTTAACGTGTAGTGATTGTTACCCCTTTTCAGCATTCGAAGAAATAGGGGTTTGGAGAAGCTAACTAATTTTTCATGGTCCTGCACTTAGAATATGCAGAACCAAGATTTAAATCTATATTTGTCTGATTCTAAAATCTGGGCTTGGAACCACTTTTAGATAATTATCATCGTGTGGTCTGAACCATCTGGTGGAGAGCTGCACAGAAAGATATTTCACCGATGAATTCACATTTTTCCATTTTATGTGGTAACAAATCGATTTTTAAATTTAAAAACCTTTTCAATTACTATAACATTTCTGAAAGGCAATGGTAATAATGACCACAAAAAAAAAAAAGTCACTTAGTTCTTCATATGTAGATGGCCATTTCCTGTGTATGGAGTAAATGGACTCTGTCCCCTCCAAGAAACCCATTTTGCCAGTGTTAACCCCTGGAAGTTGTGTGACAACAATAGAGCAGTACAAAGTAGAGGCTTTGATCATGAGATCAAAATTTATTGTGGTGGGGCACCTAGGCAGCTCAGTTGGTTAAGCATCTGCCTTCAGCTCAGGTCATGATCCCCCAGTCCTGGGATTGAGCCCGTATCAGGCTTCCTGCTCAGGCAAGGAATCTGCTTCTCTCTCTTGCTTTTCCCCTCTGTCCCTCCCCACTGCTCATTCTCTTTCTTTCTCAAATAAATAAAATATTTTAAACATTTCTTATGGTAATTTTTCTGTAGCCTCCCTTTTCTCCCAGTAAATTGAGGTATGCTCCCCCTATTTAGGATGGGGTATCCTAAATAGGACACAGCAAGGCAGATAAGAAGCCATCCTTGCCCTCATGCATGGGTGTGGGGGGGCAGGCTACGAGTTGGAGAAAATGAGTTAATATAAAATTGGCATGTACGCAGGAGAGCCCATGTATACCTGGGGATCTAGATAAGGGCTCTAGGAAGGAAATGGAATTTGCCATGAGCCTAGAACATCAGGTAAAGCATTGAAAATCCTGCATGAAAGAAGCCAGGCAAAGAGGGTGTTTTGAAGCAGCAGACTCAGTGGAATGCTCCCTGGCTTCCAGATACAGATGGGGTTCTTCTGGGTCTTTCTGTCCTTGCTCTACCTATCACTGAGTTCTATTATAGCACATCTGATGCTTTCCTGCCATCATCTTTCAAGCCTTTCATCTCACCAGACTGTGAATACCTTGACAGCCAAGATCCTTGAATTTTTAGTATAATTCCTGGAGCATAATATATGCTCAGTAAATGTTTGCTGAATGAGGGAATAAATGAATAAATGGGTGACTAAATGAGCAAAATGGCAAGAATTCAAGTTTAGGTGCCAGTCAACTCTTCCACAAAGTAAATCCTACAGATTTACTTAATATATAATTTGTTTAAGCTTTCTCAAAGAATGTTCCCTATTCACTCATCTCAGGAGATGGTGGAAAATGTGGTCCGTGGCTAAGTTTTGAAAACTCTGACTATTCAAATTTTGGAGATTCATCATGTACATTAAGATATTAAAAGCTCTGGGGCACCTGGGTGGCTCAGTGGGTTAAAGCCTCTGCCTTCGGTTCAGGTCATGATCTCAGGGTCCTGGGATAGAGCCCCACATCGGGCTCTCTGCTGAGCAGGGAGCCTGCTTCCCCCTCTCTCTCTGCCTGCCTCTCTGCCTACTTGTGATCTCTGTCAAATAAATAAATAAAATCTTAAAAAAAAAAGATATTAAAAGCTCTGATAAGTTCTGCAATTAAATTTAAAAATGCTATTTAAATTTGTATTATCCAATATTTCTCAAACTTCTTAACTTGTGAATACTTATTCAGACTACACATTAGTGTCCGTTGGAATTAGTGTACTTCAGAATGCATTTTGGGAAATACTGGGTCATGTTAATTCATTAGTTTATAGGGATATATGCCAATTGGAAAGAAATAAGATTACAGGATGTTTAGTTTGGATGGTTCCTTGGAGGTTAATATGTTCCACTTTCAACTCAATAGATATATTGAATTCATAGATAGTCTCTACCTTTAACTTTTTCAGGAAGTTGGAATTCACTCCCTTCCAGGGCTACCGAATATATTTTGAATAATTTTAATTATGAAGATTCTTTCTATGATTTCCATCAGCCATGACCTAGTTGACCTTTTGGTATAAGAGTATAGGTTTAATTCTTTCCATATCACAGCCTTTTACATATTCAAACCAGCAAAACAATGATCTTATAATAACCCAGTATACCTCTTTCAAGCAAAGAAATTCCAAATTCCTTCTGTTAGCCAACATATGACAGATTGTGTCCAGGTCTTCACCTTCTAAACTGGCTAATTTTTTTGATGATTTTTCCAAAATGTAGAAGCCAGAACATTATATAGCATTGTCCTATAGAGATAATAATGCAAATGCCAATAGAATTTAAATTTTATAGTGGGCAGTTTAAAAAAAGTAAAAAGAAATGGAATTAAATTTAATAATACATGTTATTTAATCCAATATATTAAAAACACAACCATTTTAAGATTATTCTAATATGAAACTATTGAGATACTTTACTTTTTTTCATGTTGTGTATTTGAAATTTAGTTTGTATTTCATAGTTATAAGGTATCTCAATTCAGAAACAACATTTTCATCAGAAATATTTTATGTGTATCTGGATTTGATTTGAAAAAGTAGATTCACATGTACAAGTTGTTCCAAATATACCTAAATATTTTCCAACAACTAATCACTAATACACTTTAAATTATAAGTAACTAAAATTATATTCAACTTAAAATTTACTTCTCAGTTGCCATAGTCATAGTTCAAGGGCTAAATAAATACCTATAGCTATGGTTATCATATGGGTATTTTTCTTCCTTAGTTCTGGAAGGTCAAAGAAAAAGAACTGACTTTTTTTTTAACCTATGTTGTAGACTATTAATCTCTGTTAAATTTCATTTTTATAAGTCACTTTTATAGGTCATTCCATGTAACTTGGGTTTCTTTGGATTGGACACTAAGCCCCAAATTAGAAACCATTTTACAGACCACCTAATTAGTTCTGGGCATATAACCCAGTCAGTAAAAGAAAGAAGCTTATCAAAATTATCTCTTAAGGAGCTACTGTTTAAATACCCAGTCCTCCAATAAAGCATCAAGGTTTTCGGAGACTAGGAATTTTACTACTCAAGTTAAGGACCCTTTATTGAAGTCTCTTCACATTGCTATGCTTTGTTGTATGAGAAAATCGATAATATCAGTGTTCCACGAGAGGGACTATTTTTGAATATCTGTAACTAAATCAAGTTACATGACTTTTTGCTGAAATAATATCCTGGTTCTCTCTTTTTTTCTTAATCTTCTTTACTTTTTCTTTCTTTCTTTGCCCCTGCCCCCACTCTCTATTCCATCTCCCCAGGTTATTTCCAGACTTCATTGAATAGTAAACTGTGCTCCTAGTCTTCAACTTTTAATAATGAAAGAATTCTGCCTTGCTCTGTTCAATCTTTCGGTACAGTAGTATTGAAAGATTTAGAATGCAGAAGCTCAAACTTTAGCTTATTTTACGTCTAAGGCAGATGGAATTTTTTTGTTTATTTTATATATTCTTATGTGTGTTTGTGTGTGTGTGTTGTGCACATGTGCATTTTAATGGAAGGGGATACTTGAACAGTCCCATCATTAAATAAAATGCTTGTGCCTTACCAATAGGAACTAAACAAATTCATGACTCAGACCTTTTCGTTTCAATATTATGGACCTGGAAGATTCTTTGATCTGGTTCTCTGTTTTTTTCTCCATGTATTTGCACACTCACTGGATGTAAAAACTAATGCCATTTTGTGATAGTTTGAGTGTAATTATTAAAAATATCCTGAAAATAGATGTGTCAAAGGAACAAAAAACTTTTAAAGGTCAGAAACGGATCCAAATGCATTTGAGAAATCAGTTTATAAAAAAGATGACATTTTAAATCATGGGAAAATAGAAACTATTCAATTAATGTCATTGAGACATTTAAGTAGTCATTTAGGGAAAAATTGAGAAATTCATGCTTTTTATAAAAGTAAATTCCATATGGATTCAAGAGGAAAAAATTGAATATATAGAATTACTAGAAAATATGGGTGAGATTATACTTTTCTCGTTATGGAGATCTTTCTTAGCACAAATCAAAATCCAGGAACCATAAAATAAATATTTGATAAATTTGACTACAAATTAAAAAGTTCTGCAAAGAATATCAAAAGCTAAATTAAAAAACCTAGGAAAAATTTACAACTCAGAGAAAAGAGCTAATTACCTGGTAATAACAAAAAATTCTTACTAATATTTAAGGAGAAAAAGGAACAAGCCAATTAAAAAAAGAGTCAAAGGATTCCAAAATGTATTTCACAGAGAAAGAAATACAAATGCCAGTAAACATACAAAAAGCCCAATTTCTCTCATAAAGCATGAGTTAAGAGCTTTTACACTGGGACACCTGAGTGGCTCTGTCAGTTAAGCATCTGCTTTTGGTTAAGGTCGTGATCCCAGGGTCCTGGGATGAGCCCCACAACAGGCTCTGTGCTCAGCAGGGAGCCTGCTTCTCCCTCTGCCTCTGCCCCTCCCTCAGCTTGTGCTCTCTCTCCCTGTCAAAATAAATAAAATCTTTATTAAAAAAAAAAAAAAAGCTTTTATACTGTGTCTTACTGCCTGGATGGTATCCACTTACTAGTCATGCAACTCCAATCAAGTTTCTTATGCTCTCTGAGCCTCAGTTTCCCCATTTAGGAAGTAGACACATCAATATTATATACTCATGATTATTGTAAGGATTAAAAGAGAGAAACTCAACAAAAGTATCCACTACAACAACTGAGACAGTGGTGACCACTGCTACTATAATTACTCTTAATATTATTGCTTTAGCACTTATCTTGGCAGTGATTTAAAAAGTGTGATCATCTCCATGTTGGGAAATGTCACAGAAAGAGTTCTTAGACTTTCAGACTTTATTCTCCAATATCATTTGATGTAGCCTTTTGGCATCTGGTAACAATTTAAAAGTTCTGACTCAGCAACTCCACTTTTAAGACTTTATCCATTTTTGTTGAATGAATAAGCAAAACATTAAAACACACAATGAGAAAGAAAACACTCCCTGCCTCTTAGCCCTCTGCTATCCTGATCTCTAGTACTACTGCTCAGAGGGAACAACTGGAAAGTTGCCATATTAAAAAAAATCATGTATATTTATTACTTATTATTTTAATAAGAATAATGACAGTAAAACTCATTTATATAACAAAAGGATTCCTCAAAAATGAGTTGGTTATTATGTAAAGCATGTCAAGAAAAAGGACACAGAAGGAAAGAAATTTTCGTAGACCTGGAAGCCAATCTTTTTACTATGGAATTAGGGACTCCCTATAGGACCCAATTCCAATTTGCTTAACTCTCTCACAGGAGAAATATTAATAAAAATTGAATGTAAGTTCCTGAAAGTAATTGCCATGGAGAAAGGGAGGTGAAGCTGATTTTTTTTTTTTAATGTGGCCGTGGGTGATAATCTCTTCCTTTTTGGGTGATGTTGGTAGGATGCAGCTCTCCTTGAGCATTGCCAGTGTGGAAACCAGACTATCCCTACATCTAGGCTATATTATCTCTGTTTGAATGCTTTCCAAGCAAAGAAGCAGAACTTAGAGCTATAAAAGACACATGCATATGAAATACTTAGCCCCAAGCCTGGATTGGGATAAGAACAAAGTAAATACTAGTGACCACTGTTCTGCTGCCACCATTTATCATGGCTCTGGCTGGGACAATGACTTGAGCATTTCAGGCATCATGTCTTAACGATTCTTGTGTGCTACTCTTCTATTGCTGCCGTAACAAATTACTACAAATTTAGTGGCTTAAAACAACACCCATGCATCATTTCACAGTTCTGTAAGTCAGAAGTCTGTTAGACTTGGCAGATTTTCTGCTTTGAGGCTCTCAAAGAACAAATTAAGGCATGGCAGGACTGTAGTCTTTTCTGAAGTATCTAGGGATGAATCCATTTCCAATCTCACTCAGGTTCTTGGCCAAATTCAGTTCTATGGGATTGCAGGACTAAGGTCCCCATTTCTTTGCTCATAGGCTTGGACATTATGCTTAGCTTCTAAGGCTGCCCACATTCCCTGACTTGCGGCCCCCTTAACCTTCAAAGCCAGCAATGGTGGATTGTGTTCCTCTCATGCTTTGAATCCCTCTTGTCTTTTCTTCTGCTGCATCTGATTCTAGACAGAGAAAGTTCTTCACTTTTAAAAAAGTTTATAGGATCAGATCTGGCCCACCCAGATAATTTCCCCACTTGGAGAGCCATCACCTTAATCATCGCGGCAAAGCCCCTCTGGTATATTCACATGTTCAGAGTCAGGGCATGAACATCTTTGAGGATTTATTATTTAGCCTATGATAGTTCTTTGTGAGGTCTTAATTTTAGTTGTAAAAGGTGAAAGAATCAGACATAAGAAATATTAAGTTGGAACACTGATGCGATCTTTGAAAGCTTTCTTCTCTTACGGGGAAAAAGTAAGACCTCGTTTGTTATAGACACACGGAGGATTCCATATTTGTTCTGTTGGGTGAACACCAAGTTTTGATGGAAAAATTACCAGTGTAACCTGATTTATTTGGTGTGAACATGTAACCTTATGATTTGTAACCTGATTTTTGTCCCATTTTTGTTTTAAGTTGGAGCAAGAAAATGTTATTTTGGTATGCATTTAAATATGTCTTTTAGAACATGTATTTTAACTTCAACTGTTTGCCCTACCCCACCTTTGATGTATTTGTTTCCTATGCTAGCATACGCTTCCTCCACCAATTACCCCTGAGTGAAGGGAAGCAGAATTTAGGCATTAGAAACTCCTGGATGTCCGGTGCCTGATGATGCTCGGCGACACAAATGTGAACTTCTATAATAAAGGAAAGCAGCTCATTTTCCCTGGCTCTCTCAGACACATCTATGGCCCACCTAAATAGCTGAGTATGAGCTTGCAAAAGCTTTGGTGAGGGAGCATTGCGTTTTGCAGCAATTAATTTTGCAGAGAAAGCAGTCTGTTTAAAGATGCCTGCAGCACTCGCTAAAATGGGGGTTGTTTTTCAAGAGCTGCAGTGGGCTCAGGCTGGCTCATCAACAAAACAACAATGCTAAAATATGGCCTCCTGGGTTTTGCAAAAGAAGGGACTAGAGGGGCAATGAATTATGCTCACCTGCTAGAGCTGGGTGAAGACTGTAATTGTTTAGCCCCCTAGCACTACCCTGCAAGGGTTAAAATGACAGAGATATTAGTTGGCAATGGCTAAAATTGTTGGTTTGAAGCTCTCGGCAATACGCACACTGTTATTTACCGGACTTGGTCGATTTACTTCTTAATGCAATAATGACCTGTGAAATGAAACGTGAGCTAGACAATTGTTCCTCATTGTTTCCAGTAAAACATTCTTTCATACCCCATTAAACCACCATTAATTCCATGTGAAAGAGTCACGCACAAGCACCCGATGGTCTCTCTCTCTCTTTCTTGGACTTTCTTACCCCCATGTTCCTGCTTTATTTTTCCTCCTTTTTTTCTTTCCCTTCTTTCTCCCATTTCTCCAAAAGGAAGAGGGACATCATGGAGTACCTGGTGGGAATTCCTTTGCAGGATGCCCCGAGTGACATTTCTTCTGAAACGGGCAAGGGTTCGATTGCTGATCCTCAACCTGGCTCTCCATTTGGCTTGGACAGGAAAAGAGCCACAGAAACAGAAGTTTATAAAACAAGGAGCAATTGTTTAGGCTTGTTTAAAAAAAAAAAAAAGTCCAAATGCCTATTTGAGTGAGTAGGCATCAATCTTCCCAATCTTTCAGCTGGTGGCTGAAAAACCACCGTGGAGAAGCCAACCATTGGAAGTAGTGAGGCCCCTTCACTGATCTGGGGAGGAGTCCTTCCCCTGCAGGAACACACAGCAGTCACAGGAAGCCCCTCCCTCTCCCAGGAGCCTAATTGTGGCCTGCTTCCCCTTACCCAAGGACCTACTCTAACTTCAGAGCTAAAAGCTCCAACCAAGATGAGCTGAGCCACACAGCAGGAGACAGACATGGGACTTGTCTTCATTTCCTTTACTATGTGACTGGAGTGTTTTGCTCTCCATTTTGCCTCTTGCTGTTTGCCCGGTCACTGCATCCCTCTAATTTCTCCTCTGTGGTCACATTGCCTTTCCTCTTCTGTGGTTAAATCTTCTCCAGCTTCCCTACAATTGTGAGGACATTTGTGATTCTGTTTAGAGTCCACCTGGATAAGGCAGGATGCTCTCTCCGCCTAGGACCCTCAATCACATCGGCAAAGTCCCTTTTGCTATAGGAGGCAACATTCACAGGGTCTGATGATTAAGACATGGACATCTTGCAGCCATTGTTCAAGCACTAAAAATGCTTGGTGATTCCAAGATTCCAAGATGAAATATATATACACACACACACATACATACACACACACATATATATGTGTGTGTATGTATATACATATATATTCATATATATTCCCATCATCATATCAGTCTCTTTCAGATCTTCAGTGCATTTCCTCCAAATCTAAACAATTGAAACAGTATCCTATTAAGTCTTCCCATTTGTTCCGTGTGTGTGTGTGTGTATGTACAGATAGATAGATAGATAGATAGATAGATGTGTGTCTCAATTTGGTTGGAAAGTCCAGATTTGGCAATTTTGGGTATTTTCTTTCCCTTTCTCCTTTTGAAAGGGATGAAGGAGAATGGGGAAAGAAAATATCCTGAGTTGCCTAAATCAGTCTCTCTCTCTTTCTCTCTCTCTCACACACAGATACATTCACAACAGATCCAAAATAACCATCAATTGTTTTTAATATTTGAACATTTTTCACTTCCAATTTTGGAGGTGGATTTATCATCACCATTTGATATTCTCAACCACTGATTTTCCCACCTCTCTCAAAATTGTTCCATCTGAACCTAAATTGTTCTTGAATAGCCAATCAGTTTGTAGGTGTGAATTCTGGCACTGGTCTGTATGATAGTATTCAGTCACTAGAAAGGCTACTAAATTCTCCATATTCTCCTTTTAAGGAGGGAAATAACCAGCTGGGTCATCCCCTCACTCTATCTAGTTTCCTGCTAAGAGCATATCTGACATTTTGCTACTTGCAGCTGCTATCATGAAGGTTCCAGGAGCAAAATGATTCCTTTATAATCATACAACCTATTAGACCAGTCTTAGAGTCTTCAAGCCAGAATTCTTCCCTCTGTATTAGAATGTCTTTTAACAAAAAGTTAATTAAAAAATAAATCAGTAAAGTAATTAGTTAAGTAAATAAATGATTAATGGCTCATTTAAAACAAGCTTCATTTTTTTTCCTTAAAAAAAAAAAAAAGAAAAAGAAAAAAAAAAATTGAGAGTAACCCTTTCCTGTTCAGAGTATGACTATTACTGCAGCTATTCCATCTTTCCAAAAGTTCCCACCTGTCCTTCAAGGGGACGTCCTCTCTTCTCCAGAACTAATGAAGTCTTTCTGCTCAGAAACCTCATGCCAGGTTCTTGACTCTGTTGTGAGAAAGAATTCAAGGACGAGTCAGTGTAAAGTATAAGGGAAGAAGCGTAATTGCAACGTGAAACTATACTTTCAAGATGTGAGAGCAGGTGAGCTCAAGGGAGAGCTTGCCCCCTGTGGTTTGGGTTTCTATCTTTTATTGACAGTTGTTAACAAAGGGTGGCATATTCATGGCTTGAGGTGGGGATTTCTGGGAAGCAGGGTTATGTGCTTTTTCTTTTGTATTTGGTCAGAGGTTTCCTGTCATGGCACCATTAGGGAGGAGATTTTATTAAAAAATTTTTTTTTATTTATTATTTTTTAAAATATTTTATTTATTTATTTGACAGAGATCACAAGTAGGCAGAGAGGCAGGCAGAGAGAGAGGAGGAAGCAGGCTCCCCGACTGAGCAGAGATCCCGATGTGGGACTCAATCCCAGGACCCTAGGATCATGACCTGAGCTGAAGGCAAAGGCTTTAACCCACTGAACTACCCAGGCGTCCCAGGGAGGAGATTTGAGTGTGTTAATGGAGTATAATGAAAGAACAATGTGAACTTTGGCCTGTTTTGTCAGCCATCTTGGGCCTGTCTCGTTTGATCCAGTTTCTTATGGTTTTGTTTTGGAGTGCTGCTAGGATAGGCCTCTGACTTCCTCATGGATGGCCATGACTTCCTCTGTGCTGGCCTCCAGGCATCCTGTTAGAACCTAACTGCCTACTCTGACAATCATTCGTGTTATATTTTGTTTAGAATGCCTAATCATGTTAGTATATAGTGGTGACTTCTTTCCCCCATTTGATTATAACCTCCTGGAGGACAGGACAGATTTATTATGCTAATTATAGTTATTTAACCGATATGTGTTGATTTTCTATTACAAAGTAATAATAGGGGTGCCTGGCTGGCTCAGTCAGTAGAGTCTAGGACTCTTGACCTTGGGGTTGAAAGTTCAAGCCCCTCAGTGGGTATAAAGATTACTTAAAAATAAAAACCTTAAAACAACGCAAAACAAAGTAGTAACAGATACTACTATTGTGTTAGCTTCCATTTACTGGGAATTAGTTGTTGGGTGTCTCATACATGCCAGCCATTGTTTTAAGGTGCTTTATATATCATATCTTTACAATAACTTTGCAAAGTAAGCCTCATTTTTATCATTTGAAATGAATGAAACTGAGGCTCTCAGAGTTTAGGGACTTTGTTTTAGAGGCTATGTCCAGTGGTAAAGCCAGGATTTATATCCAAATCTGGCTGAATTCAATGCCTAAATTTTTTTTCTTGATGCCCATGACCCTTTCTATATAGAGGCTCTCTGAAGAATTACGTGTGAGATTCATCTTTGACCCTGAAGGAGATCCTTTACTATAATAGTCCAAGTGTCTAACTATAATCTGGAGCAAAATAAGATAAGCACCTGCACATATCTGAAGAGTACCTGGAGCAGACTGGATGGGTGGGATTTTGAACAGAAGAACCAAGAACTTTCCACACTGGGGCATGAATAAAGGACACAGATAACACAGGGTATAGGTATTTTCATAGACTAAAGTATGGGAAATGTTGAAATGAAAGGGAGAGCAGAGCCATATATTTGGGTACCCTTGAATGCTGAACTCAAGTACTTCTATTTACTTCAGTAGCTACACAGGGGGATGGTGGTGATTGTGGGGGGGGTATTTTGAAGATTTCAGAATAGAGGAGGGACCTATAAGAAGCTGTAGTTTATAAAGATTACTCAGGCTGTAGGAAGCAGGGTGAAGATTGAGTAGGAGAAGGGAACAAATGGGAAGACTTGTTAGGACACCTTCAATTGTTAAGGTTTGGAGGAAATGCATTGAAGATCTGAAAGAGATTGATGGCAGTAGGAATGGAGAGGATGTATAGATCAAAGAAGGGCAAAAGAGAGGAAGTAGAAGGGGCTTCCCTACTCCTGACCACCGGGGACTGATGAGAGGAAGTCAACATGGCATATTTTGGGGGAATGGAGGTTCCAACAGCAGATGTGGAGAAGTAAGATAAAGAGGATGATTGCCCATGCTTTTGCCTTTATTGAGTTTGGGGTGCCCACTGTATGGGATGGGAACTATTCACATATGCAGCTGGTGGCTGGAATCTCTAGGATTAGAGACTGGGAGATAAGTTGCAGCTAGACATAAAATTTGAAGTTTAGCTGGACTTAAGAGGTTGGTGTAACATTAGGGGGAAAAAAAGATGCCAACGAAGGGAGAAAGCAAATAAACTGAAGCCAGAGTGTTGAAGAATGCATGGCACTGAGGAGAGCCTTTGTTTGACAGTGTGCAAGCAGATGAGTGATACATGATATTTTATGGCTTGTTACAGAGACAAGGAAGCCCAAAGATAGGACTACCCACCATGGGAGCACAAGCTCTCATTGTATGCTTACTTGCTGGCTTCTGGGGTACTTACAGGACAAAGATGGGATGGAGTATTATCCAGCAGGAGGAGAAGCTGGGCTGGTCTTGTGATGGAGGAAATAGGTGCAGACATAGTATGATGTAGGGGATTGGCTCACCCCAGGTTTTGCCAGCCTGTAAGTACTTCCTACACTTCCTACACTGCCTTCTCCTTTTTAGCCTGGAGCTACTATATATATATATATATATATATATATATATATATATATATATTTTTTTTTTTTTTAAGATTTTATTCATTTGAAAGAGAGATGAGTAGAGGGGAGAAGCAGAGGTGGAGGGAGAAGTAGACTCCCTGCTGAGAAGGGCGCCCAATGTGGGGCTCGATCTCAGGACCTGGAGATCGCAACCTGAGCTGGAAGCAGATGCTTAACCAACTGAGCCACCCAGGTGCCCCTGGAACTGCTATCTTTGCTGCCAGAGGTTTTCCTTCAGAAAGTCATTTTTAAGATTACACATACATTCATTCATTCATTCCTTTATTCAGCACATATTTTTTGGCATATTGTGATTGGCATATTGTGATAGAGCTAGGTATGCAAAATGACATAATTCCTGCCCTCATCTTATTAGGGAATGTAAACAATAAAAGACAAATATATACATACAAACAAATGAATATATAATTATATTCATGATAATGCCATAGTAAGAATGTCATAGTGCACCATACTTTAAAAAGGTAGAGATGGATGATGGGGAGTCAATGAAGGTGACTCTTGGAAGTGATAGTCAGACTAAGACAGGAACTGAGTTGGCATTCACCAGGTTATGTGTGGATGGGAAAGCCTTCTAGATAGAGAGAAATCCCAAGGCAGGAGGAGCAGAACATTGGAGGCAGGAAGACCAGAGGGACTGAATAATGCTGGGGACACAAATACAAGAGTAGCCTGTGATGAGGTTGGACAATGGATGAAGACAGATTCTGAGGAACTTTGCGGGACATTTTAAGAACATGAGATTTTAGGGATGCCTCAGTGGCTCAGTCAGTTAAACATCTGCATTTGGTTCAGGTCATGATTCCAGAGTCCCAGGATAGAGTCCCACATCAGACTCCTTACTCGGTGGGGAGTCGGGATCCCCCTCTCCCGCAGCTCTCCCCGCTTGTGCTCCCTCACTCTCTCTGACAAACAAATAAATAAAATCTTAAAACAGAAGAAAAATGTAAGATTTTAGTCCACTTGCAAAGGAAACTCATGTAATTTGCATTTTTAAGTTTGGAAAAAATAAATGGTGATTTGCAAGAATGGCTGAGAGAGATAAATTAGCATTTCTACTGCAGGGATCCAGGTGATAAAAGATGGTGGCATGGGCTGCTTATGTAGCAGTGGAGATCTGCTAATTTTCTTGATAATTTGGAAAATATTTAATAGAAGATAGAGAAGTATGATGGGTAATAGAATTGATTAAGAGTGCTTTGTTCTTCAGCAATGCCCCCTGCACCTTGACTCCATGCACATGTGTCTGAAAGCTTTCCTAATATTTGAAACGCCACATACATGTCACTCATTGAGATTCACTGAAGCTAAGTCATTCTTTAAAATATACATAGTCGTATTTCTTTAAAGACTTTTTTTTAAAGATTTTATTTATTTATTTGACAGAGAGAGATCACAAGTAGAGAAGCAGGCAGAGAGAGAGAGGGAAGCAGACTCCCTGCTGAGCAGAGAGCCCGATGCGGGACTCGATCCCAGGACCCTGAGATCATGACCCGAGCCGAAGGCAGCGGCTTAACCCACTGAGCCACCCAGGTGCCCCTAAAGACTTTTTTTTAAATTCACAAAAATTTATGGTGATAATGACACGACAAGAGCCATATTAGATCCTAGGGATGCAAATGTGAATAAAAAAAATCTGTGCTTGGCGAGTTGCCAGATCTTGCTTTGTTTATGAATTTTGTCAAGGACATAGTGAAGTTTTGCTATAAGAGAGCAATGCCATTTATTGCACAGTATAATCAGTCCAGTTAAAAGATTGGGAAATTAGCTCTGCTAGTCTAAGAGACATACTATTTATAATAGAATTTACACTTTAGGAAGATAGGAACAGATATTACCTCTTTTTATTCTCACAATGATCCTCCAAGTCTGGGGTTAGTTAGTTAGTATCTGGCTGATATTTAAGTTAAATCTGTATTCATATACATAGTTACAATTGGCTACGTCTTCTGCATTTCTATGAAGCAGCCATGTCAATATATTAAGACATGGTCATTCTAGCCTGGTAGGATATATACTGAATTAAATAATTAAATAATGATTTAAATGATTAAATAATTGTATAATATTTATATTATTTAATTATTAATAATATTAAATAATTAAATAAAACAATGAAATGTCCCAACAGCATAAACATAAAAATAGTATAACCCTCATGCTGTATTTTAACTACTTCAATGATAATTTCCCACAGCATAAATAAGAAATCAACTCCAAACACATGAACATTGCGTTTGTATTTCCCTTTGTCTTGATGTGGTACACTTGGGGGCACCATGACATTGAACCGCGTTACCAACTTTAAATGCTGTTGCCAGGTTTTTTTATTTGATTGTATCTCCATTTATCCTTGCTTCATTTTATGTGAAAGTGGCTGGAGATATCATCAATCACTTTCACTGAGACTATCTCTATTTATCTATAGATCAGATGACAGATAACAAATGTTATTTAATGGATCTGACATAGCATAATCTCTCTGTGCTCAATTTCAAATCCCACCAGTCATACCCTTATTGTTTAAACTTCAAGTAGATCATCTGCAAGGAAATTTTTAGTATATTTATGCATCCTTTAGAGATTTTAACCTCCTAAGCAATAGTGACTAGGCCCACATTTCTAGGCTGTGAACATTAATGCCAGTATTTCGTGATTCTGTTCCATGAAGACAACATTTACCCCATTTTTTCCCCCCAGAGGAAGTAGGCATCAGAGAATAACAACTGTGGTTCCTAGAATCCAGAAGAATGGCCCATATCATTGGGCAGATGTAGTGAGGTACATATACACAGGGAGGAAAATAGCTACTGAGTAAGGGTGCAGTATGCATATAGGCCAAGCAGACAGCAGTCTGGCCGACATGATCTGAAGGACCCCAAAAGTGATTCCTCTCCCTCTTCCACCTTCAACATAGCCCACTTGCCTTCAGGCACTGCGTTCCCATAGAAAAGATTGGTCATTAAACATAGTGAAGAATTTCTTATCTTGAGCAGGCCACTCTTAAAATGTCAGTGCTCTGAGATGTAGCAGAAATTTTTAACCAGTAGCAAAAAATTACTTAATTCATTTAACCAAAGGTTTCTACCCTGGAATTCCTTGCTGAGGTATTGTGACCTTTGGAAATTAGACACATGTGGTAGGTACTTGCAGTGAGGGTCAAAACAAGTAACTGTCTTCTCTGTCTGAACTTGGCCTACCACGTTGACTTTATTATCCAGTCGCCTTGAGCCCAGTCTGCCCTCTCTAACACTGCCTTATGTAGTCACATCTGTCTCCCTTCCACTCTGTTCTCAAAATCCCCTTCCCTGCCCTGCCTCAGGTGATTGCTGACTCAAAATACCAATCAGGGTGAGGGAGTGAGTCACTACTTGGGAACCTTAAGCAACGTGTGAATATTTCATTTGTGCCCCCGAGGAGGATATTGGGATTCCTGACACAATGGAATAAAGAGTTAGAAAGATCTGAGCCATGAGGCCTGCCAGGAGTTGGGACCAAGGATTCAATGCTGTCAGCCCCTCTCTCTGCTCTCGCTGCTTGTCTCTGCTCCTTGTGACTCTTGGCCTCATTCCCCTCTGATGCTGAGGAACATTTTCCATCTAGTTCAGCTTAGTAATTCCAGCTGAAAAGAAATTTTGTTTTCTCCTGGTATCTGTATAGCAGATCTAGGGAAAGACTGGTAATTCCTATTTGGCCTTTATGCCTCTTGGAGAACCAATCACTGGATCCAAAAGAATGGGGGAATAGGACTGGACAGAGCTTGGTTATGGATCCACTCTTAGCCAGAAGTCAGGATCCATAACCTGGAGAAGGTGGAGGGGCAAAGACATATGGGCCGCCAAACCGGAGCTGTGTAGTATACTATATCCTGAGACCCATATGAGGAGGAAAAGCTTTGTGAAGCTTTTCCTGACCCTGCAGTGGGAGTGAGCGCCCTTCCCCCATGCCTCTGCCTATCAATAAATCTGAACCATTCACTGATTTGATTTGTGTATTTATCTATATTGACACTCTCAGCTTGATTTGTGTATTTATCTATATTGACATCCCAGCTGAAGTTAATACTCTTGGAATGTTTTCAGATAAATGCTGTCTCTCCCATTAGCTCTTCCTCCTAGATTGGGAGTGTGTTAGTGACTGGTATGAAGGGTGTGGTCAGGCTAAATGATCAGAAAGTCATTTCAACTCCATGCCACATATTATCAACCCTCTTGGATGAAGCCAGCTCTATTCAGAGGACATTCTAGGTTTTAGCCTTCTGTTGGCCTTGTTATAGCAAAATATTTCAAACAATGTTGAGTATTGTGTTTCAATTTAAGATCAACAGGCTTATAAAAATAATCTGTGTTCCAGCAAGTGGGCCTTTACTAACTTTCCTTTTTTATTACTGAAACTTGATTTTGAAGCATTTTATTATTCAATTTTTTTTTAAAGCATAATGAACACCCACATATCTGCCATCCATCTTTAGGGGTAAAACATTATAAACTTACAAAGTTAGTTGAGGTCCCTTTAGGCACCTCCCTGATATCAGTTGAATTACCTTACCTGCCCCTCCCAGATAACTATTTTGAATTTGGTATTTCTTATTCCTATGTATTTCTTTATACTTTTTCTTCTTTAGTTAAGTTTAGTTACAAAAGAATGAATAAACAACTTCTACCCCACAAGGAAATATACCAGTAACAGTGACATTTCTCACCTTGTTATTGGCTATGTTCAAATGTCTTTCCATACTAGGTTATCCTCCCAAGGAACTGACATCAACTCTATCAGTATTATTGAGTAAATGACATGAAGCTACAAAGAGGCAAAGCAGGAATGTGCTCAAGGACAAAACCCAGGTCCCAAGCTTGCTGAGGGAGATAGAATATCTCTAGTGTGTGTCTTTCATGTTCCTTATCAGACCAGGTGTTTCTCAACATCCTGCTAATAGACTAACATTTAATTTTAATTCTAAGCATGCCAGATATCTGGATGGTCATCCATGATGGATAAGTCAAAACTGTAGAAGTCTTTGAAAGTGATTCAATTCTGAATTCCTGCTTTCTTTGTATGTAGTAAGAATTGGTTTTTAGAATTGTCTGGCCTTCCAGGAATAAGCATAATGAAGTGGAAGGAGCTGGGGTACATGGCTGTCCCAGTTAGTGGCTCTGTGACTTTGGGTAGTCATTTATGTACCCTTAGTCTAGGTACAATGATACCTGTTCTGCCTGCTTTTCACAGTTGCTTCTAGAAAAAAAAAAGTGAGATTAATTCATGTGACTCATAAACTGTAAAAACACCATAAATATAAAGGGTAATATCTTTGGTGGACACTGTTCTGTTTCCCATCATGTGGGCAGAAATGATGGACATGTTTATTTTGCCTGAGTAAATATTTTTTAGACTTGAGGCTCAATCACGAGAACTCTAATTAATTATTTCCATTTAATGTAAGATTTTAGCATTTGAAAAATGGTCTTATATTCATTTGCTTTGACATATTCCTAATCCTGAATCCAGATGTCAAAATCTATCTACTTACTGATTATGTAAAAAAAAAGGTAAATGTGAATTCTCTCTTGTACTGTAGCTTCAGGAGAGGCTCCAAGGCCTGGGAATACAAAACAACATTATTTTGTTGTTGCAACAACAACAAAAAAATAATGACAAAAACTTCACCTTCTAGAACAAGGTGCTTGAGTTCTAGCTCTGTTCATGGAACTTTCTGCAACAATGGAAATTTTCAATATCTGTGTTATCCAGTATGGTAGCCACCAGCCACATGTAAGTATTGAGCACTAGAAATATGGCTCATGAGATCAAGGGACTGAATTGTATTTTATTACTGAGGTCAGTTTAAAGGTAAATGTATAGAACCACAAGTGGTTGGTGGGTACTGTGTCAGACAGTGCAGATTAAGATGATAGATGTTGATCTTGCAGAACAAGTAGTTAAAACGTAGTGCACCTCTGCCTACCTAACATATGAAAGACTGGCTAAAGCAGCTGACTCAGAGGGATCGTCTCCCCCAGCTTGCTGAGCAAAGATGGCCAACAGTAGACCAGGTATAGGTCTCTTAGAGGAGAGGATCATGCATCTATTTTAACAGAGACCCACCCAAGAAGTGTGAAGTGACCTCAGGTGAGAGGAAGACACCAGACAACAGGGGCTACCGAAAAAGTAAAGTCTTAAGTGATCAGCAGGAATAGGCATCACCATGCCAGGCAGGCAATGCACATCTTTAGTATAAATCCCTGTGGAACCCTTGGGAAGACCTAACTCAGAAAAGACTGTTTTAGAAATCTGAAATACTCAGACAATATCAGAGCTAGGTTTTAAATGTTTTGGTAAAGGAAGACCTCTTCTTTCCTATGTTGCTCTTCCCTCTCCTGACCCCAGGCTCCAGGCTCAACTCTGGAGGACCAGTGGTTTCCTAGTGAGTGGAGGAAGAAGAATCAAGAGAGGGAAATGGTGCAAAGCCAACCACATTCTTTTCCATCACAAATTTCTCAGCCTGAGGAAGACTCAAGCTGAGGGAAGGAAGACGTTTTCAAAAGAATTTGAAATTGGATTGGATTGGACTGGAATTTTTCATATGTGAAAGCAATCAGAAAAGTCATGTCATCTGCCTAGGGTTTCATCCAGAACCTGAGAAAAATCATTTGACAGCATGAGTTTAAATGAGAATTGGTTAGAAACCCTAAATTTCTCTCTTGTACATGCTGAGTCTAGTCCATTCAATAAACTGATTATAATACTAAGGATAATTGTACATTATTAATGATACATTAATAGTGATGGTGATGAATGGCTAACATTTGTCAAGTGTTTACAGCCTGCTAGGTACTCTTCTGAGCACTTTATCTGTTTTAACCCCTTAGCTGGAGATACATATGGAACTGATTCCTCACTATCTGAGATAGTTCAGAAAACTGAACCATTAGATTTTTAGAGTCTTACTGGAAGATAAAAATTACACCTACTGGACAATCATTATCATCTTATAGTAAGCACATTTATCAAGCACTTCACATGCATTATTTTATTTAATACTTTAACAGTGCTATGAAATAATAGCACTGTTCATTTTATGGATGAGTAAGTTGAGGTTTAGAGGAATGAAGTCAGTTTACATGATGGTGAGTATAGACTAGGAATCTAGGGCTGTTGGGCCTCAGTATCTTGCTTTTTGTCCATATTCTACATGGAAGGAAAGGGCCAATGCTCACCTTTTTTCTCTTCTTGAAAATAAGCGCATTAGTTATAAAGAACAAGAAAATGTCTTGCTCAAGCAAAACTTTAAATTGGTAAATCTGAACATTGCAAAAACACCTTGGGTGCTAGTTAATAATTAAATTAGTTTCTTCTCTTCTCCCAGACTCTTAACATTAGTATGGAGAAAAGTGAATACAGAAAATGGCTCAAATTGACAGTTGATCTGTATTACTGTAAATACAGGAAAAACAAAAACAAGGGGCAACTCTTCATTTCTGACTGCCTAGAGTACTCCTGATCCTTCCAAATCTTCTTCCTCTCCCCTTGATTTCATTGTTGTTCTTAAAATGAATTCCAAAAACCCAAGAGAGGGATAAGACTCTTACCAAGAAGAAAAGGAAGAAGCTAGGCTGTTACGGTTCAGTGTATTTTGAACTCTCGAAATTTGGGGCCTATTTATACTTCAAGACAAACAGAGATCATGTTAACAATAGCAGATGTTGTAAGGGAAGAAAAGAGTTTTTTATAGGCAGATCTATGTGGGGTCAGAAGCAATAGGCTCTTCCTGTGGAGGAAGTCGGTTGGGCAGCTGCAGTTTGGCTAGAAAAGCCTAGTTATTGTATTACAGTCCAGGCTGAGACCACAGTGCAGTGCCCATCTCTGTTGGTTGGATGCTTGTGCAAATTTGCTACTCCTCACACAATTTTCTGCTTGTCCCAGGCATTACTTCCAAAACTGAGTAGGTGGCTCAAATGCAAGGAAAACATCTAAGCATTTTGAAGGAGCTAGGAGATGCCTCGTATTTGCAAATATGATTGGAAGCATTTATCTTTCCTTCCCCACCACATCTTCTAAATATTAGCATTTAATAAAATACACATTTCTTTCATTTATTTTGAACTCCCTCCAAAGCCAGCAAATACCAGAACCTCAAATGTTATGATAGGATAGGTTCTTTATTGGTTTGTTTTCTTTTCATTCTTTCTGTTTTTACTGTGTGACTCTTTTTCATTATAAATCCTTATGTTTCCAACTCAAGGAGCCTGACTAATCAGAAGGGCTTCCAGCAGAGGTAGACAAATATTCTCAGTGCTGTCCTGAGACCCTACAGATGCAGATAGCTCTGCTATTCACAGGAAATGAAGAAGTCAGGTCCATCAGAGACAGGGGATTTCCTCTTCAGATAAAGTATGTTAGCTGTTGCATATTACTGATATAAAACTCAGGAGTAGAGACAAAATGCTTTCAGATGATGGGGGAAATGGCCCCTTCTTATCCAGGATGCCTCTGAAAACAAAGCCTGAGACAAAGGTTATTTATTTGGGAGGTAATTCCAGGGAACAAATGTGGGGGACAGGAGTAGTGAAATGAAGGAGGGAACGCAACTCAAGATGGCGCTTATAGGAGATACTTGATCTTGTGAGGCCTTCTGAGAACTTATGAAATGTATCTCAATACTAACCATGGGCAAAGACAGAGCACACAAGACACAGGTTCATGTCTCTGTTTGGTCAAAAGTAGCTCCAACGCAAAAATGTTCTGTTTGCACACGTATGATTGCAAGATGGTGCATCATGAAGTAGCATCAGAGAAATCTGTAGTCAGAAGGCAAGTAGATCTCTCTTTGGATTTCTTGTACTTAGAACTGAGAGCTCTGTCAGTAGCTAGAGAAAAAGTTAATACCATGGAGATTTGAAGTGGCATATGGAGTTATCCAACATAAGCCTCCTCAAAAAATGATAATTACAGGGTTGTGGTTCAGAGCTAACTCAGAAAGATATGAATTGAGACCCCATCTGGATTATTTCCCAGCTATGTATCTAGGGCAAGTCATTTGCTCCCAGCTCCAGTTTTCTCATTTATTAATTAATGGCATTTATATGGTTGTTGAGATAAGTAAATAAATCACATAAGCTTCGTGCCTAGTACATTGTATATACTCAATAAAATTCTATCATTGATATTTAATAGTATTAATATTAAACCTATATTTGATGAGTTTGGTCTACAGCTCAGATCAATGGTGGCAAAGCTCTATTTAGAGAAATGAAAGGAAATTTTCTTTTTAAGAATTTATGTATTTATTTGAGAGAGATAATGTGAGAGGGAGAGAGATCACGAGCAGGGGGAAGGGGTTGAGAGAGAAGCAGGCTCCCCATTGAGCAGGGAGCCCCATTCTGTACTCGATCCCAGCACCCCTGGGGATCATGACCTAAGCCAAAGCAGATGCTTAACCAACTGAGCCATCCAGGTGCCCCATAGAGAAGTGAAAAGGAAGTTTTGAAGAGATGTAGGATTCATACCTTTCAATGGATCGCTATTATTCCTATACACATGAAGTACATTATAGACTGTTATTCTTTAAGATGACTCTCAGGCATGAAGATCCAGTTACTCCAAATCACTAAAAAAAGGAGTACAATATAAAAAAAAAGATATTTTGTTATTAGGTACACTTAATTATATTTAAATTTATGGGAAAAAATTTAAACAGGCCTGTCACTGACCCCAAAAGAGACTTATATGCTGTAGGAATATTTGCTACCTTTGTCCTCCATGAAATAAGGGTGTTGAACTAGACCATTCTTAAAATTAATTTCAATTCTTAAATTCTGATTCCAGAATAACTTATTTTATAATTCCTGAATATTGACTAGCCAGAATATCTTGTTCCACAGTTCCGCCCCTCTCCCAAAGTGACTTACCTATATATGGCATGGATGAAAAAAGACCTTCAGGTAAATATAGTCATTAAATGTAATTATACTGAATGCTCCAAATTCAAGATGGATTGATATCCCAATGTTTGTCATTTACAATATAGGATGTGTTTTCACACAATGATTATGTTAGGAAAAAAAAAGTCAGGTTTCTGGGTCAAAACAAAAGCCTATTTTAATCATGATGTTCTACAAGCTCAGTATTTTACTAATAGTTTTACTGGATTTTGAATACTGTGTTACAAGGAGTCTTTTCCCCACAGGAAAAGTTCTGCCAATTGATAAAAAGGTCACTATGGTTTCTGCTCCAGTAGTGTTAGGAAGCCTCTTTTCCAGGGAGTAGGACCTTTTTCCAAGTACCCTAACTTACTCCAAAGTGGGACATTTTTGAGAGGGAAAGAGGGAACTACTAATAATTTTTCTGTGATGACAAGTATAAATCATCATTGTCCAAAGAACACAAGGATATATGTTGTTGTCCTAGTCATATGCCCCTCAAAGTGCATGGCCTATTTGTAGACACAGTAATATGGAAGCTGTCATTTATATTCATTTTTCATTGTAGTTATTCACCAATGTTTCTTGGGGATCTATTATGTAGATCTACTATATCTGGGGATATCTACTATATCTGGGATATCTACTATATCTGGGGATAGTGTGATAAACAACTTGGTTACCTGACTTTGCAGAACATGGAGGCTAGTATGAGATGGAGACATTAAATAATTGCAGTAAAGCATGAGTGTGATAACTGAGGAAGTCTAGGGTGTCAAGGGAGTACCCAGTAGGGGGTCTTCAGCTAATAATTTAAGGCAGGGCTTAGCAAATTTTTCTGTAAAGGGTCTAGTAAATATGGTAGGTTTTCACTATTTTAGGCCTTAAGGGCCATATATGGTCTCTCACCTCCTCCTCCTTATCTTCCTTTTCCTCCTCTTTTTCTCCTTTTAAAATCCTTTAGAAGTTTTAAAACCATTCTTAGCTTGCGGCCTGTAACCAAACAAGCCATAAGCAAATTTGGCCCATGGGCCATAGTTTCTCAGTGTCTTATCTAGGAGATAAGGAAAGCTTTTTGGAGCAAGTGGCATGCAAGCTGAGGTTTGAAATATGAATGAATGAGCCAGCCAGGTAAAGCATTGTAGGAAGAAGTGGAGGAATAACATGTATAAAGTGCAGAGACCAGAGACTGTATTGTATCTTTAAAGATTTAAAAGAAACCCAACCTGGCTGAGATGTGAGAGATGACAGTGAGATATGAGAGATCTGTTCCTAGAATGTTTTATAATCCATGTTAAGGATTTTAGGCTAGATCCTAATGGTCTAGAAAGGTTCACAAAGGATTTTACATGAAGGGGTATCATGATCGGATCTGCATGGGGGCAAGAGAGGCAGCAAGGAGTCCAGTATGGTGGCAAAAGTCCAAAGGAGAGATAATGAGGCAGCAAAGACTGGAATGATGATATGACAAATATATGGGTTCAGTGCAGTTTGTGAAGTGAAATTGGCTGGATCTGTTGTTTGATTGAATGTAGGGGATGAGGAAGAGAAAGGAGGCAAGGATGACTTCCCGGGTCTTCCTTAAACTAGTTTTCTTCCTTAAACAAGTTGGTGGCTTATGGCAACGTTGACTGAAAATGAACCCTAGAAGTGGAACAGTTTTGGAAAATAACAATGTAGTTTTAGGCATGTTAAATGTGAGGTATATGCTAGATATCCAAGAGGTGATACCCAATAAGGAGTTAGATGTACAGCTCTATTGTTCACATGACAGGTCAGAGATTTGAAGATCATCTTATAGATGGGAACTAAGACCACAGGACTGAATGAAATTGCATATTTAGAATAAGAAAGGCCTCCCAAAGTTGAAGGAATGGCTAGGCAAGGAAGATCTCACAAAGTATACAAGAAAGAATACACAGATATGTAGGAGGAAAATTGGAATATTGTAGAGAACTAAATTCAAGAAATGAAAGCATTTCACAATGGATGGCATGGTTCTAGTATTAAATGCTGCAGCTAGGGAAAACAGAATCAGGTTGGAGAAGAAGTTACTGGACCTAGTAACATAGACTTCATTGTTGATCTTGATATAAGCAGTTTCAGAGAAGTGGCGGGGTTGGAAGTCAGACAGCCTTGGGTTGAGGAGTGAGTGAGAGTACATGGACATGGTGAAAGTAAAACCTATTATCCAGAAGCATAACAAGTTAAAAGGTTGGAGGGAAAAGAAGGAAACAAGATGGTAGCTAGAGCTGGATGTGAGAATGGGGACAGGATTTGCTAAAATAAGGGAGGTCTTGAACATGTTTTAATGTGCATGAGAAAAAGTTAATAGAAATAAAGTAAGGCTAGAGGAGCAAGGTTATTTGAGAAACCGGGAAGATGTAGGATTCAGAGCACAGGTGGAAGAATACAAGATTGCTAGTGGGGCCAACCAGCATGTGCTCTGGCCACTAAAACATTCTTCCTGGCATAGGGCTGAATCATACTGGAGTTCTTTGTTCTTATTTTCAGAATGGTACCCTTTGGGCTAGAGGTAGCCTTATACAGAAATAGGCGCATCACAAATGAGGCAATAGAAAGCAGAAAGGATGCATGAAGATGCTTGTCAATTGTTTTTCAGACAGAATTGACAGTTCAATATTCTTCCTTATTGTGAATCCCAATCTTTTTAACTGGGAGACTGCCCCCACTTTCAGTGTCAAAAACTTAGAAGACTGTTACAATATTAATCATTTCTTAATTATCTATTGATACTAGAAAATTACATGTTGACATAAAGGTACTATATATTCAGCAAATCTTTTAATCACATACAGCTATGTAAATATTTTAAAAAGTTGGTAATCTATGTGTCAAATATCACTTTTCCAGTCTATACAATGCTTAGTTAGCATATGAGTCCTCAGATTCTCTGCAATAATTTTGATAATAATAATTTAACTTACAGTAACTTAGCCATAGCTCAGACCCACAAGCCAAGGTCCTGGGCTCAACTATTGCTTTTAGTAAAGGTAATCTCACATGTAAAAAATAATAGTACTTCCTTGACTTTCAAAGAATGGAAGTGAAATTCATTTTTATTTTGGAAGAGAATCAGTTTCACATTTTCCTAGGCATTTCATATAAGAGTTTGGCCAGGGATAGGACTATAGAGAGAAGGCATGGACAGGTGATAACATGGGACAGAGTTTAGGGACTGAAGAGGAGTGTCATGATTGAATAGCTGGAAGATGGTTTCTGGTGTTTAAATAAGTCTTCTTTCTTATACACTAACAATGAAAATACAGAAAGGGAAGTTAGAGAATCGATTCCATTTACTATAGCACCAAGAACCATAAGATACCTGGGAATAAACCTAACCAAAGAGGTAAAGGATCTGTAATTGAGGAACTACAGAACACTCATGAAAGAAATTGAGGAAGACACAAAAAGATGGAAGACCATTCCATGCTCTTGGATCGGAAGAATAAACATTGTTAAGATGTCTATACTGCCTAGAGTAATCTATACTTTTAATGCCATTCCGATCAAAATTCCACCGGTATTTTTCAAAGAGCTGGAGCAAATAATCCTAAAATTTGTTTGGAATCAGGAGAGACCCCGAATCACTAAGGAAATGTTGAAAAACAAAAATAAAAGTGGGGGCATCACGTTACCTGATTTCAAGCTTTACTACAAAGCTGTGATCACCAAGACAGCATGGTACTGGCATAAAAACAGACACATAGACCAGTGGAGCAGAGTAGAGAGCCCAGATATGGACCCTCAACTCTATGGTCAAATAATCTTTGACAAAACAGGAAAAAATATACAGTGGAAAAAAGACAGTCTCTTCAATAAATGGTGCTGGGAAAACTGGACAGCTATATGTACAAGAATGAAACTCGAACATTCTCTTACACCGTACACAAAGATAAACTCAAAATGGATAAAAGACCTCAATGTGAGACAGGAATCCATCAGAATCCTAGAGGAGAATATAGGCAGTAACCTCTTCGATATCAACCACAGCAACTTCTTTCAAGATATGTCTCCAAAGGCAAAGGAAACAAAAGCAAAAATGAACTTTTGGGACTTCATCAAGATCAAAAGCTTCTGCACAGCAAAGGAAACAGTCAAAAAAAAAACAAAGAGGCAACCCACGGAATGGGAGAAGATATTTGCAAATGACAGTACAGACAAAAGGTTGATATCCAGGATCTATAAAGAACTCCTCAAACTCAACACACAAAAAACAGACAATCATATAAAAAATGGGCAGAAGATATGAACAGACACTTCTCCAATGAAGACATACAAATGGCTATCAGACACATGAAAAAATGTTCATCATCACTAGCCATCAGGGAGATTCAAATTAAAACCACATTGAGATACCACCTTACACCACTTAGAATGGCCAAAATTAGCAAGACAGGAAACAACATGTGTTGGAAAGGATGTGGAGAAAGGGGAACCCTCTTCCACTGTTGGTGGGAATGCAAGTTGGTGCAGCCACTTTGGAGAACAGTGTGGAGATTCCTCAAGAAATTAAAAATAGAGCTTCCCTATGACCCTGCAATTGCACTATGGGTATTTACCCCAAAGATACAGATGTAGTGAAAAGAAGGGCCATCTGTACCCCAATGTTTATAGGAGCAATGGCCACGGTCGCCAAACTGTGGAAAGAACCAAGATGCCCTTCAACGGACGAATGGATAAGGAAGATGTGGTCCCTATACACTATGGAGTATTATGCCTCCATCAGAAAGGATGAATACCCAACTTCTGTAGCAACATGGACGGGACTAGAAGAGATTATGCTGAGTGAAATAAGTCAAGCAGAGAGAGTCAATTATCATATGGTTTCACTTATTTTTGGAGTATAACAAATAGCATGGAGGACAAGGGGAGTTAGAGAGGAGAAGGGAGTTGAGGGAAATTGGAAGGGGAGGTGAACCATGAGAGACTATGGACTCTGAAAAACAATCTGAGGGTTTTGAAGGGGTGGGGGGTGGCAGGTTGGGGGAACCAGGTGGTGGGCATTGGAGAGGGCACGGATTGCATGGAGCACTGGGTGTGGTACAAAAACAATAAATACTGTTATGCTGAAAATAAATTAAAAAAAATAAAAAAATAATAAATGAGTCTTTTTCCACCTATTCCACTTGTTCCTCTTCCTCTACATGTTCCTCCTCCTCTTCCTTTTTCTCTCTCTTTTACCTGCAATGCTACATATTTTCTACCAATATAGGTCAATCCTGGAGTGAGATGGGAATTATAGATGGTTAATGAAGTTGTCCTTCATAGGGATGAGAAAAGACAGTCAATTGCAGATAGAGAGGAAGGTCCTTCTTGGGGCTGCAGTGCCTCTTATGTAGGTGAAAAGTGTTTTTTCCAGTTGTTCATGTGCACAAAGGGACATTTATACATTGGGCATACATAAATTGTGAATGATCTTCCTTCAATGTATAAGAAAATAAAACAAGAATCTATGATCCACAGATGGAGAACTCAGGATGGGGATAACAGACACAACAGACACAAATATAAGTGAGTTGTTTCAATTGTTGAAAAAATATCAAGAAAGGAGTATGTAGAGGATGAAAAATTCTGTCCACTTAGTTTCATTGGCTAGGGTCCAGCAAATTAGACCAACATAAGACAGATTAATGAGAGAAAAACAAACAGAAGTCTACTAATATGTATATCACCCATATACATGGATAACTCGGTGATGAGTAACTCAAAAGAGTGGTTAGAACTTGATCTTATATAGCATGTTAGTAAAGAAAATGAATTGTGTGGAAAAGTAGCAAGACAAATAAAGGGACTTTGAGCCTCTAGGGGTTGTAAATTGTGGGAAGGTAATTACATAGAGAAATTAATAGTAGGCAAGGGTTACATAGCGAAGTTTATTATGTAGATTCCTCTGGTATCATCTCTGGGCTGAGAGGGGCCTAGAGTCTCAGATGAACTTCAGTCCTTCCTAGGAGGGAGAGAGAGGATTCATCTTTAAAGATTTATGTCTTATCTTTAGGCAAAGAGGGGGAATGCAGAGAGCTTTTCTTGTTTCTGCTACTTCTTAATTGCCTTCAGCTCAGTATAAACCAACATGCCAAAGTGGCATTTTTTGGGGAGGCATATCCTGCTACCTTTTAAAATCCCCTGGTAACCACTGTCAGACTTCGATTTCCCCCCATCCTTAATTCACTTCTGTGGTTCTAATGAGGGAAAATTGCAGTTGATTCCTATAAGTTTGACACTGGGCATTTAACATTTTTAAACACCATCTGTATGTATCTCCTAAGAGACTTCATTTTGATCTAAATTAGTATTAAGTTAATTAAGTTGAATTTTTATTCTTAGAGATTAATAATCTATGTATGATGCATCTATGTAGGGCATGGAGGATAATTTCAGCTCAAAAGTATCTGTGATTTATAAGTGTTCTCTGCCCATTACAGAACATATGTAATTTTCTGGCATTACTAGTGACTGAATTTGGGGCCAACTCAGGCAAAACTGTGAGGTAGGCAAAGATTTTCTTTGGCATTTGACTTCTTACTTCCTCTTTCTACTTTAGGCATCTATCCTGGCCTCATTTCCAGTTGTTACTTAGGTATTTGCACTTTAATAGAAAGTTGCTGTGGAGGGGAAAGCCTTCAAGGCCCTACTAGATAATTCTTTCCCCATAGGATTTTAGTTGGAAATGGCATCCTGCAGGAGACGCATTCTCTGGAGAAGGGCAGCCAGGAGTTTGTGCTATGGGCAGTGCGGGCCTGTCACATGGGCTCTGAGATGGGTCTTTTCTTGTGTCTTTGAACTATTCTTGAGGTCCCTTGATCCTGCATCCCCCTGTGGCTACTGCCATGTTTTTCCTCATCTCTTCATAGTTGATGTCTTCAGAGAGAAGTCTGCCCTCATTGACTTCTTCTTATTTCTCACTCCATCTCTGCTTGCTCATTGTTGCTTCTTCCCCCATTACTTCATGGAAATTGCACCAATGAACATCAGCAATTATAAATTGACTGGATGTTTTCTTCCGGTCTATATGATCTCTGCTGAATTGAACTCTGAGTCTTCTTCCTGATTCTTAAAATCCTATCCTCCTTTGGTTTCTTGGCAGGGCTATGTGCTCCCCTGGTTCTGCAACCTCTCAGTTCTAGAGGAACTAGTGGACCCGGGATTGGGGGTGGGGATGGGGAAATATAATATCTAGCAGCGTTCCCTGTTTCTTGATATGGACAATTGAATTTTCTCAATTCTTATATCAAGTACTATGCAAACAAATATTCAAGCCCCCTTTTGATTTGATTGCTGGTCTCTACCCTGGCAAAATAGAAAATTTGGAGTCATCACTGCCCAGGCATTGCCTCCTCTGCATATTCTCCATCTCTTCAGTCTTCTTCTACCCATACTTCCAATGTTATCGATCACTAAGGTTTCATCAATAACCACTTTCCTTTCCTCTTTTCCCCCATCCTGACATGACCAATGCCTTGGCTTTTGACTCCAGGGTCCCAAATTTCTACTTCTATTCTAGGCTCACCTCCCTTCCAGATCTGAATCTCCAACCACCTATCACATTATCTCCATTCGACCTACTTTAGAATGCCTGATCTTCTGCCCTCCACCCCATATCCAGTCTCCCAAATTAGTAGTCATTCTTGGCCAACTTGCCTTCTGAATGACTTTCTTCAGACAGTCCCAAAGAGTTGCTAAATCTATTTCCTTAATAGCTGTTCATTTCATTCTCTTCCATTTTCTCACTACTGCCTTGGTGTGAGCCTTTATCTGAGCAAGAGCAGTAAGAACTGTTCTCCCTTTTGTTACTTTAAACCTCTATAATTCTAGCATTTGCACAAGGAGGAAGTGCTTTTTCTAAAAGACAAATCTGATCTGTAAACGTTGGTATAAACCTGCTGACCGGACTCCCTTTATTTTACAGAATAAACTCTTGGTTCATTAACATAACATCTGATGCACTTTGTGATTTAACCACCTTCACAAGACTCTGGCTTCCTCTTCAGGTACTACATCCTTTCACAGTACCACCTTTGGACAATATGTTCTTTTGGATCATTCTTAGTTTCATGACTGTGTCTTATCTACTGATCTAGAAAATAGACTCTATGCTAAAAGGAATTGTGGAGTGAACTCCCTTTCTATAGTTGTGGATTGACTGAAGTGCATGTCAGGGAAGGATAAGGAAAGGCAGAGCATGTTTCATTTCTCATCTGTTTACTACTGCCTCTCATCAACCACCTGACTAGCCTCACTCTGAGGTACGAATAACTTCGGCGATGCCCCAGGCACCCTCCAAACTAGGACCATCAGAACAGAGATGTGAATAGACTCCATTCCTCAGAAACAACAGTGCATCTTAATCTAGACACTTCTCTTTATGTTTATTGCTGGATAAACTTTCCAGGATTTAAAACAAAGGTGGACTTTTTGGAGTAGTTCAAGGATATGCTGATGCTGTCATTTAACTGATAGCTGAAGAGGAAAAGGTTATGAGATTCCTCTATACTTCATCAACCAGACCTGTTACCACATGTTAGATAGTAAGTAGTTCACCACTGGCCTCCCCAGGAGAGAAGATACAGTAAACTTTGGTTTCCTTCTGACTTGATAAAATAAGTATGTGACTTTGCTGGTTTATTGTGTGTTGTATGCTACATTGGTTTGAAAGATAAAAAATAATAATAATATTAAAACTATCTCCCCTCTTTCTTCTGGCTTTGATTTATATCAAATAACCTAGATTTTTGTTTGTTGGTTCTTATCTTCATTTTAATTTTAGAGACTTCTTGGGGAACATTCTCCATTAATCAGAGCCCTTAAATAATCAGAATCTTAATTGTCAGGATAAAAAAAAACACATTGTGATAGGTATAGTAAAAACATATCACAAATAAAATGCTTCTTGACTTTGTCCTCATTGTCTCTTCTAATTCAGGCAAATTACTTGGAATGCCCACCTCTGTGATGTTAGACAATGAAAATGGGTCAAATGGTTATTCAGAAGCGACACTGTGATTCCTATTCCACTAAATATGCTGCAGGCTCAATGTCCTTATTACTAAGATTGCAAGGAGAGGAATATAAATTTTTAGAAAAACTTCCAACAATATTTTCATAAGCCCTCCATCTATGTTTATGTAGCACTTTATACAAATGTTTATGTAATGCTATATACCTACTTTTACTGCAGCACTACATTATATGCCATTATAGTACTTTGTCTATTTGTCTGTCTCCCCTTGAATTTTAGTGCTTTGAAGTTAGGGGGCCATTTCTCTTTGTGTCCTCATCGGCTAGCATAAATTCCATGAGAATCATAGTAAATATTTAATTGATACCTATTTAAGCAAAGGCAGATCCCGGGGGGTGGGGGGGAGAACTTTTGATAAGTCTGAGTCCCAGAGAAAATTTGCTACATTTGAATTCTCTATTCTTTATTGGGGTTTTGGAAGATAAACTATATAGCCATTACTTGCTAATTACATTATCTGAAATATGGAAATCTGACACAAGTTTTGAATCTCATCAAGAAAAGATGGTGGTGGGGCACCTGGGTGGCTCAGTGCATTAGAGCCTCTGCCTTCAGCTCAGGTCATGATCCCAGAGTCCTGGGATTGAGCCCCACATTGGGCTCTCTGCTCTGCGGGGAACCTGCTTCATCTTCTCTCTCTCTCTCTCTCTCTCTCTCTCTCTCTCTCTCTCTGCCTGCCTCTCCACCTACTTGTGATCTCTGTCTGTCAAAAAAAAAAAAAAGATGGTGGAAATTTGTTTTCTTTCTTATTATGTAAGTATACATATAATATCCCCAATTTTGTCTCTGTCTGCAACACCTGAAGTACTTACAGGAAAGGTTGTCTGACCTCTGTTCTCTAAAATACTTTATAAGTTTAAAAAACAATTAGTCTCTAAAAGTTTCCCTCATGTAACCTTCTAACACTAGCATGGACATTGGAATCTTGAATTCTGCTTCTCATCTACATTTCTGTCTGACCCTTCTTTTGTATCCTATTTGACTTAGCATAGGGCTGAATGCATCATGGGTACTTAGTAAAAAGTGGTTAATTGATTTATTTCTCTAGTTGCTCGGTTTTAGGAAAACACTTTGCCTTATCCCATTAGAATTTTAATTAATGGAATCCTAAAAATGCAACGTAAACACAGATATTTATAATGAGGATTAGTTTAAATGACTGGGCTGGACTATGAGGGATATGCTCAGAAATAAACCCTGGGATCTTCAGAGGTTTATCACTATAGGTGATAACTATAGGTGATAACTATATCACTATAGGTGATAACTCAGACAGCCTGAGAGATTCCTTTGAATTAAGACATCAGTCCAAATGGGCAGGTTTTTGCTTAATTCTAACTTAATCATTTCAAATGCTACATTACCAGTGATATCAACCACACAAATATGTTTAAAGATCTCAAAATCAGGTAACTACATAGCAAAAGAATTGCATCGGGTAAAATAAAACCCAGAGTAAATGCCTTGGTTAGTTCAGGTTAGCATTTAACTGAAACTTCTTTTCCCTTTTGGTTCCAGGGAAGTCCTTGCTAATTTTCACTCATTAAAAGAGGGCATTTTCCACTGCCTGGATAAGGCGGATTGTATTGTAAATCCTGCCTAAATTTAGTTTGAATAAACCAGTCAAGAATTTAACCTCTGTTTGACAAACTAATTGGCTGGGGGTTTAAAACCATCAGTTATGTAATAAAACTGTATGCAATCAATTAGGGTGAACTGATTATGTTCAGGCGGCTTCATTTCTGAAGAATCTTGTTAGCGAGAGAGCTCTCTGAGTTCCTTGCCTAACCCTTAGGAAGCAAGTCAGCCTTCTGTATAAGCATGAGGTTTTCAATTCCCCGCCAATTTCACAGGGCTTTCAGGTAATGCGCTGCATTTTACCGAAGGGAGCAATGTTAAATGCAGGCGAAAGAATGGTTCTGGCATATTATCGTTTCCTTAGTGAATCACAAATGAGCTATTAATGTCTGGCTCCCTCTCTGGATGCCCCAGTAGAGGGGTTGGGTGCAGGAAATTAGGAGTCTGAGGTGGGGGCAAAGGCAGTCCCTCATGGGCTGGTTGTCCTCTGACACCAGAAAGTTACAGATCTGATTCAGAGCCAGCAATCCAGAGGAGTTAGAAAATAAGATCCCTGGTGTGATCCTTTATAATGAGCTGGACACTGGGAATCTGGACAAGAGAGAGAATGTTCAGGGAAGGAAGCGGAAGGGAAGGAGACAGAGTCTGGTGACACTTTTCAGTGGAGGGGAGAATTAAGTTTGAGCTGTTGATGACATTAAAATGTTCTCTCCAGGGGAACGTGGGTGGTTCAGTTGTTTGTGTATCCACCTCTTAATTTTGGCTCAGGTAGTGCTCTTAGCATTGTGGGATCGAGCCCTACATCGGGCTCTACGCTCAGCACGGAGTCTGCTTGTTCCCTTTCCCTCTCCCGTCCGCTTTCTCTAAAATAAATTAATAAATAAAATCTTTTTTTTTTAAATGTGACCTCCATTTATCAAAAGAGCTTTGATATTTTAAACTACCATTCATAATTTTCATTCTGTTTGCATTCTAGAACTGCTTTTTCCAGAATCTTGCAATTGAAGGTTTTTTGTTGTTGTTGTTTTTTTTTTTTTAAAGATTTTATTTATTTATTTGACAGAGAGAAATCACAAGTAAGCAGAGAGGCAGGCAGAGAGAGAGGAGGAAGCAGGCTCCCTGCTGAGCAGAAAGCCCGATGCGGGGCTCGAACCCAGGACCTGGGATCATGACCTGAGCTGAAGGCAGCGGCTTAACCCACTGAGCCACTCAGGCGCCCCTGTTGTTTTTTTTTTTAACGGACACTTGAAGGTTTTTGTTTGTTTATCACCATTTGTGTTATATTTTAGTTTCTAAATATGCACTAATTTCTCAGAATACTATGTAATTTCATTGTTTGAATGAAGGCACAGCTTCCTATGAGTGAGTACCTAATGCTTATCAAACCAAGACCAAGTTCTCTTAAAACATCTTCAGCTAATATTTCCTACATAGATCTTTAGGTTGATTACTCATGCAGTTAGTTATAATTGTGTGTGTGTGTGTGTGTGTGTGTGTGTGTGTGTGTGTGTATATATATATATATATATATATATATATATGTCCTTCATGAGGACAGAAGCCAAGTCTGCCCTATCTATGACTACTCCTCAGATAATAGCTCTTACTAAATATTTGTTGCACTAATAATGTGGTTCTGGTCCTTACAGCAGCTGCAACAGCACAGAGGCCATCTTTATAGTTATGATAAACACAAAAAGAATAAAACAAGTAGTTCAGGAGAATTAAAGCTCTCCTGACAAATTACACAGTACAATTTTAGAAGATCTTATAGTTTGAATGCAACATTGTGTTATGGTTTCCAATGTTTGATATCAAAGTACTTCTACTTCTACTAGGAAATAATGCTATTTCCTAACTGGAGAGCTAGTTGCTTTATAGTAAACATATATTACCTTATAACAGTTGATAAAGTTATTTTGTAATAAAGTCATTCTAGCATTCTTAGATGGAAACCATCAACCTAGAGTACCAAGTGTTGGAGAGGATTTGGAGCCAATGGAACTCACACACACTGCTGGTAGGAGCAAAACTACGGAGATACTCTGGAAAATGGCAGTTTTTTATGAAGTCATACATTTACTTAACATATTCCCCAGCAATCCTACTTCTGGTCACTTGCCCTAGAGAAATGAAAGTTTATGTTCCCACTAAATCCCAGAGACAAATGTTCAGAACAGCTTGATTTGTGGTGGTCAGAAGCTGGAAACAACCCAATGTCCTCCAACAGTGGCGCGGATAAAACAAGCCATGGTATATCCATCCAATGGACTCCTACTCAGAAGTAAAAAGGAATAAACTATTGATATTTATTGATATTAATACCTGTAAGAGAGATAATCCTCGAAGACCTGTGGGAGTAAGAGACACCATATGAAGAGACTACATATTGTATGATTTCAAGTACATGATATTCTGGAAAAAAGAAAACTAGAAAGCCAAAGAAAAGGTCAGTCAGTGGTTGCCAGAGGTCTGAGTCTGGTTAAGAACACTACTACAAATGGTGCACAGAGCATTTGGGGGCATGAAGGAATTGTTTTGTATCTTAATTGTGGATACATTATTGAACTCCATGTAAATGAGCACCAGAATAAAAAAAGCCACCATATGATAATTTAAAAAGTAAAATAAGAAAATCTCTCAGCCCATAAAATTTAGGTAATTGTTTAAACAACTGAGACTTACTTAACGGTCAGGTGGTAAATTCTCAGACACAATACAACTGGAGACTGTGGGTTTTGAAAGCCATGGGCTGGTTTTCTGAGAGGTGGAAAGGTAGAAAGTCAGCTATAATATAATTTTTTAAATTATTTATTTATTTTTTTAAGATTTTACTTATTTACTTTAGAGAGAGAGAGAGAGAGATCAGGAGCAGGGGGGAAGTGTGAAGGGAGAAGCAGACTTCCCACTGGGCAGGAAGCCTGATGTGGGACTCGATCCCAGGATTCTGGGATCATGACCTGAGCCAAAGGCAGATGCTTAACCCACTGAGCCACTCAGGTGCCCTATAGTATAATTTTTTAAATTATTTTTTTAAATTAAACTCTGTGCCCGGTGGGGGGTTTGAACTCAGAACCTTGAGACAGAATTGCATGCTCTACCAACTGAATCATCCAGGTGCCCCTAGAATAATTTTTTCAAGAAGACATAAAATACTACTTTCAAAAAGGAAACTCTCCTATAATTATTCAAAATCTGAAGCAAAGTTGTGGAATCTTGTTTGAACCCATCACTTTGTTGCCCAGTTATGTAGATTTCCCCCTCTGGTGTTTATTCTGGCATTAATTAATATAACAGAATTTGAAAGAAAGATTAGAAATGTGTTATGTTAGACATAGCCTTGCTTTAAGGGACATGCATATTGATATGCCAGGAAAACTTGGGCAATTTTCTCACTGCTGAGATTTTCTTTTTTTTTCACCCAGTCTGGAGTCCAATGGAAACCATGTATTTATTAAATGATTGATGTTCATGCTCCTTAAGAACCATGGGAATTACCATCCTAGATCACATCATTAGTCTGCCTAGTCTAACATCTTGCTTCTGGCTTAGGTAATTATCTGATGCTTTTGAGGGACATTTAAATCTTCCTTATAAAGCATTGACCATTGTTTCAAATACTGTTGATTCTCATTGCTGAGATGTAGATGAGAAAGATGGGCTGAAGAGAAACATTATAATACAACTAAGCGCTTTTATATTTTTAAAAGCTAACTTTATTTTGACTATTTGATGATACTGCTGAGATCCCAAATAACAGGAAATGTTGTGATACACTTGATCTAATTCTCAAGCATTTGATTTTCTACTCTATTACGAGGCTGCAAAAACTACTAGATACAATTTCTATCTCATCTAATGGATTTTATACATTCAAAGTCCCATAGTTTATAAGATGAAAAGCAAATAAGCCAGTCTATATTGGTAATATGACTGTTTGTTGCTTTATGTGCTATGGTCTCAGAACATCTTCTCAAACTCTTCCCAGGAGTTATCAAACTGATAAGTCTTTAGTTTGTTTTTGCCATTTTCTCTCTGATATATTGATTCCTTAAGAATGAAACAGTTTAAGGGCACCTGGGTGGCTCAGTGGGTTAAAGACTCTGTCTTCAGCTCAGGTCATGATCCCAAGGTCCTGGGATCAAGCCATGCATCAGGCTTTCTGCTCAGCAGGGAGCCTACTTCCTCCTCTCTCTCGGCCTGCCGATCTGCCTACTTGTGATCTGTCTGTCAAATAAATAAATAAAATCTTTAAAAAAAAAAGAATGAAACAGTTTAATTGGCGAATATAATTTGGTCCTTTTCTGCCTTCCCATCTCCTAGGTAGATTAAATGTACAGGCACTGTTTTCAGGCCAGTAGCAACTTATTTAGCATCTACAGCTTTCTAATGAAGATTTTTTTTTTTTTTAAATGAATGCCAGGCAAAAGAAACTCTTCTGCAAACACCCCTGCATTGGAATATAGGCATTCTACTCAGTGGGAATATTTGTTGTTGTTTAGAAGCAGAGTTCTAGCTGAGGTTAAGAACTTGGTAAGAAGGCGGCTATGACTATGGAAAGAACGTAGATGTCCATCAACAGATGAATGGATAAAGAAGAAGTGGTATATATATACAATGGAATACAGTGCAGCTATCAAAAGAAATGAAATCTTGCCATTTGCGACAACGTGGATGGAACTAGAGGGTATTATGCTTAGTGAAATAAGTCAAGCAGAGAAAAACAATTATCGTATGACCTCCCTGATATGAGGAATTTGAGAGGCAGGGTGAGGGGTTTGGGCGGTAGGAAAGGAATAAATGAAACAAGGTGGGATCAGGAGGAAGACAAACCATAAGAGACTCTTAATCTTACAAAACAAACTGAGGGTTGTGGGGGTAGGGGGATAGGGGGAGGGTGGTTGGGTTGTGGACATTGGGGAAGGTATGTGCTATGGTGAGTGCTGTGAAGTATGTAAACCTGGCGATTCACAGACCTGTACCCCTGGGACTAGTAATATATTATATGTTAATAAAAAATATATATATATTTTTAAAGGCAGCTATGTTACATGAACAGAAAGTAATCTAAGGACCAGGTATATAGAGAATCTTTCTACAGTAGTGACTTCTCAACTGAGATAACTTTGCCCTCCAGCGAATGTTTGGCAAATCTGGAGACACCTTTGGTTGTGACAGTGGGAGTCTGGAGGAAGGGTACTTACTGGCATTTATTGGGCAGAGAACAGGGATATTGCTAAATGTCCTACAGTGCGCGGTACAGACTCTGCAACAGAGAACTGATCCAGTCCAATATGTCAGTAGTGCCAAGGATAAGTAACCACACTCCATAAAATGAAGAAAATTTGTTTTTAGCATTGAGCACATTGCCTTGAATATGGCAGGTACAGAATATGCATTGAGGTGATTTTCACAAGGGACTTCTCAAATCAGACTCAGGGCATAGAGGGAGAGTATTATTTTAATCAAGCAAATCGCGAAGCACTGTTAATGTAACACAAACATCATGATGTGCATTACAATTATTTTGCAGCATGTTTGATTAGGCACACATGGAACACAGCTCATTAAGAGGACTATTACCAGTATCGTATTTTAACCTGTGCGCATAAGCATTGTTTTCCTCTCCTCTCTATCATAGTTAGTTTGCCAGGATCAGTCATCAGTTTTCCTCATCTCTTCCTATCAGGGACACACAGTTTCTGGGGTCCACATCACTAGCTGGGGTTCCTCCCAGGATGGTTCTCCAGGGCTGCAGTTCTCGGTTTTGCTTCTAATCTTCTAGTTTGGTAATTCTCCTTGTAGCCGTTTGATCTTTAAACTTGAAGGATTTGGGAGCAAGAAATCCTGTTGATTTCTCTCTCTCTCTCTCTGACTTCTGGATCTTGAAAATACACTCTTTATAAGGAGATAGTCAATAGTTAGATGTCTCCCTTTTTTTAAGATTTTATTTATTTATTTGACAGACAGAGATCACAAGTAAGCAGAGAAGCAGGAAGAAAGAGGAGGAAGCAGGCTCCCTGCTGAGCAGAGAGCCAGATGCGGGCCTCCATCCCAGGACACCGGGATCATGACCTGAGCTGAAGGCAGAGGCTTTAACCCACTGAGCCACCCAGACGCCCCAATAGTCAGATGTCTTGATCAGAAAATAATTTAAATAAATAATTAGCTGTCTAAGGGAGAATGCATAGGGGACAGGATGGGGTATCTCAGTCCTTGGTTTGCGACTAAAGAAAACCACTTTCAGGATATTTGGGCAGATTTTTGTTTAGTCAAGGGGATTTCATGAATCTTGCTATGCTGCTCCTAAGAGCTAGCCTTCTAAAATTTTCTGCCCCATTCCCTCCTTTCCTGGAGATCAATAATGCATCTATGGGCTTGTGTATAGACCAGCAACCTTTCTTGGCTCCCTTGGTGTCTGTTCATCCCTGCCAGATTCTTAAAGCAGAACTGTCTTCAGATCAGGCTTTGAAATCCTAAGGGTTTGCAGACTAGGAAAGACCCCTTTCTAAAAATCATAGTACTGCCTGAAACTTGGTGCTTATAATTTCTTTACTTGAAGATAGATTTTTAAATCTAGTGGAGAGTTTAAAAGTTCAAACTTGTAAATGGAAACTGGGAATGCTAGCTTATTAAAACAAGTTTTCATCAAAATTCAAAAAGGATAGAGGATTCTTTCTTCTTCTGTAGGAATAGAGGATATTTTTGGGAAACCAAAAGTAGGAGAAGTTATTTTTCCAAGAACCAAAATTCCATCAAAGGCAAACTTTTCCTATTTCACAATTTCACTTTGGGCTTGTGCCATTTTTCTTCTACTCTTCACATCCAGATGTACAGCAGATACAAGATAGTAGGGCAGGAAAGAGAAGGAATTAAGATTTCCATTCTAGAGTTCACTGTTCCATAATAGAATCTTATGCACATTATAGTCTCTATAAAACCCAAGAATTTGTAACTAGTGTATTGCCCAGAGATGTGCACATCTATCCACAGTGTTATTGTTTTAAACCAATGATAATAAGTAGCCATCAGTTATCAATTTCATAGCCTTGGGGAAGAATGTTCTTGAGTATCAGTTTCTGAGACTCAGGTAAATGTAACATTGGTTCAAGCTGAAGAACTATAGAAATGAACCCTAAAAATAAGGGGAATGGGTAAACATTTTTTCTTGATCACCAATAATATAATAGATTATAAACTTTAAGATTTCATTTTATATCCTTATTTTGACAGGTTGGTATTTATCTTTCAGAAATAACAGTATTAAATGCTATAGAGAAAGGTTAGAGGGTTGAGACTGAGGTTGCATTAAAAAGAGGAGTTAAAAGCTTTAATTTATACTTGAGAATAACAAGATATGAAGGGATTTTGTGAAAATCCTTTGTTCATTAGATAATGTTTGTTTAACAAGAAATGAGTGTTTTCAATGAGATTAAACCGAGGATTTTATTGGAAAGACTTTAAGACATAAGGTCTCTGTTCTTTAAACCCTGCTGATTTAAAGGAATATTACTAAATACTTTTAAGTCCATTTTTATTCAGTTCTGTCTACTTGCCATTGGTTATATAGACTTAGAGCCTTAAATCATATTCTTTTATTCTTCATTTGCTGTTTTAAAATTTTGGCAAGATTGTTTTCTTTGTGTTTGTTGTTATTGGAAGGGCCCAGCAGAATTCCAGTTCTTGTGTAGTCAGTGCTATTGGACGAAGCCATGATGTCATCGTCAGTGGGAAGCTGTAGCTAGGAAATCCCTTAAGTCAACAACGTGGCTGTGCAGCTGTATCGAGTCTTCCATCGGTCTAAATTGAGGCAACTGTAACTCCTATTTGCCCAGGACAACCCAAGTCCATACTTGCCGTCCCAGCATCATTGGAATACAGCTACTCTCCAAGTGTCTTGGTTTAAACAATAAGTTACATGGTCACTCCAAACTTAGAAGGCTATATGGAGAGAGTGGTAATGGTTCAAGGAGTTACTTTTTATGATAGAGTTTGTGTGTAGCTTGCAAAATGATTGGTAAAATTAGATTATCCAGGATGAAACAGAATGTGGTAGGATTCTGGGGGGACTGAGAAAGAAAACATTTGCAGACATGATCAACTAATAAGCCAGAATGGGGAGGAGGAGAAAGAAAAAATAAGTATGGTAACAGCAAGGCAATTAATTATTGGGACAAAGCCAGGTGGTGTGGTGGTGCTAGTGAGGAAAGGGACTCATACTAACCAACACTCAGTGCTGCTTGCAGAAACACGCAAAGTGCTTACATAGCAACAGAGTACAGCATAGAGGTCAAGGATATGGGCTTTGGAACAGACTGCCTAGTGTTGACTTTCCTCAAGCTACTGAAAAATGGAAAAGATACTTAAGCCATGTATGCCTCATCTCCCTCATCTGTGAAATGGGAGTAAGAGTATGTCTCTGTGGCACAGAGGCATGGGCTCCGTGGGATCCCTATCTCTATCACTTACTTGTTCGGCAGATTTCTGAACTTCTCTTTAGTTTGTCTCTACATCGTTAGATGAAGATAAAGATAACATAGGCTTGCTAGGTTAGACTTGCTACAAACCTTGTACGACCTCTCCATGCAGTGTCAGGGATGTACTCTGCTTCAGTGTTAGAAGCCTCTCTCTTGGAACCTCTCCTTATAAATTTGCCTATATGAGAAGGAATAAGTAAGCTATTGACTTTGTGGTCTCTTAAATCTAATAATTTATTAAATAAGTAAGTTTGAGCACGTGGTTCCTTTTGAAGTATGGAGGGGCTATGGGAAAGTGGGTACATTGGAGATGTGTGTGAAATGCCCTAGAAGAGAGGGTAGTTGATGCTCTGGTGTTGTCATTCAGCAGAGATAATGAGTTTAGGGCCCGTTAGCTTATGGATTGATTTGCTCTTTCTCCCTCTCACACTCTCTGTCTCTGTCCTTCTGTCTTTCTATCTCTCTCTATAATATCTGTTTCTCTCTCCGTCTCTCATGCTTTCTGTTTCTTTTTGATATTCTCTGTCTCTCTATTGTCTGTCTGTGCCTCTTTCTCTCTCTCCATCTTTCTTGTGTGTGTGAGCTTGTACAGGGGGCATATTTGTTGGGAGAAGAAGGCAAAGAACTAAATCCTAAAGAGCATCTTTCCTTAAAAGGTTGAATGAAGGGGGGCCACCCAATAAAACAATAACAGTTGAGGAGGAGCAGAGGTAAGAGAGAAACAGGAGATAATGATGTCCTAGAAATTAAGGCAAGAGAGCATCTCAGGAACAGCAATTAACAAAGGCTGTAATTATGTCAAATCTGATTAAATCAGAAAAAAAAGCAACTGGGCCTTAGAACTGGACCTGAAGCTCAGGCTTCTAGTAACATCCCAGGCAGTAGCATTGGTAGAGTGATGGGGACAACATGTAGACTTCAGGAGATGGAGACCTGTCTAAAAGATAAGAAAAACAAAATAATAAGTAAGATAAATCAGAAGAAAAAGAAAACCTATCTTTCCGAGGAACTTGAGAGTAAAGGGAAAGAAAGAAAGGTGGTATTTATAATATGGGAAACTTATGCATGCTTTACAAGAACTTTTAAGATCCAAGAAACAGACAGTGATTGATGAGGCTAATTTGTGGTGTTCAAGCAGGAGGAGACAGGGATGAGTTCACTCGTGTAGAGGTTAGCTTTGGAAATAGGAAAGATATCCATTTCTTTGAGTTACATGAGAAGATGAGAAAGAGTGAATATTTGAAAATGTTAGGAGAAAAGTGGGAGGATTAATTCCCCATGTCCGCAAACGTATTTGTGAAGTCCATGACTTGGTCATGCAGGTAGAAAGCTAAGGAACACCAAGGCCTTAAACAGAACACTTGTACTAGAGATGAATGGAAGATGGGCTAATTAACATGGAAGGTTTGATGGAGGTTGGAGATAAAGTATTTGTGATAGCACCAAATGACCAGTTCACAGTTATACATTATTTTCTTCTTTTTAATTATCTGATTTTCAATAGACTTCTTAGAGTTCCCAGGAGTAAAAGTGATGGAAGTGGATGCATAGCTTTGCCAAATCAAGGATTTTATATGTGGACATCGGCAGAGAATGAAAAATGAAAGAATGGGACATTAGAGAATACTGATGAGAGAGTGATGGAAGGAAACAGCCACTAGGTGAGTGAAGGAAGGAAGTCAGGAGAGGGCTGGTGTACCAAGACTCAAGTATCAGTGAAGTAAGGGAACAGATAGAGCAGGAACATATACAAATACAAACTTTTTTAAAATCAAAAAGCAGAAGGTTGCACTGGAGAGATGAGTTTTCTTTTTTAAGATGGCAGAGTTAGAGAAATGAAAGGGCCAGAGTCCAGCAATTAGAGTGGGGACTAATGGGATGGTTTCTAAGTGATAAAATCATTTTCATGCTGAATGTTGAATGGGATCTCGATGATAACTTATTTAGTCCAATCTAAATAGATTTAGATGGTAAGTTTGAAGTTCTGAGAACTAAGGCAACTTATTTAAGAACAGTGGATGCGGGGGGGTGCCCAGGGAGGCTCAGTTGGTTAAGCTTCCAACTCTTGATTTTGGTTCAGGTTATGATCTCAGGATCCTGAGATCAAGCCCCACATTGGGCTCTGTGCTCAGCCTGGAGTCTGCTTGGATTCTTTCTTTTCCTCTCCCTCTGCTATCTCCTCAATCATGCATGCTCCCTCCCCCTCTCTCTCTCAAATAAATAAATAAAATCTTAAAAAAAAAAGAACAGTGGATTTTGGTAAAAGTGGTAGTAGAACCCAATTCCCCCTTTTTCTGTATGGGGGTGTGTTTAATTAACTATACAGTTATATACTTAAAACACTGTAAAGGAGGACACACTATTACAAAATGACTCTAGATAGTACTTGGAAATTAACAAACCAATATACACACTTCCTACACACTTCATCAGATAAATCTATGGTGTCAAATCCTGGCAGCCTGCTGTGACCAATGACTTGTATATCAGAGAGAAAAATGTAATCCCGCTGATATGTGACATAAAAAGGTCACATTGCCTAACACCAGCCCTTGCTTAAGTCTAGCTAATTAGTGGTGCTTTTTGGTTAATTCAAGTGGATGGACCTCAAGGCGATATTATTTATAGAATTCAGTCTGATAGTTCAGTTACCCTCTATGTTCTAATTAAAAATGTTTTGAGTATTAATCCACATGTTTGAAAATATAAAAATAATTTCAGGGTCACTTTGGAGATGACAGAATCAAGCTGATTTTTTCACTCTTAAGTTCACCCACTATTTGGGTGGCTTTGGGTGATTATTGGGTATAACATTAGTTTTATAGCCAACACAAAGACCATCAGGTTGTGGCAAGATTATTGGACTAAGCTGTCAGAATAGTATTTCTGATCAATTCACTCTATCTTTGGCAAGTACTAAACTATCTGAAACTCAGTTTTTTCATCAGGCAAAGGGAAATACTCTCTCCTGTATCCATCTTTTATAGCTGTTGCAAAGGGCAAATGATGATAGGTAGAATGGTGGCAAAGTACATGGAATGGCAACTAAAATATGGCTTCAGATGCTCACTCTGCCACTGAGTAGGTAGGTGTCTATGGTTATTTATTTAATGTCTCTGAGCATCAGCCTCTTGATTTGAAAAACATGTAATGCATACAATGTATCTGTTACTTAAAGAGATCTTTATTTGCATGTATAGCAAGAGTTATAATTATTTGGGTATTAAAAGGTACAATACAAATGTAAAGTTTTCTTCTCCTTTTACCTTATTGTTGCAATTCAGACAATCTGATGAAATCCTGCACCAAACTTAGTGACTTTCTTGCCTCATGTTTAATTCATTCCTCTCTATGGAGGAAGTTTTGGGAATACTATCATCTATTTCTACCTTGCTTCTGTTTGTCTCTCTCCTTCTCATTCACCTTGTGCAATGGGATAGCTTATATGTTCATTTGTGGTATTAGGATTTCAGGAAGCTAAGAGCATCAACTTTTCGGAAAATGAAGGGAAGATGGAGTGTCTGAGAAAACGTAAGTTCATATCTGACACCTGAGAGACATATGGCAACCTAGATAGGCAGTACATCTTGGAAAGCATTTTTAGAGATATTTCCTTACAGATTTTAAATATACACCTTTGGGGAGCTTCTGTGGCTCAGTCAGTTAAGCATCCAACTCTTGATTTCGGGGCTGGTTATAATCTCATGGTCATGAGATCAAGCCCTATGTTGGGATCACATGCTGGGCATGGAGCCTGCTTAAAGTTCTCTCTCTTCCTCTCCCTTTGCCCCTCCCTCCCCAGCTCATGCTCTCTCTCTCTTGCAAATAAATAAAATATTTTAAAAAATAATAAAAATAAATAAAAAATTTAAAAGGAGCTTAAAAAATATCAGATGTAGATTGGTGATGGAATTTGGATAGAAATCTGGATAATGGACTATGCATAGAATTTGGATATGTGAACACGGAAAGCTCACATAATAGCTAAGAGGTGTTTGTATAACAGATATAGTGGTGTTTGTCCTGACAGCAAGTTTTGTTAAGACTCCACTTTATATACCACTCCTCACCCCAGTAGACTGCTAATTGACCATAGCACTTTCATACTGAGTCCTTATATGGCTTTGTAATCTTTCCTAAGACATTACTGTAGCAGCCACTGCCACAGATAGGCACCAGCCCTAGAAGTAAAATGTTTCTGCTATTTTGGTTAGCTAGGACAAATAAGTTACTCTGAAGTCTGCACAGAGTACAAGGGGGGCAATTGGCAAAGGAGCTCAAGGATCTCAAGTTGTAGGGTGAACCATGTACCCACAGGTTGATGTAAATGGAGAGCAGGATCTCTGGAACATAAGGTAACAAAAGTGAACAGTCTCAAAAGCATTGAGATATAGGAATAAAAATGTTCACATTTTACAAGAGTGGGAAAAATCCTTGTATTTTTTCTTTACCTCGTTTCATATGAGAACAAGTATGCTCCCAATGAAATTAACAGTGGGAAAATTTTAAACAAATAAAAGGAAATACTTCTACACTTAGCATATAATCAGTCCATAGACTTTTCTGTTGGGGGAGGTCAGGGAGTCAAATGCTGAAGAGGAAAAGAAAAGAGAGGAAAATCTGGTTAATTTTTTGACCAATAATAACATTGTAATTATGCCCTAAGATAAGAATAATGAGGTTGAAGCTTTGGGGCATAAAATGATCGTCTCAGAGGACAGGGAAGGAATTCTCCCACTCTTACCCCTAATAATTTGAATGGCACCAAAGAACTGGCCAGATGCATTATGGGTTGTAGTTTTTCTTAGGAGGCAGCTCCTATTAACCTGTAAAACCATTCCTGAAAGACCAGTGGCTAGTTTTATCTGGAAAATTCTCTATTACAAAAGAAATCAGTCTTGATTCCAAGCAAAAAGAATTTTGTAGTTGGTGGAATGATAAACTCCCCAATGGTGGATATGGTCTAATTTTGCTTTTGACCTAATGTGTGAATTTCTGTAAACATAATGCTCATATAACTAACTTAATGTATATTACTGGATGCAGATTGGCCTTTGACACAGAGCAGGTCAACTGGAAGCACATGAGCTATCCCTAAGGAATTATAAGTATGTTCCTGCCCTTTGCTTGTAGTTTCTGACTTTGTTGACATGCAGTATGCTGCTTGCATTCTTGTATTCCAGATCTTAGTGAAACTGAATTTTTAGCTGTCTTTAAGGGCTCCCCAATTTGTTTTGAGCTGGATACTGAGTAGAGATCACCTAGAGGGCAAACTCATCTGTAGCCAGTTTTCAGTGAACTTCCGAGAGAGCAACACTTTCAGTAAAGGGAGCCTCCATTTTTAAATTTTTTAATTTGAGAGAGAGCATACAAGCAGGGTAAGGGACAGAGAGAGAAGCAGACTTTCTGCTGAGTAGGAAGCCCAATGTGGGGCTTGATCACAGGACCCCAGGATCATGACCTGTGCCAAAGGCAGATGCTTAACCAACAGAGCACCCAGGTGTCCCTAAATGGAGCCTCTACTTAAATGGTAGGTATAGTCTAGGTTAGAAAGGGCATTCAGCCTTTCCTCTTGATACTATTTCTAAACCAACTTGGACCGTAGCCTTGTTTGTTCTTCACGTCTGTGTACTTACTCATTTCATTTGCTGATATAAAACATGGATATTGTATGATAGAGTAACTCCCGTTAGCAGATAACCCTCAAATGTCAATTGTTCAAAAAAAAAGGACAAGATCCCCCGCCGCCCAACATCTCAGCCTAAAGAAGACTGAGTGGCTCCTGTGGCAGCTGTGCTCCTGGTGGTAACTCAGGGATCTAGGCTGCTTCGGGTCTGGCTCTGCCATTTTGGGGTCCTCTATATCCAGCTGCAAGTCCAGTTTCCTCATCTGGAAAAAGGAAGTGATAAACATGTACTTCTCAGCTTGGCATGATGACTAAGTAATATGAGACACATTGAATGACTCTTGTAGTACCTGGTGTAGAGGACACACAGAATTTTGATGTTTCTTCCCTCTGACTGTCCCAGGCACTGGGACAAGAGCAAAACTTGCCAAGATGAGGAAGGCAGATGTTCGTACTCAGATTGCTCAGGAGTTTCCCTCTGAAAAAGAAGGCATATTTTTAAACTAGAAACTTGACTCTACATAAATTCCATGAAGGCAAGCATTGTGACTCTTCTTTTATTTTTATTTTTATTTTTTATTTTTTCTTAAAGATTTTATTTATTTATTTGACAGACAGAGATCACAAGTAGGCAGAGAGGAGGCAGAGAGAGAGGTGGAGGCAGGCTCCCCGCTGAGCAGAGAGCCCGATGTGGGGCTCGATCCCAGGACCCTGGGATCATAACCTGAGCCGAAGGCAGAGGCTTAACCCACTGAGCCACCCAGGCGCCCCCTCTTCTTTTATTTTTAGCTACATATTTCTAGAGTCTAGATCCCTATCAGGATAATGATAAATGCTCAAAATATAGAGTTAAATCAGTGCTTAAAATGGCAGAACTATACAATGAAGAAGCTAGAAAATGATACTCATTTCCTTTTTCTCTCATCACTCTCCCTTCCCCCAGAATTTACAGAGATTCAAGAAGCTAAGATAATACATAGACTGACTATGGATTTCCTGATTCTATACCAGACTTCATCCAAATTAAAGAGTTCATCTTGAAGTATCCCTACATGTAAACCATAGCACGCAACGGTTAATAATTTTTAAATCTTATATATAGTTGAGTAGAACTAAAATTTTGCTCATCAGTTATTCTTTCTTATGTCAAATCTGTAGGTAATGTTTGGCTGGCATCTACAGATGTATTTTGCAGTACCTGTTCTTATAACACTACTTTGCCTCTAGTTTGTATACAGCCCTGGCCACAAATAAGCCATTTTGTCTGGAAGTTTGGTGCCCGTTGTGCATCTCAGTAGTCTAGCTATGTTTTGTTCCTCCAAGTTGAGTTTCAAAATGTCTTTAAAACCCTTTCACCTTGCTGAATTGCATTGTACCAATTTTTAAGGGGAGCCATTGAACTTGAAAGATGATGTGGAATTAGCGTGCCTGGGATCCCCTGGCTCAATAACTTATTTGTAAAAATCTTAATAAATCATTTGTTCAAATGACCGAATGATGACTGGTTAACCTGATCATGCTTGCCATCCATGCTCTTTCCTGGCTTGCATGTATTGGCCTCCTCCTTCAATTCTCCTTCCCTTGCTGTATTTCATAGACATTAGTGCAGTTAACTTTTATGCAATTGCTTTATAGGTAAATATCCATGTATATTGCTTTGTATCATATGATAAGGAAACTGAGGTGCATGGTAGTCTGCTGTCCATGGTCGTTAGTAATAGGAAGAAAATACATTGGAATTGCCATCTTCAAATTAGTGTCCCTGTCTATTAGATCACAGCACTAATCTTGGCAAGATACCCCTTGGCTTTCCCTTTAATGGCTCACCAGGAACATGATGCACTCATAATGGCCTCCATCACTTCCTTCTTCCAAAAGGCATATCAGTGGCAGACTGTTCTGTCAACTTGCCTTTCTGTGAGGCTGAAAGAGACCGTGCTGTTTTCTGCCAAAAATTGGACCGGTTTCTTTCTCCTCCAAAGGAGATGATCTGGACATAGCAAAAGAGCAAGTAGAGACAGATGTATGCATTTTTTAACCTGTATTAGAACTGCCAAAGCCCAAACATAAGAACTTATTCTGAAAGACTTCAGCATGTTTGTCTTGGGCTTGCAGAAATCTTTTACCTTAATTACTTCAGTAAACTTCTGTGCACAATATATTGAGGAAATGTCATCTTTACATGGCAAGGAAGGTAGGTTTGTAGAGATCTGTGAGACAAGTTCAGGTATTAGATGAAGCAAATATTGAGATAAACTGTATGAAGAAAATTTGTTTAGAAAGGGAAAAATTCCAGTCCAAATATTAACTGAGAACTCAAACATTTCATGTCCTCATCCTGTCTCTTGAGGAAAAGAAAACAAAGAAAGAAGAGAAAGAGAGGAAGGAAGGAAGGAAAAGGGAAGGGAAGGGAAGAGAAGGGAAAGGAAAGGAAAGGGAAGGGAAAGGAAAGGGAAGGGAAAGGGAAAGGAAAGGGAAAGGAAAAGGAGGGAAAGGGAGGGAAAGGGAGGGAGGAAGGAAGGAAGGAGGGAGGAAGGAAATGAAAGTCCTCTTATGCTTTTTGTTCCCTTCCCTAAAGCAGGATATATTATGTACGTGTAGATAAAGATACACAAGAGTAAAGATGCTGTATCCATCAGAGTAGGCTAGGTTAAGATGCCATAATGCACAACTTGGAAATCTCAATACCGTAAAACAACAAAGGTCTGTTTCTTGCTTACTCTTCTTGTCTGTTTTTGGCAGGGACCCAGGCTGAGAGATGCGTCTCCATCTTGTACTTTGGTGCTCACAGCCTCAGAGACAAACTTTGAACTTTTAGAGCAGGTGTTGGCAAACATTTTCTATAGAGGGCCAGACAGTAAATATATCCAGCTTCAACTTCAAGTCCATAGAGTTTCTGTCACAGTTACTCAACTCTGTTATTGCGGTACCAAAGTGCAGTTTATAATAGTGTATACTATGTAAACAAATGACTATGGGCTGTGTTTCAATAAAACTTTATTCACAGCAGCCAGTGGGCTGGGTTTGGCCTATGGCTTATATTTTGTCAGCTCTTTCAATTAACTTTAATATCTTGAAAAAGACACTTGTTACCTCTGCTCAATAATTAATGACTAACGATTCTACTCAACCATAAGAGGATGGGGAAGTACAAGCCTTTCACTTCCTGAGATACACCTCAGCCTGAATAGGTATTCAGACATGTACCCAGAAAATGATGTAGAAAGACTTGACAGATTATATCCATAGCTCCACAATGTTTGATGAAGCTACCGCTCTTTCAGAATTTCTTTGCTCCCTCAGTTTTCTCTTTAACTCAGCAAAACAGACTTTGCAAGGTCATGCTGTTCCTTTGTTATTTAAGAGGCACCAGGAGTGACCAGTCAAACAGAAAGGACACTGCTCAGCTGTGTTTATTCAGCCTTGATGGCCATACAGAGTGTGAAGAGCTGGAGCTATCCATTGCATGAAATCTTCACATTTGCAACTCTGATGGTGAGCTAGGATATGCATCCTAGGAGCAGACCTTGGGAAAGGATTGGGACATAGAGAGGGAGGGGTTTTGTCAGATGACATTCCTCACAGTGAAGGGCACAGTCATTTTCTCACAGACTGACTTTGGAGACATTTCCTAGATGTAGCATTAGAGCCTGTACACTAGGAACAATGACGAGATGGGGTTTTCAATTTGTTTTACTATATATGGAGTCTCCCTTAAGCCTATTTTACCACAGGATGGTGTCACTTTCTGTATTTGGTTTTCGAGCAAAACCCACCCTCTTAAATCACAGCCAACCCCATTTTTGCCCCCTCCTGGTTCTTTATTGTCTTATAAAGTCAAATGGTTCCTTAGTTTTGGTTGACACACTTCTTTCCATTTTTAGGTACTGCTCTAAGAGCACAACTTAAAGAATCTGTTTAATTTCACACAATTCAATTCATTTACATTTCTGACTTTCTCTGCAGAAATAGTTGACTAGACATAGAAAAAAATGTATGTTTAACCACTTAAACTGTCAGTCAGTTAAAACAGACATTAGGAATTTATTATATAAATAGTAGACTCAATAAATTGAAATATCTTTATTATATTGATTATAATCTATACCTTCCAAAATGTTAAGGCACTTTCTTACATATTATCACACAAGCAAAACACTTTAGTGAGCCATTTTAACAATTAAATTTTAAAGAGATAAAAACAGAGAGCAGAACATAGACTCTAAGATCTGTTAGTTGGGGATGGCTCTCAACTCCCCCAAATAGCGATACTTCTTTTGAGTATGAGAAGATTCTAGAGACAACTGTTACTTGACCTTGGCAAAGAATATTACTTTCAAAAGAGTGAAAATAATCTACATCTAAAAAAATATTTTCAAGGTCCAGATGATATTTTTATTGACGATGTACTATATCTTGTAATTAATTGTAATTGACTTTGGTGAAAATGCTATTATGGTTTCTCCACACAGGTTTTAAATTTTATTTCCCAGATCAGCTGCTAATAGCAAGGCATCCTAGAGAAAAGCTCTACTGTTTTCAAATAGATTGTTATTCAAGTTTCTTTGTTTGGAATAATAATAATGACAACAACAATACTTATTAAGTCCTAGCTACTTTCTGAGCCTTTTTTCCCTTTCTCCTTTAGCCTCTGGCAAACATCATTCTGTTCTCTGCTTTTATGAATTTGAGTCTTGTAAACACCTCTTTTAAATATTATCATGCAGTAATTATTTTTTTAGATTGACTTATTTTACTTAACATAATGTCCTCATTTATCATTTATATTCCTAAGCCCTTTACAATACACTTAATTTTACAGCAACCTTATGAGCTTCATACCACACCATTTTTCTTCCCACTTTGCACAAGTGGAAACTGAGGCACAGTGAAGATAAGTTGCTTGCCTAAAATCGCACAGAGAGTAAGTATCAGAGCTAGGATTTAAACCTAGGCAGTTTGGACCAGAGTCCATAGGAACAACCACGGAGCTATAACATCTTTCTTTCACAGCTAGAATAATGGGGTTGTTATTGAGATTCCTGTAGAGGAGCAGAAAAAGTTAAGGAGTTATAAATAACTAATCCATGTAACTGAACAAAATCTATGCTTTTTTGGTGCTTATCTAAACTGACCATAGACTCCCCCAATATAGACAATAGCATTTATGTTGCTGGGAGTGTGGAGATAAGGAAAGATGCTAACTACATTTCTTTCAGCAACTGTCTGATGTAGAGAGTTTCCTTTCTCGAATAAAGGAAACATGAAGGAGAAGGAAGCCCTCATAAACTTCAGTTTGCTGTCCCCAAGTAATCAGTGGGGTGGGTCATTATTGCCACCAACCTCCCCCTTTCCCCCAAATTGCCTTCCTTGGCCTTTCTGCCACAGTGCCTTTGGAAACTCTTTGCCCTACCTGAGTTTCCCTACATGACATTCTTGCCTTGCGAAGAAGATGAATATAAAATATCAGGCAAAGGTTTTGTATTCCCAGCCCAGATCTTTATCTCAGAATAAAAGAGGGAAATTTATCTCTTGTGAGTCATGGGCATTGAGGAGCTGGGAACATTTCACTGGGAGGGAGAGTTGGCAAAAACAGTCCTCGTGGATTTCAAGTTTATTTGACTAATTCTTTCACCACTTGTCAAACGAAACTACTTTTGTTTAGGTAACAAAACAAGCTGTTTCCTCTGCCATTTCTCCAGTGAGTAGTATAGGCACTTGTGGTGAACACACATTACTGCTAACTGTTATGATGTTTGCTGTCAAATTCATTTATTTATACAACTGCTGTAAAAAGCCTGAGGCCCATAAGCAGCCATGAAAGATTTCAGAGTCATGGTGTGGGGTCATGAGAGGGAAAAAAAAAGTCTCCACTGGTTATGAGAAAGGAACTGACACAGGAAATGGTCACATATGGCGCAGATTTATTGTGTCTGGGGCTTCCCATTCAAATCTCATTACGACCACAGCTCAGAGCTGGGCATGGCCCAGTCACATTCATTTTAGTTCTGGCATCCAACAGAATTACTGCTGCAGCTTCCAACTGAGGGCTGGAGAGGTGATAAGTTTATCATTCTGGGGAAGGAGCATGCTCAGATTGTATTTGTAAAGAAGGCTGTTGGCTGCCCTGCCTTTAATCTAACCCATGAACTTCACCGTAGTCAAAGATGGAAGGCAACGTTTGCTAGCAAAAAGGAAATTGGAAGGTAGAGAGAAAGGGGGAGTGGGGTGGAGAGTATTACCAAAGGAATGAGGGGGAAAGTTAAGATTAGATGAAAGGGTTGAAACCATCTTGAATTTTGGAAGTTTATATTGATTTCTTGATTGGTGGAAAAAATACACATCCTGCTTATAGACGTGTGTGTGTGTATTTCTTTCTTGCACATATTTTCTAAAATCATAGGTAGTATGTCTACATTGTAGCATTTTCTTCACCTGTAACTTGTCTCTTTTAACATTGTTCATTATGAATGCTTGCAACAGGTGCTGTTTTAGACTACAAGGCAAATGTTACTGATTTGAGATGATGGTAGTGCCAAAAAAGGCAAAAGAAGAGTGAAAAGTATCTTAAAAACTACTCCTTTTTTGATTATGGCTAATATATCAACTTATATTTATTAGCACAAGTTTGTTCCCGACTCTGTACATTCATCATTTCATTTAACCTTGTCCATCAGCTTTTCAATCCCTTTTACGAATGAGTTAACTGGGTCAGAGAGAGAGGATAAGTAATTTGCCCATGGTTTCGCAGCTAGAAAGTGCAATGCAAATCTCTATGGCTAGAAAACCTGATCTCTTATCCGCCAAGCTGTACTTCCTGAACTTGCATTTGCTTTGGCTGTTTTCAATGTAATAGTCAAAGAATAAAAGTCATAATTGAGACCATACCCATTGGTGTTCGCAGGGAAAATCATAATACAACAAAATAACAGAAACATAAAAACATTTTCTAAGTTACTTCTTTTAAGCAAATATAGATGATATTTCAACATAGTAAAAGAATACAAACATAGTCTTCTGGCATTTATTTGAATAGACTTTATCCATAAAAATATGTGCTTTTTATTTGAATAAAACAAAGACAGATTGATTCAGAAGAAGGGTCTATATGATACGTATCCGATGCTCTTCCCTCAACTTCATTGTCATTTTATCACTTTCCTCTCCTGATCATTTTTCCCCCTCAAAGTTAACACTTCTCTAAAAAGGAAACAAATATTTGGAAATACTCATCGAGAGAACTTAGTCAAGACAGAAAGACCTTCCACAGAAGGCCTTCCAGGCATCTTGCTTCATGTGATGTTTGGTTTTTTATAATGTTCATTTTTCTCAGATTGGGTTGGAAATGTATTCCTGTCCAAAATAGACCCAAGTTCAAGAACTTTGGTGAGATTTCTCATGAAATTATAGCAAATCCTATAATCTAGAGCCCCTGAAGTCCACCTACCCATTATACATGCTTTCAGAAGTGTGTACATCTCATCTTGCCGCTTTCTGCTCTTGCGTGGTATCTTCAGTTCTATACCACTATCTCCACACTTGGGACTTCTCTTTTCCACCCCCTCATGACTCCCATGCATTGGAAGCCACTGCACCCTACCAATTACCAGCTGTAAGAGTGCTGTCTTTTTCAGTAAGAATGATGCCAGAGGAGACTATGCTCCTAAGCATGACTGGTCAATGAATTATGAAAGTCAAGCTGGAAATACCTTAATTTTGAAGCTCCCAGGGCTGAACTTTGAATACATTAATTTTTCAATTTAATGAACTTTTCAATTTCCCAAATTACATTATCTTATAATGCCATCTGTGTATGTGAGTGTATGTATAAGCCTATCTTATCTCTTTTATAATGACTAGTACTATCATATTGTGATCTCTCAGCAGAATTTACAGACCTCTAATTCTAGACAAGTTAGACAAGTTAGCAAACCTGTGTTTTTTGTCATCCACACTGAACCTATGCCACATAAGAACATCCTTCTCAAGTCACCTTACAGATATAACACACAACCATTATTTTTGAAGTTTACAAAAAAGACCTCTTAGCTAGAATTCCTCATTCTAAAAAAGTGGACAGTTTTTGTCTATTATTTCTAGTATGACCAAAATGTTTTCTTTAATATTTCTTTCCAAGATTTCAGTTACTCTCTTTGTGTATTTAGGAACACAGCTTTGAGATTTTGGAGTCTCACTCTTCATAGCCTGAGGGTCTACAACAACATCTATAAATGGGGATAAATTCAACCTGTCTACATTTTATTTGATCTGTGGCCATTTATATTTGTTAAATTAGAAATAATGAGGTGTAAATGTTGTTTGACAGAAAAGAATTGTAAATGATTTCTTTTCATTTTGTGAAAATAAGAGAATGATTATATATTTTGTTTTTGTCAAAATCTCCTATGCTTTACTGTACCATGAATTGGGAAATCTATCACAAAATGGCTAAAAAAATTATTGAGGGAAATGGTGATGTTAACCTCAAGGAAAAAAATCATTAATGTTGATGTATTTCATTCAATTTTAAACATATAAATTTTTCCCTTTTGTTGAAAGGGGAGTATGGAAGGATTCCGTGTGCCTTTGAGTCAAAACATTTATTTTAAAAATACCTTTTTTCCTTCCTTCTGACCCATTTTTCTAAATAAAGGATAGAAGTTGTTTCTTTTTTTCCCTTTTCTTTTAATTTTTTTTTTTTTCCTAGCAAAGACGACCCCTTTGGCATATTTTCTTTTCAAATGTGAAATGAGGTGGAAAATCCTCATTTCACGACAGGAAGGACAAATATTGACACAAAGTTAATATTTGTTAGAACCCTGGAAGCAACCTGAGTATACATATACACACTCACACACATACACGCCTTCTCCTTTTTCTCCTCCTTCACCAGACATACCTAACTCACTTCCTTTCTTAGCTTTTAGGTCTGTGGTTTCCAGTCAAGGGAAAGGTGGATGGAGCATATTATATGACTGGGATATTCTAGGATGTTAAAGTATACACAAAGCAAATGTTCATGTGCACACATGCACACACAATACAACCTGCTTAATCTAATTTCCCCCACTTAGAGAAGAGCTTCTGGACTTTATCACTGTGCTTGTCCATCTTGAATGCAATAGCATATGCCAAGCCAATACTCACTGGTCACTCAGCATTTATTAAGTCCTGTCCACTCTTGCCTGTTTGAGAGGAATGCCCTGGGGTGACTGGGCGGCCGGTCCTGACAGGCTGTGTCACTTATCTTTTCACATTGATTATGAAAGTCAGCTGTGGCCAGACCTTGCTTTTTTTCCCTTCTCCTCTCAGCCCCTCTTACAAGCACCCCTGCCTGGATTTTCATGAGGAAATAATCAGATTAGGCCTTTCACGGTGAGTTCATATGGAGTTCTCTTTCTCCAGTGTGCTACTAACTGAATAAACGTGTTTAGTGGTAAATTGTAAATGACATTATGATTACCAAAGCCAGCATGGGTTTCATTTAAAAGTGATCAGAATTGCAGACCACAAAAATTGTGACTGGCAGATAAGGCCTTTTGGAGAAGTGGGAAAAAAAGAAAAGACAGAAACAAGTGAGAAAGATAATCATTACTCAAAACTAAATCTTCCCCAACTGAGAGAAGCAAGAGGGAAAGAAATCCACAGGAAGAAAAGATGGAACACTGTTTCGAAAGGAAGCTAGACTGTCACCATGGGCTTCTGCCAGCTGTGGCCAGGACAGTCGATGATGACGTCTGCTGGCCATGTGCACACTCCTCTCTTAAGTAGTGTGTGTCCTCTCGCACAATTAAGAACCACGTTATTTAGCTGCTCTGGAACCCTCATGCATTGCTTATATGTGCTTTATTTTTGCCTCCCATCAAAATGAAAATGCTAGGACTGATTACTCTGGAGATGACATAGAAGAGTGGATGGAAAGATAATGATAAACCACCCTGTCTCTTAGTCAGTGTTAAGTGCTGGAGAAATAAAAATAATATTTCTTATTTATGAACACTAAGACTCTAAGTTTTGCTATAAAATGGAATAATCAATGTTACTTGCTGATAATCTTTAGATTGGTGCCTTTGTTAAACGTGTAGCTATGTGTTTAGACTTCTGGGAGAGGATGCTAAAATATTAAGAAGGCCAAGTGATATAAAAAAGCAAGCAGACTCTTACCAAATGTATGATTTGACAAATAACTGCAAATAACCCAAAACCCCTCCCTGTGTTGCTTTTGCTAGACTTTGTAGGGAGAACTCCTGATGACCATGGCACTTCTCTGCCAGTATTACTCATCGTAGCTGACTACAACTCAAAGTGAAGTTATTTGGATTATGTTGCTTTTCACTTTCCCCCTTTCCTCATTACTAAGTAATTGTTTGAGTTGAAATTGTGAGTCAGTTTTCTACCTGTGAAGTAGGGATAATTAAACTTGCCATGAAGAAGTTTTAGGTAAAGGAGGTTAGGGAAGGGGGAAGGATGGGAGGGAGGAAAAAAGAAGGAAGGAAAGAAATAGGGAAGGAAAGACCACCAATCTCATGGCTTGAGGACATCTTCCTCTGACATTCTAGTCCCTATCCCATCCTGTCCCCCTTCCACTTACCACTTCCATTAGTCTGTGGATTTGTTGTCAGATATTTCTATACTTGAAGCTCTCCTGAGCAACTATTTTATATTAGTTGCAGCAACAATAGATGGTCACCATCTGGCCACCTAAGACCAATGTAAGCAGTAACCAGAGCCATGCCCCCCCTTTGATAAGCTGTGAAATCCATAGGATGCCTCTGATAGTGTCCAACTTCTATACCATATTAGAGAGTATAAGGGTATAGCATATTTTGCTTACCATCACTGCTTCCCGAAATCACCACCACAAGTCCACCATCTACATCTCCAGAATATGCATCTCTTGTCTGGTTATTCGTGGGTTCACTCAAGCTTTGACTCTCTTTCCCCAAATCTTGCTCCTGGTTCTGTGTGGAACTCTTAAATTAGAATCAGGAAACTACTGTCTATTTTCTTTGAGTGTTCTGGAACACTTTTACCTCAAGCTTATCTATTGTCACATCTTCAAACCTTCTTCTTCATCTTCAGTTCTTCTCCATTTCAATGTTATTCACATGCTCTATGTCATATCTGTTAAGGAAAAGCCCCTGCTTCTCTGAAGCTGGTGACATTAGGCTCACGACCTGCTCTCTCTACTTGATGTGTTTTATGTTGACATAGTAAGCACTACTTTTCATCCCCTGAAAGACACTGAAACTAGTTCACAGTTTCCTTCTCCTTTCTAACTCTGCCATCATTTTTTCCAAGTAAATAATTCATCTGAAACCTTGACTGCTCTGGAAATAAAGACTACCCAATTAAGAACAGGCAAAGCCTATTTATTCTGTTTGCTATAGCAAGGGAATTCATCACCATCCCTTGCTTCTGGCAGATGCTCAAAGGCAGAGAGAGTAAGAAGTTTCTGGTGGAAAAAAGTGAAGGTTCAGGTGTACTTTGATTGGAAGCTGTTGTCATGGGGAAGCTGGAGGTGAGCACATTAGAAATGGGGCATCCCAGGTGATTGATTAGAGACATGTACTTGGCTTTCTTCATTTGGTCCTAAGATGGACATGGGGAAGGAAATTGGGGATGGTGACAGTTATTAATTAGGTGCTGGCTGTTTGGGGCTGATTGTTTTGAGGATTATTGTTCAACCTAGACTAGTTGATACAGATAGAAATGTGACTTTCATGGATTGCTTGTTTCTTGGCCTGTTCACTGAAGACCGTGGATCAGAGTTCTACTTTCATACATGGTCTGGCTATTGTCTGTTTGTGTATTCAGTCTCTTGCTGCTCAAGTCATCTTCAAGCCTTCTCTAGGAGAATACTTGGATAAAATTTGTTGTTGTTGTTGTTGTTGTTATTATTTTTTTTTGGAGTATGCTTTTTCTCCATTCTACCTTACCACTCGCGGACAAAGTCACAGCACTGAAATTGTCATCACCACCAACTTTCAGAATCACAAACTCAAGTATCCTACTCAAAGACCAGGGTTCATGTCTTTCCAGCTCACTTAGTCAAGGGTCCTTTCCTTGAGATATATATATATATTCCTTGCATCATTTCCCTCCTTATGCAGCTGAGATATGCTATGCTTCATTACAATTGGTTCTTTGAAAATATCTTTAGTAGCTGTGACCCTCTGCCCCTTTCTCCCAGTCACAGAAAAAAACCTAAGGTTCAGTGAACCCAGCCATTTTGTCTTCTGTCTTCCCATGACATCTTACTATATCCAAGACATCTATTCATCCACTCTCTGCAACCCAGGCTGACTTACTGTGAAGGTGATGGAGTTGAGGTTTCAAGGTTCTTGCTTACACAGGCCACTTCCAAGATTCCAGAAGAAATGCCAGCAATGTGTTTGCATTACCCTATGTTTTTGTAAAATTTGCAAATTGGAGACACTTTAACCAAAATTTAAGATAAAAACCCTCTTCTTGCTCTAAATTTTCCTTCATCATAAGCACTGTGGGGATGGTGGCAATGGACACAGCATTTTTAAGATCTGGCTAAGGGGGAGTTGAGCTGGACATGCATTTGATATGAGTTTAAGAGGGTGTGGTTTTTGTGGTACAAGATCACTTCTAATGAAAGTTCCTACTAGCCATTTATGTCATCTCACACATGCTGTGACACACAGGAGCCAGATGCTAGGTCTCACATGTTGTGAATATATCTTAAGGCATGCAAAGGTAATGAGAGGTAGAGGAGAAGTAGGCTTTTGGTTGACTTTGCCACAGAAGTTACTCTATAAAAGTTATTCAAATATTACAGCTCATACATGAGGAAGACTGTAAGAAATTTTCCACATTTGACAGTCCTGGACATTTATATGTTACCAATCACAAGTTGTGAAGCTAAAAGGAACTTTTCTAAGCTACCAGTGGTAGAAAATAAATGTCAGTCATCCAGGTTAAAGGCAAGACTGAATCACCTTTCCATCCCCCTGTAGAAAATATTACATTGTTGTCATATAAAAAAGCAACACAAAAGCATACAAGAAGAAATAAGAAAAAAGCATGGAGTGGTATGTTGGGTACCTAGTTCATAGTATTAATTTTCCCTAGATTTTATCATGTTTATGGTATTTATAAGGTTTACATTTATAACTGTATTGTGACTTTTTTCTCATTTTAACTAATAGTTACTCATTTTGAATTCACAGTTTTGTATTTACTTTTACAGAATGGTTCCCCAAGGTTGTATAAGCACTAAAATCAGAAAGACCAGGTTCACTCCCCTTGCACAATGACAGTTTCCCATCATTTTATCAATCTGCAAACATTCCACCCATCATCTCTCCCTACATCCCAGCCGCCAGGATATATCCTCACACCTGACTTCCAGTTGATGGCCTTGTTTTGCCTCACATGTCCCAGCAGATGACTGCCTTCAGCCTGCCTCTCACCTTGACCTACCTGCATGCTTTCTGTCCTTCCTACTCTAGAAGACATGGAGTCTTTTGAACCATCATAGTCCACCCATTTTTTAAAGCTCTGGACTCTGTTCTCCCTTAGCCCCTCAAGGAGTTTACTCTGTCCTTCCCCCATTTCCTACAATACCAGTCTCTCCCTTTTTATGGATTCTCTCTTACCTGCATAATTTTAGCTATTGTCTAAATGCAACAATCTGACTTTGGTTTCCTATTACATGTTATAAAGCTTTGAATTATAGTTATGCTCTAGCTGCTTTTCATGATCTCATCTTGAGTGCCAGACCAAAGTACTTCAATAAAATTAGGTATTATTTATTTTAAAAGAACCTACTTTTCAGCTCACATAGGGCACTTCCTTTATATAGAACCCTTATTGTCAAAATTCTAAAGTAGAAATTCCTGCTAGAAGTAAACCTGTTCTATCAGTGATGACTGTATATTGCTTTAGTGGAATTATTTTGGTCTTGGTTTTGTGTGTTTTAACTTCCTTTATAAAGAAGAATTTTCTAGTTAACTATAATAACGTGTACACCATGTAAATAATTTCTTTTCCCAGTGGGTTACTTTTATGCAGTCCTATCTCCTTTACAAAGAGGTGGGAACAATCACATCCTAATCATCATTCTCATACTACTGTCAAAGACACCTCAGCTCTGACTTCTGAGACATGTGGGCCAGAAAAACACACATAAGCTGGACAGCCTGAAGATATAATTAATGTTATTTATTACAGGTTTTTTATGGTGTTATTCCTAAGATAGCAAGAATTGTAGGGTATATGATTTTGGAGAAAAAAGTATTTTGTTTGTTTTATATTTTGTCAAAAAGACCTGAAACAAAGAAGTAATTTAAATATTCTTTATACTTACGTTGGATCAGATGGGTGTGTCTTCCATTTTATGGGGATTTGGGAAGGAAGGCATGGGGATAATATTTTATAATCAATGTTTTATGAAACTTTTTTTTACTTAACTTAGGAGATACTAATTATTGACTTCATGAAGGTCAGAGTGGTAAGTCTTCAAGCAAATGTCTCAGACATCAGAAAACATGTGTTCCTTTTTTATTTTAAGACTTTATTTATTCATTTAAGAGAGAGAGACAGAGAGAGCACACATGCAAGGGGAAAGGCAGAGGGAGAGGGCGAAAGAGAAGCAGACTCCCTGTTGAGCCAGCCAGGAGCCCCATGCAGGGCTTGATCCCAGGACCTGGAGATTGTGACCTAAGTGGAAGGCAGATGCTTAACCATCTGAGCCACCCAGGTGCCCGGCATATGTTTCTTTTATAGTAAAATGTTCACACACAGAGCTTCAAAACACAAAAAAGGAATACATTAGGAATAGAAACAATGTGTGTAATGGACTTTGCACTAGCTACTCTGAATAAGAAAGGTTATTTAGTTTAAATAAGTAAATAATTTCTGCATATTTAAGTAGGTGTATGTGTATGGCATGTAATTTTTATCACATCACAGTGCTTAATAATAACAAAAAGGCAACTCACTCCTAACAGTGAATAGAGAAGTGACATAGTAACAAAATCTCCTTTCTGTTAACAGGTTAAGCATGCACAAGGCGATCAGTAAATGTTTACTGAACTTCTTGCCTGGTTTTTAGGGTTCATAATCTAACTCATACAAAATTCTGACCAGTTATGAAGATTTGACAGTGACTTCTACTCTATCACCTTGTTTCTTGCTTGTCATGAACCTGAGTCCTGGACCCTCCAGGGTATACTTATGGTTTTCAACACAGACATTCTACACAGGTTGTGCTTTCTTGAACTTGCTCATTCACACTTTCTCCGACCCTTTCTTATACAAACTCTTCTTTCCTCCCTCATTCTATTCTTCCTCTCAAGATCCAGCCTCCAGGGGTGCCTGTGTGGCTCAGTGGGTTAAGCAGCTGCCTTCAGCTCAGGTCCTGATCTTAGGGTCCTGGGATTGAGTCCTGCATCAGGGAGTCTGCTTCTCCTTCTGTCTGCTGCTCCCCTGCTTGTGTACTTGCTCTCTCTCTGGCTCTCCATCAAATAAGTTAAAAAAAAAAAAAAAGATCTTGCCTCCAACATGGTTTGTTAGTCATATTCTGCTCCATCCAATGTCACTGTGAAATAAGTAGCTTTGGATCCTGCAGGTGGAGTGGCTTGAGGGTCCAGCTTTCTTGGTGGACTAGTTTCTGGGAGTCACATGTAAGAATAAATGAATGAATGAAAAGAATTCTATACTACACTACTTCGAAGGTATGCATTCTACTGGTATAGCTCCTATGTCATGTTAGTCTAAAAGAATATTTGAATCACATTATAAATCATCTACTTTTGTTATTTTAGCTTTGGAAGACACCTGCCATTAGGAATAGAAATAAATAAAACTCATCTTTCTACATGTGTATTTATTTAATGACTTGTTAAGAAAAAAATGTTTTGTCAAAACAATCCTTTTATAGACAAATCAATTATGTGATTTAGGAATATAAGAAAATTCTTATAAAATAATCAGTTATAATTTCAATCTTGTGGTTTCATGTGAAATAGATGAATTTCTCAAAGTATTGGACTTTATCATATAATAGAGTCAATTCAGGGAGCAGATCTCATAATAACTTTTTGTATTACATTCTGTTGTTGTTGTCAGAAGTTGGTTTAAAATGTATTCAAGCTATAGAATAATAATCTTATAACTAGATAGCTGGCAAGAATAAATAAAAATTATCTTAGGGGTCCCTGGGTGGCTCAGTCAGTTAAGCGTCTGCCTTCAGCTCAATCAGTCATGATTCCAGGGTCCTGGGATCGAGCCCCACATCAGGAAGTCGCTTCTCCCACTCCTCTGCAGCTCTCCCTGCTTGTGTGCTCACTCTATCTCTCTCTCTTTGTCAATTAAATAAATAACATCTTTCAAAAAAATGTAAAAATAAGAGTCTTGCAAAGAACATGATACATCAAGCAATTAATACTTATTAAGAAGCATCTACTATGTTTGTGGTAGGCTCTTAATCCCTGTGTAGTTTAAATAAGAGATATGATTCCTGGCCTTGAAAAATAACCCTTTAAGGGCACCCAAACCTACAAATTCTACATAATTTATCAAACCACGTATCTTTAGAAGCAGGGTGATTGAGAATAATATCAAGTAAGAGAGTGCTTATTTTATTTAGGGACCGCTCCAAAAATTTAGCAGTCTCCAGGGATCACTTTAAAAGACATTGTATCTCCTGAATCAGAAGCAGGAGAATCAAAATCAGAAATCTGTAGACCTGGATGAAATGTGAATAATTAATCAACATGACATCAACATGGCTGGGAAAAAAAAATGTGTTAAAAGGAGGAGAGTGAGAGGTAAAGTTTAGAAAAGGGGAAGTGGTGAGTGTCAGGGTTTTTTATGAGAGAAGCCCACCTAACTATCTCATTTCAAAAGGACATATCTGTAGTAAAGACTGTTGTATCAGAATCTCAGAGCACATGTGTGTTAAGATCATGGAATTAATTCTCTTCATACTGGTTCCATGCTTTTGGAAACAACTCTTTTTTTTTTTTTTTAAAGATTTTATTTATTTATTTGACAGAGAGAGATCACAAGTAGACAGAGAGGCAGGCAGAGAGAGAGAGAGAGAGAGGGAAGCAGGCTCCCTGCTGAGCAGAGAGCCCGATGCGGGACTCGATCCCAGGACCCTGAGATCATGACCTGAGCCGAAGGCAGCGGCTTAACCCACTAAGCCACCCAGGCACCCCTGGAAACAACTCTTGATTTAACATTAGTGTTTCCATATTATATGACCATATGGAGAAAACATGTTATGTAAAAATAACCCTTCTTTTATTTTGATAATTAAATCTCTATTTAAATTAATAACTTAGTATTCAATTTAGTGATTCTATCTCTCTGAGTTAGAATAATCTGAATTTTCTGTTTTATCCTGTGTCTGTTTTCTACTTGTCTATTTCATCTAAGTTGTTGAATTTGTTAGCATGAGGTGGTAGGAGTGTAGTAGTCTCTTAACTTTTGTCTGTAGGATCTGTAGTATAATCTTTTTCATCCCTGAAACTGGTGATTTGTGCTCTCTTTTTATCTTGATCTGTCTAGTGAAGGGGTTAAACAATTTATTGATATTTTCCAAGCATCAAATTTTAGCTTTGTTCACTCATTCTCTTTTTGTTTCTTTACCTCTTTTCTATTTCATGGATTTCTGCTGTTATATTTATTATTTCCTTTCTTCTATTTATTCTGGATTTGTTTTGCTTAATTTCTAAATTCGTAAAGCAGAACATTATTACTTTTAGACAACTCTTCTTTTGTAATATAAGCAGTTAACATTATAACTTTCCTTCATACCACTGTTTTCACTGCATCTAACAAATTCTGACATGCTAGAATTTTATTATTATTCAGCTTGAAATTTTTTATAATTTTCCTCATAATTTTGACTATTATTATTATTGTTGTTGTTGTTATTGTTATTGTTGAGGCACAAGTAAACCATGTGGCCTGCTCCCAAAGCAACATTTTGGTAGTTAAATTTATTGATGTCATAGATAGCATTGGCACAGATTTCTAAACATATCATATGGAAGGAAGGATAGGAGGAAGTTAGATCATGTCCAAATATAGTAATTTTATTTTTTGGTTCCAGTCCTGAGGCTAATTTGATGACCTTGCAGTTAAAGGCAAATTAAAATATCTTGAAAATTGGGGCACCTGGGTGGCTCAGTGGGTTAAGCCGCTGCCTTCGGCTCAGGTCATGATCTCAGGGTCCTGGGATCGAGCCCCGCATCGGGCTCTCTACTCGGCAGGGAGCCTGCTTCCTCCTCTCTCTCTACCTGCCTCTCTGCCTGCTTGTGATCTCTCTCTGTCAAATAAATAAATAAAATCTTTAAAAAAAAATAAAAAAATAAAATATCTTGAAAATAATACAAGATAACTTTGTGAATATCAATTTTAAATCAATGGAATTCTGATTGTTGGAAGTTAAAATATCCATATGGATTTAGAACAAGAATGGCTTGTGTTTCATAGACAGGAGGATTAGGAATGGTAGGAATAATGGATAATGCTTTTTCTCTAAATTCTTGATTATCCTGAATAATCCTCAACTTGTGCTCTATTTAATGGCAATACTCCCCAAATTACTACTTTCTTCTTTTCTTCTTCTTGTACCTTTTTTTACTCTTCATGTTTAAAGAAAAGAGAGAACAAGAAAATGATATAGTCTGACATCCAAACTCTTTCACAACCTTTCACAGTAAACCTCTTCAATTTTAATACACCTCCATAAATTTTCCATTCCAGCCCCTTCAGTTTACCTCCCTTTTCATTGACTTGAATATTATTACCTCCTCTCCCCATCCTTTTTCCATTATGAAGGCCTTAGTGATTATTCCTTTTCCTTAATTATATGACTTATTCAAATCTTTTTTCACTTAGCTATTATGTCCATTTTTACCTTTATATAATACATATTATGTATTGTGTATTTTTGTTATTAATAACTGTTATTTAATATATGTATCCTTCCATATTTTACCCAGACTTCTTTGCATACTCAGTATCTAAGCACACTTAAAAAGTTTAATAAATGTTTCATAAGGTTACAGATGATACTAAGAATGATGGATTGCAAATCATCTTTGAGAAGTTGTGGTTCATATATCACTTACTTTCTTTTATTTTATAGGTACATTTAGAGAAGAACAGAAATGCACATACCGAGCCCTGATACAAGGCTACATTTGCAAACAGACTGACCAAGTGATCTTAATTCTTGACAATGCTGATGCCACCTGGGCCATGAGGAAGTTATATCCAGTTGTATCCATTACTCGTGATTTTGTTGACACATTTAGTGGTGTAAATTTCAATACTCCATGTTCTGCTTCAGGACCTGTATCTACTTTCTATTCCATTTTACCCACCAGAGAAATCACCAAGGTTTGCTTTGTGGAACAGCCTCCCCAAGTGTTGCGTTTTTTTCTATTGGGGAACAAAAGTGCCTCTAAGCTTCTCTTGGCTATATTCTACCATGAATTCCAGAGCCCCCGTGTTTTCATAGGGGAAAGTTTCATTCCACCCATTCTGGTTCAATCGACTTCCTCATTGCTGGATGAGTCTGTTGGTTCTAATTACTTTAGCATCTTGGATAACCTCTTATATGTTGTCCTACAAGGACCAGAGCCCATTGAAATACGCTCAGGGGTCTCCATTCATTTGGCCCTCACTGTGACATTTTCAGTACTAGAAAAGGGCTGGGATATCATTATCCTTGAAAGACTAATGGACTTCTTGCAAGTTCGCCAAGACCAAATCAGATTTATTTATGAGATGTCTGGCAATGAAGCAACCTTAAAGGCCATTGCTGACAATAAAGCAAAGAGAAAGCGCAATTGCCCAATTGTGAGTTGTGCCAGTCATTACAGAGTTGGTCAACGTAAACCTCTCATGATGGAAATGAGCTCATACAGTGTCCCACCAACCACTGTGGAGACTGTCTCAAAAGTGATAGTCATTGAAATTGGTGATCTGCCAACCATAAGGAGCACTGGACTGATTTCATATTTATCAAGTAACAAATTACAGAATTTGGCTCACCAGATTATCACTGCTCAGCAGACTGGAGTACTAGAGAATGTTCTGAATATGACTGTTGCAGCCTTACTGGTAACTCAGTCAAAGGGAGTCACTGGCTATGGGTGAGTACTAATTATAATATCATCTAAACAAGGGCTGATTTCTTGAGTGCATATTATAAATGTCAGCTGACTTCCATTGAATCATATAACCTTCTATTTCTTAAGATAAGAATAAAAACTTAGAGAATCACTTAGAGACTTAAATTATTAAAGTTTTTAAAAATTTAATCTATATTCTTCATGACTATTCTATATCTTGGATGGTTGAAGATGTTATATTTTGGTACCTTAAGGTGAAAAGCATGTAGGAACAAATTTTTCCAAAGCAGTTTGTTTTCAGTTCATTTGTCCATTCTTTTATTCATGTAATAAATTTAAGTAGTAGGCTTTGCTAAGGTGAAACAGATATGATTTTTGCCTTAAGGAAGAGAAACACAATGTATCACAATTCCAATGAGCTACATGCTGAAAGGTGAGTACTGAGGAGGATGATAATAATTCTTCCTATGGGAACTTGGGAGTGGATTTATGTTTAGGAAAAGTTTGGAGGGATAACTAGTCATTTACTAGGGTAAATTACTCTCATTGGGTTTTATTTAGCCTAGGATTATAAAGCCCTTAAGAGGATGCCTTTGTCAAATTGTATGAGGCAGGAATATCCCTGTTGTCAACTATGTTTATGGCAGAGACCTGTGTAAGATCTCTAACATCCTTTGTGCTATGTTATTCTGACTGTGAATGCTTATGTTTTGGAGTCCTTCACCAGATTTTTCTTCAATAGACATTTCAGAATTAAATTTACCTGAATGTTTTTCTGAGCCTAGTAAATGGAGAAGCATGAGAAGTACACAATAAGGGAAGGCAAGTGTAAATTACTCTCAATTTTATAGATTGTGTTAGCTAAAGGATAAATTGACCAGCCCAAGTTCATCTATGGTTGTCTCTCATAAAGTGCAGACTATAAGTCCCAAGATCCAATTTTTATCAGATGCCAAAGAACCAAAAATGATAGCCTAGTCTAAGAGACAAGATGAACTTGTTATAATACTTAAGGAACATATATAAAACCAACCATCTCACAGATGAACACTGCTGGTTATAAAGTAATCAAGGTGGGCAGCATAGCTGTTCCTTATAAAGTTGTCACTGCTACTGGAAAATAAGCTCAAACCCATGTGCATTTTCAGTTGATACTGGGTCCCCGAAATAGGTAAAATTATTTAGATTCTGAGATATATTATTCAATGAAATTTTTAGAATATTCATATTTTTTAGATTATTCTAATGTTACTGCTTTTTCATCTTATTTGTGGTAGTACTAATAAATAAATAATTGATATTTAATGGATATTAGTTACTTCTGGTTACCATCTTCTATGGATATGGGATTTGCTATAAAATGAGAGTAAAAACAAAAAGACACACCTTCACATCATTAGGCATATTTAACTAGTACATTAATTTCCTTTTTAAACACAGAGCAATATATCCAAATGAAAGCTTAGCTAGTGTTTTTGTATCTTTTTTTACCTGAATTACAACATAGATAGGTGTTCCTTTTCCCAACAGTACATTGATATGTATAGGAGATATGAAAAGAAAACTCAAGCAGTTTTGTTTTCCCTAAATTCTTATTGATTTGAAGGGCTTTAGGAATTGTTATCTTAGAATTAAAAAGTACTCTTTGTTATATGATTGCTCAGAACCTGTTGAATCTTGGATTATTTTAGGGTGCCTGAGTGGCTCAGTTATTAAGAGTCTGCCTCCTGCTCAGGTCATGATCCCAGGATCCTGGAATTGAGCCCCTCATGGGGCTCCTTGCTCAGCAGGAAGCCTGCTTTTCCCTCTCCCACTCCCCCTGCTTGTAGTCCCTTTCTTGCTGACTCTCTCTCTCTCCATCAAATAAATATAAAATAAAAATTTTTAAAAATCTTGGATATTTTTATCAACCACTAAACTGTCACCATGTTATTGATGTCATTAGGCAATAATGCATCATCATACAAGAATCAAGAACCTGAAACAAATGATGCCAATGCACCTTAGCTTATATTTAAATATCTTTATTCTTTACCCCAATAGCATTTAGATCCCACTGAGTTCTTATAAATATATTATATGCATGGCTGACTAAAGAGAAAAAGGGCCATTCCATTGCTAAATATTATTTAGATTTTACTGAGCTTTTTCTAATAGGCCATCATTCCCAAATAACTGATTTTTGTGTTGCATATAAAAAGAGACTCCATGAATATGTAGCCTTTATGTAGAAGGAGAGAAGAGTCAAAGAGTAGAAGCAATAGAGGTATAGCAGAGGAAACCCAGCAAAAAGAGTGGGTCCGACACCAGTTTAGGTACACACACATATCTGTGGGGGTAGCACTCCATTATGAAGAGGCGACACAGCTTCAGAGAGGAGGTCACCTTTATGGCCCACCATCCATCATTGCCATCATGTTTTCACCTCCGACTCAGATATCTCTGATTTAATGTGAAGCTGCTGAACATGTATATTATAGCATCGATTTTTCTGTTGGAATGTGTTCTATTCCCCCATCTCTCTCTGTCCCTCTCATATTTTAAGAGAGATTTCAAACATAAGACAAAAAGTAAATCTTCTGAAGATCAGGAAAGCTGCTTCTTAAGTACATCTGAATAAATCTCTGCAGAATGAGAAATGCCTTGTCCTAAGGGATAGAATGAAAATTAGCAAGGTTTCCCATGGTCCAAAGAATTGCACAATATGCTAAGCAGCCCTGGAGGCCTGCGCAGGCCTGGGGCCAGCCCTGTTTCTTTCAACTTTGATCAGTGTCAGTTGGGGCTTCCATTGAACCCAGTGCAGAGCCATTGACAAGCTAATGAACTGACCTTGACACAGCGGAATCAGCCCCAGGATGCAGGCCTTTTAAGTGAAAACTACCAAGGATGTTCCTGAGAGGTTCACTCCTGTTAATATAATGGGTTTGCATGTGTTTCAACAAACTGAGGCCATATTGGGCATTTACTTTTTAAGGGGCATACTACCAGCTTTCCAAAAGTTATTAACTTCTTTAATGGGGGTCCGGGTAGAAATGGAGTTCTCTCTACTTTTTAATTAAATAATGCAAAGTGAATTGGCCTCTCCTGGTCTTTATCCTCTTTGAGAGACATGTGGATTTAAATTCTGTCTGCTAGGCTAAGTCAATTCCATGAACCTGTTTTCTATCTTCCAAAACTTCATTGACCTCTGTTGTCAATACTTCTCTCTTCTCCTGCCTTCTTAACGTCTTTGTTTACACCATTTTTATTTATTTATATTCTTTTAAGTAATTTCAGTGGAGTAGGGGACACAGAGATAAACATAATTTCAATCTGCCCTTTTTAAACCAGACATTCTGCACAGGAGTCTTATTTCTATATTCTTTTATCTGGAATCCTGGCAGGACATATTTTGTATTGCTTACCTTTGTTTCAGTAGGAACTTGATTTTTGCTCTCTTAAAATTTTTTTTTTTGTCAGAAAGAGAGAGAGAAAGCACACAAGCAGGCAGAGAGGCAGGCAGAGGTGGAGAGAGAGGCAGGCTCCCCGCCGAGCAAGGAGCCCAATGCGGGACTTGATTCCAGGACCCCGGGATCATGACCTGAGCTGAAAGCAGCGGCTTAACCTACTGAGCCACCCAGGCATCCCTGCTCTCTTAAATTTTTTTCCTTCCTTTCTCCTCTTCTCTCTCCCTTTCCCCTGCTTCACTATAAACAAAATTTTAAAAATACCTTTAAATAAATTAAATGTATCTGAATCTTTTATGGACGTTTAAATGTTGAAACGCCAAAGCTCTTTATGGTTGGCACAATTTTTAAAAGGGCCTCCCAAAGATGGGCTGCCCTAGTCCCAGGAATCTGTGAATATGGTCACATAGCCCTTCATTAAATACAGTATATTCTGTGGCATGGTTGACCCAAAGACAGACTCTCCAAGATTATCAAGTTTGGCCCAAATAATAACGTGAGCCCTTAAAAGATGAGAGCTTCCTTCTGCTCTGGCAGAAGAGGAACACAGAGAGATTCAAGGTGTGAGAGGCTTGACGTGTCACTGTTTTTAAGATGGAAGAGATCACATGGAAAAAAAAAAGCAGGTGGAATAAATAGAGAATGGACCTTGGCTGATGGCCAGTGAGGAAACATGGACCTCAATTCTATAGCCACAAAGAAATAAATTCCACCCACAATCTGAGGAGTTTAGAAGTGGATTCTCCCTGAGAGCTTCTAGCAGTACACCTAGCCACGCCAGTCTGCACGCTTGATCCACAACCCCCAAAATAATAAATTGTATTATTTTAAGCCACTAAATTTGTATTCATTTGTTACACAGCAATAAAAATCTAATACGCTGTCTCAAATTAGGTTCTCTGTTAATGACATTGCCAGGATCCTTGGCTCCTGAAAACAGATCTAGTGAGGGTGAGCAAGACACTGTAGGAGGGCCTGTGTGTTCTTGAGCCCATCACCTTAGTATAGAGAGGAGAGCTAGCTGAGACCATTGGTGAGACTAACAACAAATAGCCAACTGACAGTCTCCTTTAACATCTTCTGCATATCCCTAGGCACCTGCTCTCCATACCCTTAGGCACCTGCTCTCTAGGACACAGCTGTCCAGAGTATACAGGAACAGAATCTCCTACCAACATGTGAGGACATTCTTCCCAAGACTGGCAGAATGTTCTTTCTGGAAGAGATTTCTGTATAACCAGCTTGTCTCTTTTCGCCTTCATGGCAAAACCACTGACCTGCCATTGAAGAATGTTTCTGTGCTACTTCTTCTTTTCGGTACAATACAAATTTGTTGCTTTGTTGTTAGGTGAATGGCAAAATTGTCATAATGGTATTTCATATATCTGGCTTTGTGGGAAAATGAGATGCTCTGCTTAGTCAAACTTTCCATTTAGTTAAACACTGTTGCTTTTATCATTACATTTTAAATGCGTTCATCCCTTAAACTGAAAACAAACAAAAAAACCACAACACATTATCCAGACTTATTAAACAGGAAATAATGTAAACCATTCTCATTTTTATTGATGATTCATGGTCATCATTAAAATTATCATTTATTTCACAGTCCTGTTTCTGCAGTGATACCTTTAGGGGTCATGGCTCCAGATCACTAAGTCCTTGATTCTACTTCTGCAGGTTATGTTTCCTCTGCTATTTTCCTTATAAACAAGATGTTAATTGTAATCCATTGCTGCAGCTGACATATCTGCATCTAGCCGGTCCCCATTCACATTCACATATAGTTCTAATTCCAAAATTGAACCCTGCTACCTCAAAACCAAGTAGTTAAGGTCTCTGTATGGATGGTGAAGTTGTAGGTAAATATAATAAGGACTCGTACAAACTCACATTTCAATGTCTTGGATTTCCCAAGCAGTCATTGAACAGCTATTATGTCCAAAAAATTATATGGCTCCCATGAAAATCTAGAGATTTAAAAATTAATGAATAGAGAAAACAAACATTTGCACAAATATTTAACAAGAATATATTATATTAAATCTAATCCTATATATAATTACAAAGTAATTAATTCAGTATGAACCTGCTTCACCATTAGTCTAGTTTTTCATAAAATTGACTTCAGTTATATTCACTTTAGTATATTTTTATCTTTATAATAATTATTAGGTTAATGCTTACTTACATTATATTCCCAAGAGTGGCCTAAACCCACTGTCATGCATAAGAAATGATCATTAAATATTTGTTGCAAACAGTGAAAATGTAACCTGTTTGGCTTCTCTGCTGTTCTGATACTCCTGTGTAGCCAGTATCGTGTATTAGATCTCTTCCATCAAATAAATCTTGGATCTGCATTTCCCGGACACTGTGTGACTGCTACAGCACCCTAATGCAAACAGGACATTTTGAATAGTTCGTCTCTGATCCTAAAGAATGTATTCAGAGTTTCCATTATCCCAGATAAGACAGTCATGATAAATTTATTATAAAATATTATTTTAAATGAGTTTCCATCTAAAATATTTAGGTTTTAACCATTGAGTTGACCATGCCAGGCTTATTCTCTGCCCATTTCTCTGCCTATTCACTACAACCTACACCTAAGGTGGCTCAAGCCTCAATTCAAAATGAATAATTTCAAAGAACCACAGAGTTTAATAATAAGTATTAAAGCAGAGCAAGAAGCATACCAAATGAGGAGTATACCAGGACTTGAAGCTGGCCAGGCCAAGATAGGTAGTGGCTTTCCAGAGGCAGGTAAAGACCTAAGAGCAGAAGAAGTACATGGTGGTACTGATTTGTCATCATGTTACTACAGTAACATGTACTGGGTTCTTACAGTGTGTTGGGTTTGGACACACTTCGTTATTGTGCCATAAGGAAATCATCTGATCACAAGACATTTCTCCCCTCTTCTCTCCCTAGGAGTTGACAGCAGCTAAAGGCATCTGGCTAAGTTTAATAGGGAGCATAAGGACTGGGAAATATAAGTAAAATGGTATGTGTATACTCTGAGAGATAGCCAGGAAAGTCATTCTTGTCTTACCAACTATATGGGGTGGGGGGATGTGTGAGAAGAGGGGACTGTGTTCCTGAGGGACAGAGGTCATGGTGTTTTGTTTATCTCTGCACATTCACAGTACCTAGAACATTTGTCCAGAGTAGAAGGGTTAATGTGTTTTTTAAACTGAATTGACTGGAGAACTTACTATCTTCTTCTAGGGTATGAAATCTTGCAAACTTCTTTGGAATTCAAGCCTCCTCATGGCTCATTAAGCTTCTGCCCTATCTAGCCTGGTTAAAACAGGACTGATTGAAAATGCAGGACCCCTGAAACATTTAATTAAAACATGGGCACTCTCACAGGAAACTGAGTGAGTCCCTTTGAGGAGGCGAAGGTTGAAGAAGGAACAAGAAAGGATCTCTAATGCCCCTACCTTCAGCCCACCCCCCTGGGTCTTGCCCAGAGCCAGCTTTCAGTAGGCTTTATTTCTTTGTTTGCTAGTTTGCCATGCAAATAGAAATAATCCTGTCCTCTGCAGAGTAAGTGTTTCAGGATCTGGCAGATTGAAAAGCAAGAATTGGCATGAACAGTGGTGATTTCTGAAGTGGAAAAATGTCTGCATTCTCTTGTTGTTTGTTGTTGTTATTGTTGTTGTTTTTGTTGTTGTTTTTTAGCTTATGCTTAAGCATTAAAGGGGAAAAAAAATTCTTTCACATACCCGATTGGGTATTGGAAGCCGTTAAATAGTGGTTAAAACTGGGAGGGTTGGAGGGAACTTTCCTCCCCCATTCTTTAAAGTTTGGCTGTAGGTCCTTCAGCCCGCAGGCTACAGTCACATTAGCAGTTGGAAATTGGATAACGACAGCACAATGACAAATCCAGGTTGCTTGCAATAAGTTGCTAATCCCTTTGCTTTAATATCGGAGCAGCATATAATGATGTTTGGACATCACTCCAGTTTACTGACGACCCCACTGGGGCCAGCAATAGAACCTTACAACTGTCTAACAAGACGTCAGGTGACTCCCGTCGTCACAGCAACGGACACTGGAATCTAATCTTCCCTCCATCCCTTCTAGCACCCAATAACGCCTAGATTATATAAGTGGCCCATCATTGCTTGGTAACTTGAATCAATTAACGTTAATTCGCACAATGCTATGATGTATTGTGATCACTTTCATTTCAGGGAAGGGGGAGAAATTGCTATAAGTCACCTAAAATGAGGTTGTCTGTGGTGCTGAGGTATTAATTGGGTGTCCATATTAAATGCAAAAGGAGCCCCATCGTGAAAGGAAAGTGGATGAGTGACTCTCTTGGCTGCTATTGACCTATCAGAAGAAGACAGTGCCCTTTTCCTTTGCTTTTATCTATTACAGTTTTCCCTATTGCGTGTCAAGTTGATGTATTATAAAAAATTCATTTGGTGACCTTTCACCCCCTTAGCAGATTAAACAATTTCACTTCGATGGCATCATTAACAGGACCCTGCATTTAATGATGATTTCTCTAAAAGGCCACAGAGATTCGATTTTAAGCTAACAGATTTATTGCACTATTATAACATATCGTAAAAAACTGTACCACCTACGGTCAGGTTTTAGGATAGAAACTGCTTAAGAGTTTATGTGGAGCTTAAAGTGGTATTACCTTGGGATATGCTGTAGCAGCAAGTCTCTGACCTCCAGTGAGATGCTGTTTACATTTAATAAGAGATGTTTGCTCACAATAAACTTTAAAGTGTGTCAGGGACGGGCCTTTCAGCCAGCGCCTTTTCAGGCAGTTGGCTCCCATGTCTTCGTCTCTAGACATCAACGTGCTTATGTCAGGATCTCCGCTGGAGTTTTTGGCTTCCCTAAGCCCATTACTAGCCTGTACCCCACCCCACATCAGAAAGCGTTTAAGAAATGAGTTAGGGGGAAAATAGGATCCGGTAGCAATGTTAGAATTTTCCAATAACTGGGGCCATGGAAGAATAGAATTAATAGCATGGCTTTAAAAAAAATCTGATTTAAATTGTTCCCCTTAAGAAAAAAAAAGGAGAAAAAAGAAAGGCTTTTTTCACTTTGGCTAAGCAAACTAATAAATGATGATTAGGCTGCTGTATGCTGAATTCCCAGTGAGTGATTCTAGTGCAGAGGTCCTGCCGTGGCCCATAGACGACCAAAAGGGATTCTTAGGACCACATCTTCCCACCCTGTCTCCGTTTCCCAGGATTCTCCGAGGAGCAAGAGAGAAAGTGCTCCCTACAGAAACTTCATAGTTCGTGATCCATAGCATCTGCTCTGCTACTCTTTCCTCTTTTTAGGAATAATTGTCGTCTTTGCCTGATATACACCTTCCATGCCAAATATATATTTTATCCTTTTCTCCTTAGATGAGAGAGGAAAAAACAACCAGTTGGGGGGATAACGTAGTTGACTTATGAGTATTTAATTGGGACAGGGTAGGCTACTTTTTTTTTTTTTTAAACTCAAAACCTTTTTAGAACTGATCTAAGCTGTTTTGAGAGTAAGTCAACAATGGGTGCTCTATACTAGGTAATACATGAGATATGTGATGTCTGTATATTTCCACGTAATTGCTAAAAATCTATTGCCTGACTGTGATGTATAACATATGATAGGCTTAATAAGACAGTAGATATAGGGGCGCCTGGGTGGCTCAGTGGGTTAAAGCCTCCGCCTTCAGCTCAGATCATGATCCTAGGGTCCTGGGATCGAGCCCCGCATCGGGCTCTCTGCTCGGCAGGGAGCCTGCTTCTTCCTCTCTCTCTGCCTGCTTCTCTGCCTGCTTGTGATCTCTGTCTGTCAAATAAATGAATAAAATCTTAAAAAAAAAAGGCAGTAGATATATAACCCGTTCTTTAATAAAGCTAGGTTGCTCATCAAATACACCAAAGCTTTGGGAAAAAAGATGTTTTGAGGTATCACGAACCATTTATTTTATTTTGTATTTATTGTATTTTATTGCTAAGTCACATCAGCAATTAATGTGCTTGAAAGAGGTGAGAACAATATAGCTCATTGGTTAACTGCTCTATTTTTTTTTTTTAAGATTTTACTTATTCATTTCACAGACAGAGATCACGAGACAGAGATCAGAGACAGAGAGGCAGGCAGAGAGAGGGGAGGAATCAGGCTCCCCGACGAGCAGAAAGCCCGAATCGGAGCTTGATGCGGGGCTCGATTCCAGGACCCTGGGACCATGACCTGAGCCGAAGGCAGGGGCTTTAACCCACTGAGCCACCCAGGCGCCCCTGGTTAACTGCTCTAGGCCTTGATCATACACTTAACCATTTGTCACACCTTTGGCAAGTTACTTAAGCCCTTTGGGGTCTCAGTTTCTTCAAGTTTAAGAAGTGCATTAAATCACAGTGTCATTTTAAAGATTCAATGGGTTTACATGTGGAAAGCTTAGAATAGTACCTGGTACACAGTAAGTGCTCAGCATATATGAATTTTAAGTTATTATTCGCCCTAAGGGCTTCATTCAATTAAAATAGATTAATCAATCAATTCCATAGTTACGTAGCCTATTCAGTGCAAGCACACTGTGGAGAATGTGAATACGGAAGGGTTGTTGTGAGGATTACGTGAGCTATTCTATGTAAAAGAGTGTTGTTGCCCGAATTGCTCTTAGGCATCTCTTCCAGTTCTTTTCGGTGACATCATCTTGGTACCACAGAATCAGGCATCCTCAAAGTCTTTATCCCATAAAAATTGGAAAACATCACAAATCAGAGCCTTTTGGGGGAGAGCTGGTTTACGAGCAAACTAGTGGACATATCTGCACCTTCTAAATATTTTAGTCTGATACGGCATTTTTGGGGTGGATATTAATGAATGGTGATAAAAATCTAAGTTCATAATTTGTGCTTCTTCCCACCCCTCCTGCATACCCAGTCCATCCTTTACCAATGCTAAGCAAACATAAAAAATAAACATTTAATTATTCTTGAGTTGTAAGGTCATATTTTCTATATACCACATTACGAAGTTTCTAGAAACAATAGCAAATGCAAATATTTTCACTGGGTAATAATGCACTTTAGAAATCGTTCCTGCCATGATAGCTGTAACCTTATGGATGTATTCTCTTTTTTGTCAACACATGCCAGAAATACAAGCAGTTTTAAAACTGAGAACTTGATATATATTCGGCCGTATGCTCTCTCGGTCCTGGTCCAGCCTTCAGATGGAGAAGTGGGAAAAGAGCTTACAGTACAACCACGGCTCATTTTTCTGGATAAGCAGGTAACTGGTTCATGGGAACAGTGCCTATTGAGAGCTGGGAGCATGTCGTGTCTGGTACACGTCACACATATACCGAGTAGCCCCCAAGTACTATCAGCTGCACTGAGAACCTCTACAGATTTTGTCGTCTGCTGTCCACCTCACAGCTGACTTCCTTCCACTTTCATGAGTGCCCAGAATTTGATCAAGAGTAAAAACAAAAGTCTAATGCTTTTCCTCAGCAACTCCTTGAAGCGGGTTTCTTGTATCTTCTGGAAATCTAGCCTTTCCAAAGAAGTCATTTCGTATGCTAATGAAAGAATGTCTGCTATCACATCTGCATTACAGTTTAATGTTATTGTAAATGATTTCTCTTATATGTGGTTAAGTCAGTCATCAATGAAGGCGTCTGTGCTTAATTCTGATTTTAGTGTCCATGCCCTCTGATTCTACTTTACCTTTTCTGTATTTACTCAAGTCATGGGGGGAAGGAAGGGAAATATGGCAGTTAAATCAGCTTTCTATTCTTTATCATAAAAATGCACCCCTGACATGTTTGTGCGTGGAGGAAGCCTGTAACATTGAGGTCCACACTTAGAAACCTGGCCCTTCTGAGGGAATCTGGCAGTCGGCTGGGTCCTTCTTCTTTTTCTCAAACATGGCTTCCTTGTTAATCTTCAACATGTAATGCCACTCTCCTCTTCTGTAAAGTTAGCTTTCCTTTCTCCTCTTCATTAACCTGCCTCAACTTCTCCTGCAATAATCTCCATTCTCTTTTCGCGATGAGCTAATTTTGATATATTTTAACACAAGAGAGAAAATATTCATCACTTTCCTTCCTTTGCCTGTCTCTACTGAGTTGTGTTTCATAAGAGTCTGATTTCTTTTCTGTTTTAGATAACTTCACAAAAATTCTCTTCTCAATCCAACTCCTCCCATCCTGTTTTTTCTATTTCCAGAATCGGAGAATAAAGTCCTTGGGCCCCCCCTCAGAGCCTTGGGTCATTTCTGTTTCCCTGGAAGGGACATCAGATTCAGTGTTGAAAGGTAGGTCCTTGTGACATTCAGACACCTGTCACTACAACATCTGCAAGAAAATGTTTGTAGCCATTAGAATTCCTAGCAAGGTTGGTAATAGTGTCTTGGGTAATTTGGAAGAAATCTCCTTTATCCCCTACAATGCCGTATCTGTGAAAAGCAAGATTAGACTGGCAGTAAATACTTAAGGAGCCTCATCCTCTTCTCTCCTTGCGTGATGAAGTAGCACTTTTGTCATAACCATATCCCCAATATGACATAAGAAAAAGGGCATGTCCCCCAAGACAAATGATTCTGGTACAGTATCATGGACTGGCCCAGGGAGCAAGGCATAGGTATGATATGGTTCTTCCCCGCCCCCCCCTTAAGATTTATTTATTTATCTGAGAGAAAGACAGACAGACAGATAGACAGAAGGGGCGTGAGATGGGGGGGCAGTGAGAGAGGGAGAGATTCCAAGCTGACTCCCTGCTGAGTGCAAAGCCCACACGGGGGCTCAATCTTAGGACCTTGAGAGCTGAAATCAAGAGCTGGGTGATTAACCAACTGAGCCACCCAGGCACCCCTATGATGTGGTTTCTATGGGGAAATAGAAACACTCTCAGGGTTATGAAGAAAAAATACAATGGCAAATGCAAAGCACATGGTCCAGAGCAGGTCCTCAGAGTTTACTTTCCCCTCTCCACCTTTCTTTGTCCTCTGTTGCCTTCCTGTTCAGTCCTAGTACCACTGCTAGTTTCATTTACTTTCCCTGAAGTTGTACATAAAAAAAAAAAAAAAAACAAACCCACCATTGCATTCTTTGCCTGTATGAGTTTGACTATTTTAGGTACTACATGTAAGTAGATTCATACTGTATTTGTCTTTCTATGACTGGCTTATTTCACTTAGCATCGTGTCTTTAAGATTCACCTGTGTTGTTGCATATTTCTGAATTTTCTTTAAGACTGAATAGTATGCCATTGATGCACACATTGCCTTTTTTTTTTAAGATTTTATTTATTTGACAGAGAGAGATCACAAGTAGAGAGAGAGAGAGAGAGAGAGAGGAGGAAGCAGGCTCCCCGCCTAGCAGAGAGCCCGATGCGGGACTCGATTCCAGGACCCTGAGATCATGACCCGAGCCGAAGGCAGAGGCTTAACCCACTGAGCCACCCAGGCAGCCCACACATTGCCTTTTTAAAATCTGTTCATCAGTCAACAAACATTTAGATTGTTTCCATGTCTTAAGTAGTATGAATAATACTTTAATGAACATGGGGGTTTGGATACCTATTTGAGATCTTGATTTCAATTCTTTTGGATAAATACCCAGAAGTGGGCTTGCTGGATTATATGGTAATTCTATTTCTATTTTTGTGAGGAATCTCCATACCGTTTTCCATAGTGGCTACACTATTTTGCATTCCCATCAGCAGTGTATGAGAGTTCCAGTTTCTCCACGTCATCACTAACACTTACTTTCTTTCTTCCTTCCTTCCTCTCTCTCTCTTTCTCTTTTTTATAATAGCCATCCTAATAGGTGTGAGGTTATATTTCATTGTAGTTTTAGTCTGCATTTTCCTGATGATAAGTGATGTTGAGCATCTTTTCATATACTATAGTTGTTGGCCATTTGTAGGTTTTCTTTGGAGAAATGTTTGATTGAATCTTTAGCTTATTTTTTTAAATCAGGTTATTAGCTTTTTTTATCCTATTGAGATGTAGGAGTTTCTTACATATTTTAGAAATTAACACCTTATGAGATATAGGGCTTGTGAATATTTTCTCCCATTCTCCCATTGTAAGTTGCCTTTTCACCCTGTTGATTATTTGCTTTGCTGCACAGAAGCTTTTTAGTTTGATATAATCCTACTTGTCTAACTTTGCTTTACATGTCCACAGTACCCAAAGAAATCTACAGATTAAGTACAATCTCTATCAAAATCCTAGTAGCATTTCTTATAGAAATAGAGAAAACAACTCTAAAATTTATATGGAACCACAACAGATCCTGAAAAGCCAAAGCAATCTTAAAAAAGAAAAACAAAATTGAAAGCATCACACTTTGTGGTTTCAAAGTATATTACAAAACTACAAAAATTAAAACAGTATGGTACTTGCCTAAAGACAAAGGTATAGACCAAGTGAACAGAATAAAGAGCCTAGAAATAAATCCACACATACATGGCCAACTGATATTCAACAAGGGAGCCAAGAACACACAATGGGGAAAGGATATAGACTTTTTAGCAAATAGTTTTGAGGAACTAGATATCCACCTGGAAAAGAATGAAATTGGAGCATTATTTTACACCTTACAGAAAAAGTAACTCAAAATGGATCAAAATCTCAAATGTAAGACCTGAATCTATAAAACCCCTAGAAGAAAAGCAAGTTTCTTGACCTTGGTCATGGCAATGATTTCACCATGGACATCAAATGACACCAATGGCATTAAACACACAGGCAACCATTAGAAGCAAGGTAAAAGATACATTGTTAACTCTTAAAAAATCAGCTTATCAGATTTCTATGTACTTCATGAATTGGTTAGGACATTTCTGTTGGTTTTGGGTTGTTGTAAATGACTCATCTACCAGTTCAAAATATCAGTCTATCCATAAAGTAACTGGATTCCAAAAATAAGCCATGACTTTACTGTTATCTCTTGCTCTACCTTGGCTGTGAGCCTAAGCGCCTTCACAGGGACTCTGTAAAATACATGACATGCCAAATTTTATAGGAGTAAGACCATTGTAGAAATACTAAATCTTGCCATTCCTGTTAGTTGCATTTATTTTTTGGCCTAAACTGTTAGTAACATCTGATATATAGCACCTGTCTCTCCTGATGATATTGTCCTTTCGTTCTTTGTTACACATCTTTAAAAAAAGGAAAGATACACAATTTTGATGATAAAGTTTCCAAATTAGTGAATTATCACTCAAAACAGTTTTTAATGAATTAGTCCCAGAATTTGTTTTATATCACTGTTTTATTTAGCTTATATATTTTGTTTTCCTGTAAAGGTACCTCTCATCAATTCCAGAAAACAGAATTAGTCCCTTCTGAAAATGTTCTTGAAATAAAATCTTTAATAAAAGTGTGAGGGGGCAGCTGGGTGGCTCAGTGGGTTAAGCCTCTGCCTTCAGCTCAGGTCATGATCTCAGGGTTCTGGGATTGAGCCCCAAATCAGGCTCTCTGCCCAGCAGGGAGTCTGTTTCCCCCTCTCTCTCTGCCTCCCTTTCTGCCTGCTTGTGATCTTTGTCTGTCAAGTAAATAAATAAAATCTTTAAAAAAAAATGTTCCTGAGGAGGCAATTGACATTTCATGATTAAATATTTCATAGCTTCAAAACCTTTACTGTTTCAGGCTTGTCTCACTCTCTTTCTTTCTTATTAGAGCTATAAACTTGTCTGCTATCTCTTTCTAATTTGCCTTTCAACTCTTGTGGCCTATAAATTCCCTACCCTATCTACTTACTTATCAATAAACTAAATCTTTTCAGCCTGTACACAAAAATGACTTTCCCAAACTTCCACAGTGTTGTTACTCTCCTGAGCACTCTGTCCACTTTCTGCTTGTACAATCCAATTTTAAAGGCCCAGGAAATGCTGCTTATTCTGTGAGACTCACCTCATAGACTCCATGTTTCCTATTCTTCCAGTCATAACAATGTATATTTTACTCACTTTGGTGAAAGTAACATCCATATTGCTGACTCCTATTTTTGTCTTCTTGGTCATTTCTTTACCAAAGCAGTTAAGCCTGAAACTCCTTAGGTTTAAAATTCCGAGGAAAGAGGACAGCCCAATGTGATGGGGATGTGCAAATTCGCAGAAACAAGCCACATCATTAAGAAAGTAAGATAATTGGGGCGCCTGGGTGGCTCAGTGGGTTGAGCCGCTGCCTTCGGCTCAGATCATGATCTCAGGGTCCTGGGATCGAGCCCCGCATCAGGCTCTCTGCTCAGCAGGGAGTCTGCTTCCCCCCTGTCTCTCTGCCTGCCTCTCTGCCTACTTGTAATCTCTGTCTGTCAAATAAATAAATAAAATCTTTAAAAAAAAAAAAAAGAAAGTGAGATAATTAAGCAAAGCTACCTAATGTTGGCCAGTAAAAACTAAACATTCAAAATTGTATTAGGAAGTAGTTTTAAACTGCCTGTTTTGATGATGTCATTCTGTCCATTATTCAATGCCATTTAGCTATTGCTGACATTTTGATATGAGATTCACAAGACAGAACAGTAATTTGTTTACTCTCTGACCTTAAGACAACAGTGTCAAAAATATCAATTTTCAGCTTTTTTTCATATTTTAGTAATGTGTACATCAACTACCTCACCTGGAAACTGAAGCTCACCTATCCCTATTATCTATTCCATATTATATCCATATTCCATATCTTATCCATACTCCAGACTTTACACACACTCATACCTATCTTTGTCCTTTCAGGCTGCTATAACAGAAAACCACAGGCAGAGTGGCTTGTAAACAAAGAAATTTATTTCTCTCCGTTCTGGAGAATAGGAAGTCCCAGATCAAAGTGCTGGCAAATTTGGCATCCAGAGAAGATAGGCTTCCTGATTCATAGATGGCCATCTTCTCACTAAGTCCTTACGTGGCAAAAGGGGCAAGAGAGCTTTTTGGAGTCTTTTTTTTATCACTAGTCACTCCACAAAAGTCCTACCTCCAAATCCCAGCTCACTGGAGATTAAGTTTCCACATTTGAATTTTGGAGGGACAAAAACATTCAGTCCATTACCCATACTCTATAACTTACTCTGTAACTTACTCTAAAACCCTAACCCTAACTCCATATTCCTTTTTTTAAAATAGTGTGATAAAATACATATAGCATAAACTTGCTGTCATAACCATTTTTACATGTGCACTTCAGTTACCTATATTCCTCCCTTATTCCTACATCATATGTTTACCCATATTTTGTACCTTACTCATACTCTACACCTTGCTCATACTTCATGACTCACCATTCTTCATATACTACCCATACCTACCACCTTACCCATGATCTCTGTTTTCCCCATCCATAGTACTTTCTTTTTTTTTTTTTTAAGATTTTATTTATTTATTTGACAGACAGAGATCACAAGCAGGCAGAGAGACAGGCAGACAGAGATGGGGAGGCAGGCTCCCTGGTGAGCAGAGAGCCCGATGCGGGGCTCGATCCCAGGACCCTGGGATCATGACCTGAGCCGAAGGCAGAGGCTTAACCCACTGAGCCACCCAGGCGCCCCATCCATAGTACTTTCTTCTGGACCATACCTTATTCAGACTCCATGCTTTACTTTGCTCCAGTCCTCACACCCTCCTCCAATCCTTTATTATTTCTCTTTCAGTTATTCAAATATATCATCATTGACTAGCTTAGAATCATATTGTGACTGTGCAAAATGAATGAAACCGTTTGCTATTTTATTTAATGAACCACATCATACTCAGCCTTCTGACTCATCTGGATTAGTATTGTCAGAACTATTTTCCTTGGAAGATTTACTGAGGAAGCATAAGGAATGGGCTGAAGTCATTTCTATGCTCACGTTTTTGTGTGTGTCATGAAGTAGGGAAAATGAGCTTGTGGTGTTTTGTGTTTTTAGAATGTCCACATCACCAAACAGCTTTTTTCATATGGCTCTTGGAACCATCATGAAATACTTCTTTTTAACTATAGAAAGAATAGAACCAAAACCATTTGGGATGGATGACCTAGCTTATTCTAAGTATTTCCCGGAGGAGAATAATAACAATGAAACCATATCTGTATGTCTAGTCTAAACCTTTTATACTTATCTCGGCAGATCCCCCTCAGTAAAAAAGCAGGTTATAATCAAATAACAAAAAAAGTAAATTTATGTACTGGAAGATAATTATTGAAGGGTCCTATAGACCCTTTCATATTTAATTACAGATCCTAGTTGTAGGAAAAATATGTACTTAATATTAAAAAAATGCAGTCTCAACATTAATGACATGCCAGTTTGCTAATATTGCCAGGGATGAGAAGGATAGTTGTGGGGGAGAATTGGGTATTTTGGAAACCATATGCCCCAGAGAAACCCATTCAGGTAGCACTCACTGCTAAGTCACGTGGTCAATTTCAATCTTGCTTCAAGCCCAGCACCCCACCTCATCCCAAGTTCCCCCAGCCAAGTTCCCCCAGCTGCTTATACCAGCTTGATCAGGGAGCCTGTCGATGGCATTTGTATATTTTACAATTACCATTCTAGAGATATGATGAACCCTGGAGTAATATACTGTCCTTGACAGCAACTGCCTCAGCTTTTGGGCACATATGCTTCAAATCTGAGAATATCATAGATATATATGGGAATCTTTGTAGAGATCTCTGAGGCAAGCTGGTATTTAACACAAAAGCAAGCCCATTTGGAGCTAAAACACTTTCCATTAGGCAGTTTGGCGGCTGTTCTACAAGCCAGACTCACTGTGCTCGACGGACACATTTCGATTAAATGCTGCTTTGTATTCCTCCAAAGATGGGAACAATAAGGACGTTTGTCAAAGGAAAAACTGCAGCAAACGATTTCATGTTGAACATCTGTACTCTGCGGTTCATTGTTTGCAAGAGTTTATTGACCATAATTTTGATGCATATAGGTTTTAAAGTGTATAAACTGCATTTATCTTGGGCGCCTATCATTTATTTGAGTCTTGGCTTATTTATTTCCATTTTTCTGGGCATTTTATTTATTTTGGGATGCTGAAGAGATGAAGGAAAAGATGCTTTTGAAAAAGAAGTTTTAGTTAGCTCTGCAAAATTGATGAGGAAAGACAGTGTTTCCACAAAACAGATTAAGCAATTGAATTGAAAAATGTTAACACTAAGCATATTATAACTTTATGATACCTTTCAGCCTTAAAGATCTCAAACCAATTTATAAACTTTAAGACCACTCTCCCAACTCATTGTCCATCATATCAATCATCATGACATTTCCGGAGTGAACTGTAGCAGCTGTTAATTAGCAAAGTAATTTGAGGGTAGTGGAGTCAGAAGACTAATTAATGGTGTTGTGAATGTGATCCTGAGTTAAGTTGCCTTCTTTCACTTTAAAAATGGATGGCCTCGGGGCGCCTGGGTGGCTCAGTGGGTTAAGCCGCTGCCTTCAGCTCAGGTCATGATCTCAGGGTCCTGGGATCGAGCCCCACATCCCCCACATCGGGCTCTCTGCTCAGCAGGGAGCCTGCTTCCTCCTCTCTCTCTGCCTGCCTCTCTGTCTGCTTGTGATCTCTCTCTGTCAAATAAATAAATAAAATCTTTAAAAAAAAAATGGATGGCCTATTGTTAGAAGATGTAAACTTGCTTTTTTTTTTTTTTTTTTTTTTTTGCATTTTATTCATGGGAACCATAGCCAAGGCAACCCAAGTTGCTAAATCAGCGTAGCCTTTATCAGTCATGATTTGATGCATAGCTGTGGTCCTGCTCTGTTGGCCTAACTCTGCCACCACATAAACTACAGATCCCTTGAATAAAAGAGAGGCAGAGCCTAGAAACTGACCATCTATAAGATAGTAGATTTTCTTTCTTGGTGGACATTTAATAATGAAATAGTCAACATATTGGAGTAGTTAAGAACGTCAACTTGGAAATCAGGCAGACGTGGGGCTATAACCCCCACACCAAGTAATTTCGCCTTTCATAAGGTTATCTATTTCCTGTTGTACAGTTTATTTAAAATCATGTATCTAAGGCACAGCATCCGGCATGGCAAACTTTCAATTACTATTACTATTATTCTTTCTTGGATTATTTGGTTCCACAATTTATCTAAGAAAAACCTGATAGATTTTATAATCTGTTTCATTAAGTCTTTTTTTCCATTAGCGCACAGTTGCCTCTTTACAGAGAAGCCTTGAAGAAACTGCCTTGAGTAGGTAACTAACATTTACGTTTTGTTTCTGTGTTTATTTGTAGGGTGTACTCAGGCAGAAAGTCAAGATGGTTATGTGAGCTTCTCCAACTTGGCAGTTTTGATCTCTGGGTCAAATTGGCACTTTCTTTTTACTGTCACTTCCCCTCCAGGTAATATTAGCAGAGTGTGTTTTTACTATCTGTTTCTTAAAAAAAAAAAAAAAAATAGCCCCTTCTCCTTTATAATGGGAATAGCTCCTATCATGAATAAGAAGTCATCACAGTTTAGAGAAAAAAATCACTTGACTATATCATTAAGGTATGAGAAACAAGAACTCATGTAGAAATTAAGTCCCTGGAGAATTCTGGTAAGCAAGAATCCAAATATACAGTTTCTTCTAGTTGTTAAAATTTACTTTGAATGCTTTTTATTATTATTATTATTTATTCTTTCTCTGACATGTGGTGGCATTTGGTTGGATATTAATGAGAACATTTTAATTAGTAAAAAAGAGAGTCCTGGGATATTAAGTATTGTGAAATTTTATATTTCAGTTCTGCCCTCCTCACACAGTACCTCCCTCCAGCTCCATAACCATTCAAAGTCCTGGCACTTTAGAAGGACAGATAAAAGGTGTCTGTAAATTGCTCATATGCTCCAACTCATCTTGAGGAAACCTTGAAGAAAGGTCTTCTCCCTTCTGCAACACTCTTGACAACTTTTGCTATATTAGAGGGTAATACTACTCAGTAAGTTTAAAGTAGATAGCATGTTAATTTAACTTCGAAGGAATCTATGCAAAATCCTCCTCTCCCATTTCCATGAAGAGTAGAGCCACGTCTCCTCTTACCAAGGAGTGGTGAGAAAGGAGTGTTTGTTTGTTTGTTTGTTTGTTTTTGAGATTGTAGTTTTTGACATCCTGTTTTTTAAAATACTGAGCTCTCATAGAGACACCAGAAAAAGAAAAAAAAAGATGTAATTCTTCCATTCATTATTGTGATTTACCAGAAAGAAATTCCTCCACTAACAGAGCATCTAAAAGAATTCTAAAAATGCTGACACCACATTTGAACTAAAGAAGTAGATATTTATAACCACTTATTAATTTGGGGCAGAAAATTAGTCTGATACTAAAGCCACACAACTGTGGAAGCAGTTTGTACACGGATGTGGTGATGCAAAGTTTTATAAAATGCATTTGAATAGGGCACCTGGGTGGCTCAGTTGGTTAAGCCACTGCCTTTGGTTCAGGTCATGATCCCGGAGTCCTAGGATTGAGTCCCGCATCAGACTCCCTGCTTTCCACGGAGTCTGCTTCTCCCTCTGACCTTCTCTCCTCTCATGCTCTCTCTCTCTCTTTCTCTCTCTCTCAGAGAAATAAATAAAATCTTTAAAAAAATACATTCGAATAATCATCACTAGAGTTAAACCAGTTAGTTAATGGAAACAACCAGGGAAATCCCATGTTTTGATGTGAGATATCCAAAGCCCGACAACAACTGTTTAATTAAGGCCATGTATTAGTTCTCCTTATGAAACTTGAATTCCAACTGTCATAAGATACTTCTCAAAAAGAGAAAACTGTAGCTCTTGGGAAAATATACAATGAGCATTTGTCAACAACTTCTTTAACTCACTAGTCAGTGTACCATGAAGATGCAAACCTGGTTTAAAGAGCATTTAACATGGCCACAATGAAAAGATAAGCATTACAGAGAAGAGCATTTGAGAGATGTGCATCACACAGCCAGCTGAAATAAGTTTGCCACATTGGATATAGGGCAATAAAACTGTAATCTTTGGTGTTACATGTGTACAGATACCATTTACATCTGTAATGGAGAAAAATCATTTACCTATATACATATATATACACATATGTATACTATGTTCCAGAGAATTTGATAAACCTTGAATGGGCCTGTTTGAAAATACTATGGTCTGACATTGATCAGATCTATAATCATTTTTTCCCCTTATCCAAGTCCTGGACAATGTTTTTGCACTTGACTTCTGAGGTCAACTATACTATTATTAATCTTAATTTTGCAGGGCAAATATCTTTTAAGTACCTATGGAAGTGTCTTTATGTAGGACAGATCCATGGAGATACATGTTCAGTGTTCTGGATCATGGGATCCCCATGTATATATATTTTGGAAGGACAATCCATGCGGAGCTGGATATTTTGTCCCAGACTTGTCAGGTTATTTAAAGGACCTTTGTCCTTCAATTTCCTCAGTAGTTAACCAAGACTAACCAAATACTTCATCAAGGTTATTTTGAGGAATAAGCTATACAGCCAGTTGTAAAACGTGGTGTAGACAAAAACTTCTCAGTAACATTTTATGGTTTTGAGTTGGCCTTAGTGTTCACATTTACTAGACTACAGCTTTATTTTAGGTTTCTCTATAACTTGTAAAAGAGGCTGGGGAATTATCTTGAAAAGTTTTTCTTCAGCAATTTTCCTTAAATTATTCTTCATAATTTTCAAACCATGTCGATGAGGCGAGGCTCTATCAGAATGAGATTTCTGAAGTCTGAATTAGAAGAGAATAGATGGAAGATAGAGGACAAGTATCTTAGAGAGAAGAACAGTATTTTAGAAGTGTAGAAACTGAGGAGCTGAGAAATCAACCAGATGTGTATGGAACCCTCACAAGTCTTTCTAATATGTTGACTAATCTGGCTCACTTATTCGTTTCGGAACATCTGAGATGCCACCAAGAGAGAAGGGTTTCTGTGTGTTTAATTCTGCTGACTTCCCAGCCAGCCTTTCCCCCTTCCCTATCACCCCCATGACCTGGCTGTGGTTTCTCTGCCCGTTCCTTGCAGCCCTGCTGGGCTGCCGGGCTGAAAAGAGACCAGGGGAGCCCAGGATGCTCCTGGCCACGAAATCCAGAGAAATCTGGCTTGTCTCTGTTGTCCCTGCCATTTCCATGCCTGGGATACTCTACCTCCTGAAATTCGCATGACTCAATTATCATTTCACTCAGATTTCTCCCCAAATGTCACCTCCTCTGGAAAGTCTTTTCTGCATCACTCAGTCAACCCCACCACCATTCCCAGTCCTGCTCCATTGCCAGTCATTCTCTGTCGGCCAATCTCACTTTGGTCTTCATGGCACTTACTGCCACATGGGACCAGGGTATCAGTGTATTTGCTTGTTTGTCTACTGCCTGTGTTCTACCCCCCCCCCCCCATTCAAACCTAAGTTCCAAAAGGGGCAGGAGTTATGTTGAGTTCAGCACTGTATCTTTGGAGTGTAGAAAAACCTGGCACATCATAGGCACAACTATCTCTACTATTTTTAATTTCATTTTTTCAGTGTACCAAGATTCATTATTTATGAACCACACCCAGTGCTCCATGCAATACGTGCTTTCCTAAACACCCACTACCAGGCTCACCTAAACCCCCCACCCCCACCCCTCCAAAACTCTCAGTTTGTTTCTCAGAGCCCACAGTCTCTCATGCTTTGACTCCCCCTCTGATTTCCCCCAATTCACTTTTCCTTTCCTTCTCCTAATGTCTTCCGTGTTATTCCTTATGCTCCACAAGTAAGTGAAACCATATGATAATTGACTCTCTCTGGTTAACTTATTTCACTCAGCATAATCTCTTCCAATCCCATCCATGTTGATACAAAAGTTGGGTATTCATCCTTTCTGATGGCTGTGTAATATTCCATTGTACATATGGACCATATTTTATTTATCCATTCGTCTATTGAAGGGCATCTTGACTCTTTCCATTGTTTGGCAATTGTGGCTATTGCTGCTAGAAACACTGGGGTACAGATGGCCCTTCTTTTCACTATATCTGTATCTCTGGAGTAAATACCTAGTAGTATAATTGCAGGATCATAGGGTAACTCTATTTTTAATATTTTGAGGAATCTCCACACTGTTTTCCAAAGTGGCTATACCAACTTGCATTACCACCAACAGTGCAAGAGGGTTCCCTTTTCTCCACATCCTCTTCAACACTCGTTGTTTCCTGTCTTGTTAATTTTGGCCATTCTAACTGGTGTAAGGTCATATCTCAATGTGGTTTTGACTTGAATCTCCCTGATGGCTAATGATGATGAACAATTTTTCATGTGTCTGTTAGCCATTTGTATTTCTTCTTTGGAGAAGTGTCTGTTCATGTCTTCTGCTCATTTCTTTATAAGTAAGTAAGGATATTGAGATGATGTCTAAGATTGTAGCTTTGTAATGTTCTGCTACTAAAAATTTTTAAAAGCTTGTGGTCTCTACCCTTAGACCCAGGTACTTCTCTGGTCTTATAAATCAGTTAATTGACTTCAACCCCTCTGCCATTATTTGTGTTCGAAACACTTTCATGGCCTGATCTCATATATCCCACTTGGTATATGCTACTTCCCAGCTCAGAATTTTTCCTTTTATGACACCTCATTGCCTTCAAGATATAGTCAAGAAGCTTTTGGTTGACATTTACTGCCCACCAAAATTTATCTCAAATGCTTTCCAGCATTAATTCCCAGTATTTTTCGCACTAATTTCCTAAACAATTGCTCTTTCCTCCTTTCTGCCTTTATTTGCTTAGCCTTCAAAGCCCCACTTAAATATTCTCTTTTGGGATGCTTTCCCTGACCATATTGATGGGAAATATCCTTCCAGAGCAATTGATTGCATTATTCTGTTGACATGTGTCACATTCTGATTTGTGTGTGTGAGTGTGTGTGTGTGTAATTTTATCTACTAGCTTGTAAATATCTTCAGAATGAGAACAGTGACTTATTCTGTTAGCAAAGTAAACAATCACTGAGCAATCATTGGAAAATGGATAAAAGAATGAGGAATCTTGTTATACTTCTGCAAATCACCAGTAAAATCCATTCCCCTATCTCTGGGATAAATTTATCTTATTCAGATGTTCATAAAAAGCAACTAACTAATAACAAACAAGTCAAGTATGTCTCAAGCATAAGATGTACACAGGAGAACCATTTCTAGCTAATTTTGTTATGGTAGCTTTGGGACCAAGTCAGCCAGGAGTCAAGAGACTGAAAACCTGACAGTGACTTCCAATCAAAACTATATATATATATATATATATATATATATATATATATATATATATATATAAAAATCAGGTTCAGCCCAAGGAAAGCACAGCAAAGAATAGCATGATGTTTCCTTGAGTAGAAAAAATAAAAACTCTTGTTTTTGCCTACATTTATTCACATGATAGCAGAGGTTTGGTGTAAGCTGGTTTATTTGGATGTGTTACTTAAAAATCTCTGGCTCTAACTCATGCTTCTAGGCAAGCTTTTTTTTTTAAATTTTTCATTTTTGTATTGGGGTATAATTGACACATGATAAACTACAAATACTTTAAACATACAGTTTCATAGATTTTGATAAATATATACTCCCATGAAACCATCCCCACAATAAAGATAATGAACATATCTGTTACCCTCAAAATTATAGGTAAATTTAAATTTTTTTATTTAAAAAATAATACACAGTAAAATTTATTTTTGCATGTGTTTTTGTGGATTCAAATACCTTAACAGATTCATGTAATTACCACCACAGTCAGGATATAGAACATTTCCAAAAAAATCTCCCTTATTCTGCTGCTCTGTCCTCACATTCCCCCTGCCACTATCACTAATCCCTGACAATCACTTACCTGTTCTTTATCACTATAATTCTGTCTTTTCTACAATGTTATATAAATGAAATCATAAGATATGTACCCTTCAGAGATGGACCTCTCTCACTTAGCATAATACCTTTGATGGTCATCCCAGTTGCAACTTTCCTACTAATAGTGTGGTTCAGTTTTCCAGATAACAAAATTCTCATGGACGTTAGAAAATTCTCTTGGCTCTGTGGTAGGAGTCCCTGTTCCCTGTTTTGATGTTTTAAAAATAGGAGACATATGTCAGAACAAGTAGTTTCACACATTCTGGAGCTGAGAGCATTTCTATTCTAATTAGTAGAACCTGAGAGTGAAATTGAAATTTTGCATTGGTGGAAAAGGTAAGTCTGAGAATGAAAGGGGAGAATTGGAAGAATGCCCCATCGGTAATGGACAGAATTAGAAAGAACAATTGTATGTTATTGTTGGAACTGGATTCTTTTAGTTCTTCAGAAATACAAATTTTCAATTGATTATTAGTTCATTTAATCACTTAATTCAATAATAATTTATTGAACCTACTGACAGGTATTGTTGTAAACATATCTCTTCCACAGTATTTTTATTATATCAGCATCTTTTATCCTATTAATATGTTATTACTGGAGCTTTTTTTTTTTTAACAGGAGCCAATTTTACAGCTCGATCAAGGTCATTCACTGTCTTACCTGTGCGTAGGTCAGAGAAGTCAACCATCATCTTGGCTGCTTCCCTATGCTCAGTGGCCTCATGGCTGGCTCTATGCTGTCTGGTGTGCTGTTGGTTAAAGAAAAGCAAAAGCAGAAGTATGTAGATTTTTCTTTTGGGAATGAAAATATCAGTGGGGAAATGTTATCATGTATAATACACTAACATTTCTTTTTCTTTCCCCAAGAGAAATTTTTATGAAACTGTAACATATGGAACCAAATTATTCAGTTTATACAGTAGAAACAAAGATTGATTAACCTTAACTAATAATAGTGATAATAATGAGAGTATTTATTGAATATTCACTGTGGGCCAGGTTCTAAGTTCTTTATATGCATGGATTTTTTAATCTTCATAACAACCCTTTGAAGTAGGATCTGTGTTATGGGCGTGGCATGAGGCACACAAAGGCTAAATAACTTACCCAAGGTCACACAATCAAGAAAAAGTCAGGCAGTTTGGCTCCAGATGCTACTCTCTAAAACACTATGTTCCACTGCCCAAGTAATCCTCCAAAAAGTAAGTTTAAGAAAGAAGGGAAAGAGATTCAGAAGAGGGACGAGAATGTTTGGTGGGTTTTTTCCCTCTCAGAGGAGCATGGAAACTATTTTCTTGAACATTTTCCCAGAAGCAGATCGTTTCTTTTAGACTGGGGACATGGAGCATCACTGAGGGAAATAAGTTCTGGAAAACAGGCTTCTTTCTATCTTTCTACTCTGCTCTTAGAGTGAGGGAGATAGAGGGGCAGGCCAAGTATTGGCAAGTCCCTGGCTCCCTTCATCAAATGAGTGGATGAAACACTTGTGTGCTCAAACGTACGTGAGTACAAAAGAAGTGAGGCAAAGAGAGAAGTCAAAATAAAGAAAGGAAAGAGGAAGAAGCATGGAGCCACTACTGGAAGACTCATAGTGCTTGGGTTTCTGAGAGATCTTGGGGGAGGGAAGCTCCACGCACTCTTTATTTTGAACCAAGCATCAGTGTGATATACTTCCCTCTCTCCCTGTCCTGATGGGGCTGGCCAAACTGCAGGGAAACTCAAGGGTACCTTGTCTTTCTCAAGAAGAATGGGATCTCATCCTGAGTTGTTGCCTGTGATTTGTGGAATGCAGGTTTTGGTCTTTGGGGTTCTTTTTGTTTTTTGTTTTTTGGGTTTTTTTGTTTTGTTTTGTTTTATTAACATATAATATTTGTTTCAGGGGTACAGGTCTGTGAATTATCAATCTTACACAATTCACAGCACTCGCCATAGCACATACCTTCCCCATTGCCCATAACCCAGCCACCTTATTCCTCCCCCTCCCCTACCCCCAGCAATCCTCAATTTGTTTCCTGAGATTAAGTGTCTCTTATGCTTTGTCTCCCTCCCTGGTCCCATCTTGTTTAACTTTTTTCCCTCTCTTTCCCCCATGACCCCTCGTCCAGCCTCTCAAATTCCTCATATCAGAGAGATCATATGATAATTGTCTTTTGGTCTTTGTTTTTACATCTAAAGTAGTGTGTTTGTGTGCATTTGTGTGTGTGTTGATTTTTGGTTTGAAAGCAAAGACCTTTCATAATTTTTAATTTCATGCAATTCTGTGATATATTCTATTTAATTCTCATCCTCCATTTTACTGCTAAGCCTATCAGCAATGGAGGGACCCTCCCCCCACTAAGTTCTGCTCACCCATCTCCTTCCTTCTGTTCTCCAACTATAGAGGAAGATTCTTCCTGCAGTCTAACATACCATTCATTACCTTGGTATTCTCTTTTTCACTCTTTCAACTTTTCAATATCTGTGGACACATTTCCCTGTATTAAATTCACATATTTTCTGGGGTGCCTGGGTGGCTCAATGGGTTAAAGCCTCTGCCTTTGGCTCAGGTCGTGATCCCAGGGTCCTGGGATCGAGCCCCGCATCGGGCTCTCTGCTCGGTAGGGAGCCTGCTTCCCTCTCTCTCTCTCTGCCTGCCTCTCTGCCTACCTGTGATCTCTGTCTGTAAGATAAATAAATAAAATTTTTAAAAAAATTTTAAATTCACATATTTTCCTGATTGGATGTAGACTTCTAACTTTCTTATAAAAATAAAAAGAGATCAGGAAACACTGTATGAAAAAAAAAGGGTAAAAAAGGTACAATAACCAGTTTTGTATGAGTAATTTATATTTTCTTCTTTAAATCTTTCTGTGTTTTTCAAACTTCTAGGATTAGCATTCATTACTTTAGAATAATAAATATCATTCCCCATCTTCCTCATGGAACAATATTCTCCAATTCAGCTGTACAGTCTGTGTCAGCAGTGTATGAAATTTTGATCTTGGGACCTTGTTCCCCTTTCAGTAATTATTGAAAACCCCAAAGAGATTTTGTCAATGTATGTTTATCTATTAATACTTCCAAATTAGAAGTTAAAAGAGCAAATGTAAAATTTATTTATTTTCTTTAAAATAACAGTAATACATGCATTATATGCCAACATAATTATTGTTTTTTATTTAAAATGATGTTTCCAAATATATATAATGAAAAGAGTGGCCTTTTTATAAAACTCTTTAATGTCTGTCTTAAGAAAGGTCAGCTGTATTCTCTAGCAGCTTCCACATTACATTGGCTGCAATGTATTGTTTTGGCTGAAGTATGTGAAGAAAATCTATCCTCACACAAGTACAAGTAGAAGAAGAAGAGTATTTTAATAACATTCATAGATAATTGTGGATCATCTTCTTTGATACTGCACCCAACATGGCCAAGAGATAGTTACTTACAAGTACATCTCAATGTACGTTCTATACCCTGTATATGAAAAGCCACTAATCTATTATTGACTTTGAGTGGAGCTTTTACTTATGCATGATTTTGAAATATTATGCTTTAGCCATTTGGAAAAATATTGTTTCACTGAGTTATAAAGATTTTCCAAATGCTGACATATTTCATTCTATAATTTTTTTAAAACTGCATTTGTTAATATCAACATTAAACTTTAAGAGTTCATTATCTATAAAACTTATAGTTGATAAAAGTTGTCCCAAATTTTAAATTTCCCATGAAAGCTTGAATTTTATCACTGGAAGAAACTATGGTCACTTGTTTCATGGAAGTTATAGGCTGGCTTTATTCACTTAAAAAAAAACCTACCAAGTACCCAAATAGGAAAAACCAGAATCTACCTTTCATTCTTCCAAGTTCTTTCAATGTAAAAAATGTTGTTCTATGAAAAATCAGGTTTTTAGCTAAACTCAATTGCTGAAGTGTTTTCCTTGAGAGAAATTATCATATGCCATGGCCTGGTGTCATTTGACCTTACATTATGAATTTTTTTTTTTTATCTTCTGCCATTCAAACTGAAATAAAACTCTGAGCAAGGACCGGGTCTTTCTTACTTATTGTCTTTCCATTGCTTAGAACAGTTTCTGACATAAGCAATGTAAATACATTTTTGATTAAGATAATTAATAAATAAATGAACAGAATATAAAAATCTCTCATCAGTCAAAAGTGGAAATCTTCAATCAAGAGCTCATATATGCACGATCTCTATGGATTGTACCAATGTGAATTTCCTGGTTTTGATATCATATTATATAAGTTGTTAACAGTAGGGGAGGCTGGATAAGGATGCATGAATCCTTCAGTATATTTCTTTGCAACTTCCTGTGAATCTATCATTATTTCAAAATAAAAGATTAAAGAGTATTGTAACATTCTATACCAGCTCTGTCCAGTAAAAATATAACATGAACCACAAATGTGAAGCACATGATGCAATTTTATAGTATCCTCTTAACCTAATATATCAACATTTATATGTAATAAATATAAAAATGGATATTTTACAGGTTCTTAAAATCAGGTATATATGTTACACTTACAGCACATCTTAACTCAAGCTAGTCATAATTCAAGTGCTCCATAGCCATATATTATGGCTATTGTATAGTATAGTTTTATACCTTAAAGTTGCTGGTCAGTATATGGGGTTGTATTTCATTATTTCTTAAGCTCTGAATACATTATATGCATTCTCATATATGTGTATCGCAATCATTTTGTGGGGGCATACAAGAGAAGCACGTTGGCATTTAGGACCAGTTTACAAATAAAATGTTTTATTCTAAAAAACAAGAAACAGTCACATCTTTTTCTCATTAATCTAGAAATAAAAAGTGAAGATATTTCTGAATTCCAGAATAACGGCCAGAAGAATCATATCCACATCTCATCCAAACACCCAAGATCACAAGAGACTAAAAAGGAAGACACCATGATGGGAGAAGGTAAAGTTGGACAGTGGGAATGATTCCTGTAAGAGACACCCATCCTGGATGAGCTGTGGCCTCCCTCTCCCCATGGCTGTCAGTTTCTGGGTCAGTTTAGTTGTTAACCTCTTCTTTCATCTTTGTTACTTCCTCTTAATGGAATTACACCCCAGTATAGGAGTACACAAGTCCAGCTGATTCACTCAGCTATTAACCAAGTCTTCAAGTTGACATTTATATTTTTTTCTTAGTAGATGATAATTGGTTTAACATTTGAGTTTATTACATAGAGAAAGGGAAAAGCAAAGTATAGGCATATAATCTTTCCCTTAGCTATTGCAAAGTTGCCAGTCTGGCAACACTATTGAATTTGGGAAATAAGACGGTAGAGTTGCCAAATACCAACTATGCAAATTAGATTGAATATGGAGCCCTTAAGAAATGAGTCAGCTTTGTTTAGTTCTGCTTTGTTGTTTAGTCATACTTTTAACAAAATGTATTATTTGCTTACATTGTACATTAAACCTATATAATTTTGCTTGTTATATTTTTTAATTGCCATTGGACTTAGTGCCAAACAAAGAAAAGGTAGGCATTTACTTCAGACCAATGCTTTCCCCTTGTCCTTCTAAGATACAGAAGACAGGAAGACTGTTGGCAGAACACAAGATGGATTTGCCACATGTGGATATGGTGTATGAAAAATATTCATATAATTTCCATGGATCTGAAATGCTTTGAAGCACACTCTAAAGAGAATAATACTGCTATTTATTCTAAGCAGTAGTCAATATTCATGATATTTTCTGCTTGAGAAAGGGATATGAATCTTAATGGTTCTAGCACCAGGTTTAACTCAAAAATAGCAATTCAATGTTGTTCTTCCTCTAACCAGTTCAATGGACTCTGGCTTGTGTGTGTGTGTGTGTGTCTGTGTGTCTGTGTCTACCTGTGTGTGTGCATGTGTAAATACCAGTTTGTTTGCCTGTTTGAATTTTCCCACTGGAGGAAATGAATTTATTTTTTTTAGAAATGTCCCAACGAATTAGAAAGCCATACTCTAGCCTGACCCTATACCGGTAGGTGGTGGTAGGATTGGAGTGGGTGGGTATGAGAAGAACGAAGACAGAGAGAAATGGACAGAAATTCCTTCTGGATTCCATCTAAGACCACATTAATTTTGGTTTCTAGAGACCTCTTGTCCATATTACTGCATGCAAATTCAGAACAAGTGTTTGAAAATGCTCATCTGAACTCAGCTCTTCAAGGAACAGCATGTTTAGCTGCATTCTTAAGCAAACAGCAAGAGTGATGCTAATCTCCCCCTAATCTAATATGGCTATCGACATGAATCTCAGTTGCCCTACTTAAATTAACTACATTAAGCAGTCCACAATGCCTGGGTGTTTTATTAAGGAACATTTTTTATCTGATGCCTTATTAATAAAGTATCAGGAATGAGATAAGGGACAGGGTTCCTGTGGAAAAGTTTAGATTGAAGAAATGGGTGTATCAAAGGCCATGTTATTCAGACATCCAGGTTAAAAATAGAAAGTTGTGTTGTATTCAAATCCTCCCCTAGGGATCATAGCAGATTTGTTTCCTTATTTTCTAAGCTTTGCTCAAATCTGAAGAGCATCTTCAAGGCAAGTAATGACGCATCTCCTACTTTTCTTCAGAAATTATTACCAGCTACACAACAACTAGTTACTGCTGGCTTCAGATAAGTTTGGTTTCATTTCATTATTTCCATGGCACTTCAGTCTCCCTTTTGCCTCTTTTTCTAAACTTTTGGGATTGGCTATGTCTCTCCTGAGCACATCGCATTCACTAAGTACTACCTGGCACTAAAATTTTTTAGCTGTTGGAATTGAGCATTTCCACTGTCCTGTAGGTTCAGACTGTAAACTCATCATGTTACAGCTTTACTAAAAATCGCATAGATGCAATAGTGAGAATAGAGTTACAATAGGGGAAGAAAGGAGTGGCGCATATATCCCTTGCATTTTATTGTTACCAGCCATCTGAGCTAGCTTCTTCAATTCATATCTGGCCTTGTCACTCTGCCAGTGAGAAGATCTAATGAATTTCTAGTGTTAGCTGGAGAGCTGAAGAATGGGACTGTTAACAGCATAAAAACCAAGAGTCAGGCAGACTGAGTTTACCCCTGACTCTCCCATTGACTTGCCTCCTGGCCTCAAGGAAGCCAACTATCCTCTCTGTGCCCATGAGCTCCCTCCCTGGTAAAGTTCCCATGTTAATACCGCCCACACATATGGTTTTTGTGCAAACTGAGTGAGTTAATATCACTAAAGTGTGCAGAACAATCCCTGGCATGTTGTATGTAATACATACATGTTATCTGTTGTTGGTTCTTCTTGTTATTTAAAAGACAGAACCTTCCAAAGCCTGACTCCATCCTATCCTTGTAATCTTACACTGCAATTCACCTTCCTGCCGCCTGCTCATACCCCCCATGCTAACTCACTCATTCTGGGACTTGTCTAAGACCTTCCCACCCATTAGCTTGTATGGTTTCTTCCAGTTGGATTGCTTGTCTTCACCTGTTAAAAATTTCTGAAGCTTTTAAGCATCAGCTCACTGTGGTTTTTGTTTTGTTGTGATATATGTATGTATGTATACACATACATACATACATATTTTATAAATATATATATATATATATATATATATATATATATATATATGTTCTTTCCAATCCCTCCTACTTCATTGAAAATTAGTATTTTCCTCTTTGTGTATCAAGAATATTGAATGTGTACTTCCATGGTAGTACTCGTGTTTTTTAGGAGTTATGGGTGGTTCTCTGTTCCCACAAGCCAGTGATTTTTTTTTAAAGAATTTATTTATTTATTTCTCAAACAGAGAGAGCACAAGCAGGGGTAGTGCCAGGCAGAGGGGGAAGCAGGCTCCCCTTTGAGCAGGAACCTGTTGCGGGACTTGATCTCAGGACCCTGGGGTCATGACCTGGGCTAAAGGCAGACATGTAACCAACTGAGCCACCAGGCATCCCCAGGCCAGCAGTTCCTAACCAGGGTAATTTTGGCTTCCAAGTGGGATGAAAATCTCATCCTGGTTTTCTTCTTCTTTTTTTTTTTTTTTTTTAAAGATTTTATTTATTTGTCAGAGAAGGAGAGAGAGAGAGAGAGCACAGGCAGACAGAGTGGCAGGCAGAGGCAGAGGGAGAAGCAGGCTTCCTGCCGAGCAAGGAGCCCAATTGGGGACTCAATCCCAGGACACTGGGATCACTACCTGAGCCAAAGGCAGCTGCTTAACCAACTGAGCCACCCAGGTATCCCTCATCCTGGTTTTCTTAATTTTCTTGATCCTGATCCTGATTATCCTAGTTTTAAAAATAAAAGCCTATGTCTCAGCAACTCCCTCAGTACCAGACAAATTGGGACAGTGGTCATCCTATCTCTAGAAGACATTTGCAATGCCTGGAGACTTTTTTTTTTTTTTTTTTAAGAGGGAGAGCGAGCACATGAGTGAGAGTGCAGGGAGGAGGGGCAGAGAGAATCTTCAGCAAGGTCCATGTGCAAAGCCAGACACAGGGCTTGATCCCAGGACCCTAAGATCAAGACCTGAGCTGAAATCAAGAGTTGGATGCCCAACTGACTGAGCCACCCAGGCACCCCTGTCTGGAGACATTTTTGTTGTCACAGTTGTCACAGGGAGGGGGAGATACTACTGGCATCTGGTGAGAAGAGATCAGGGGCATTATAAACATTTATAATGCACAGGACCACCCCACAATGAAGATTATTTGGTTGAAGATGTCAATAATGTTAAGGTTGAGAAACCCTGGTAGAAACTATTATTTGTCTTTGTAACACATAGAGGGAGATGCTGGAATGACATAACAATAAATGCAGTTAGATTATGTCTCCCAGTAAATATTGAGTAAGTATTTATTTACCTCCTGATATTTATTTAGTACCTTATGAGATCTTTTCTGTATGGATGCGAAGGGGTGATATCTGGTCCCCTGTCCTTGATGAGCTGGCAGTATGCAGGTTGACACACAAAACTAATATTTGGGGGAAAATGAAAGAACAATTCTAGGCAACAAGCAATTAAATGTAAAGCAATCAAAGCAAACAATATGTATTCAAAGCATTTATGGATGGGAGAGAATGCTCCAAGAGAGAAAGAATATCATTATCTTAAGTTACATGTTTACTCCCTCTAGCTCCTAAATCATATCACACTGTTTCAGATCCCATTTGCTAAGGGCTTGGTTGTCCAGTTTTATAGAAATGGTTTATAGAAATGCCAGGGAGGGAATCTAGCTTTGCCCTGTCAAAGCTCAATTTTGTACCATTCCTTTTCAACCATTCCCTTGGTCCCCTAATTTGGTTGATAGGGGGCAGATCTCCTAGGTGAGATACTTCAGAGTTATCTTTACCTCCTAGGGTTCCCCCTACCACTCTGTGCTCTTTCACCAAGTATAACCAACTTCTCCTCTGCAATGTCTGGTTTCCACCTTATCCCACTCCCTTTCACAACATATCTACTGTTCAGTCTCAGCTAATAGCCCCATTATAGATGTCCAGTCTCCCACTCCTTCTTTTCCCTCCAGGACAATATTCCCCATACACAATTAGTTCTCCCAGCCTCAAAATGACCTTCTTCAATGTATCCACACATCTAAAGTCTCCATTCCTTCTTATCCCAGATCAAATTCTTCTCTTCCTTTTCATTTTTATTTTTTCTTAGCTAGAAGGAATAATCCCCTTCTCTCAAATTTGATAACACTTCCATCTTGTTCACTTAACACCATATATATATATATATATATATATATATATATATATATATATATATACACACATAAAATTTTGGTGTTTGTGTGGTCGAGATCCTTTCATAAAAGTTCTGTATCTTTTCTAATTCTAGCAACACTGTTACCATAGGGCGTTAGGATATTAGACCACTTATAACTATTGTTGTTGAGTGAACAATGAAGATAGAGATGAAATGAGACCCCTTCCCGCCCTTCCCCCTCTTTAGAGAATGCTGGATTCTAGCAGTTTTTCAATGGCTATGAAAAAGTCCCCTTATTTCTTCTAAAAGAGATGTGGACAGTTTATTTGGGTTCACAAAATTAACAACAGGATAATGACTATACATCTTTGGGGTCCTAACAATAGGGAAAATGTGACTTCTCACTTCCAGAGAAAATGTTTTCTAGGGCCATTTTGCTTTCCTTGCTACTGCCTTTGTCTTTATGGGACAGCTACCACTACAGAACTCAGTGTTGCCTTCTCCTGAGCAAACATTGATCTTTGGTCACTGGCCACCTTTTTTTTTTTTTCTTTTTTATGAAATCTATGTACCCAATGTTGGGAATTGAAAATTGACATGTAAAAATGGCAAGATATTAAGGATGTGTGAGTATAACCATCAACTTCAGGGATTTATGTCTCCCGCTTTAGAGTCCTGTTCACCATAGATGGTATATTTTGTGAATATAAAATAGAACAGATTGTCAGTTTACCTTTATAGGTACAAATCTGTAAGAAGGACAGGGAGAAGGGAGAAGAGAGATGGCCTCAGGATGTCCAGAAGTAGGGAAAACCAAAGCAGCTCAGGACTACAAATTGTCCCAAGTTTCCAGGAAGGTAAAACTATATTTGGAAATTATTAATAAAGAGCATACCCATGTCATATAATTAAAAATACATGAACACTTCCTAATTTAAAAATATGAGTAAATGAAAATAAAATATTGAAATAAATAAATAAATGAAAATAAAAAATGAATAAAGTCTAGCACTTAATTCCTTAAGAAAACTTTTAAAAATAGGAATATTTTTTAAAATACTAGGAATAAGAGTCTTCCTGCTAAATAAGATGGAGAGTTCCAATGCTCTTTGCAATCAAGATCCAATATCATGTTTAACAATGAAGTATTAGAAGAAGTACTACTCACATGAATACACCACAATTTTATAACATATGTTTTAGAATGCTAGAAAATGCAGGTATAAAAACAAAATTAAGGCAATGTTAGAGAAAATACATGATGGTTCACAAATGATATAATTGTTTAATAGTAACTTAAAAGATTTCAACCATTAACTGCTGTAATTTATAAGTTATTTGAGTAGCTTACTCAAAAACTATGTCAGTTTATGGAAAAATAATATTGTATAAGCCAGTGGTATAGTTATGAAACATACTGCAATGCATAATAGCAACTAAAAATACGCTGTCTGGGAAGACAATCTTAACAAGAGATATATTGGACTTATATAAAAAATAAACAATATTCTATTGAATTGTTTAAAGGGGAGACTTGATTACATAAGAAATTGCAACATGTTTCTAAGTAGATTGACTAATATTACAAAGACATCAGTAGTTCCTAAATTAATTTTGGTTAAATGCAGCTACAATCATTTTATACTGAATAAAACAGCATAAGATGATTCTAAAGTTCTTCAGAAAATATAGATCAATGACATAAATCCAATTTTTATAAGAAATTTATTTTTATGGCAGTAGTGATGGGTAGCTCAAAGGAATAATATTTAGGTTACTATTTTTAAGGTAGTGTGATACTGACAGAAGAATATTTGGAGATATTAGGGCAAATAACTTCAATTAAATATAAATATTAGACATATAAATGTAACATGATAAAAGAAATAATGAAAATAAAGGAAAACAAGTGTTAGTCTATAAATAGGGTTAGTAAATTTGACTATTTAGAATACTTCTCAATCTAGATTCATACTTCAAAAAATACAGCAATGTGGGGCACCTGGGTGGCTCAGTCAGTAAAGTGTCCGACTCTTGTTTTCAGCTCAGGTCATGATCTCAGGGTTGTGAGATTGAGCCCTAGGTCAGGCTCCACACTCAGCAGGGACTCTGCTTGAGATTGTCTTTCTCCCTCTCCTTCTGCCCCTCCCCACCTTCACTGGTGTTTGTTTTCTCTCTCTCTCTCTCTCAACAACAACAAAAATACATCAAAGTAAACTCCATATGGATTAATGAGTTAAATCAGGTTTACTGAAACATATCCATTGCTGGAATATTATAAAAACAATAAAATGGAAATCAATCATGATATAATATGGGACTAAATGCATTTTTTCCTTCAACTTTTTAAAATTTCCATACCTCCTGATTTCCCATACATTTCTTGTTAAAAATATATGATAATTTTTCACTTAAAGGAACAAATAATCTAGGTTAACTAATCTTAATTATTACATATGCCTTCTTCAATATGTGGACAGGACTGTTGCCCTTATTAACAAATGAGAAACCCAAGGTGGAGTGCATTCTTTCTGTTAGTTGATCAACTATCCTTCTGTCTGTTTCAGACCCTATTTCAGCTCCAGGGTCCAGGTGATTATATTTAAACTTCTATGCTGAAACCAGGTCATCCAACACAGAATGCAGGACATGGAGACTAGGCTGGGAAAATATGAGCAGTGAGGGTGGTGGGAGGGGAGTAGAGACTCATTGCTAATGTTCCCCTTACAAAAGGAGCCAGTGAGCAGTACCCATACAAATTTAAAGTAATCACAGGAACACCATATACTTGTTGCCCAAGAAAGTTTTGGAAAACAAAGGAGGTAAAGGATAGTTGGAAAAGGTATAGCTGTTTATGATGAACTGGATCCAAAACCACTAGCTGAAAGGATCCAAAACCATCCAGTCTTCCTTTTCATAGAAAAGGGATATATGTTTCCATATTTTATCCCATTCTTCCTGAAACTCGATCAAACCCACCAATGGGACTCTAGATGTCCTGGTGGGGCCATTTGATGTCTTATCTTTCCATTTTAATGGGGACTTACCAACAAGGTGGAGGTAGAAGAGAGACATGACAATTCATATGTTTTGATATTCACTATTCTTCCTTCCCTAAAACCCAAACATTCAGCTGAATGCCTTAGGACACGTATCTACTATAAATTCATTTTTTATCTAATTTGTCTGAGATCTAAGCTTCCTGTGGAGGTCCAAGATCAAAGGATCTGATTCCTTCTGATGTCAGTGCTGACATATAATGTGTACTGACTTAGTTCTGTCTATAACCTCACAGTGGGAAGCGGCCAGGTTCCCTGGGCACCTTTACACGGTGCACTTTCATTTCAACTAGGGAGTCTGTCAGGTATGTTGCTGATTGGAGCTTCCATGTAAATAATTCATGGGAGATTTTTAAATGTTTTGGGGCCTGCAAAGGAAAGATATGCTTGTGTTAGTCTTTTATGAATAGATGCAGACTTGAAGAACAAGATGGAACAGATCTCCAATGACGGTCTCTCAAAAACAAGATAACAATATCTTCAATGGGTTGAAAATAGGTGACTTGTTATGTTTGATTCCTCTTCTATGAAGTGGTGTTGGTTTTACCAATGGATAAAAATTCAAAGTCTTTTCCCCCCTTTTTAAAGTTTGCTTCTATCTAACAATGTATTATTCTTGTTCTTTGGTTATTTGCTGATCTCAGTAAACTATGTCTTTTCCTCCTGGTGGGAGCAGTAATTATGGAAATGACACCAAACTCAGTAGTTGGCATAGGACTTGGCATAATAGGAAGACGAGGTTGATGGCACAAAAAGTTCCTTCCTGGAAGAAACTCAGCTTCCCAAGAGGAAGATGAGACTGTCATACAAGGAAAGGTGACTAATGATAGAAGCAGTTGTCCAAGTCAAATGAGAAACTTTAGTCAACAAGTATTGAGGCATAAATCAATGTAGTTTAAGCTGTCCAGGAACGGTTCTGGAAGGATCTGAAGATCCCATACAGAAACAAGGATATCTGAAAGTTCTCATAGCTCTAAGCAAGAGAATCATCCCATAGTTAGGTCATATCCCATAGCAGATATATGCCAGGGAAAAGGACGGTGGGAAAAGAGAGAGAAGATAGTAATAGCATAAGTTCAGCAGAACATTAATTGATGTATCACAGAAACAATGTAAACAACATGATTTCTTTATCTCACTTGCCTGCTCCAAATCAAAATTATATCACATATACTTATATTATGATCATTACTCTCCCTTTCCTCACCTCACTTCCCCTTCATTATTAGATTAAAATGATGTGGAAAATTGGTACCTTTTTCCCCAATGCTGTCTGTTAGAGCGTGATACAGACATGATCATTGTCTGCTAATGCACATCAAAACAACTCTTGGGAAACTGAGAGAGGAGATAATATACAGGTTAATAAATTAGCATTTATATTACATATCAAAGAGTGGTTAAGGAATTTGAAAGTGAGATATAAGAAAAGCAGGCATGGGAAATGTTGATAACAGTGTTGCCACACACCCTCCCCCCCTCACCCCCCCAAACTTCCACCCCCCTCACCCCTGTCCCAGGAATTTAAGATAGTTCTCAACCTTTGTTTTCACTGTAAGGCCCACGAAAGAAGACGTTTGCATGCATGCCATATTTCCATGCAAATATCCAACCCAACATTCTTCTTAACTTCCCGCTTCTATCCTCAACTCTACACAGTATTATGTAGTGCTTAGAGTACAGACTCTGGAGCCAAGAATCTTGAATTCTGTCAAGTAAGTAAGATCTGTCACTACTTTGTATGTGGTCTTGGGAAGTTACTTAACCTCTTTGTACATCAGTGGACTCCCTTCTAAAAGGGAGATAATAATAGCACTTACTTCAGGGGTTGTTGTAAGTATTAAATTACGTATATGTGTATTTAGTGCCCAACATGTGATAATCTCTATAATTGCTATTTAAATGTTATTTTCAACAATTAGCCTGTTCCTCTTCAAAAGATAGGTGCTAGAATACAAATGAATAAGGGCATTATTAACTGAACAATCTTATTTCTTTTAATTGGTAAAAAACCCTATAATTTAATAAAATGTTTTTTAATCAAATCAAGATACCTTGATGTTTGTAAGAAATAGAATGATACATCCCTCAATACATAATGTGTTCTGACAATAAGAAACTCATGAGTTAGGAAGTACTTCCTGAAGGAAGTAAGGCATTGGGGTAGATGAATAAAAGGCAGAGAGTGTTGGAAGATAGGATGAAAAAAGATTTCAGGACTAGGATATTTTAAGATAATTCCTACAGGTGGGAGATGAGGTAATTAGGGGAAGAGCTCAGACTTTTGGGCTCAGAGGAGGGTGCAGCTAGACTGAGCACTATGAGTCTATCAAGTACTTTAAAGGAATTGGACTTGAACAGCCGGCCATAGAGACTTTAAGATATCAAAGTTAGAAAAGAGTATACTTTCTGAAAATAAGGCTTACATTATGTAAGCCAGTATGTACATTAAATTTCCATGAAATACTCAGATGAATGGTTCTTTTGTTTCTTCCTGAAGTTATCATCATCACAGTAATAATTCAACCTTAACACAACAGCTGAGCTTTATAGCGTCCTTCATAGTGTACAAAGTGCCAAACCATGTTGTAACTCATCTGCTTTCATGACAGTTTTAGAAGATAGCAGACCAAATTTTCCCATATCATTAAAAGAAAACTGCACTTCAAAGGGTCAAATTAGTTTTCCTGGTAAACCCAGACATAAGTTCAATAGGTTCAGTAGTCCCATTCCAAAACATGTATTCTTACCACCCGCCCTGAGGTCATGTACGAGTACACACATGCATATGCACATATATGCACACACTCATATACACATGCACACATGCACACGTACACACACTCACACAGAGTGAGCACTAGCCAGAATGTGAAATTAGGGACTTTGTTACTGTGAAATGCTTTTCCATATGTGTCATCTGAAAAAACTTCCCACTTTCTTGAACGTTCTTCTTAACAGAAAAGGAAACTAGTATCAGTGTTCAGTTAACAGTGAGATAATTTCTATAGAACATAAAAGCAGAGTAAGAGCAAGCCCATGTTTTCAAGGAGGCTATAATTTCTTGGGAGGAAATGTAAAATACATTCATGCCCTTATATTTATAGTATTCATTCAAGAAAAACTCATTAGCACCTACAGCCACCAGGAAGTTGGACAGCCACCAGTAATACAGTCTGAGTGGAATATTTTTATTTTCAATTGGTTTATTTTCATGTGCACCAAAAAATGTTTTGTAGTTTTTTCTGATGCAATAGAAATATATCCTGTTTTGCTTTCTCTAGATTACAAGATCTCTTCTATTTTCTAATCTCTCAACTATAAGTGGGGATAGTTCTTAAGTCCCTGACCCATATCTAGATATTCAATAAATGTTAGCCTTCTTCTCTTCCCCACCACTGTTACATCTTGCAATCAGAATCTGTCTGCTTGGCTGTCCAATATTTTTGACTCTGGCCTACTCTTCTTTATTATGTTTTGCTCAGACTATTGCAGTAGTCTTTCAACTGACCTCCTTCACTCCCCCACAGTTCACTGTCTTCATTATAGAAAGGCTCTTCATCCCAAGATGAAAATAATATGTCACTGCCCTACTCTAAAACCACCACCTCATCCTCTGTGATATAAATTCCAGATTCCTTAGGTGAGTTTTCAAGACCCCTTATTTATTTATGACCTCTATCAAGTATGATAACTTTTTCTTTTACCACTCTCCACCCTACATCCACATCTATATATACAACTTCAGTTCTCTGTGTCTGGAGCTATTTTCAGAGTCCCCAGCACATCTTGTTTGTTTTTACTGACTTGGTTTTGCATGTGCCATCCTGTATATTAGAATGTCTTTCCACCATGTTATGCCTCAAAACTTGAGTCATATCCTTTGTGAAGTCTTTCTAACCTTTCAGGCAGGGTTAAGTAATTCCTCTTTTGTCTTCCCTAGTATTTTACTTACATACTCACTATACACACTCACTATAAGGCTCTCACCTTCATCAGCTTAGAGGTCTGTTTCCCAGAGCCCCTGGAGAGCAGGGGACATGTTCCCAGGACGTTTGTTATCATAGGACCTAATATAAGCTCTGTGCATTTTCTGATTTAGGTCTGTCTCCACTACTAGAGCATAAACACATGATAGTAGGACTGCTTCTTGTTCATTGCTGTATTTCTAGGCCTACCACATAGTAGGCGCTCAGAAAATGAATGAATGAATGAAAAGGATAAAAGAAAGAAAGAAAGGGGAGGGAAGGAAGGGAGGGAGGGAGGGAGAAAGAAACTAATAAGCCAGTGAGAAAATAGATGAGATCTCCAATGAAGAATCTCTACAGGCTCCAAATGAGTGCTCCTACAACCTAGTCTGAGCACCTGAAAAGGGATTGCATGAATGAAAGAGGGTAAATAAAAGAGTAGAATGTGAGAAGGACTCGACAACTTCATTCTTTAGAGATATTAAATCTGAGGCACTTTTGAAACTTCAGAATGAAAAATGTCTCAAACCTTCAGCAACCAAGATATTTGGCAAATAAATGCAAATCTAAGAGGTGACACTTAAAAAATTGATGAGAATGGAAAAATATAAGCAAACTTGGGGAAAAAGATAATCCCAAGTTAGACATCTGGGGTCTCTCTTGTTGATGGTGCTTGCTTGTTCATTTTGATGTGAATTTCTATAATGTTTCTATCTGTGTAAGATAAAGATATCTACAGGGCTATTCATTTAGGGTACATTTTTTATTAAGATAAACTGTAGACAGAATAAAAAAAGAGATGTATATGGAATCCTATTAAGTTATTATGTTAGATGGTAAAGACCAGGCTAGCTAAGTTCAAATCTCGTATCTTTATTTGGAGGCTTTGTGACTTAGGGCAAGTAACTCCACACTCTGTACCTTTGTTTCTCCATCTGTAAAATGAGGACAATAATGGGACTAGCCTTCTGGGATGGCTATGAAGATTAAGTGAGTGAATGAATGTAAAGCATTAGGAACAGTGCCTGGCAGGGATGAGAACTCTCCGAGCATTAGCAATTTGAATTATGGTGATTACTTTTTTAAAGATTTTAGTTATTTATTTGACAGAGAGAGAGATCACAAGTAGGTGGAGAGGCAGGCAGAGAGAGAAGAGGAAGCAGACTCCCTGCTGAGCAGGGAGCCCAATGTGGGGCTCAATCTCAGGACCGTGGGATCATGACCTGAGCCAAAGGCAGAGGCTGTAACCCACTGAGCCACCCAGGTGCCCTATGTTGATTATTTTTTATCCAGTCTACCACTTTGTAGATTCTGGGTGGTTCTTAGCATAAATCATCTTATTTAACCTTCAAACAATCCTATGAGGTGGGTACCATCAATATAACTGTTGTACAGATGAGGAAACTGAAACACATGGAAAATAAGTACAATCCGCACCGAACAGGAAATCTGACTACATTTGTTTGATTCCCAGCCTGTACTCTTAGCTGTTTTGCTATGTTGCTTCTAGGGACCATCTCTTACATATTTAATACCATAAACATCTGTTTTAGTAGGTTTTACTTGACTGCATCAGTAGAACTCTATATAGCTCTAGTTCATCTTTATGTATTACCCAATGATATGATAGGTTAGTTAGCTCATTCACGTATGGCATGATCACATTTTAAAGGCTGGAAGTGTTATGGCTTATATAATACATCCTGCAAAGAATTGGGACAGATTAGGGCAAAAGCACCCAGATCATCTGTTTACTGTGGCAGTACCAATGTTGCACTCTTCTGAGTTGAATATTCATTTTGTTGAGTAGGAAAATAAAATACAAATGAAATGTCAAGGGAAGAAAACTGTAATTAAAATAAGACTGCTAAAGTGAAAACCATTTTAGTAAATTGCAAAGTAGTACCTGAGAGTAATATGAGATTATACAACTGAGGTCCAGAGAGGCTAAGAGACAGGATGAAAGTCACAGAGCCAGCTAGCAAGGAAGGGGGACTTGAACCTGGTTTTTTGACTCTAGTCTAGTGTTCCTTCTCTCCTTCCACTATTACACAACCCGATATGACACACTCATATGGATACATGTTTATTGATATGTTTATGTTATCTCTACATATGTTTAAATTCATGTCATAAAATCAAAGATAATAAAATTGTGACGTTGTCATAAAAACCACAGTGTTAAGTAAGACTAGCTTTTAGAGCTCAAATTTCTTTTTGTTTAAGATTTTATTAATTTATTTATTTGAGAGAGAGAGAGAGAGTAGGGGGAGGGGGAGAAGTAGACCCCACTGAGCAGGGACCCCAACGTGGGGCTCAACCCCAGGACCCTGAGATCATGACCGGAGCCAAAGGCAGACCCTTAACCGACAGCCACCCAGGCACCACTAGAGCTCAAATTTCTCAATACAAATGTGAGTTGGCCTGCTTGGTAAGATCTGACTGTAGTCTGGTTTTTGTATTTAAGCCATTGTGCTTACAAGGAGAAATTTTTGTTGACTTTTCCATATCATAAAAAGTGTTCTTTGGGGGGAAGTGATATTATCAAGTTTTTTTATTTATTTGTTTGTTTCTTTGTTTATTAAGTGAAGCCTACCTAATGCAGGGCTTGAACTCAAAACCCTAAAATCAAGGCCTGAGCTGAGGTCAAGAGTTGGATGCTCAACTGACTGAGCCACTCAGGTGCCCCTATCAAATCTTTATTAGATAATTAATATTAATTATACATTGGGCATGGGATACAGTGGCTTTTTTTAGTTAAAATATATATTTCTAAAGGCATTTGTAAATCAATAAACTGATACAACTCAATCTTTAATTGACAGTATCGTTTCTGGAATGCGAAGTATGTCAAGTGAGGGTTCTTAACCTTAACTGATTTGAGAACTAAATCCATTTCTTCCCTAACTTCTTTTCTCCCACAGATATGAAGATGAAGGTCATTGTGGACAGGCTGAACCAGCTCCCTGACCAGTCCCTGAATGGAGTGTCCCGAAGGAAGGTGGGCCGTCGCACTGCCCAAGAAGAGGGTGGCCGCCGAGAAGAGGTGGTTGCACCTGCTCCCAGTATTACTAGTGTCACATCCCAGGGTCACACCTGTGCTCCGGGCTCTCCTGCTCAGCAGGTGTACCTTCAAGAGACTGGGACCTGGAAGGAGGCCCAAGAGCAGTTGGTCAGATACCAAATGGCAGGTCAAGATCAGAGATTGCTGCTCTGCCCAGACCTCAGACAAGAAAGGGAGCAGATGTAGGGGCAGACCCCGTTGAGCCAGGAAAGAGGCCACTTGGGGCTTTCTCAAGAGAAGAAAGCCTCTTGCGGTGCTACCCAGGCATTCTGTCCTCATTCCGTACACCTGGAAACTATTCAAAAACAGCTATGATGGACACATGAAAATTGATGTGCTCATGGGCTTTGCTGAGACTTGCATTAAGGACAAAGATATAAAAACAGTTAAGTTTGGAGAAAGCAATTGTCCATGGACCAAAGTTACATATTTTTTTTTAAACAGTTCTTCCTGTTAGTAGCTGGGTTGAATTTAAGAAAACTATTTGGGGAAACTAGAGATAACCAAGGGCCGAAGCAGATTATTAGTGAACTCATTTTTCAGAGCACTGATTTTTGGAGAAGATAATGTGTACACCTGCCTAGTGAAGGAGGGAAGAGATTATATTGAATGTAGCCTCTCCAGTCTATGTGTGAGGGGTTCTAATGAAGACCAGAGTAAAGGGTCAACTGGTGTCGAGTTGGGTAAGGATGCTAAAGGCAGTTTCACCTAATTCAAACATCTGAAGAGTGCTCATCAGTTTCAAACTGGACACTTTAAGCAGCCTGATTGTGTCCTGGGCTCTGAATCCAAAAAGACTTACACTCCAAGGGAGTAAAACAAAGATGGCAGAGGCGAGGAGAATCTCCAGAAACAAGTTGTTCTCAGTTTTCCCTAAATATAAATCAGGACTTTCCAATCTCTGAGAGATTCAGAGGCTGCCCTATTTTGAATTAGAACAGAGAAAGGAAACAAATGCTTCCTTTGCAGAATTTTAAATAATGATGCTCTGGAACTAGTCCCATAGTAGGTACAGGCAGGAAGTCATCATGGCTCAAGGCATCAATGGGAAAGTATGCCTTGCTCTACCAAGAGTTTTTGGGAACATTCTCAGCCTTTTATCCACTCTTTAGATGTATTATGGACATCTCAAACCTTAAAGCCGCCTTGAAAGGAGGGAGGCAGCTTTCTCTGTGACACAGTATTGGATTCTGAGGGAGATAATGATTAAGTATCAAGAGTAATGTTCTCCAAGAAATTTCAGTCCAGGCTATCTGTGTTTAAGAAGGTCATTGATGGGTCCCTGGGTGGCTCAGTGGGTTAAGGCCTCTGTCTTTGGCTCAGGTCATGATCCCAGGATCCTGGGATCGAGCCCCACATCAGGCTCTCTGCTCAGCAGGGAGCCTGCTTCCCTTCCTCTCTCTGCCTGCCTCTCTGCCTACTTGTAGTCTCTCTCTGTGTCAAGTAAATAAATAAAATCTTAAAAAAAAAAAAAGAAGGGCACTGACGGGCAATCTGGCCTATAGAAATTTACTCTGGAGGTACAAACTGGCTCCCTGAATCCTTTTGTGTGTGCGTGTGTGTGTGTGTTCTATTTGGGCACTAACAATATTTAAAAATATAACAAAGAAAAAAATAACTTGGTTTGGGCAAATTATGCCTTTTCTAGTTTAATTAGTCCCCACTATAACCTGTCCTTTATCTCTTTTTTTGTAGTTTCCTGGTTTATGAAATTATTTTATTTACAATCTTTAGTATATACATTGAGTCATCAGAGATCTGTAATGTTTTTGTACAACAGCATTTCAGAAGTTAAGGCTTTCAAGAATTATGAAGTGATGGCAGTCTTAGCACTACTGCTGTGGATTTGTCTACACATTCTCCCTCTCACTCTGGTGACTTCTTTTACCACCACAAATTCCAGCCCAGATTTCTTTCCTGAGCTCTACATCATAGAATTAGCTGCCTACTGAGGTTATCACACTAGGTTATCCCAGTGGGTTATGCCACTAGATTATCCTATGGCCACTGAGAAGCTAACATAGCCTTAAAACCGACTTCTACTCGTGCTTGCCCTAACATAACACATGACATCACTGCACTCTGATTGGACATCTAGAGGTCAACCCAGACTTCATGTTCCATCTTACTCTACCCAGCCATTTATCAGCCGTTATTTCTACTCCTTTAACCTTTACTAGCTCTTACAAATCTTCCATGCACCACAAGACAGATCTTTCTGGAAGGCAAGTTTGATCCATAATTAATCAACTAATGCTCCCTTCACAATGCTTGGGATCCTGGAGGCCAAAATGGACTCTTTGGACCTTAAGAGCAGCCAGAGATAGCCAGAATAACTTGCAGGGCTCTAATATGTGGTATAGAATTTCAGAGTCTAGTCAGAATCTTCTAACCCATAATTAAGACAGTCCTCTTTTTCTCCTCAAAAATGGGAGAACTGGGTAAATACTAGAAGCCAAGACAGTAGCTCTTAGTTCATTTATGTCTGGAGATGAGCCGGTAGATAAAGCACCACTATCAGCCACCCTTAAACTTATTCAGACCATTAACGCAGATGGCCCAGAAGATATTTCCCAGCAGTGACAGAGCTTACTCTTTATTGGATAAATAATTAAAAAGTGTCATGCTCTTCTGTTATTTCAAAGAAACTCTTCTTGCTTCTCATTTCTGATCTTCTATACATGGTAGATTCGTTTCCCTCAAGATACTAAACAAAAATATTTGTAAAAAAATATTTGTAGGGGCGCCTGGGTGGCTCAGTGGGTTAAAGCCTCTGCCTTCGGCTCAGGTTGTGATTCCAGGGTCCGGGGATCGAGCCCCACATGGGGCTCTTTGCTCAGCGGGGAGCCTGCTTCCTCCTCTCTCTGCCTGCCTCTCTGCCTGCTTGTGATCTCGCTCTCTGTCAAATAAATAAATAAAATCTTAAAAAAAAAATTCTAAAAAAAAAAATATTTGTAAATATTTCTGGATGTTAAAATCAAGAAGTAAGGGTGAAGAGAGCCAGGGTAGTTCCTCTCAAGTTTGAGGGATTGTGTTCAGAGTAGGTACCAGACTTTGACAGAACTTTAAGTCTCCCTCAGTCAGAGTGATGGACGATCCGGTCTGACCAGGGTTGTGTCCCACAGCAGATTTGCCCATATTGTTTCCCATTGAGGCTACTGAGAACCAAGAGGCCCAAACCTTTCCAGGATTACTTAATGAAGAGCTCTCTTCCATCCAGCAGTCTAAAATCCAAATGTATGAAATTACTATACTTTGAAATGTATGCAAACTCTATACAAAGATGAGTATGGGGAAAATTGAATGTAAATCACATGCAAATATTATTCAACCAAGCCTCTATAAAATTGTACATGTCAATAACAGTAAAGGATTTTAATTAATTCTGTCATTTAAAATTCATGCATTTATTCCATATTTTGTTTCCAGAATTTATAATATATTCAGTGTCAATTTTGAAAGAGCTATAAACGGAAGGAATTACTCTACTACTGAGTGCAGAACAGTTGATTTCAACCTACATGATAGCACCGTGACTAATTGCAGATATATTTGAGAAACAGATCACATTTCCTGAATGTAATCTTTTAAAAGGGACAAATCATTTTTACAAGGTTAAATGACACTTCAGTGGTAGAATATGGAGATTTGTATGTTTACAAATATTCTTCTTACATTTGTTATTTTTATACTTGAAAAAAGACCAGGATTCTCTGTGCTTGGAACAACTCAAGAGAGTATTTTCTGCCCATCAATCTGGTATCTTTTGAGACAGAAGATTCACTTAATGCATTTGGAGGTCTTGCTAGAATTTACTGTGTTTTGAAGAATTGTTTCTCCTTTCTTATTTCAGTCTCAAAATAATGATTCATTTATTATTATCACTACCTATTTTATTTCAAAATTAGTAGCTTTAACAAGGGGAAAGAGAGTCAATTTCCTTTTGAAAAATGTGAGAAATGGCCACTTCTATACACTTTATAGATGAAGAAATTGCCGTCAATTGTCAAACTCTTGCAGTAGTCCAAGGCAAAATTAGAAATTTGTCTGGACTATATCTGATTCTTTCTAAAATGTCCTCATGTAACGGTGCATCCATCCAGTAGAATGACTGATAGAAAATTATATAAGATATACTATTAGGCTAAAAAAAAAAGCAAATTGCAAAGCAATGTGTATATTACGCTTTTACCTCTAGTTTACTTATATATAGAAAAATTATGGAGTGATGATGTATAATTTTTGAAAATAATAGTTATCTTTAGGGAATGAAGCAGGTTTGCACTTTATCTTGTTTGTATTTCAGTGTTTTTATAAGACATTTTACTATTAATATAAAATTTAAAGAACATTTTCTGCAACTTATGGTTGACTGGAGGTTAGCAATCTCTTAATTTCTCTTCCAAGAGTAGGACTCACTTATGGAAAATGCATTTAGTTCTTAATGGAAGACATATATACAGGAGGAGGAAAAGATGGTGGAGAGTGGATGATGATTGGGTCAGAAAGAAGGTCCAAAGAGGAATGAAAGGGAAAGATAGGAAAGTCTTCAACTGAAGAAAGAAATGTTCCTTGGTGGACAAAGGTTAGGGTGCTAACAAAACTGCATTTTTACCACTGTATCCCTGGAATGTCATACAGGGCATGCCACCTAAGGTCCCATCTGTATAAGTGGCCTAGAAGGAAGACCTGCAGATGGCTATGGACTCAGCATTTCTCAGTAAGATTCAAATATAAAAGAGCAACCTTTCCATCACTCTTATGGAGGAAACATTGTGGAAACAGATGCTCACCCTAAGTCATGAGTAGACCCAACACAATGCCCACTGGGTGGTATGCCTCTCTCTCTCTCAGATCAGTGCCATACTGTACACTTCTTCCAGCTCAGCTCCATAGCATTTATTGTAAATCCACACCACATGGTATTAAGACCTGAACACAAAGAGGTGACTCTTGGTAGCAGCTATCACAGCACACTTATTAGGTAGATTCCAGAGACCCAGTGTTTTGTGATAGAATCTTAAGTCAAAAGACTGTGGGCTTTAATTTGCAAATCATAGATGTGGCCTGAGAAATAAGATGCTCCAAAATTTTCTTAAATTTGGGAATGAATAAAAAATCTTGTATTTTTTTCTCTACTTTATACAATTAGAGGTGCTATAAATTTGGCCTACAAGTCTAGTAATACCAAGTTTTCTTTTTAGAATTCTTTTCCACATGTCATCATTCTGTTCCTAAGGATGTCACTGCCTCCATTATCAGCTCTCTTTCAAAAACATCCATCTCTCTCCATCTGCTGGAATATTCCCATGGCTATTCAACATGGTTAAGTGGCTTCCAGTTTAAAAAAAAAAAAAAAAGGTGGGGAGGAGGAAAGGAAAAGAAAAAACATTCCTTGATTCTATAGGCCCCTTCAGTTCTCTTTCTCACTTTTTTTTACTCCTATTCCAGCAACATTGTTTAAAAGAGTTTTGTTCACACATTCCATTACTTCCTTAGTTTTCATTCACTCTACCAGGCATTCCAGGATGCTTTCTGACCCATCTACAGAACAGGGACTGTTCTTGGGGCAAACCCAGTGACTTTCATATTGCCAGTTCTAAAGAACAATTCACATCTTTTGTGACATATTAGGAGCATTTAACCAAACCTTTCTCTTCATCTTTCTTAATCACTTTCCTCTCTTGGCTTTTGTAATAATTCCTCTCCTTGATTCCCTCTTATATCACTGAGGATACCTTTTCAGTAAGCAGTACAATGAAGGCTCAAAGCTGGGTTTCTGATCCCAAATCTTGTGATTCCCCTAAGAAGAAAATCCAGTTGAATCTTCCCAGTCTTTTGAATTATAGGACCGAGAACTGATAACATGGGTAAGTGGGATGTAAACTTCCAAGCCCATTTGTCTTAGAAAATGGTTTTCAGGGGTGCCTGGATGGCTCAGTGGGTTAAGTCTCTGCCTTCAGCTCAGATCATGATCCCCGGGTCCTGGGATCGAGCCCCGAGTTGGGCTGTCTGCTCAGCAGGGAGCCAGCTTCCTCCTCCCTCTCTGCCTGCCTCTCTGCCTACTTGTGATCTCTGTCTGTCAAATAAATAAATAAAATCTAAAAAAAAAAAAAAAGAAAATGATTTTCAGACACATAAGACAACTTGGCTGTGTATAAAGTATTTGAACCACAAACTTTACTCTGCAAAACTGGGAAAACATCATTCCAATGTTTTCTGACTTTAGTGTTTTAGAAGAGATGTCAGAAACCAGTCTGAGTTTTGTTCCTATTTAGGAATGATTGGAAAACCATAAGATCTTTTTTCTACATTATTTTAAACACTTTGAAAATTCTCTCCATATATAAGTCTTTTTGTATACTGGGAATAATCACTGAAAAGAGAGGATAATAATTTTTGAAATAAGGGAAGAAAAGCTTTAAAGGGAAGGAAAATTTAAGTGAGACTTCAGAAGATAGGATTTAAATAAATTTTTTAAAAGATGACATTTCAGGTAAGGGGAAATATATAAATTGGACTGGAAGAGTTACTTATCTCCAGATCATGGATTGTTCAAAGAATGAATTAATGCTGTTGAACACAGGAAATAAAAACCTGAATGAATAATTAATAACCATTTTAAACATGTGAAATTATATTAAAAAGATGGTAGAAGTGATTTCAACTTAGATTGGGCTAGATGGAAGGATACCCACCATAAATGAAGAGATGAGGGGAAATTAAGGGAAAATTAAGCATTAGGGGAAAAAATATTGCTTAGAAAAAAATCAGTAAATATTACAATTATTTCAGCATCCTACTCTGTTGAGATTTTTTTTTTTAAGATTTTATTTATTTATTTGACAGAGAGAGATCACAAGTAGACGGAGAGGCAGGCAGAGAGAGAGAGAGAGAGGGAAGCAGGCTCCCTGCTGAGCAGAGAGCCCGATGCGGGACTCGATCCCAGGACCCCGAGATCATGACCTGAGCCGAAGGCAGCGGCTTAACCCACTGAGCCACCCAGGCGCCCCTCTGTTGAGATTTTTGAGGCATGTTTAAATGCCACTTTCCTAGTCTAATTATATAGATATAATAGGATATCATGGAGTAAATGACCTCTAGATATTCTTATTTCCTCACCTATCAAATAAGGTTTGGATCAAAGAAATATGGCACCCCGCCAAAACTGCCTTTAGACTCAGTAAAGAAGAGTTTCCCCAGGCTCTGGGCTCTAGAGAGCTCCATTTTGACCTCCCCTCATCCCCAGATGCCTTCCTGAATAGTTAGAGAGTCCATGAGTCCAAGATGTTGGGACTACCACACACCATGCCCACCTTTGCTAGACCATTCATTGAGTGCTCAAGACTGAACTTTCTGTCCAAACAGCCCTGAGCCCTCTGCCAGCACTTCCAAAGGCAGTTCAGATTCCTCCTTTGCTTGTCACATCAAATCTAGTGGAAGAAGAGCCACTAGCACTTAATGCTGAGAAATGTACCAAACTAGCATTGATATTATCTTTCAGATCAGTACCAAGTAATTGTAACTTCTATGTCTTTTTTTTTTTTTTCTTAAGAAGGACACAGATTAAGACATTTATAAATATCTTTTGGCTTGATGCCTTGCTTGCTACCCTTCTGGATCTCCAGACTTCTCAGAAACCACCAGCTAACCTCAGCAACCATTCTGTCTACCCTGGGCTTGCACCATGGATCACACATATGACATTATGGTAGGCAGAGTTTAAAATGGCCTCCATTCTCTCAGTCATCTGTTATCACACCCATGATTAAAGTAAGTGGCAAAAGTGATACTGCAGCTTTGATAGGGTTTACTAATCACTTGGCCTTAAAATAGGGAAATTTGGACACCCAGGTGGCTCAGTTTGTTAAGCATCTGCCTTTGGCTCAGGTGATGATGCCAGGATCCTGGGATTGAGTTCTGCATTGGGCTCCTTGTTCATCAAGGACACTGCTTCTCCCTCTGCCTGCCTCTCTCCCCACTTGTGCTCTCTCTCTCTGACAAATACATAATTAAAATCTTAAAACATAGGGATGCCTAAGTGGCTCAGTCAGTTAAGTATCTGCCTTCAGCAGAGGTCATGATTGCAGAGTCCTGGGATCAAGCCTGCATCCGCCTCTCTGCTCAGCGGTGAGTCTGTAGCTCCCTCTCCCTCTGTGATCTCTCTCCCTCTGTGATCACTTTCATGCTCTCTCAGATAAATCAATAAAATCTTTTAAAAATAATAAAATAGGGAAATATATGTGTGCACCCTTTTAAAAAAGACAGTTTTCTCTGGCTGGTGGTAGAAGAGGAAGTCAGAGATATTTCAAACACAAGAAGGAGTCTGTGTCATTGCTGCTTTAAAAATGGAGCAGACCACCTGGCAAAGTATCCAAGTAGCCTCTGAGAGCTACCAGTGTGGCCCACAGATAAGCTGGTATAGAAATAGAGACCAAGTCCTATGACCACCAGGAAATGAATTCTGCTGATAGCCTGAATGAGCTTGAAAGCTGATTCTTTCCCAATGCCTCTAGATAAAAGTTCGTCCTTGCTAACATCTTGGTTTTGGCCTTGTGAGACCTTAAGAAGAAAATTCAGTTGAGCGTCCCTGTCTTTTGACCTACAGAGCCGAGAGCTTATAAATAGGGACTGTATTTTTTTCCCAACTGTTTTATTTATATACAATTGACATTTAAGAGGCTGTATGCACATTTCACATATACAACTCCATGAGTCTGGGAATAAGTATTCACCTGTGAAACTATCACCACTATAGAGGCCATAGAAATATCCATCGTCTCCCAAGGTTTCTTCCCACCTTATTATTATTTTATTATTTTTGGTAAGAACATGTAATGTAAAACCTCATCTTAGAAAAGTTTAAGTATACAATACAGTACTTTTAGCTATAGGCACTATGCTGAATAAATAGATCTTCAGAACTTATTTTCCAGAACTGAAACTTTGTACACTTTGATCATCACCTCCCTATTTCCCTTTCCCCCAGCTTCTGGCCATCACGACGCTCTGCTTTGCTTCTGCGAGGATGACTATTTTAGATTCCACATATAAGTGAGACCATACATTTGTCATCTTTCCAGATCTGGCTTATTTTAACTGGGATAATATTCCCCAGGTCCATCCGCATTGTCACAGATGGCAGGATTTGCCTCTTTTCTAAGACTGAATAATATTTATTGTGGTTATTGTTTTAAGTGACTACATGTGTGGTAATTTGTCACACGGCAATAGAAAACTGATAAAGACACCAGGGTTTCACGGAATAAAAGGGGAGTTTAGTCCTCCTCTCTTGTCTTTGCTCGAGTATCTCCTGATCTCTTTATTAGTTGACATCAATCATTTTCAGTTTTCCAGAACTTAAACTCTTCCTTCGGTCCAGGGACTCCTGTCCAACATCATGGCAGCCTGCTGTGGGCAGCTACATTCCATCAGTCCCCAAGTGGCTTTCCAAGAGTGACCACTGGCACATGCACTCCCTCTGTGTAAAAGCCGCCAGCTCTCAGGTCCTCGAGCCACAGTGGATTTGCTCCCATCACTGGAAGCACAAGGCAAAAACAATCCAGATGGTTCCTTCCTCTCTCTCCCTCTGTCTTCTCATTTCCCAGTCTGTTTCCCCAACTAGATTCTCACGAAGGTTATTTGCGGCATTCCCGTCAGTTCCCTGAGTGACAGGAGACTGGTGTCAAGTGAGAAAATGAAATGTAAATTTTATTAAACACCCCCTCTCATCTCTGTGTATCAATCCAGATTCCAGCTGAACATAGCAAATCAAATCCTGTCTATGCCAGGCCTCGGGGCACACGGAAAATCATTTCTCCTTAATACCATTCCCTTCTAGTAAAATATTTTTCTGTTTGGTGAATGAAAATTTTAAATGCAAACCCTATTTTAATCCCAGGAAAAAGTATATCTTCAAATGAACATTTGAAAGAGGGAACAGAAAAGAGAAAAGAGAAAATTGGGGAGCAAATGGGAAGGAGAAGAGAATTGGGAAGACGGAATTGCATTTAGCTGTGTCATGTCTGGTGCCTGTGCAAGGATGCATAGCCACAGAATAAATGGAGACATTCTTGGAAAGCTTGGACTATCAGCACATTTATCTACATGCTGTCCTGTCTCAGAGATAATAAAGATCTTAAATCGGATACACTGCCTTGAAATAGTATTAGAAATATAGATGTTTCATTCTGGGTGTGAGTATGTGGACAATTACCAGCTTGTCTGGGGTTTTGACAGGTGGCGTCTGACTGTACAGAGAAAAACCTTGATTTGGAACCTGAAAAGTGTGATTAACTTCAAAGCGAAAAAAGCACATTTTGATTGCTCATTGATTGCTCACTGAAGTAAAAATAAGACCAAGTAAAATTTGAGTCAATAATGAACATTGAAAACCCCGCCGCTACTTGAAATACATTCTATGTCTGCATATTCCACTGAAAAAAAATTTAAATAAAAATTATAATTACTGCTCTGTGTCAAAAGAAAAGAAGATTGTTTAGTGTACTTTCTTTTCAATTGGCTCATTTTAAGTGAGTAAACCATTGTTGAAATGACATTTTGTCAGGTATTTACCCCCCGTATAAACTCTTGTCCTGATTTGCCAAAGTCTGAGGGGGTTTTCCAGGATATGGGATTGTCAGTTCTGAGACCAGGACACCCCAGAAAGTCCCAGGCAAAGTAGGATGAATTGGTCACCCTCATATATTACCATTATAATTGATGAAAACATTAATTTCTTCTACTGTAATAAGTTATTAGTATCATCAACTATATTTTTGTAAAATGGTCTTGAGCTAAATAAACTTGTAGCTGTGTCCAGAAATGAACTTGATGTACTCAAACTTGGTACATAAGTGTTCAGACTTCCAAAATAGGTATGGTTGCAGCTCAAGCATTACTGTGGGTATCTGAAAAATGGCATTCCTGGCCTCTACTTTCCCTGACTTGTGGTTAAGCTTAAAAAACATGCCTCCTGATACAGCTGTGGTCCACATAAAGGAGTTTGAGGCTGCTTTTCAGATACTTAGGATTGCTAGAACAACCAATATTGCATTAAAAAAATGTCTCTGCTTATAATATAGAACACAGTTTAGATGCATTAATGTATTTAAGATCCAAAAATGTAAATCAAGTGTTGGGCTAAACAATGCATTCACTTCCCAAAGGGGCTATAACATTTCTCACCTAGCAGAGGTCTGGCCCCTGAGATAGTAGGTGTTACATTTAGTATTTTAAAAAATAATAATAATGCCATGCTCCCTTGTGCACAAGAAGAAAGTTTATATGGTAATGTAGAAATTTCAACTTGAATTATTGCATTTAGAATCCACAGTCCTTGGATGCTTAATTAAACATATTTAATTTCTTAACTGTTCTTCCTTTTTAGTATTTTTGTACACTAATTATTTAAAACAGTATTTTATTTTAGAAATGGGTATAAATTATATGCGTAAAGAGCATTAAAGCAGGACTAAGTTGAGGCAAAACTGTGGAGTTATTAACATGTGTGTTCTGGGTGTGCCCTGACATTGGTCCTATTTTATTACTTCCATTTTCAGTCTCCAAATCTTCAGTGCTGAGAAAAGCTCATCCCAGGTGTGTTTCAAGCTCTAGACTTACCTTTCTATATCCTTCCCATCAAACTTAGTCTACTCAGTGATCTGTTTCTTCCAGAATTTCTAGATAGTTTCACAGAAAAATTGACACTGTATTTCCCAAAAATGCAGTGATGTTTAAATATATCATATCTGCTAGGAGTATTTTTATTTTTACAGATTTCTCAAGCATGGCCTAAAAGAATATTTCTAAGTTGGAATTCTAATTACTGGAGAAGGCTATTTTAGGAGAATTACCTTAAGTAATGTACTTGTGTCCTATTGCTGCTATTACCACAAACTTGGGCTTTAATACAACCCAATTTCATTCTAGTACAGTTATAAAAGTCAGAAGTCTGGTATCTGATTTACTGGGCTATAATCAAAATGTAATTGGGGCACCTGGGTGGCTCAGTAGGTTGAGCCTCTGCGTTCGGCTCAGGTCATGGTCTCCGGGTCCTGGGATCGAGCCCCGCATCTGGCTCTCTGCTCAGCAGGGAGCCTGCTTCCCCCTCTCTCTCTGCCTGCCTCTCTGCCTACTTGTGATCTCTCTCTGTCAAATAAATAAAATCTTAAAAAAAAAAAGTAGTCAAGGTGGTTCCTTCTGGAGTTTCTAGGGGAGAATCTGTTTCCTTGCCTTTTTCAGCTCCTGGTTGCTCCTTGTATTGCTTGGATCATGCTCCATTCTGTGTCTTAAAGCATCTCTCCAGCATCTACCAACTTCTTCAACATCACTCCAACTTCTAGATTCACATCTCATAAGGTTTTTCTGATCTCCTGTCTCTCTATGGAACCCTGTGATCACATTTAGGGACCACCTGGGTAGTCCTGGGTAATCTTCTCATTTCAAGATCCTTAACCTAATCATTCATGCAAATCCCTTTTCCTATATAAGGTAACATTTACAAGTCCCAGAGATTAGGATGGGGATAGCTTTGGAGTGGACACCACTCAGCCTACCACAAATAATATCTTCACTGGTTGTTCATGCCTATGTGTGAGGTTGGCTCTGTAGGAAGGAAAAACTATAGTAATGACAATCCTGCATTCAGCTGAGGGCATAATTTGGGAATTGAGGATGGAGTCCTTCATTATGGTAACTACCTCTCTATACACCTTTATAGTCCATGTGGTAGGGAGAATGGAGAGGTCATAGAGTGGAGCCCTTCCGTCCTCTTGTCTCCAAGGTCCCCTCTCAGTGCTACTGGGGTAGAGGTACAGAAGCTTAAAGTCACCATAGATACAAAGATGAAAGTCATTGAGCCTATTGGATCTTGGAGCAAAAGGATTATATTTTGAAGCTCAAAAAATTACAGGAAAGAATACTTGTCTTTTTCTTCATAATTTCCCCTCCATTCCTTTCACAATTCATGTTCTATATATTCTTCAGAACCCAGACAGGGTCTGATTCTGGTCTCTCATGCCCTAGTGAGCTCTTCCTTTCCTGAGACAGTCTATGCTGCCCTCGTTACAATACAAGCCCATGCTTAGGTGATGTGATGGCTGGCATTTTATAGAATGTCTATTTCCCCCAACAGCAAGGACCATGAATTCTCTACCACTCTTAATATAGCAGGAGTCACTGTCCTAACACTATGACTCAATAACAAGAGTGGATGCAAATGTTGATTGAAGGAGTATAGGAAAAATTTATTTTCTTAAATCAGACTTAAGGCAAGATCTGTGCTTTTAACATATTAATAAATAAACATTTCTAAATATTTATGATTCTCCTAGGCAATCAGAAGTAGAGTAGGTGCTCAGTAAATATTTGTTGATTGATTGATAACTTAAGCCCTATAGAAGGAAAATTATTCTGGGTTCACTTTAATGGCATTAGCTGGCTTAATGTGTTTTTTGTTTTTTGTTTTTTGTTTTTTTACTATTCTGTATTTGAATGGTTGGAGTTTTAAGTGTAAAACAAATTTAGGATGGAGCTTCTAATATTTTTTTCTCTTTTACTCTGTTCTTACATATTGCAAGTAAAAACAAATACTTTACAGAAAGTAAAAAAACAAAACAAAACAAAACAACAACAACAAAAACCCAAGTACTTTATATATAAGCTATATGTAAATATGGCTTTAAAACCTAAGCTTTAGGGGTGCCTGGGTGGCACTTGGTTTAGCATAGGACTCTTGGTTTCAGCTCAGGTCATGATCTCAGGTCGTGATTTCAGGGCCATTGAGATCAAGTCACCAGAGGGTTCTGTGCTCTGCATGGAATCTGCTTAAGATTCTCTCTCCCTCTCCCTTTGCCCATCCCCCTACCTACCCCATCCCCAAGGGCACTCTCTCTCTCTCTCTCTAAAGCCAATAAATAAATCTTTAAAAAAATAAATAAAACCTAAGTTTTATATAATCACATGATGCTTTAGAAACCATTGGTAGAGATACACTGGCTGAAAGTCAATAATGTATCTTTTTCATTCTTAGATTTTTAGATTTTTCTTAGATTTTTAATTTAATGCTACCTCAAAGCTCTGGTCACCGGATAAAATTATATGTAACATATAAAACAAATTTTAATAATTAAAAGGCTTTTAAAATTCCTTAGGAGAAAATAACCAGGGCTAACTCTCCTCAAAACTGGCAAACATACTATTTCCAATAGAAAAAATACAAGCAAGTAATCCTGTGAAAACATTCATTTCAATAATAATGCAAATTACAACAAAGTGATGCCACATTTCATCCATCCATTTGGCAAACATTTAAAGAAATGATAAAACTCAGTATATGGGAGCACTCTTTAATGTTTGCAAAAAACAGTCCGATGGCCCTACTCATGTATTCTTGGTATGGCTATCAGTTGGTGGAAACTTTATAGAGGGCAATTTGATCATTATCAAAATACTTTAAAATGTACATATATTTTGTATGAGCAATTAAAAAATAAAAATTTAACTAAATAGTCTATTGAAAAATAGACAAAACATATACTATACTCAAATGCCCAAACAACAATAAATTCCCTAAACTATTGACAAAAGAGATGTAATTAAATCAAGATTCATATATCCACCTAATTAAAGATTTTGAATCATAAAAACCATGTCCCCAAATAATTGCATAAAATCTTTATTTTAATATTAAAGTCAAATATACAGCATGCCAACAGAGTATAATCTCACATAAATTTGTGCATGTACATTTATGCCCCATATATGTGCATGTATGTGATAATAGGCGTTGTCACTGAAATTTTTTTTCTTTCCTTTTTCTTTTCTCCTTCTGTTTTATTCAGACTTTCAACAATTAATGTTACCTTCTTCAAATGAGGTTTAAAAAAGAAAAAAAACAGTAAGTTTTCTTTACAAGAAGACTAGAGACCCCAACTCCTAGGTGATAAATAGTCCCTCCCATGCTATCCTTGAAAATGCCTTCCCGTGCAAAGTCACTTTATACTGACATGCTTCCCTCTTGCCCCACAATCGGCTGGAGAGGACAGGGCATAATCTGCAGCCAGGAAGGGATCATGGCACCCAAGGCCCCTTGGTAAGCCCCTCTTATTTTTTGTGATTATTCCTCTTCACCGTCCTCCCCCTTTTCCAAAATTAGGGTGAACTCAGTCTGCTCATCGCAGAGGTGTTTCCACCAGACGCAGTGGGGAAACATCATGCTTGCTACTCTGCTCCCTACAGCCGCCTGACTAGGAAGGGACGGAAGAAGTGTGCAGTAGTGAGCAGCCGGCAAAGGACGGAAGGGTAATAAACAGGAGCATTGACTAGACTCAATATCAGTGATGGTGCTGGGGAGCCGTCCTGGCTTTGGGCTGCCTGAAGGCAGTGGTGATCCCCTGCTTGTCCTATCTGTCAGTCTATTTGATCTCCAAATGAATTGCTTTTGATAACAGCTATATAAATGCAGAACTGATCCGCTGGGCCTTCTTAAATGAGACTCCTCGCTTTCATCTTCCAGTCATTTCAAAAAGCAGATAGACTTGTTAGAGGTTTTAATGTAATGATTTATGTTTTATCTTGCCTGGTTTGAGGCTGCATTTATTTAGCACTAAATTCTTCCCAAGCCTCTATGTGAGGAGAGAAATGTTTGAACACACAACATTTGAGATTTCTTTTTTAAAAAATAAATTCAATAATATATGTTTTTCTCCTTTGCTAGGGATAGGAAAGGCAATAAACTTTATTTTAAAGAAGCGGGGGCGGGGGTGGGGGGGGGGAAGGTCACCAGACAAAATACTTCCATTACCACACCCTCAGCAAAAATTACAGGGAACTAGAAAGGAAAAATATCAATTTTCAAAATCTGTAGAACAAATCATTAAGGTTTCCAAACCCGATGGCTGCCAGAAAAAGAAATCACAATTTGTTTCAATGAAAACAGAGGAAGACAAGATTTCTTACCATTTTCTGCGTGTTTGCAGAATCTGTAAAAGAACGGTCTGTAGAAGGCTTAATTATTTTTCTCTCTCATACTTTTCTCTTCTTACACTTCATTTTCAAGCTTCTTTCTGCTTTTACTCTTTTCCCAACATGTGAATGAGGAAAATTCTCATATTAAAAAAGTAGAGCATCATTCATACTATGAAGAATCTTTGGTAAGAAGTTTTACAAGTTTACCACTCATATGCCATAAGTAAGCTTATTTACAAGGATATACTTAAGGGAATAGACACAACATATTGCAAGTCAAGAAATGAAATAGAACTTGATTTCCCATTCATCAGATGACTCCTTCCCTTCACAAAATAATAGCTGTTAAGAAGGACAACGTGAATTGTGTACGTGTGTATCGATCAAACCATCTAAATGAATTGTGACAACTTGTTACTTTAAATAAGGATTTTCAAATAAATTATGGTTTTCAAACAAAACATATAATCAGCCCAAAGCTGAATTTTTTTATTGATCATGTTGTTGTTGTTAAGATTTTATTTATTTATTTATTTGAGAGAGAGAGAGAGAGAGCATGAGACAGGGAGGGTCAAAAGGAGAAGCACACTCCCCGGTGAGGAGGGAACCCAATGCCAGACTGGATCCAAGGACTTCAGGATCACAACCAGAGCCAAAGGCAGTTACCTAACCAACTGAGCCATCCAAGCATCTGATCACATCGATTTAAAATGAGATCATTCTCTTATGAAACACCATGCCAATTTATTCCAATCATTGTACACTAAGACAAACCTGCAATGATATCTTCTTTAAAAGGATATATAATAAAGAAAAGGAAAGTCTGTGGTGTGAAATACTTGACTTCTCTATCTCTAGGAGATGAAATTAATTTTTTGAGAGGTGAGGGGACTCATAATTCAAAAATGTCAAAGCTAATTGGAGATAGGTTAAGACTTTTTCTGTTGGTAGAGAACACATTTGTATCATACATAGGGCTTTTCCTCTGTAATTTGCTTTTGAATCCCAAGAAAAGATAAAAGAAGCCTTTTAAATGCTTGAACATTTGGTTAAAGCAGCTATCTTGTAGTTCCAACATTGAATGCAACAGGTTACGGCTGCTGGTGATAATTAGATTGCCTCTATGATTTTTTTTTTCTTGTTACTCTTTCTAAATGTTTATATGAATACAGTAAACTTATTACATTTCTTGAAACAGAATATGCAAGGTAAAAGAGAATTGACAAGTATATAGTTCTCTTGGAAAAAAAACTTTTGTATTAATAATAATAGAAATAATAATTAGAGCTTGTAGTGATACAAACATTTTCCAATGAGGAAAATATATTAATAAGATAGTTTGATTCCTACTTTTCAGATGAGCAAAGTAGTAGATTTAAGTAAAGGTAGTATACATCTCAGAACCAAATTATGTCACCTGAGATTCGCTTTGCTGCCTTTCCAGGACACCAGATAGCTTATATTTTCTTCTGAATGCAAGCATTTTGATTAAATATAATGTGTCACATAAACAGCCCTAAAAAAGTATATTTTTAAAGTGTACATTACCACTTTATAGTCTATAAAGAGAAATAATTCTAATAATGACTTTTATTAAACTGATCCACTCTGAACACCAAACCCATTCAATAAATAGACTGTCTGTTATCAGTCCTAAGTTATACAATGTGAGGATTGTATTGCTCTAATTATTGTTTTCTCTTGAGAATACTGAAACTTAGAAATGTAAAGTGATTTCTCCAACATAAGACATAGTAGAACTAGTCGAGTTTTGAATAAATTTTGGTCTTCTGACTTTAAAACTAGGAAACTCCCAAGATACCAGTGCTTTGGCTAAAGGGAAGTCAAGTCATTCTCAAGGCTGGCTCTTCTAAGTGGCGGCATGGTGATGAACCATGCTATCCCACCCAGAAAGTCAGACCACAGGTGTGGCTTCCTCAAGGTGCAGAACTCTGAGTCATCCTTTTGGTCTGTGGGCCCCTTTTTTACATGGCATGATCCAAAATTTACTTCAGGAAGAAAATTGTATTATCCAAATATTTTTACAAGATGATACCCATTTGAGACAAGATCAGATCTCAATTAAAGTATGTTTTATACTTTCTTGAAACTATGCCAACTTCCTTGCTCCACAACACGAAACATATATACCATCTATTTATGTGGCTGTATACTTTCTCTATTTCTAGATTTCTCTATTTGTTTCTACTGTAAATAATTCTAAGTACATTTCTCTCCTTTTGTCTATTAAGTTTGAATTTATAGGCATCTTGATTTGTCATGATAGAGTCACAAGGTAATGGACTTACAGAATTGTAAGGAACTTAAGAATTCTTCCCATCTAATACACTTGTATTGAAGATAAGAATCAGATTTAATAGATTAAATCATTAAATTCTTCAAAGAAACAAAAACAGTTTAAAAGTTCCTGATTAGTAAGCCTTCTACTTACCCACTCACACAGTTTTATTGGTGGCCTTCAAAAATCATTAGGCTGCTCTTGAAATTTTATAAAGATTTCAACCTTAAAGCAACTTCTCTCCCTTCCTATCTTCTTCAATTGGTCCTTTACACCTGTCCTTACCTTAACACAGGCAGATGCTATAAATCAGCTTAGTGGTTAGAAAGGGAGGTTCCGGAGTCAACTATTGTGGTTTGAATCTTCATCACTTACCAGCTCTGCAACCTTGGGTAAGTTGCTTAACGTCTCTATGCCTTACTGTTCTCTTCTGTTAAATGGGTGTAATTGTAACAACTACCATTTGGATTGTTATAAGGTGAAATCAGTTAATCTACGTAAAAGGAATAAGAATGGGACTTAAGGTTGATAACATTCAAAATATGGTAGCCATTACTATTATTGTAATCAATAAATGGAATAGCTTGGAATATGTAACAACCAAAGAGCAACTCATGTTTATCTTTTATCATCCTTTTAAATGTTCTGGGTGAAGAATATCTTTCCCCTGCCACTGGATGAAAAATCAGCAGACCCCATGATTTTTCTGTTCTTCCACAAGTATTATATAGTTCTGTGTTCACTTTATGATAAAGAAACACAGCATTTATTCTGAAAAAGAAAGTGTCCCATTCAAGCTACCAATCAACATTTCAACTTCATTGAAAAGTAACTCTTTCCCACCTCCAACCAGTTTGCACTGATGGACAGTTTGCCTTGGAGAAAAATCGCTATGGATGGCTTCTGCTTTCTTACTCTGCTCATCCCCCTTCCTTCTCTTAAGAGCTGCTGGGGCCAAAGTAATAAGTAAGGACAAGCAAGTACCTGTTGGCCAGGCAAGAGATACCACTGGAAGTTTACTTTTTTCTTCCCTGTTTAAGGATTTTGCCTTTTTTTTTTTTAAGATTTTATTTCTTTATCTGACAGAGAGAGAGAAATCACTAGTAGGCAGAGAGACAGACAGAAGTGTGTGTGTGGGGGGGAAGCAGGCTCCCTGTTGAACAGAGAGCCCGATTCGGGACTCAATCCCAGGACCCCGGGACCATGACCTGAGCTGAAGGCAGAGGCCTGACCCACTGAGCCACCCAGGCACCCCCGGATTTTGCCTTTTTTTTAAATTGAAGTATAATTAACATACAGTGTTATATTAGTTTCAGATGTAGGATATAATGATGCAACAATTCTATACAGTTCTCAGTGCTCATTAAGATAATCTTCTAATCCCCTTTATCTATTTTATCCCCCCACCCACCCACCTCCCCTCTAGAAAACAAACTGGAAGTTGACTTCTACTCTTCCAGGGCCACTCTCATTGGGGAGATTTTTAAAGATGATTTTGTGGTATTGGAAAGTAAACCTTGGTGGGTCTCTTCTGTTTCTGAGCTTCTCATGAGCAGAGGAATTGACTAACTTTGTTCCAGACTATCTTTTCAAGGGTGTTTACATTATTGACATGCTTTAAAAAAAAAACAAAAACAAAAACAAAAACAGGAGCAGTGTTTCCTTCCAAAGACTGATGGGTGTGTTTGCTTTCCAATATAGATTTAGATTTCCTGAGCTCAAGCATTCCTCTGCTGTAATGCAACCTACTGCTCACGGAATTTCATCTGACTCTGTTTGCAAATCCCTGTAGAAACTGGGGCTTGGGAAACTAGCACAAGAAAATTCTGATACTCTGAGTATTGTTACTGATGTGGGTAATAAAGTCATTGGTTTCTGACCTAGTAGTCTTGTTCTACCATCATTCGTGAAACTAGCTTATAAAAGGGTAAAATCTCAAATCTTTCACAATTCTTAACAAGGAGATATTCATTTTGTTGTTGTTCATTTAATTATTTGTAAAAAAAAATTATGTTCAGGAGATATTCTTCGGATCCTCAGCATTCTCTGTTTTGGAAAACCTCTGTACTACATTTCCAATTCCATAGGCAATACATTCCCTGTGACTCCCTACTCCCTTTTCAATACCTGATTTTCCATAAATTCACACTATGCAGACTCTGCTTATTAAAATGTATTCACTCTTAGAAGAATAGAACTAAAAACCTCCAAGCTGGCTCTTTCTCCCATGTGACCAACATCTGGTACATAGGAATTACTAAGGCATACATGCTCAAACTTTGCAAATGCAAGCCAATTCTAGTGTTGACATATGCCACTTTAGCTCTCCTAAGCATGAGTCAGGTGCCAATCCTTCATGTTACACTGAAGGGCAGGTTATTTCAAGTTCTCCAAGTGGTTTGACAAAAGTCATTTTCATAGTCTGCAGTCCCATCACTTCCTACATTCGGCCTCATGAAATGGCAATAGCTTTCTCTAAAGAAAAGTACTCACACACCTATCCTTATCCTTTCATTTTTTTGTGAGCAAGGGGTTTCTATTAGAGGAGCCCCAGCGTCATGAAACTTGTTATGATACATTTCATTTATATATTCTTCATGTGGGTAGATGTTTCACGTCAATTTAGGATCTTAAGTCTATTCTATTAATGCCTTGTGAGGAATGGAGGAATGAGGGTTACATTTAATAAGTCCTGTAACATGATCCTTCTTGGTATAATTATTTAATCATTCAACAAATGATAGTCACCTTGTGAGGTTTCTCTCTGTGTGTCCTACTGAAGACTGGCACCAGACATAGCACAATCGTGGAAGTGGGCAGTTTCTGGCCAGAGGACCAAAAATAAAAGGGAGACCTCAGGAAATGGAAAGTACTGGGATATGGGAAATGGGGACGAGCTTAGAAAACTAATCCCATAAATTTCCTTGTGAACTCAAGGGCTCTCTCCCAACTGTGCATGATGGATCTGATCCTAATTAACATAACAAAGACTCTGATAATTTTATTAATGAACAGAACTTGGCTCAGGTCCAAGACTGTCATATACATGGGACTACTCTGAACAGTACTTCAAAAGCTTTGATAACGTAACTCACCTTAGAACCATAGCCCCTGCGCTCAGATTGGAACCTGTAGTCTAAAGCTAACCAGGTCAGCTGCTGTTAAAATTAAATCAACATTCTCCATTAGGTTAATACAATACTCAGAGTCTCTTCACATAATATTCAAAATGTCCAGGCTACAATAAAAAAAAGTACTCAGCCTACAAAGAACCAACCAGAACATGCATGAGAAAACATAATCAATAGGCACCAACAAAGAGATGATACAAATGTTGGCATTATCTGACAGAGACTTTAAAACAACTCATAAAATATACCAATGAGCAAGTGCATACACATCAATTAAATATTATAATTATAAATGTCAACAAAAAATAGAGATAAAAAACAAATTAAAATTTAGAACTGAAAAATGTAGTAACTAGAGCAAAACGCATTCAAAAGGCTCTACAACAGAATAGAGAGCAGAAAAGTTAGTGAAATTGAAGACAGATCAATGAAAATGATCTAATCTCAACAGACAGATATTGGAAAAAAGTGAACAAATACTGACAAAACTATATGTTGTCTAGAGCAAATCTATTTAAATATAATGATATGCACACTGCAAAGAAGAAGGATGTGAAAAGATATATAGTGCAAACACTAATTAAAAGAAAGCTGAAATGGCTGTCTTAACTTCTGACAAACTGGTTTTCAAAGCAAAGAAAATTACACGGAGAGAAAAGAAACATTTATTGATAAAGGGTTAATTCATCAAGAAGATATAACAATACTAATATTAATGCTAATGCTGTGTATGTATCTAACAACAGACCTTCAAAATTAGAATCTAGAACTGAATAATGCCATCAACTAACTGACATTCATAGAACATCAAATACAACAGCAGCAGCAGTACTTTTCCAAGTATACATATCCATATTTGTATTTAAATTCATATTCATATCCATAAAATATATCTGAACAAACTGAAGTCAAAGCGTGATCTCTGATCACAATAGAATTAACTTAGAAATAAATAATACAAAATTAACAGGAAAATCTCCAAACACTTGGACATTAAACAACATACTTCTAAATAATCCAGAGGCCAAAGAAGGAAGTTTCAAAGAAAACTATGAAATATTTTGAACTTACTGAAATCGAATATGAAATATACTGAAATTTCTCATATACAGCTAAGGCAATGCTTACAGGGAAATTTATAGAGTTAGATGCTTACATTAGAATAAAAAAATTTCCCTTCTAGTTTTATGGTTTCAAGTCTTACATTTAAGTTGTTAACCCATTTTGAGATTTTTTTTGTATGCTATAAGAAAGTGATCAGTTTCATTTTGTATGTAGCTCTCCAGCCTTCCCAGCACCATTTATTGAAGAGACTTGCCTTTTCCCAATTGAATATTCCTGCCTCCTTTGTTGTAAGATGAATTGACCATGTAAGTATGGGTTTATTTCTGTGTTTTCTATTCCATTCTGTTGATCTATATGAGTATTTTTGTGCCAGCACCATACTGTTTTATATTATATCTTGAAATCTGGGACTGTGACACTTCTAGTTTTGTTATTCTTTTTCAAGATGGCTTTGGCTATTCAGGGTCTTTCGTGTTCCCTACAAATTCTAGGTTTATTTGTTCTTGTTTTGTGAAAAATGGTGTTTGTATTTTGGTAGAGATTGCATTATATCTGTAGATTGCTTTGGGTATTTACCTAAAGAAAATGAAAACAAAAATTTGAAAATTTATATGCACTCCTATGTTTATTGCAGCATTATTTATACTAGCTAAGATACAGAAAAAACCCAAGTGTTCATCAATAGATAAGTGAGATAAAGATGTGGTATACCCCTATTATGGAATACTATTCAGCCATAAAAAGAATAATGTTTTGTTATTTGCAATAATATGGATGGACCTAGAGGGCATAAGACTAAGTGAAATAAGTCAGGGAAAGACAACTACCATATGATTTCACTCATATGTGGAATTTAAGAAAGAAAACAAACAAGCAAACAAACAAGCAAAAACCAGACTCTTAAATACAGAGAAATACTGGTGGTTCCCAGAGGGGAGTTGGGTGGAGTAATGGGTGAAATAGACAACGTAAATTGAGAATACACTTATCATGATGAACATTAGTAATGTATAGGATTGTTGAATCATTATATTTTACACTTGAAATATACAATATAACATTGTATATTAATTATACTTCAAATTTAAAAAAGAGTTAGAAAATGTTTCAAATCAGCAATCTAAACTTTAATCCTAAGAAATTATAAAAAGACAAAAGGAATAAAGCCAAGCCAAATAGAAAGAAAGAAATAATAAAGATAGCAGAAGACAACATAAAAACCAATAGAGAAAAATCAATGAAAGCAAAAATTGGTTCATTGAAAAGGTCAGTAAAATTGATAAATCTCTAACAAGAGTGACACAGAAAAAAGAAAAATGCAAAATACCATCATCATGAGTGAAAGAGAGAATGTTGCTTTAGACTCCATTGTATTGTATTGTATTGTATTTATTAATCAAATTATATTATAAAGCATAGTAAGAGAAAACTACAGATAACTCAATGCATATCGGACCAGTTTCTCCAAAAACACAGACTAGTGAACCAATTCTTCTAAATCTACAGAGTATGAAAACTTACTCCAAATGAAGTAGATAACCTAAATATCCAATTAGATATCCAAAATAATTAGTAACCTTGAATTTGTTGTTTAAAAATCTCTGAATAAGAATCTTTCATGCCCAAATGGTTTCACTGATATTTCTACCAAATCTTTAAATAAGAAATAATGGCAATACTGGAGAATACCTTACAGAAAATAAAAGAAGAGATAACACATTCCAATTCATTTTATAAGACTTGCATTAATCTGATACCAAAACCAGATAAGGGCTTTTACCAGAAAAGAAAAATGCAGACCAATACCCTTCATGCATATAAATGTGGAAATCCTCGGTATTAGCAAATCAAAGCCAGCAAGTAATATATAAGTAAAATAATACACCATGACCATGGGCTTATTCTGGGAATACAGACTGGTTGAATATTCAAAAACACATTAATATATTTCACTGTATCAATGATAAAAGTAATAGAAACCATGTGATTTTATCTTTTGATGCAGAAAAAACATTTAACAAAATACAATATTTATTCATGATGAAAGCTTATTTCAAACTAGGAATAGAAGGCATTTTCTCAACCTGATAAAGGTGTCTACAAAAAACCTGCAGGAGGGACGCCTGGGTGGCTCAGTTGGTTAAGCAGCTGCCTTCGGCTCAGGTCATGATCCCAGCGTCCTGGGATCGAGTCCCACATCGGGCTCCTTGCTTGGCGGGGAGCCTGCTTCTCCCTCTGCCTCTGCCTGCCATTCTGTCTGCCTGTGCTCGCTCACTCTCCTCTCTCTCTGACAAATAAATAAAATCTTTAAAAAAAAAAAAAAAAAAAAAAAAAAAAAAAAAAAAAAACCTGCAGGAAACATTGCACTTAGTTGGGGGAAATTCTGAGTGATTTATCCCCTAATATCAAGAACTAGGCAAGACTCTTCACCCTTAAAGCTTCTACACTACTCTTAGTCAGTGAAATAAGTCAAGCAAAAGAATTAAAAGGCATACAGAGTGGAAAAGAAGAAATATAACTGTTTTTATACACACAAATATGATTTCTTATGTTGTAAAACTCAAGGTAGTTTCAAACACTGTTTAACAAAGTCATAAGATAGAAGATCAGTACACAAAAATCTATCATTATTTCTACATACTAGTAACATACAGTTTGAAAACAAAATTTAACAGAACAATCACATTATTGCTTTGAAGCCTTGTGAGTTTCCCAGGTGAAATCTGATACTGGTCCCTCTGAACAAGGGCAAGGAGAGGCTGAAGAAAGCAGCAGACCACTCCAGATTGGTAAGAGGCAGTTTTAATAAGCAAGGGAATTTAAATACAAAGCTTGTCTTGAGCAGCTGCAAGATGAGTGTATCCTCACATCCAGTCGCAAGAATCTTAATTTTTTTTAAGGTTTTATTTATTTATTTGACAGACAGAGATCACAGGTAGGCAGAGAGGCAGGCAGAGAGAGAGGGGAAGCAGGCTCCCCACTGAGCAGAGGGCCCGATGTGGGGCTCGATCCCAGGACCCTGAGATCATGACCTGAGCCGAAGGCAGAGGCTTAACCCACTGAGCCACCCAGGCGCCCCTCCAGTCTCAAGAATCTTAAAAGTTTATACAGAGGTGTTAACTGGGCTCAGTCACTCCTACCATAGAGGTGGTCTCAACAACATTTTACTCTCTCAAAGCTACATCTTTGAAATAGCTCCAGCTATTTAGGGAAGAATATCTATTCCAAGGATGGGGAGGGGGTGGGGGCCTCCAACTGCCTGGGTCCAGCTCTCAAGTCAACTAGCACTCACATCCTCTCAAAGACCTTCTCCAACAAACATTTACAAAAATGTCCAGAAAATTAAATATTTAGGTATCAGTCTAACATAGCATGTACAAAGGCTGTATGCTGAAAATTGTAAAATGTTGATGAAAGTAATATTAAAAAGCCCTAATTAAATGGAGGAACATCAGATACACTTGGTTTGGAAGAGTCATCATAATAAAGTATCAACTCTCCCCAAATTAATTTATAGATATATCACAATATCAATAAAAAATTTCAGGAGGACTTTGTATAGATATAGACAAGATGATTCTAAAATATACATGGAAGAGTAAAAAATGTAGAATAAAACAGTTTTAAAAAAGAAGAATAAAGTTAAACTACACTACTATATTACAAAGCTCCAGATAAATTACAAATCAAGGTAGTGTGGTAATATCAAAAGCATAGATACATAAATCAATGGCAAAATTTAGAGAATCCAGAAATAGAGCCATAAAAATAGAGCCATTTGTTTTTGTGAAACATGAAAAGACAAGACAATCAAGAAATAACAAAGTTTTCAACAAATTATGTTGACATCACTAGGCATCTATAGGTTAAAAAAGAGTAAATAAACTTTGACCTAAAATTCATACCTTATATAAAATGTAACTCAAAATAGATCACAGACTTAAAAATGAAATGTAAAAGTATAATATTTTTAGAGGAAAACTGAGAGAAAATCTTCATGACCTATATTAGGTGAAAATTTCTTAGACAAGACATTGAGGGCACAATTCATTAAAAAATATTGATAAATTGGACTTCATAAGAAATTTAAAAAATTCTCCTGTGAAAGACCCTGCTAACATAATTAAAATACAAGCTACAGATTGACAAAAAAATTTACAAGTTATATACCCAACAAAGGACTTGTATTAATAATACAATAGAGAGCTCTTCACAACAGTAAAACAAACAACCTAATTTAAAAAATGGACATATGGCTTGATTAGACACTTCAGAAAAGTACCAAAGATGATAAATAAACACATGCGAACATGTTCAACATTGTAAATCATTAGTAAAATGCTAATTAAAACCACTATATCCATTCAGGTAGCTAAAATAAAAAAATGCTAGCACAATACCAAGTGCTGGTAAGATGGAGGAAATGAAAATCTCATATGTTACTGGAGGGAATAAAAACATCACTTATCCATTGTAGAGATGGTTTGGCAGTTTCTTATAAAAATAAACACATATTTGCATGCAATCCAAAAATTCCCCTCCTGGGTATTTACCCTAAAGAATGAAACTTAAGTTCACACAAAAATCTATACATGAATGTTTATAGCAACCCTGTTCATAATTGCCCCAAATTGGGGGAGGGGAGAAACTCTAAATATCCTTCAATGAATGCATAAACAAACTATGGTACATCCATATGACAGAGTAGTGCTCAGGAATAAAAAAGAACTAACTACTAATGCATGCAATATGGAAGGATTTCAAGACCATTGTGCTGAATGAAAGAAACCAGTCTCAAAATGTCACATGCTGAATGATTCCAATTACATGACATTCTTAAAAAGACAGAAAAACAGTGATGGAGAACAGATCAGTAGTTGTCAGAGACTGGGGTGGGAGAGGATGTGACTGTAAAGATGGAACAAGAGGAAGTTGTGGAGTGATGGAACTGATCCTGAGTGTGGTGATGGTTATACGAATACATACATGTGATAAAATTTACAGAACTGTAAAAGAACTGTACAAAAAGGTTGATTTTTATGACATGATCATTTTAAAAATAAAATTTAAAAGGCAATAGAGTGGATTTATTTTTTTATGTTAGTCACCATACACAGAGTGGATTTCATTTAAAGACAGTATTAAACAAGGAGGACAAGATGGCAGAGGAGTAGGAGACCTAAATATCCTCAGGTCTCAGAAGTTCAGTTAGATAGTTATCAAACCATTCTGAACACCTACAAACTCAACAGGAGATCAAAGAGAGAGCAGCAATTCTAGGAACAAAAGAGCAACCACTTTCTGGAAGGTAGGACATGTGGAGAGTGAATCCAAGGCAACATATGGGAAGATTGACCTCAGGGGAGGGGCCAGCTCCTGGCAAGTGGTAGAGCAGCAGAGCACAAAATCAGAACTTTTAGAAGTCAGCTCCACAGAAGGATGTCACTCCAGAGGCTAAGCGGAGGGGTAGAGGCCTTGCAGAGACAGTGTGGTCTCAGGACTGTGGGGGTCACAGAAAGACCAGGGGTGTCTGAGTGTGGCAGAGCTCCCAGGTGCCAGAGTGGGGAAGCTGACTGCAGAGGTGGAACCAGGGAAGGGGCCCTCAGCTCCAGGTTACCTTAAACCATGATCTGAGGCACAGTAGGACCACTGCTCTTTGAGCTGGGACCAAACAAGTGGCAGATTTGGGGAGACCTCCTCTGTCCTCCTCCAGGAGAAACAGCACAGGAACACACTCCAGGAATCCGCTGGGTTTGGAGACTCCAAACAGGGCCAACTGCCAGAGTTAGAAATGCTCAGCCACAGGCCAGGTGAGCATGGAGTGTATCTGGAGATCAGGGAAACAGAAGGGATTCACTGCTTTTCTCTGAGGGCACACTGAGGGTGGGGACCTGAGCTCTCAGCTCCTCCAGACTAGAGATTGGGAGCCCGCCATCTTCATTCCCATCCTCCAAAGCTCTACGGAAAATCATCAGGGAACAAAAGCTACCAAGAACAAAACTGAGCAGATTACTTAGCTTGGTCCCTGGCAAGGGCAGTGCAATTCTGCCTCAGGCAAGGACATTTGAGAATCACTGCAACGGGCCTCTCCCTCAGAAGATTAGCAAGAACATTCAGCCAAGTTCACCATCGATGAGAACTGCAGAACTCCAGAGCTAGGGGAAGGCAACACATAGAATTCATGGCTTTTTCCCCTGATCTTTAGTCTTTCAAAGTTAAATTTAAAATTTTTTTTTCTTATTCTTTTTAAAAAATTTTTCTTCTTTCCTATTTTAATCTTTTTAAACTATTTTGTCTTATCAATACCTTTTAAAAATCTTTTTAAAAATTTTCATTGTTGGAGTCATATTCTTTCCCTTCATTGCATTTAACCTTATTTTTTGTATACACATAGGTTTTTCTTTCTTTAAAATTTTGTGATACAGTTTCTTCTAACAGTTCAAAATATACTCTAAATCTAGCACATGGCTTTGTTCTAGTCTCCAGCCTGATCACATTCTTTCCTCTTTTACTTTTTGTACATTATTTTTGTATTTCTTTTGTGTATGTATGTGTGTGTGTGTGTATATATATATACATATATATATATATATAATTTTTGTATGTTGTATATATAAGATTTTTGTATATGTTTGTATATTATATATAATTTTTGTATATTATATATATGTTTCCATATATATATGTTTTTTATTTGTGTGTGTGTGTGTGTGTGTGTGTGTGTGTATATATATATATATATATATATATATGTATATATATAAGTTTTTCTTTAAAATTTTGGGAGGCAGTTTCTTCTAACAGACCAAAATATACCCAAAATCAAGTGTGTAGCTCTGTTCTATTCACCAGTCTAATACATATATATATATATATTTTTTTGTTTTGTTTTGTTTTGTTTTGTTTTGTTTTGTTTTTGTTTTTTTCCCCCTCTCTCCTTTCTCCCCCAGGTTTTGGGTCTCTTCCAATTTAGTTAGTGTATATTTTTCTGGGGTCCTTTCTACCCTTTTAGTATTATGTTCTTTCATCCATCTATTTGTATCTGGATAAAATGACCAGGCAGAAAAACTCACCTCAGAAAAAAGAACAAGAGGCACTAGTGACGGCTAGGGACCTAATCAATAAGGACATTAGTAAGATGTCAGAGCTAGAGTTCAAGATTATAATTATCAAGGTGCTAGCTGGGCTCAAAAAAAGCATGGGTGATACAGAGAATCCCTTTCTGGAGAAATAAAATCCATTTCTGGAGAAATAAAAGAACTAAAATCTAATCAAGTTGAAATAAAAAAGCTATTAATGAAGTGCAATAAAAAATGGATGCTCTTACTGCTAGGATAAATGAGGCAGAAGAGAGAATTAGTGATATAGAAGGCCAAATGATGGAGAATAAAGAAGCTGAGAAAAAGAGAGATAAACAACTACTGGACCACAAGGGGAGAATTTGAGAGATAAGTGAGACCATAAGATGAAACAATATTAGAATAATTGGGATGGGATCCTGGAAGAAGAAGAAAGAGAGAGAGGAGCAGAAGGTATATTGCAGCAAACTATAGCCGAGAATTTCCCTAATTTGGTGAAGGGAATAAGCATCAAGATCCAGGAGGCACAGAGAACAACCCTCAAAATTAATAAAAATAGGTCAAAACCCTGTCATCTAATAGTAAAACTTACAAGTCTCAGTAACAAAAAACAAAAATAAAAATAAAAATAAAAAAAATCCTGAAACCTGCTTGGGACAATAGGTCTGTAATATACAATGGTAGAAATATTAGATTGGCAGCAGACCTATCCATAGAGACCTGGCAGGCCAGAAAGGACTGCCATGATATATTCAGAGCACTAAATGAGAAAAATATACAGCCAAGAATACTATATCCAGCTAGGCTATCATTGAAAACAGAGAGATAAAAAGCTTCCAGGACAAACAAAAACTAAAAGAATTTGAGAACACCAAACCAGCCCTATAGGAAATATTGAAAGCCGTATCTAAGCAAAGAGAGAGCCTGAAAGTAACAGACCAGAAAGGATCAGAGACAATATACAGTAACAGTCACCTTAGAGGCAATACAATGGCACTAAATTCATATAATTCAATAGTTACCCTGAATGTAAATGGCCCCAATCAAAAGGGGTATCAGAATGGATAAAAAATAAGACCCATCAATATGTTGTCTGCAAGAAACTCATTTTAGAGCCCAAGACACCACCAGATTTATAGTGAGGGTGTGGAAGACAATTTACCATGCTAGTGGACATCAAAAGAAAGCTGGGGTGGCAATCCTTATATCAGATAAATTAAATTTTAAACCAAAGACTATAATAAGAGATGAGGAAGAATACTATATCATACTTAAAGGGTCGGTCCAACAAAAAGATCTAACAATTTTAAATATCTCTGCTCCTAACATGGGAGCAGCCAATTATATAAGCCAGTTAATAACAAAATTAAAGAAACACATCAACAATAATACAATAATAGTATGTGACTTTAACACCCCTTCACTGAAACGGACAGATCATCTAAGCAAAAGATCAACAAGGAAATAAAGGCTTTAAATGATACACTGGACCAGATGGACATCACACATATATTCAGAACATTCCATCCCAAAGCAACAGAATACATAATCTTCTCTCTAATGCACATGGAACATTCTCCAGAATAGATCACATCTGGGGTCACAGATCAGGTCTCAAGCGGTACCAAAAGATTGGGATCATTCCCTGCATATTTTTAGACCACAGTGCTTTGAAACTAGAACTCAACCACATAGGGAAAGTTGGAAAGAACTCAAAAACATGGAGGCTAAATAGAATCCTCCTAAAGAATAAATGGCAGCATCATGTTACCTGATTTCAAGCTTTACTACAAAGCTGTGATCACCAGGACAGCATGGTACTGGCATAAAAACAGACACATAGACCAGTGGAACAGAGTAGAGAGCCCAGATATGGACCCTCAACTCAATGGTCAAATAATCTTCGACAAAACAGGAAAAAATATACAGTGGAAAAAAGACAGTCTCTTCAAATAAATGGTGCTGGGAAAACTGGACAGCTATATGTAGAAGAGTGAAACTCGAACATTATCTTACACCGTACACAAAGATAAACTCGAAATGGATAAAAGACCTCAACGTGAGACAGGAATCCATCAGAATCCTAGAGGAGAACATAGGCAGTAATCTCTTCGATATCAGCCACAGCAACTTCTTTCAAGATATGTCTCCAAAGGCAAAGGAAACAAAAGTGAAAATGAACTTTTGGGGCTTCATCAAAATCAAAAGCTTCTGCACAGCAAAGGAAACAGTCAAGAAAACAAAGAGGCAACCCACGGAATGGGAGAAGATATTTGCAAATGACAGTACAGACAAAAGGTTGATATCCAGGATCTATAAAAAACTCCTCAAACTCAACACGCACAAAATAGGCAATCATATAAAAAATGGGCAAAAAAATATGAACAGACACCTCTCCAATGAAGACATACAAATGGCTATCAGACACATGAAAAAATGTTCATCATCACTAGCCATCAGGGAGATTCAAATTAAAACCACATTGAGATACCACCTTACACCACTTAGAATGGCCAAAATTAGCAAGACAGGAAACAACATGTGTTGGAGAGGATGTGGAGAAAGGGGAACCCTCTTCCACTGTTGGTGGGAATGCAAGTTGGTGCAGCCACTTTGGAGAACAGTGTGGAGATTCCTCAAGAAATTAAAAATAGAGCTTCCCTATGACCCTGCCATTGCACTATGGGTATTTACCCCAAAGATACAGATGTAGTGAAAAGAAGGGCCATCTGTACCCCAATGTTTATAGCAGCAATGGCCATGGTCACCAAACTGTGGAAAGAACCAAGATGCCCTTCAACGGACGAATGGATAAGGAAGATGTGGTCCATATACACTATGGAATATTATGCCTCCATCAGAAAGAATGAATACCCAACTTCTGTAGCAACATGGGTGGGACTGGAAGACATTATGCTGAGTGAAATCAGTCAAGCAGAGAGGGTCAATTATCATATGGTTTCATTTATTTTTGGAGCATAACAAATAACATGGAGGACAAGGGGAGATGGAGAGGAGAAGGGAGTTGAGGGAAATTGGAAGGGGAGGTGGGCCACGAGAGACTACGGACTCCGAAAAAGAACCTGAGGGTTTTGAAGGGGCAGGGGGGTGGGAGGTTGGGGGAACAAGGTGGTGGGTATTAGGGAGGACACGGATTGCATGGAGCACTGGGAGTGGTGCAAAAACAATGAATACTATTATGCTGAAAAGAAATAAAAAATTAAAAAAAAAAAAGAATAAGTGGGTCAACCAGGAAATTAAAGAGGAATTGAAAAAATTCATGGAAACAAATGAAAGTGAAAGCACAACTATTCAAAATCTTTGGGACACAGCAAAGGTGGTTCTGAGAGGAAAGCATATAGCTTTATAGGCCTTTCTCAAAAAACAAGAAAGGTCTCAAGTACACAAGCTAACCCTACACCTAAAGGAGCTGGAGAAAGAACAGCAAAGAAAGCCTAAATGCAGCAGGAGAACAGAAATAATAAAGATCACATCAGTAATCAATGAAATAGAAACCAAAGAACAGTAGAATAAATCAATGAAATTAGGAGCTTGTTCTTCAAAAGAACTAATAAGACTGAAAAACCCCTGGCCAGACTTATCAAAAAGAAAAGAGAAAGGACCCAAATTAACAAAATCATGAATGAAAGAGGAGATCACAACCAACACCAAAGAAATACAAACAATTATAAGAACATATTATGAGCAACTATACACCAGGATATTTAACAATCTGGAAGAAATGGATGCATTCCTAGAGACGTATAAACTACCAAAACTGAACCAGGAAGAAATAGAAAACCTGAACAGACCCATAGCCAGTAGGGAGGTTGAAGCAGTCATTGAAAAATCTCCCAACAAACAAGAGCCCAGGGTCAGATGGTTTCCCAGGGGAATTCTACCAAACATTTAAAGAAGAATTAATACCTAGTCTCCTGAAACTGTTCCAAAAAATAGAAATGGAAGGAAAACTTCCAAACTCATTTTATGAGGCCAGCATTACCTTTATCCCAAATCTAGACAAAGACCCTATCAAAAAGGAGAATTACAGGAGCATGGGTGGCTCAGTCATTGGGTGTCTGCCTTCAGCTCAGGTCATGATCCTGGAGTCCGGATCAAGCCCCTCATCAGGCTCCCTACTTGGTAAGAAGCCTCCTTCTCCTTCTCCCACTCCCCCTGCTTCTGTTCCCTCTCTCATGGTCTCTCTCTCTGTGTCAAATGAATAAATAAAATCTTTTGTTTTTTAAAAAGGAGAATTACAGACCCATATCCTTGATGAACATGGATGCAAAAAATTCTCACCAAAATACTAGCCAACAGGATCAAACAGTATATTAAAAGGATTATTCACCATGACCAAGTGGGATTTATTCCTGGGCTGCAAGGTTGGTTCAACATCTGCAAATCAATCAGTGCGCTACAATACATTAAGAAAGGAAAGAACAAGAACCATATGATACTCTCAATAGATGCTGAGAAAGCATATGACAAAGTACAGCATCCTTTCTTGATCAAAACTCTTCAAAGTGTAGGGATTAAGGGTACATACCTCGATATCGTCGAAGCCATCTATGAAAACCCCACAGCGAATATCATTCTCAATAGGGAAAAACTGAGAACTAAGGTCAGGAACACAGCAAGGCTGTCCATTATCACCACTTCTATTCAACATAGTACTAGAAGTCCTAGTCTCAGCAATCAGACAAAAAGAAGAAATAAAAGGCATCTGAAACAGCAAAGAAGAAGTCAAACTTTCACTCTTTGCAGGTGATACCTTATGTGGAAAACCCAAAAGACTCCACTCCAAAACTGCTAGAGCTCAAGCAGGGATTCAGTAAAATGTCAGGATGTAAAATCAATGCACAGAAATCAGTTGCATTTCTATTTACCAACAATAAGACAGAAGAAAGAGAAATTAAGGAGTCCATCCCATTTATAATTGCATCCCAAACCATAAGATACCTAGGAATAAACCTAAACGAAGAGGCGAAGAATCTATTCTCAGAAAACTATAAAGTACTCATGAAAGAAATTGAGGAAGACACAAAGAAATGGAAAAGCATTCTATGCTCATGGATTGGAAGAACAAATATTGTGAAAATGTCTATGATACCCAAAGCAATCTACACATTTAATGCAATCCCTATTAAAATCCAATCCATTTCTTTCAAAGAAATGGAACAAGTAATCCTAGAATTTATATGGAACCAGAAAAGACCCCGAATAGCCAGAGGAATGTTGAAAAAGAAAACCAGAGTTGGTGACATCACAATTCCAGACTTCAAGCTCTATTACAAAGCTGTCATCATTAAGATAGTATGGCACTGCACAAAAACAGATACATAGATCAATGGAAAAGAATAGAGAGCCCAGAAATGGACCCTGAACTCTGTGGTCAACTAATCTTCAAAAAACCAGGAAAGAAACTGGACAATTTCCTTACACCACACACAAAATTAGACTAAAGAAGGATGAAAGACCTCAACATGAGACAGGAATCCATCAAAATCCTTGAGGAGAACACAGGCAGCAACCTCTTCAACCTCAGCCGCAGCAACTTCTTCCTAGAAACATCACCAAAGGCAAGGGAAGCAAGGGCAAAAATGAACTACTGGGACTTCATCAAGATCAAAAGCTTTTGCACAGCAAAGGAAACAGTCAACAAAACCAAAAGACAGCCAACAGAATGGGAGAAGATATATGCAAATGACATATCATATAAAGGGCTAGTACCCAAAACCTATAAAGAACTTATCAAATTCAACACCCAAAGAACATATAATCCAATCAAGAAATGGGCAGGAGACATGAACAGATATTTCTGGAAAGATGGCATCCAAATGTCCAACACACATGAAAAAGTGCTCCACATCACTCGGCATCAGAGAAATACAAATCAAAACCACAGTGAGATACCACCTCACACCAGTAAGAATGGCTAAAATTAACCAGTCAGGAAATGACAAGTGTTGGCAAGGATGCAGAGAAAGGGGAACCGTCCTACACTGTTGGTGGGAATGCAAGCTGGTGCAGTCACTCTGGAAAACAGCGTGAGGTTCCTCAAAAAGTTGTAGAACTACCCTACAACCCAACAATCACACTACTGGGTATTTACCTAAAGATACAAATGTATTGATCCAAAGGGGCACATGCACCCAAATGTTTATAGTAGCAATGTCCACAATAGCAAAACTATGGAAAGAACGTAGATGTCCATCAAAAGATGAATGGATAAAGAAGATGTGAGATTATATATATATATAGAGAGAGAGAGAGAGAGAATATAGAATACATTCTATATATAATATATATAACATAGAATATATTATATATACAATCTATATAATATAGAATATATTATATATACAATCTATATAATATAGAATATTGGATTCTATTTATAATATACAATATATATTATATAGAAATACTATGCAGCCATCAAAAAAACCCCAAAATCTTGTCATTTGCAATGACATGGATGGAATTAGAGGGTGTTATGAGTAAATCAGACAAAGACAACTATCATATGATCTCTCTGATATGAGGAATTTGAGAAACAAGACAGAAGATCATAGGGGAAGGGAGGGAAAAAATGAAACAGGATGGGACCGGAGGAGGAGACAAACCATTTTTTCTGGGGAGGGACACAAACCATGTTTCCAGAGATTTTTAATCCCAGGAAACAAACTGAGGGTTGCTGGGGGGTGGTGGGAGAGGGATAGGGTGACTGGGTTATGGACATCAGGGAGGATATGTACTATGGTGAGTGCTATGAATTGTGTAAGATGGATGTTTCACAGACCTGTACCCCTGAAGCAAATAATTCATTATATGTTAATTATCTTTGTTATGATTAATATAATATAATAAATTGTTAAGCAATAATATATTATACTACAATATATTAAATATTAATATTAAATATATTTTTATTTTATTGACATTTTATTGATATATTATTACATGATATATTTATATGTATGACATTAATGATTATATTAAATAATATTGTTATTTATTATTAAAAATAGTAATAATAAAAAATAATAATAAAAACAGTATTAAATTGGGGCTCCTGGGTGGCTCAGTCAGTTAAGAATCCTACTCTGGATCTCAGCTTGGGTCTTGATCGCAGGATCTTAATCTCACAGTCTTGATCTCAGGATAGTGAGTTCAGGCCCCATGTTGTTTGCTCCCTGCCCAAGGTGGAGCCAACTTAAGAAAAAAAAATGTCTTATTTTTAGACTTTTGGACTATTAGCACATGAACAATAGCACGTTTATTTTCAGAGTTAAATTAAGATAATCTGTTACTCCTGCTTCAAAATGGAAGATTTAGGATGGTTAACAACTTCTGGTAAAAGTTTACCATTTACATAACATCTTTTATATACGACTTCAACAGTACTGGCCTTCGAATAAATAACTCATAATTTCAGAAGCCTTTTCTACTACTTTCAACCCCACCATTTACAAAGGTAATAAATGTAACATACTTGTTACACCACTGAGTGTTCTTGAACACTCAGTAAATATTAACTATATTTTTAATTTCACTTTGCTTGGGTATGGAATCCAGAGTTGAGTCTTTAGTGCAGTATGTCTTCAAGCCTAGCCCATATATGCTTCTAAGGCCCTGTTCATTTGAAAGGACTAATATCACCAAGACTCTGACATGCACATGTATTTTACATATTATGGAATCTATCCTATTTGGCACAATAATCTTGAGTACAGAGGTAAAATTGATTTAAGACTAGGTTAACAATTGAGTTATTATTTTATGAAAATATGTTTATCTCATAAATCATGAATTATAGTATAATTGCAATAGTACACTAATTCTTAGAATAGTAAATGAATGGATTATATTTTGGTGTAATTTTTCTGAATCAATGAACATGAAACTGGAATTTTTATAATAATTCTTCAGAGATATATTTTATATTCATAGACACAATAGGTATGTATAATTTGGGAGATCCTTTTGTGGGGGGAGGGTTTTTGTAGTAGGAGGAGCAGGAAAAGGAGGAGGAAGCTTGTTTGTTTATTTAATTAATTAATTAATTTATGTATAAGTAAACTTTATGCCCAACATAGGGCTTGAACACAACCCCAAGATTAAGAGTTGTATGCTCTACTGATTGAGTCAGCAAAGTGTTCCTTATTGGTATAATTTTTCTAATGAAATTATTTAGTAGTATGATTTACCATCCTCTACATTGGAATTTTGTGGCATGATGACAAAGAAGGTTAATTTTTGCAAAAAATCATTTTCTCTTGCTTTATCTGGTCCATTTTTTGCCAAACCCTCATTTCTAATGGCATCTGGATAAGGCATTTTACCTTAGTTGTCTTATCTGTAGAATGAGACCAGTAATGGAAGTCATTTAGAATTACTTTAGGGATTAAATGCAAACTAAACAAAATTAAGCATGCAGTAGAGTATTTGGCACATAATAGACACTTGAATGGAACTTAATTATTAGCATTGTTATATTACTTCTTGTCTTCAAACTAATGCTCTGCCATGATTATTATTATTCTAACTTGTAGTAAATATACATTCTACTATTATTACTTACCTAAAAGTTAATAATTGTCCTTTTTATTTGCTTAGTTTTTATACTCTTCTCACTAACCCAGCTCTAAACTTTCCAGTAAAATTGTAAAGTACTTTCACTCTGGTCAAACAATTAGGTATCTTTTATTTCCACATTATTTTGAAACCATACTTTGTGAAGCTCTTCCTCCAATTAAGATTAATTATTCTATAGGCCTGCACAGGTAAAGTAGTTGAGACATATGTACACTATTATCCCAGAGTGGTGATACATATTTCTTCTCTTGTGTTTAACCTCTAGTTTCCTGGACCTTGCCTCTTCCATGTTCTTGGTTTAATCCTTTGTTTTGGTAGAGCACATTCTCTAGTCACTTTCTGAGGGTATATGAAGAGGTCAGTTTTTTGAGATCTCATATATCTGAAAATATGTTGATTCTACACTCATGCTTAATACATAATTTTAGTGGGTGTAGAATTTTGGATTGGAAATCACTTTTCCCTAGGATTTTCAATATTTATTTTCTTCTACATCTTATTGTTACCATAAATTGATGCTATTCTGATTCTCACTTTTTTTTCTTTTTAGAGGTTTTAAAAATAATTTCTTTATCAGTGTTACCTTGAAATTTGTTAGTGTGTAACTTCTTTTTCTATTTACTATGTTCAACAGTCAGTAGACCTTTTCAGTCTGGAAGTTAATGAATTTCAGGTCTGATGAATTTTCTTAAATTACATCTTTAATGATTTTTCTATTTTTTCTGTTCTCTCCTTTTGATACTTCCTTTTGTTAGATATTGAATGTTCAATATAAATTCTGTATTTTTATTGTCTTTTTAAAAAAGAATTTATTTATTTATTTGTTTATTTATTCAGTTATTTATTTGAAAGAGAGAGAGCGAGGCAGGGAGAGGGACAGGGAGAAGCAGATTCCCCACTGAGCAAGGAACCAGACATGGAGCTTGATCTCAGGACCCTGAGATCATGACCTGAGCCAAAGGCAGCTGCTTAACCTACTGAGCCACACATTCCTGTAATTTTATTGCCTTTTTAAAAATTCATTTTTTTGTATTTTTTTCTAGTTTCTGAGAACATTCCTCTATTATACCATTCAATTCTTCTATTTTTAAAATAAATTCTGCTCTCATATTTTTCATTTCCAAGATCTCTTTCTTATTCTTAGAATATTCCTGACTTAGAGTATCCTGTTCTTGTTTCATGGAGGCCTGAAAATAATATCTTCTTTTCTTCATTCTCCTAGGAAAGGAGACACACACCCCTACACACATACACACTCTCTGTCTCTATCTTTCTCTTCCTCTCTCTCTCATGCATGTGCACACGTGTGTGCGCACGTGCACACACACGCGCGCACTTTTCTTTGAAAGTTCTCTATCCTTTAATTTCTAATTTTTATTTTGGTTTATTTTGATATCTTAAAATTCTGGTTATCTTTGGCTGTACATTTATATTTAAGATGAGACACTAAAAGGTGACTGTAGAAGTTCTCTATGCACAAGTGAGTTCATCAGGCTTACTATAGGTCGATCAATCTGTGATTTGACTATTGCATTGGATTTCTAATTTGTTAACATCTGTAGCTTTTTTTTTTTTTTTTCCATTTCGAAAGGGGTCAGTTCCTCTAAAAGAAATTCTACTGGTCTTTACCTGAGATTTATGAGCAGAGATGCTATTGTTCTAAGAACTGACTAGAGAAAGAATGCTAAGAAATTCTCAGCATCTAAGATGCAGCTCTACACTCTATCCACTTGCATGCCTGAATTCAAACTTTCTCTAACTCAATCTCTCTGGAAAGTGAACCCCCTGTATTTTGTTGCAGTTGGGAAAAGATTCTAAGGGCTCAATTATTCCTGTACACACTATCAACAAATCCTCCTCATTTCTAACCACATACCATTGTTCATCTTTCAGATATACTGGCTCCTCCAACTCCTAGACCTGTTGGGGTTTCTGAAGCAGGTGTAAAATCAGCTGGTATCCCCACAGAGTTTAGTTTTAGCTTCTTTGCTCTGCTAATTCAGTTACACACATAATCCACTTTCCATTTCAAACTTTTCTTGACATTTCTCCTCTCTTATCAACTTTGTTTGTTATTTGCTGTTATCTTTGTTTATGTGGATGCTTAAATATTTTCTTCTTCTATTGTCATTTTAGTATTCTTTCTGGGAGATGCAGAGATAAAATCATGTGCTTGATACGCTATACTGAACAAAACATCTTTAGCACAAATAACTCATCAATCCATCCCCTCCTTTACTTCTATTCTCTAATTCCATTATGTTTTATCTTTCCTTTTTTGTTTGCCACCTTTTTTATTTCCAGCTAAAGTCATTTCTATCTTCCACACTGCTTAGAAAAGTGATCATTATAAAAACAAATTCTGAAAATGTCACTTCCTTGTGTAAAACCCTTAAGTTCATTAGCAGTAGGAAATTTATAATTGATATAGTAAATGTCTCATGAATCTAGTTTCCTAGACTTTTTCTGGATCATTTCCTTGAAATTGCACCATTTGTATTGATCTCCTTGATACTCTCCAAGTGAATTTACTCAGTTATCCACTTAGAATACACCATACTCTTTCTTCCTGACTTATAAATGTCTAGTCTTCTAACAAAATTCAACTCAGATGTCACCTTCTCAAGAAGCCCATCTCCAACCATGAGTACTTCTATGTATCCCCACAGTGTCTTTTACATGGCTCACTCACAGCAGTTAGGTGAATGAGAAGAATTACAATACTTTATAATTCCTTCTTCACTGGACTCTGAGTCTATTCCATGTTCCTATTACAATTCCTGGCATAAAATGGGAAGATAAATGTTTGCTGAATGAATGAATGAGATGGCTCTTGGGCAGGATTGGCAAACGTTGTTGGAGACTAAAGAAAAAATATGGAAATAAAGTTTATTAACACAACACAATCTAAGTTCATCAAAGATATTCACCGCTGGTTTCTGGAAAATTCTATCACTCTACTAACTTCGATTTAGACACTCCTCATTTTATTATTCTTTATTATTGGGGAAACACTTGAATTATTTACAATAAACAAGTGATAAAGATAGATGGGGCTTGAGCAGGGAAGTAGCTTAGAATGAATAAAATTAAGAACGTATTGGAAAACAAGAAGTTGCCAAAAATAAATGATCCCCAGAGTCCATGATTCTTTGATCTAGCAAAGAGACCTTGGTGACTGTTCTTGCTATGTCATAGCTCCCACATGGCTTTGTGTTCCTGGAGGACAAATGTTCCTTCATCAGGAGACTGTACTGATTAACTTTGTCTCCATTTTGTTGAGATTTCTAAAAGGCTATTAGTGGTTGTGGGTGAGAAGAACAGGCAAATCCATTTGTCTTTGGAAGTCTTTTGTTGATATATCCCTAACCACTCTTCAGTAGTAAATAATACAATTTTCAGTATTTTTGCTTGATTTTAGATAAGAGGAAGGCCATATCGATTTTACTGCTTGTTTTACTTGACTTTCCTTCCCTTTTCTTGCTTTTGGGTTTAAACGACCTCCTTTTCTTCAGTGTCAAGGAGGGTGGGGAGGTTGCTTTAAAATAAAGAGAGTAGAGGAACAGGCCACAGTGCTTTTGTATTTCCCCCTATGTATCACTTATTAAACTCCTGTTGCCCTGACCATTGTTGCTTCTCACTGAAGTCTGGTTTATTTACTTGAAAATCTGATTTGTTTCATTTTATTACTGTGTTTGCGAAGTAACTGATATCAGATTCGGAGGGAAAGACCTGCCATTTACCAGCAGGCTGTGATGGCTTTGCTCGGTCTGCACGCCTGATTTTGAGGCCTCGTCTGCCCTGGGGCTCCCACAGAAATAAGATTACTGGCAATAACTGCTTCAACTGCTTTGAATAACAGACACAACTCAGAGAGCATAAAATTAGCATAAACACAGCACTAGTGTGTTCCCTCAGTGGATATGAGACAGGCAGGCTATGGAAAATTGACTGAAATGGGGTCAGACAACGTAGAAATCTGAAACGTAGGAAACACCGCCTAAGAGATATGAAGTATTACTACCTCTCTCGTTTGCTTTTATCTCACTCTCTATATATTCATGCAGTTTTAATGATAAAATGTGAGAACTGATGAAAATTAAAGATGCAAAATCACTACACCCCTTAAAAGGCCTGCATTATCTTTCTAGACAAATTATTATTAATCATTTCTCAGCTTTTTAAACCTGAGGGTAGAAAAATAAACACATTTTCACAGTCATTTTAAATTGATTTTTCTTTTGGGGGAATATTAGTTTGAGGATAGAGAGTTTGCTTCCAAAAGGAGGTGAACAGCTGAAGCCATACAGGATTGTGGCTTGAAACAATTCCTCCTATATCTATTTATCAAATATTAAAATGGAATATGCTGCTGACAAACGCAATAAAGTCTAACATTACAGGGAAAGGAGTGACGCCATGCATCTCAACAGGCAGATGGAAGCTATGATTTTGCTGTTTTAATAATATGTTGTCACATATGGAATACAATTTTCAGTATAGCTGCAAATAGATGGGTCTCGTTGCTTATTTGTTTTTGGTGTGAGGTTTGCAAAGGCCCAAGCTACCAGCCCCCAGAATGGAATGCTTTTGGAACTTAGCATTTTCTGATCTTATCCTGACCGGAGAGAGTTTCAAAGGTTGATAATCTAACACTTCACATTTGGATTATGGAGAAAGGACAGAAACCTTTAGCACATGCCTTCCCACCAAACTAGCTTTAGGTCGTTCTCGCAAGGTCTATACATGTTCTCTTTCATAACATTGTTCACATTTGGAATGATTTAGTTAATGCCAGTCTTTCCCGTTAATTTGTATTTGTCTTATTCCCTACCAGATTTAGAGGGCTGAGTATTGTACCTACTATTTATTAAGGACTCAGTAAATATTTACTGATTACAAGAACAAAATATGACTGAGTGACCACGGATTTAATAGTATAGGATATTACAAATTTTAGACAGTGTTTCTTACATAATGTCCGTCAAAATTTTGACTAAAGAAAGACGATGTATCTTTAAAAATATATTAAAATGAGGTGTCAAGTAGCTACCACTGTAACATTTAACACCAAAGATAAAAAATAGACATCATAATAATTCCAAGAGGCCCAGATATTAGGAAGTACATCTGACATGGGATTTGTTTTGTTCAACAGATTCATCAACAGTCAACAAGTTTATGTTGTCAAGTCTATGCTTATGTATAGAGGTATCAAAGAGTTGCAGAGTACCAGGTGCCATTTCACTCTGTGCTGCAGAAGATTTTGATGAGGGCGTCTGGGTGACTCTGTGGGTGAAGAATCTGCTTTTGGATCAGGTCACGATCGCAGAGTCCTGGGATTGAGTCCCACAAGGGCTTCTTGTTCAGCAAGGGTCTGCTTCTCCCTCTCCCTCTGCGGCTCTCTCTCTGTCAAATGAATAAATAATTTTTTTAAAAAGAAGATTTTAGCAAGTTACTCCTTTTTATGTTTGCAGGTAATTTGATGTGTCCTGTCAAGCACTTATTGTGTAGTTGAATGGAGAAAGTTCACATTTCATTTTTGTCTAATGATAATATATGCTTAAACTTGACATAGAACTTCACAATTTTTCAAACAAAATTTATTTTATTTTTTTAAAGATTTTTAAAATTTATTTGGCAGAGAGAGAAAATGAGAGAGAGCATGAGAAGGGAGAAGATCAGAGGGAGAAGCAGACTCCCCATGGAGTTGGGAGCCCAATGCAAAACTTGATCCTGGGGCTCCAGGATTATGACCTAAGCTGAAGGCAGTCACTCAACCAACTGAGCCACCCAGGCACCATTTTCAAACAAATTTTAATGGTAAGAAGCCATCTTCTCTTCTTTCTCTGACATCTTATAATTACTATGATCTAAATCACGTATTTGGGGCAGAGGAACTGGAACTTTGCCTTAGTAATTACTTTCATGTCTTCAGTCTGCCTGCCTAGGTAAATGAAAAGTAACAAAGAACAGACACCATGTCCCATGTGGCTGGTATCTTCAAATCTTTGCATATCAGTGGTACATATCTGAAGGGTAGATAGTATAGACAGTACCCCGACTTAATTCAGCTCCCACTTAGGTATAAATTAAAACACATATACATGTACCCCAAAACTCTGAAAAATTGATGCTAAATCAAGGACCCAGCTATATGCATATTTAATCTCTACCAATTTCCAAAAAAGTTATTTTCACCCAGAATAGTTCCCTGCTCAGGAGAACATAAGTCACCAGGCATAGTTATGTTTGTGCATGTGTATTAGATATGATTAGGAGAGTCAGATGCTGTGGTTAAATTCACCATGCCTAAATAAATTAATAACAGCTCACATCATTGGGCTCTCTTTTTTGTTCATGGGCTCATTTGGGGAAATTCCAAGCAGCATACTTGCTGGATCATAGTCTTATTTTTACATATGGAATTTTGAACAGAAGTTTTGCAAGAGCCGGGACAATACACATATGTGTGCACATTATTCATATTACAGACCATGGGCAGGGTGTGAACCATTGCACACACTTGCCACATGTTAATCAATCTAATCAATTACATTTTACCACTCTTCAAACTATTCTTTCATTGTCTTTTCTGCGCATTTGCCAAACTAAATTCAATCCATTTCAGCAGGAATCTATAAACGCTAGGGTTATCATATAACATGGAATAATGACTGGGAACGGTAATCTTCCTTCCAAAAAAGTGCAAGAACACTATGTGCATCTAGCTCAAAATAAGTGAAACACTTTTTAACTTTTAGAATTAGGGAGATATAAGTGGAAAATAGTGTCAGATAATACCTGCCCCTTTCCCCATGTTTCTGTCTCTACTTGTGTTTCCTCCCCAGTCTTGGCTATTCAGGCATGAAATCTCTCTTCAGTAAAGACTCTAACTAACTAACCCTTGTTCTTTAAAAATTGGTTCTGCACAATTCCTAGTTTCCATGTAGGTGATCTGCTGTGCCAGGCACAACATCAACAAGGGTCTTAATTCATAAACCTCCAACCATTATTAAGTTCCTGGGTCTGAGTCTGTGCTCAATGAATATTGAGTTGATTCAACAAATATATACTGAGTACCTCTTTCTCTCTGAGCAAACTTTTAGGTACTCAAAAGACAGAGTTGAAGGAGACAGACAAGGTTCTTGCTCCCTTTAGAGTCCACAAGAAGTAGATGGCCAAGTGGACCCTTCATTATGAGGACTTCCCTAAGCTGTAGTGTAGGGCAGTCCACTTTCAGTTTACATCCTCATACTAAGCCAAATCATTCATGAACCAAGCTTATTGTTTCTCTCTTCTGTCAGCTGGTTATGAGGGAGTATGCCCCATGTGGCCACAGGTATGAGCCAAAGAAGACGTGTGATGCAACAGTGATAGATAATAGGAGAGTCTGGGCTGCCTACTTGTACAGCTCACTTGGATCCTCTGGTCCTGCTTATGTGTTATCCTAGATAAGCCATTCTCATTATCTGGGATTGCTGCTGAGCCTGGACAACCGTATGACTTAGTGGTCCTGAAAGTCCCCAGCTTATGATAGGCGATGCTACCTGTATGGTCAATGGGTAGTCCGTGGCTTGTGGGCTCATCTTAACCAGGCTCCAGTAGCACACTAGAAGCTGATTTTTGAAAGGTGCATAATTTTCCAATGCACAATGCATTGCCTTGTTCAGAAACCTAAGGATCTATATTGTGATTCCATTAAGGCTTCTAGCAAACACAACATGCTATCCTTCCCACCATATACATTTCCAAGCTCATAGGACCTACTGGATCATATGGCCCAAGGAGCATGGGCACATGCAGAGCCATTCCTGTTCAGTGTTCACCTCAAACCGTGTCATCAGTGTATCATCTCAGAAGTATTCCCAGGTATAGAATATACTGCCTCTAAAACCTGATGAGGCCTACCAAGCATTCTGCTTTATTTATCAAGGTGGGCATTGTGAATATAATACCTGTGCTTCACTTTAGATGACCTGTCCCTGCATGTTCTGAACCACCACCTCTGTGAATATTTCAGTGATGCAGGGGACCCCTGCGTACCCAGACTTTATGTCTTACCCTTTGGAGTACATGTGTACTACTGCATACACTACCTCCTGCTCCTATGGTCCAATCAGCAGGATGCCATCAATAAAGTGGACCAGTGTGATTTCTATGGGATATCCAGGCCATCCAATTCTCATTGTGATCAGGCCTCTGTTAATGCTGGACCCAGTCATCCCCACCATTACCTATGAGCCCAGTTCTAGAGGAATATCTCCCATCTCCTATTGTAAGGCCCTCAGTGATTCTGGTGCCCAACTCATCAGCACGTTTTCCATTATTTTGCCAAATGAAGCATCTGCCAGACCCTCCTATAGGATTATAATCTTCTAGTACATTTTGAAACCTTACACAGTACATCCACACAGGTATACTTACTTCTCTGAGCTTATTTTTTTTAAATAAAGATTTTATTTATTTACTTATTTATTTGACATAGAGAAAGACAGCAAGAGAGGGAACACAAGCAGGAGGTGTGGGAGAGGGAAAAGTAGGCTTCCCACTGAACAGGGAGCCCGAAGTTGGGCTCCATCCCAGGACCCTGGGATCATGACCTGAGCCAAAGGCAAACGCTTAACAACTGAGCCACCCAGGTGGCCCTTTCTCTGAGCTTTCTGATTCCTTCTTCCACCATCAGACATGGAAATTATGGATTTTACACTTGACCTTGTACAAAGCTTCTGTAAGCCATTCTAGCAGCACATTGGCACTATTTCCTGGGGTCTTTGCCAGGATATTAAATCTTGTGTTGTGGGAGATTGCTCTTCCTTATCCATCATCATATTCTGCCAGCTTTAATACAACATTTTCAGGATCCAGTTCTACGTGAGCTCTCCAGGGTCCTGCTGGTGTATGATGGCTAGATCCTAGAGCTTCTTTATGGTATAGTCCTCTACCCACTCCCCCTTGGTGGCACAACATTCCCCAGATGGGTTAGTATGTGACTTAAACCTAACCATTGGCTGTGAGGAAAGGTGAGAGTATATTTTGAGTGGGGCACTATTTGATTTGAGAAGTCGAAGTCTCTGCACAATCTCTAAGCAAAGATGTGCCCTAGTCTCTAACAGGGAGGATTAGGCCGCTTCTGCCAGCACTGAGAATTTACAGCACCAGTTGCCAACGTGGGGATTTGCCGCCCCCCCCCCCCCCCCCGCCACCAGGAGATGTTTGGTAATGATTGTCGAAAATGCAGGGGGGAAGCTACTGGCTGCTGTCTTCTGGTGGGTGGAGACCAGGGTTACTGCTAGATACCCTATGATGTACAGGACAACTTCCCTGACCCCTCCCAACAACAAAGAACTATTTGACCCCATATGCCATTTAAAGCAGAGGTTGGGTGGGGGTGGGGAGCAGAGGTTGAAAAATCCCAATTTAAGGGAACTTGGAGTTTTGTGGTTTTCAACACATAATGCTTGATAGCTCATCACTTATCTCAGGGTCCCATTCTTCCTAACCAGCTCCCTGATCTTGGCATAGAAGACCAGCTCAGGTTCTCTGGAATTCTGCCATTTTATGATTAAATCAGGCTGGTCTTTAGGTTGTGCTGCTTTTCAACTGTGCAAGGTAGATCTAACTTTATATGTTGCCAAGGGGATCTTCTGGCTTTCATCCCTAGTCTTTAATTTCTGATTAATCACTCTAAGCCTTCCATGATTTGTTTTCCAAAGAGTCAAATATCCTTAGCAAACCTACTCTGTTTCATTGTTCCTGTAGTTATTATTATGTCTGTATTTCTCAAACACTTAATACACTACAACCACTAGCATGTTTCCTTCCACCAGTGTACCATTGCAATTCACCTCAGCTGGAAGTTTTAACTTCACCACTGCCTTGTGCCAAGTTATGCATGCTCCACCTTCCACCAGTGATAGGGAACTCATGCTCACTGGCAGGCAGGTGAGCCAGCTCCAGAATCTAAGGTCAGAATCTGGTTTTTCTGACTCCTGGTACCAACTGTTAATAGTCAGATTCCCCAGGAAGAAAAAGCAGACCCCTGGAGGGTGATTTGTCTACAGAAGGTTTCTTAGAGAGTGCTCTTGGATTGTACACCTGTGGGAGAAAGAAAAGCAGTACAGGTGGGTGAGAAGTTAAGCTATAGTGCAGACACAGTGATGACAGTGGTCTCAGGCAATTCCTGGGGAGCTCTATAGCCAAGATGGTCCTTCAGGTTTGACCAGGTTTGACTAATCCTTTGTTGTCCATCATCGGATCTAGGATACCCTCTGGAAAAGGTAAAACTTTGGGTCAAGCAGCTCTCTTCAGTGGAGGGCAATTCCTGGAAAGAGCAGAAAGCAGAGGGCTGACTGGTGAACTTGTACTTCTGCAGGTCCTTCAGTCCAGAGGGATATCTGGGTAACAGGACACAGCATGCATTACAGTGGGTAACCCCCTCTGGCTGAATTAAATGGGGTGACTGGTTGTCTATTCTCTCTGAAGCTGCAGGTGGTAAGGCAGTCAAGAAGAGAGTGAAGTATTTTCAGGAGATTTCTTTCTTAGAAGCTAGGAGTAAATAGAGGCCCTCTCCTAGGCTCTCTGATAGCAAGATCATGAAGCAGTCCGCGGGGAGGGTGCATAGTGGTATTTTCACTGGGAGTAGAAAGATGCTTGATGTCTGTGGCAGACCTGAGAAGAAATAATAATTGATGGATGTATAATAAGGAAATGGTAATGTTCTTAACAAATATTGTCATATTCTTGGAATGGAAACTGTCTTTGGAAAAATATCTTGATAATCCACTTGGAACAGTGTGAGACTCCATGCTTATGAAAATTCACACAGGTCTAAACAAGAGACGGTCGCTAAAGTGTTTTATATGAATTTTTAAAAAGAAAGAGAAAGTAGGTTGTTTTATTCCCAAGAAGAAGGGCCATGGAGAAGAGGATTATAATCAGTTAGGATACTTCTTCCTCTTAGTAACAAGAATCTGATTCAAGTAAACGTAAATAACAGTATCTTGTACCCCAAGAAACACAGAGCATGGTACAGGGGCTAGGGATTAAACCAGGTGTTTTCTGTCTCTTTGCTCTGCCACTCACAGCTTCTTTTTGATGGCAGCTGGCATCCTCAGAACTTGTTTCTGACTAACAGGGGAAAGAACATCTTTCCTTCAAGCATCCTTCCTTTCCACTTAAATGACTTACAATGGCCCACAGTCTGCTGTAGGGAAATGTCTGTGCTAGATGTGGTCTTTCTTTCTTGAAACATGCTTGTTAAAAGAGGTATGGATACTTAATCAAAATAAGGTTCTGTTTGTAGGAAAAACAGGGAAGTGAATGTTGTGTTGGCAAACAATAAGGCCATCTCCAAACCACAGGTAAGAGGAAGAAGAGAGAAATTCACCAATTAAAAAAAGCTGGGAAAGTGACAGTGTCAGACCAGTGACAGTTCCCCAATAACAGGGTAGCCAATGGATATTACACAAACAACAAGGCCTAATATTCCATTTGTAATTATTTATGGTTGGGCTATAAGCCCAACTCTATTCCCTCTCCACACCAGTACCTCTTGCAAAAGCCTCTTATATGCATGAATGTGTTGTGTGAATGAATTATTCTGTAAAAACTAGAGAAGTGGCTCTAGTACAGAATAATAAGCATGCATGTATGCATACATGCACACACACACACACACACACATACACACACACAAGCTAAAATGGAGAGAAATATCATTAAATTCCCTAAGAACTTACAGGACCCTTTCTGAGGTTTTTGAACTTTCATAAGACAGACAAAGTCTGAACCAAGATCTCACGGGGCAAGAAGACTCTGCTTGACATCTAGTTTACAAATAGTATGTACTTGGAGGATTATGAACAAAAGGGCTATGTAGAGATACTGAAAATTCTTTTAGAAATTGGTAAACTAGGAGTGCATGAGTGGCTCAGTTGGTTAGGCATCTGGCTCTTGATCTCAGCTCAGGTCTCAATCTTGGGGTCATGAATTCAAGCCCCTTGTTGGGATTCACACTCAGTGTGGATTTTATATTAAAAGAGAAACAAAGAAATTTTTAATCTAATTGGAGGTGGTAAGTCACAGACTGCTGGAAAATAGTACTTTACATGGATTTCTATAAAAGCACCAATGAGTGACATAGGCTAAAATAATTTAAAAGAATAAGATTTCCTTTATCATGCAATGATTTCTTTTTTTTTTTTTTTTTTAATTTATTTGTCAGAGAGAGAGGAGAGCGAGCGAGCATAGGCAGACAGAATGGCAGGCAGAGGCAGAGGGAGAAGCAGGCTCCCCACCAAGCAAGGAGCCCGATGTGGGACTCGATCCCAGGACGCTGGGATCATGACCTGAGCCGAAGGCAGCTGCTTAACCAACTGAGCCACCCAGGCGTCCCCATGCAATGATTTCTTAGTCTATAATTATTCAATATCAACTTGCCAAACTTTTCTTGAAATGAAGACAATACTAAATGTATTAAAATGTATTATATAATGATAGGTGGCCAATCCAACAAGAGGATATAACATTTTGTAAATATTTGTGAACCCAACATAGGAGCACCTAGGTATATAAAGCAAATAGTTAATAGACATAAGGGAGAAATTGACAACAACACAATAATAGACCATCTAGACAGGCAATCAATAAGAAAACATTGGTCTTAAATGACACATTGTACCAGATAACTTAATAGATATGTACAGAACATCCCATGGAAAAGCAGCACAATACACATTCTTTTCAAGAGCACATGGGACATTCTACAAGACAGACTATGCTAGGCCACAGAATAAGTTTCAATAAACTTAAGAATATTGAAATCATACCAAACATCTTTTCCAACTACAATAATATAAAACTAAAAATAAATTACAAGAAGAAAACTGGAAAAAAGTAACAAATATTTGTAGATTAAACAACATCCTACTAAACAACCAATGGGTCAACAAAGAAATAGAAGGGGAAATAAAAAATATTTTGAGACAAATGAAAATTGAAATAGAACTTTCCAAGATCTATGATATGCAACAAAAACTATTCCAATAAGGCAATTCATAATGATAGAGGACTGCCTTGAGAAATAAGAAAAATATCAAATAAACAATTTAACTTTACACCTAAAAAAAAAAAACTAGGAAAAGAAGAACAAAGTAAAAGTTAGAAAAAGGGGGGAAATAATAAAGATTAGAGAAGAAATCAATGAAATAGAGACTAAAACACAATAGAAAAAACCAATGAAACCAAAGTTGTTTCTTTGAAAAGATAAAATTGACAAACCTGTAGCCACACTCACTAAAAAAAAAAGGGCTCAAATAAAATGAAAATAAATGAGAATTTACAAAAATAGAATTTACAGAAATACAAAGTATCATAAGATGCCACTATGAACAATGATATGCCAACACATTGGACACCTAGAAGAAATGGATACATTCCTACAAACATACAATTTTCCAAGACCAAATCACAAAAATTAAAAATCTGAATACGCTACTTGTAAGAGGATTGAATCAGTAATCAAAAAATTCCCAGCAAACAGAAGTCCAGGATCAGATGGCTTCACTGGTGAATTCTATCAAACATTTAAAGTAATGCCTATCTTTCTCAAACTCTTCCAAAAAATCAAAGAGAAAGGAATACTTTCAAACTCGTTTGACAAAGCCAGCATTACCCTTATACAAAAACCAGACAAGGACACCACAAAAAAAAAAAATAAATAAATAAATAAATAAATAAATAAATAAAGAAAAAAAAGAGAAACATAGAGGTTTATCCCTGTTAAATATAGGTGCAATAATTTTCAACAAAATATTAGAAAACCAAATTCAACAATGCAGTGAAAGAATCATTCAGCATGATCAAGTGGGATTTATCCCAGTGGTGCAAGGATGGTTTGACATCTGCAAATCAATCAGCATGACACACCACATTAACAAAATGAAAGATAAAAATCATATGATCATTGCAATGGATGCAGGAAAAGCATTTGACAAAATTCAGTGCCCACTTATGATAAAAACTCTTAACGAAGCGAGTATAGAGGGAAAGTACCTCAACATAATGAAGGCCATATGTGACAAACCCATAGCTGAAATCATACTCAACACCAGAACAGTACAAAGATGCCCACTCTCATCACTTTTACTCAACATAGAATTGGAAGTCCTAGACAAAGAAATCAGGCAAGAAAAAGAAATAAAGTCATCCAAATCAGAAAGGAAGAAGTAAAACTATCACTATTTGCAGATGACATGATTCTATATATAGAAAATTGTAGAGATTCCACCAGAAAACTGTTTGAACTAATAAATGAACTCAGTAAAGTAGCAGGAAACAAAACCAATATGCATAAATCTATGGCATTTCTATACACTAATAATGAACTATCAAAGAGAGAAATTAAGAAACAATTCCATTTATAATTCATCAAAAAGACTAAAATATCTACAAATAAATTTGACCAAGGGGTCAAAAGATCTGCATATTGAAAAATGTAAGACATTGATGAAAGAAATTGAAAGGAAAGAAAAAGAAAGATGCTCATGCTCATGGTTTAGAAGAATCAATATTATCAAAATGTCTATACTACCCAATCTATAGATTTAATGCAATCCCTACCAAAATCCCAATGACATTTTTTCACAGGACTGGAACAAATAATCCTAAAATTTGTTTGGAACTGCAAGGACCCTGAATAGTCAAAGCAATCTTGAAAAAGAGGATCAAAGTTGGAAGTATCAAACTCATTGATTTCAAACTACACCACAAAGCTATAGTAATCAAAATGGTATGGTATGGTATAGACACATAGATCAGTGGAACAGAATTGTGAGAGCACAGAAATAAATCCACACACAGAAGGTAAATAAATTTGTGACATAGGAGTCAAGAATGTACAATGGGTAAAGGGCAGTCTCTTCAATAAAAATTGTTGGGAAAGCTGGATAGCCACATGCAAAAAAAAAAAAAAAAAAAGAAAAGAAAAGAAAGAAAGAAACTAAACCACTATCTAATACTATATACAAAACTAACTCAAAATGGATTAAAGCTTGAACGTGAGATCTAAGATCATAAAACTCCTAGAAGAAAATACAAGCAATAATCTTATTGATATACATCTTGGTGTCAAACTTTTGGATAAGACTTCAAAAACAAAGGCAAAAATAGACAAATGAAACTACATCAACTGAAAACCTTTTGCATAGAAAGGAAATCATTAACAAAGTGAAAGGCAACAAGGGGTGTCTGGTTGGCTTAGTTGGTTAAGGGTCCAACTCTTTTTTTTTAAAGATTTTATTTATTTATTTGTCAGAGAGAGAGAGAGAGAGCAAGTGAGGAAATGCAGGTAGGGTGGCAGGCAGTACCAGAGAGAGAAGCAGGCTTCCTACTGAGCAAGGAGCCCAATGCAGGACTCGATCCCAGGACCCTGGGATCATGACCTGAGCCAAGGCAGTGGCTTAACTGACTGAGCCACCTAGGTGTCCCAGGGTCCAACTCTTGACTGCAGCTCAGGTCGTGATCTCATGTTGGTAAGATCAAGCCCTGCATCAGCCTCTGCGCTGAGCATGAAGCCTACTTAAGATTCTCTCTCTCCCTCTCCCTCTGCCCCTGCTCCAACACTCATACTCTCTCTCTCAAAAAAAATTAAAAAAATTTTTTTTAAATAAAAAGGCAACCTATAGAATGGAAGAAAGTATTTGTACACCTTTTATGTAACCAGGGATTAACAACCACAATATATAAAGAACTCAAACAACTCAATCACAAAATGAAAACAAAGCAAACAAAAAGTTCAATTAAAAAAAGGGCAAAAAATCTAAATAGACATTTTCCCAAAGAAGACATACAGATGGCTGATAGGCACATGAAAAGGTGTCCAACACTGCTAATCATCAGGGAAAAGCAAACCCAAACCACAATGTGATATCACCTCACATCTGTCAGAATGGCTATTATCAGAAGACAAGAAACAACAAGTGTTGGAGAGGATGTAGAGAAAAGGAAACTCTTGTACATTGTTGATGGGAATGGAAACTGGTTCAACCACTATGGAAAGTAGTATGAAGACTCCTTAAAAAATTAAAAATAGGACTACCATATGATCCAGCTATTCCACTCCCGGGTATTTATCCCAAGAAAATGAAAACATTCATTTGAAAAGATACATACATCCCTAAGTTCACTATAGCATTATTTACAACAACCAATATATGGAAGCAACAGAAGTGTTCCTTGATAGATTAATGGGTAAAGAAGATGTTACACACACACACACACACACACACACACACACACACACACTGGACTACTACCCATACATAAAAAAAAAAAAAAAAACTTGCCATTTTTTGGATGGAAAGAAAAAAATCTTGCCATTCTGCTAAGTGAAATAACTCAAAGAAAGACAGATATCATATGATTTCATTTACATGTGGAATCCAAAAACAAAACACATGAGTAAACAAAATAAAATTCATAGATACAGGAACAGATTAGTGGTTTTCAGAGGGGAAGGGGGTTGGTGGTGGTTGAAACAGCTAAAGATGATTAATTATATGAAGAGAGATGGTAACTAGACTTATTGTGGTGACCACTTTGTAGTGCATACAAAAATCAAATTATTACTTGAAACTAATATAATGTTATATGTCCATTTTATCTCAATGAAAAATGATTTACGTAAAAAGGAATTGAAAATAAAAGATATAATAAACCTCAGATAAGAGGCTTTTCTTATCTTTCTGACTCCTACAGAAAATTCTGTCGTGTGTATACACTAATTAAATAAAAATATAGGTAAGTCATATTGAAGATATGTCAGATGAAGAGAAGTCACTGCATGACAGTATTGTCAGTACGCTTGATGTCTTTCTCAGTCTTCTCCTTTCGGTGGGATAAAAATTGTTCTGCTGTAGAGACTAGATAAAAGAGTAATATTTCCTCTGTTTTTAATGACAATACTGAAGTCTTAATTAAGCACAGTGTATAAGGAGATCATTAACAGATTTCAAAGTCTCTTTTCCTCTAGGCTTCAAAACATATGTATGCTATTGTAATTTCCCAAGAAGCCAGTCTTTTGCTCCATAACAAAACTAGCCAAATTTCTCTGCTATTTTTCCTACCCATAGATTGAACACTATTTCATAAGCATCATTGAATTAATCTTAAAATATCTTCATCACACATCTACTTATACCTAGTACAGTTCCTAATATTAAATAGGTGTTAATATTTTTTAACAATTGAAAAGACTATATTCTCAATTTTCAGATAATTTTCCTGATTACCTCCTTCCATGGAATTTTAGGGAGATGAATTTTCCAATTTGCAATTTAACAAATTATAAGACACCTTGAATCTGTTAATGATGTTATCATAGATACAGATAACAGAACATCTCCAGATTGGTATGTAAATAATTACTGTCATAATAAGCCAAACAATCAATAAATGACCAATTTATTGACATAGTAAATGTATGCATCAGCCACCACTTTTATTTCCTTAGTTTTGCCTTCATATCAACAGGAGTTATTTCAAGTGATTTGAATTTAATTGATCTAAAATTTTTAAGACAGAAATAAAAAAAAAATGGGACTCTCAGGGCACCTGGGTGGCTCAATTGGTTAAGCGTCTGCCTTCAGCTCAGTTCATGATCCCACAGTCCTGGGATCAAGTCCCACATCACGTTCTTTGCTCAGTGGGGAGCTTCCTACTCTTTCTGCCTACCTCTCTCTCTGTCAGATAAATAAATAAAATCTCTTTAAAAAAGGATTCCCTATCTCAGCATTTAAAAATGATGTGATCTGGTATTATTCCTATATTTATGATTATCTAAACAGATGTATTTCTCTGCACATTTACTTAGATTTTCAGAATTAATAAATACTATCTACAAGTATTTTTTGTGAACTCTAGAGATACAGCGTTTAATAAGACAAATTGCTTTCAGAAACACACTACTGGGGCACCTGGGTGGCACAGGTGGTTAAGCAACCTATACTCGGCAGTGATCTCAGGGTCATGAGATCTAGCCCCTGGTCAGGTTCCACACTCAGGCTCAAGCTACTTAAGATTCCCTCTCCTTTTCCTATGCTGCTCCCCATTGTGCTCTCTCTTTCTCTCTTTCTCTCTCAAATACATAAATAAGTCTTTAAAAAAAAAAAAAGAAAAGGAAAGGAAATCACTATTATAAGAATGTATAGAGATAGAAGCATACAAATTTAAAATCATGGTCTCGGGCGCCTGGGTGGCTCAGTGGGTTAAGCTGCTGCCTTCGGCTCAGGTCATGATCTCAGGGTCCTGGGATCGAGTCCCGCATCAGGCTCTCTCTGCTCAGCAGGGAGCCTGCTTCCCTCTCTCTCTCTCTCTGCCTGCCTCTCCGTCTACTTGTGATCTCTCTCTGTCAAATAAATAAATAAAATCTTTAAAAAAAATAAATAAATAAAATCATGGTCTCATTTGAATGATTCCCAATCAGAAGATGAGGTAAAGGAGGTTTTGCCACCCAAGGGACATTTGGCAATGTCTGGAGATATTTTTGGTTATAACAAGTTTGAGGAGAGGTTGGGGAACAGAGTACTACTAATCTAGAGGGCTGAAGCCAGAGAGGTAACTGAACATCCCATAGGGTACAGGACAGGCCCCATGATAAAGAAATATCTATTGCAAAATGTTGATAGTGTAAAAGTTGAGAAATACTAGGCTTAAGGAAAAAAGATACTGGACTCCTGGATTTGAGTTCAGATCTCTTGACTCAGATGTGACCGTAGGACAAATTACACCATTGTATCCATCTCTCTGTGGAATGCATCACAAGTCCAATTTGCCAACATGGAGAAAATTATACCTACCTTAAAGAGTTCTTACAGAATTAGGTAAGATGCATGTGGATATCCTAAAATTTTCTGTTAACCTCAACTGTAATAGGAGCTCCAGCTTCTGTTAAGGATCCACCCTTTATATTTTCTAATATTTCCCAGTATTGAGATAACACACCTAGCTCCTTTAAGGTTGCATTATCTCCCAAAGACCTCTGCACTCCCTATAAATCAGTTTACCAGAAATTTCTAAACTTACCTTAATCCCAGCAATGAATGTATTTTAGACTCATTTTGAAACTCTACTATGTGTGAACAATTTTTAAAATTAAAAAATATATATAAATTATTAACTTTTCAATTTATTTTAAGGTTAATATAAACACTATATACCTACCTTTTGGCTTAAGAAATACCAAATTGCCAGCCAGCTATGTGTCCTCCCCATCCCCCTTTCTAACCACTCATGAACCTTTACATCCCCTCACTCCCCAGGTAATGACAATCCTGATTTGGCGTTAATCATTTAGACATTTTTAATTTGTATTTTTATATTTATCCTTTGATAATAAATTGTTTGGTTCTGTCTGCTCTGATTTTGTATAAACAAATTATTTTCTCACATCATATTTTTGTGATTTTTCCATGTTGAAACTTGTAGTTGACTCTATTCATTTATTCATTTCATTAATATTTCATTTTATGAATAAACATTCATTGTTATTGATATTGCATTTTGGAATAAATATACCACAATTTACTCATTTTACACCGACCATCACCTAGATAGTTTACAGGTTTTGCTCTCACAGGTAATGTCATCATGAACATTCATTCCATACTTTTCCAAGTGTATACCTAGGAGTAGAGTTACTGAGTGTTGGAGAGTATATTTATTCAACTTGGCTCCTTAATGACACTAGCAAAAGGTGAGAATTTTTATTGCATTAATCCTTGCTAAGGCATTTCTATGCTTTTCTATTTGTGTTCTAATTTAAAAGACATGAAATTCTAGTGTACTTGGGCTTTAATTTGTTCTTCATTTATAATTAATGAGATTGATCTCTATTTATGTTTATTGTTCAATTTTGTGTCCTTACAAGTCAAATGCCTGCTCCTGGCTATTATACATTTTTTTTCTTACTGATTTATAGGAGTTCTTTCTACGTTCTATATACTAATCCTTTTGTTACATATATTCCAAGTGGTTTGTTTGCCTTTATGGTATCTTTTGTTAAATAGTCTCAAATTGAGTGAAACTGTCTTTAATCCACTTGGAATTGGTTTTTGTGATGTATAAGCTAGGAGTTTAATTTAATTTTCCCCCCAATATTTGGATTTTTCTTCCACACCTTGTTTTAAGTAGCCCATCTTTTGCTCAATGATATATGCAGTGTGAACTTTGTCATATATCAAGATATTAAACATGCATGGACCTGTTTTGTGGCTTAACTTCTATTCCCTTGGTCCTTTTTAAATTATATATCCCTAAGCCAATATTAAAATATTTTTAGAAAAAGTAGTTTCTCATTGTTAGTGTGTATCTTGTACCTCTCATGCCATATATTAGTTCTTTTTCTTCTTTAGGAGTGTTTGCCTTTTTTTTTTTTTTAAGGCTTTTCTCTTCCATTTAAATTTTATAAGGAAGCATCTAGTCAATTCTTATTTTAAAGAAACTCTAGCATTTTCACTGAAATGTTACTAAAATTGTGCATCAATTTGAGAGAACTTGACTTTATGATATTGAGCCTTTGTATTCATGAACATAGTGTGTGTCTCCATTTATTTAGATGTTTAAAAATGCTTTTCAATAAAGTATATAAGATTCCACATAAAAAAAGTTTTACATGTATTTTTATAGATTCTTAGGTATGTTATATGGGATACCATTACATATGATAAAAATTTTAATCAATTTTTCCAATTGTTACTGATCTAAAGAAATGTCATTACTATGGGGCACCAGGGTGGCTCAGCTGGTTAAGTGTCTGACTAAGTTTATGCTCTGGTAATGATCTCAGGGTCGTGGAATCAAGCCCCACATCGGACTCCTCGCTCAATGGGGAGTCTGTGTATAAGATTCTCTCCTTTTGCCACACTTCTTACTCTCTCTTTCTCAAAATAAGTAAGTAAATATAATTACTACATAATTAGTAACATTTTCTAATTATATGGGAATTACCTAAGTATATGGAAAAAACAATGGACAGCTTATAATCTCTTGATTATACAGCAGGTAATCAGTTTTCACCTTGTTGTAATTTTATGTATTTATTATCTACCTTAAAATAATGTTGACATTATAAGATTCTCTCTCATCTTTGGGTGATATTCACCAGGCTGTTCACCTGTACTACAGGTATCAAAATTTTGTTTTTATCCAGAGAGCATCTCACCGGTGTAACCCTTTTACAAAGTATTCTCTTTTTATTTTGCAGGAACAGCATCCCAGCTTAGAACCAAATTCTTATATGGATGTCTTATATGTAGTGACATATGGGAGCGATTACTGATATATTTTAACAAATACAGTGAATTAATTTATTGGGGTTATGTTTTTTATGGTAACTTGCATAACAATTTAAGTCAGTGTCTCACATAATTACATAGCCTCTCCTTCAGAGCAAGTGTACTTGAATTTCACAAGACAGTGTGATTTTTCTGGCTTGACATTTTTATTGTAGGGAATGACTCCAGACCCAGAGGAACAAGGTCATTTCTTTAAAATGCTCAACTCTTTCTTGATCTAAAACTTTATTCTTCTTTGCATTTGTTAAAGGACTTTTTTTAAAAAAGGTCCAATTAGTATGTTTTCTAGAAAATGTCAGAGGTCCATTCTTCATTTACCACCTCTACTTTTACTTCCTGTACTTGCAGCCACATACCAGCAAAGAAAAATAGAAAGCCTTTGTGTTGTCTCAACAAATACAATTTGAGAGATAATATTTGGGGGAAACCTTGGTGGCTTAAAGTCAAAGGATGTACCCAAACTAACTTCTTTTACTTATGGGCAGGCAACAACAAAAAAATCAAATAACCAATAACCCATTCTCTTCCTAGAGCTGCAGGCATTTGACTTACACTTGGGTCCAGAAGCATTTCTTTAGCTAATTCTGTTTTTATTGGCCAGTTCTTTCATTATTTTTATATAAACTAATCAATGTAAGCCCTAGTCTAGACAGTAAAATCAGCAAGAGTCCCTTCTATGTGCCTCTGTCTGACATCCATGGGGTGCTACCATGTATCTCTAAAGGATACATAATAAAACTTCCTATCATGTTTACCGGAAATAGAAATAAGGATTAAAGAAATAGTATAGAGTTTCTGTCTTTTGATACTAAAGTTTTGCATCTGTTAGAATTATTTCTAGTTACTATTTTTATTTCTTGTGTCAAGACCCCATGATGTAGCCTCTTTAGTACAGTTATCGACTAGGGAGCTAATGATGGTTACATAGTGACATGGAACCCATATTCTTTAACCATCTGATATCCTTTCCTCTACCACCTAAGTCTTTGTTAATACTCTCCTAAATTTCTGAAGACTTAATCCGACAAAGGTAGAGGAACATGTTTTATGTCCCATTTCATCAGGCAGAGCAGAAGAGAAGGGAAGTGTTCCCTCTGTTGTTTCTCCCAGGCCAGATGAAATAAACCTGGCAGGAGCAGATGTTAAATTGAAACCAGTGAGAAGTTAACACTATCTTCTGTAATTGAAACCTTAGGGAGGAAGACTTGAGACAACTGCCAATGGACATAGAAAATCAATGCAAGAGTTTATTCCCAGGGTCATTTCTTGTACCCATTGACACATGAAAGCACAGAAACCGACAGCGGGGCAGTGGAGTGGGCAGGAAGTGGTGGGTCCAGGTGAACAGAAGGCTTGCAATGATACTTCAGCCCCAGTTCTGTGAACCCTCCTCAAAGGTTCTTTTCAAAGACCTTTCCGAGGCATTTCAGGCAGGAGAACCCCCACCAACTTGCTTCTCCTTTATCAAGTGGATTCCCTTCCAATGTTCCAATTTGGAGAATTTGTACAGTGTATCCTTCATTCCAACGTTTGCCTACATGAACACCTACAGCTTCCATCCAGGCCAGAGCTAAACACACACACACACACACCCCACAAGAAAACACGGTCTTTGACACTTTTTGTTGATTCTCTTGTTGCTATTGCCATATCTTCAGCACTTGGCTTTTCCAGACTCTATTATTAAGTCCCTTATGATTATGTATGTTGGGCTTGTGTTCTATAACCCTTTCACTTGGATACACGCAGAGTGCTCATTTTGCATAAATCACCCTTCTATGTGTTTGTTGCCTGTGAGTGTGGGATGTTTAGGCAATATATCCCACTTACTATTTTTTAAAAGTTAAGAAGTCATTTGAAGTTATTATGATTTAAGGTTGGTGAACTCAAGCGTCAGAATTATTGCTTCACCTCTTCCTACTGTGTCATCTTGAGCAAACCACTTAACTTCTTTATGATCCAGTCTTCACATCTGTAAAATGAGGATAATGGTCGCATCTACCTCCTACTTTTATGTTGATGATTTAAAGTGCTAATACATGAAAAGTACCTTTAGCAGTGCCTGGCTCATAGTGAGATCTAAAAATGATTACCTATTGTTTTTATAATCATTTTACTTGACTTGCATAATATAAACATAATATAATAATGATTCTAGTATTTGAAGATTCAGGATATAATGACTCACTATTACTAAAAGTCTCATCTACATTGTGTCCCACAGAGAAAATGAGAGCAAACTCAAGAGCATTTTGTTTGCTTGTTTCTTTTGTGGAAGGAAAGACTCAAGTTTAAATACGCAGAGGAACAAAACAGCACACAGAAGTCCAGGACAAAGAATTGTCATTCTCAAACTGCCCCTTATTTGTGAGTAACATGTTCCAATAAAAAGTATAATGATGTCCAACCACTAGAAAGAAATGACAATTATGTAAGGTGGTAAAGGTGCTAATTGTTGCTGTAGGCATTCATAATTTTACTATCTAAAGGTATCAAATTAACATGTACACATTAAATCTACACGATGTAGTATCTGAAATACATATCAATCGAGAAATGTTAAGTGTGAAGACGAGTATTCTGCAGAACATGTAGGTCTGAAAAACAACGCACGGAAGGTCTGCTGGGAGCCCTTGCTCCCACCATCCCTGGCTCTGCAGGTGAGAATGACAGTCAGAAGGTTTGCAAATAGATCTCAGAGGATGTGAGGAAAGACAAGGCAGCAGAAGATGGGGCTGGATTCACAATGGGGGCTGCAGAAGGAGAAGACACTGCCAGCCCGATGCCCATGTGTTCCAGCACAGGGAAAATTAATTAATTAATTAATTCTTTCTTTTTCTTTCTTTCTTTCTTGGCTGTTTTCTTCATCAGCATTTTCTGTATTTCCCTCAGTATGCTTCACCTGTTACTAGGAAATCTCCTGACTCCCCACTGTCCTTCCCACCCACACTCAGTTTTTACTAAGTCCCTCTCCCTTAGTATCTTTAGTTCCTGCCCATTCCTATTCTTTACCTCATTTGCCTCTTCGACTTTAATTTTGAGCCTCTAGTTTTGTACCAGGTACCAAGTCACTTTGAGTGCTTCTCTATTCTCATGCTTCACCTTAATAGGAAGAAAACGTTCATAGAAATAGTCTCAAAGTTGTAAGTTAAACCCCACTGCCATATATATATATCTGTATATATCTGTATATCTATATATCTATATATATATATAATGTATATAATACATGTATATAAATTATTATATATATATAATTTGTCTTATGGGATCCTCCATCCTACAGGGACCTAACAGTGCATGACCTATTCTTAATCATGGCTCCACTAATGGTGGGCTTACAGTACCCTCCCAGTTTAACTTTTGCATTCTGTTCTGTTCTTGCAATGTCACAATCTCTTTCTTTCTCTTTCCCTCCTTCATTTACTCAGCTGTTGCTTTTCCCCTGAGGAAAAAGTCTTTGCAGAGTGAGAGCGGCATCTCCAGCCAGGGGCCAGATCTCTCAATAGTTAGGTGCTTTTACCTGAGTCTGCCTGACATGTACCTGTGAATTCGGGCTAACTCCCCTGCTGCCACCAGTGGGGCACCAGAAGGGTAGGCGATGCCCACCAGATTTCACCTTTGCAGATAAAGGCAGTCGTAGGAATCCACCTATTTATCCATAAGGCAGAGTAGGGTGGATATCCTGTGACAGATTTTCCAAGTTGACTTTTCATCCAGTTTTCCTTCCTCATCCACAAGGGGAGTAGGAGTTTGGCTTTGGGGATCAGAATAGATTCTTCCAGAGGGATCCCCTTTTTCCACATATGAAGGAGAGAAAATGCATTTGAACAAGAGCTTAGGACATACAGTAGCTTCCTTGAATTATAAATAGAAAACAGAGAAGCAGTGGGCCATTATAGCAGTTAATGAAAAGGAGAAATTATTTTTATAATTCTCACAAAACTCAGTTTCTCTGAGACTGGTACAGTACTTAGGAAATATGGTTTTGGGGATTTTTCACATTTGTATTTTGTTTTTAAGATAGTGGATGCTCTGTTGAGGTCATCTTTATCTCAACAACTCAGAAATGTGTGTACTTTTAAAAGTAGACAGCATTTTATTAGTGTAATTGCATTATTTGTAACTAAATATTTACCTTACTATTTTAAAAAAAATTGGGAAAGTCCAGAGATCTTGGCTAGACATTCAAGAACTCTTAAATTATCTTTCCAGCTTCTCTCCAAATACTTTTCAATGTTACCTAAACCAGTTGGCTTTCTTTCCCCTTCAGCATTTTTCAAATGTCACCTCCTTATCTTTCATATTGTCTTCCCACCACTGAAAAATACGTCTCATTGTTCAATACCAAGTTTAAATCTTGCATTCTCAGTTACCTTTCCTGACCACTTCAACTAGATATAATCTCCCCTTTCTGCTGCTTGCTTAGATAACTTAATCTTTTCTGGAAGTTTCATATAATGCAAATAGTCTCAAACTTTGGAGCGCTGTACAATTCAGCTCCCAAGGCCTTATTCCCATGAATTTCCTACTCAATAAATCTGGGATGGGCCTCTGGCATGTGCATTTTAACAAGCATACTAAATATGTCTGATACAGACTGTGTGTTAAGAAGTTTCAATGTGATGTTTTATGTATTTGTTAGTTTTATAAGTGTGTATGTTTTATTTCCCTGTTCAATGATATGCTATTAAAGGGCAGGGATTGTATCTTGTACTGCTATTTATGTTATAGAATGTCTTAAATTTAAACAATATTAACAAATATTAATAGCATTAATTTAGGGGCACCTGGGTGACTCAATCAATTAAGCATTCACTCTTGATCTCAGCTCAGGTCTCGATCTCAGGGTCGTGAGTTAAAGCCCTGCACTGGACTCCATGCTGGGCATGGAGCCTAAATTTAAAAAAGAAAAAAAGAAAAAAAAGTTAATAGGACTATTTTATTTATGCAGTTCCCCCTTAGACATGTCAAAATAATTTTTTATGCTAAGTGCAATATTAGGAAGAGGGTTGATCTGTAAATTTATTCAAAAGAGAAACATAAAGAAAGCAGCAATATTGGTGGTTTTTATGATAGCGAGAGGGCAGGAAGAAGTTTCAAACTAATGGTCATAATTAAATATTGATTTACTTGGGGTCAGATACTCTCCTAATATTTTGGTACACTTCCTTTTAGGGGACACCTAGGATTCTTTATTTTCTAACTGTCATCCCTTGTGGTAAAAGTAAGTACTGAAAACCGAAACCTAAAAATTATAAGGCTGCCGTAGGACATCTTGTTGAAGGGAAACCAATTTTCCTGGTGAGAAACTTGGTTTCATTTTTTATTTTATAAATGTTGGCTTAATACTGATTATGTGTCATGGAAAAGCCCCACAACATTCGCTACATCAAATGCTGTGAAAATTATCCAGCTCATATTATACCTCTAAGCACTTCACCAAAATGTAATAATTTCCTGAAACATAAAAGAAACTTTTCCCCAGGTTTATTTTTTGTCAAGTGAGAGTACTGCGTTTGTACTTTAGTTCTCACTTCCCCAACTCGGGGCAGTGGGTCCACTTGATTTCCTTTCCCTTGTAGTGAAGTTGAGACACTGGGGGCAGGTATAAACCCAGAGCTCTGAAATCTCGCCCCTGGGATCACTGGTTCCGGCTTCCTGGGTGTCAATGGAGGAAAACCATCTTTGATTGCCAGACACAATGAGAATCCAAATCACTGACTTACAGAACCAGAAAATCCAGTTTCTGGAAGGTTCAATGCCTGTCTTTCCCTGATCTGGAAAGAATTATGTAGATACTCTATAAAAATAGCTATAACTCTCTTCTGGGAAAGATGGCTCCACAGCCTCCCTGAAGCCAGGGGAGAAGGCTTTATGTCGACTCCCATATCTAGACTCTTTCTCCTAGCGATCTCCTCACCTGTAGTGCTCTCCTATTTAAACTCATTACAATTCAGCCTAGAGATGTGGACTAGTGGAAGGACCTTAACGTGAATTATCAATCCCTCTGCGAATAGACTGCCAACAAGAGGCACTTTGCAAACATGTCTGCCCCGGTGTCTGATGTTCTGTCTCTGTGGGGCAGCAGTTTTGACCTAAGATTCCTTGAGGGCTTTTTTTTTTTTTTTTTTTTTAAGTTTAACTTTCTTGAGTGAAGATGCTCTTTGTTGAGAGGTCTTACTGACTGCTACACTTCCTGGTTTGCTGTCTGTTATCATGACTTGGTTCACACACTGCGTCGTAAAAGAGTGAAGGGTCTACCTGCTCTACTTTGGGTCAGATTCAACCTTGTATTGCCTTCCTCAGAGAGGGCCTCGCTTTGGTTTCATCACACTTCTTAGGCTTCATAAAAAAGTTCTAAGCCTTTCAGCCACCTCCCTAGCAGATTGCCTGAGGCCTTATATCCCTGATACCAACTGCAGGGTTAAAGTAGGCCGATAAAAGTCTTTGTTTTAGATAGAAGGGTTAGGTACCCGAGTTTCTTTTCCCAAGATTGATATTCTATAGAAGGGATTTTCTCTCTTTCTCTATTCTTACTCCTTCCTTTATCTTATTTTCTTCTTTTTTTCCTTTCTCTCTCCCTTCCTCCCATTCTCTCTCTCTCTACTCCCCCCACCCATCTCTCTCCTCTTTGTCTGTCTGCCTTTTTTTTTCTTTTTCTTTCTCTCTCTCTCTCCCCTTCCTTCCTTCCTTTCTTTATTCCTTCTTTCTAAAATTTGGAACAAGATTATTTTTGATATCTCATTTAAGAAATCACAGTCATGGGACACTTGGGTGGCTCAGTCAGTTAAGTGTCTGCCTTCAGCTCAGGTCATGATCCCAGGGTCCTGGGATCTAACCCCACATCAGATTCCTTGCTGAGTCCCCCTCCTCCTCTGCCTGCCACCCTGTCTACTTGTGCATGGGCACTCTCTCTCTGTCAAATAAGTAAATACAATTGCTTGAAAAAAAAAAAAAAAGAAAGAAACCACAGTTATTCCCCTAATCTTTCAATTTTCCACATACAAGTAATTTCTACTTCTTATATACCATGTCTTTCTTTCCCTACCCCCACATGTCTAGTGTCTCTTTTGCCTGGAGAGTATCATTTGGTGGTCTTTATTCCTTTCCTTTCTATAGTATTGCCTTTTAATATCCATTCTCCAAAGTGATTATTCTAAGTCAGTCATGGTTATTCCAGGTTTTTGTTGTTATTGTTGTTGTTTGCTAATGATTGGTTTAGAAATGGGCATGTGACCCTGTGCTGGCCTATGAAATTGGAGAAGTCCAATAGGGGCTTCTGGGAAAGCACAATTTTGCAGAATTTCTTTTTCACTTAACTGTCTACCAAATAACGCTTTGGAAAAGACTTCATCATTTTTATTTACAAAAAAAAAAAAAGATATTTGTATAGGAAGAGTAGCTAATTTGCTTAATTACTTGAACATTGAGCAATAAACTGCACCATTTAATTACTTCTAATTTTTCATGATTATACATATTTTTAAAGGCTAGGCTTTTATTGTTGTTTTTTTTTTAAAGATTTTATTTATTTATTTGTCATAGAGAGAGAAGCGAGAGTGAGCACAGGCAGACAGAGTGGCAGACAGAGGCAGAGGGAGAAGCAGGCTCCCTGCCAAGCAAGGAGCCCGATGTGGGACTCGATCCCAGGACTCCGGGATCATGACCTGAGCCGAAGGCAGCTGCTTAACCAACTGAGCCACCCAGGCGTCCCAAGGCTTTTATTGTTTTTTTAAATTTTTTTGTAATTTTATTTTTTTTTCAGTGTTCCAAGATTCATTATTTATGCACCACACCCAGTGCTCCATGCAACACGTGCCCTCCTTAATATCCACCACCAAGCTCACCCAAACCCCACCTCCCTCCTCTCCAAAACCCTCAGTTTGTTTCTCAGAGTCCAGTCTCTCATGGTTCATCTTCCCCTCCGATTTCCCCCAACTCACTCCTCTCCATCTCCCAATGTCCTCTGTGTTATTCCTTATGCTCCACAAGTAAGTGAAACCATACGATAATTGACTCTCTCTGCTTGACTTATTTCACTCAGCAGAATCTCCTCCAGTCCTATCCATGTTGATACAGAAGTTGGATATTCATCCTTTCTGATGGAGGCATAATATTCCATTGTATATATGGGCCATATCTTATTTATCCATTCGTCTGTTGAAGGGCATCTTGGATCTTTCCACAGTTTGGCAACTGTGGCCATTGCTGCTATGAACATTGGGGTACAGATGGCCCTTCTTTTCACTACATCTGTATCTTTGGGGTAAATACCAAGTACTGCAAGTGCAGGGTCATAGGTAGCTCTATTTTTAATTTCTTAACAAATCTCCACACTGTTTTCCAAAGTGGCTGGAAATGCAACCAACTTGCATTCCCACCAACAGTATAAGAGGGTTTCCCTTTCTCCACATCCTCTCCAACACTTGTTGTTTACTGTCTTGTTGATTTTTTTTTAAATATTTTATTTATTTATCCAACAGACAGAGATCACAGGTAGGCAGAGAGGCAGGCCGAGAGAGGAAGGGAAGCAGGCTCCCTGCTGAGGACCCTGGGGTCATGACCTGAGCCAAAGGCAAAGGCTTTAACCCACTGAGCCACCCAGGCGCCCCTGATTTTTAAAGTAGTATTTAAATTATATTCCCAGAAGTGGAACTACTAGGTCAAAACAAGACAACTTTCATGTTTCTTAGTTTCCAAAAAGTTTACACTTACTTCACGTTCCATTGGTAGTTTAGAAATTTTCAGTCTGTCCACACCTTGGAAAGAACCAGGCATTATCCCTTTTTACTAATTTGCTTGAATGTGCTTTTCTTGGCAAGTTGGAACATTTTCCCTCTCACATCTGTTAGTTGTATTTCTCTTTGGACAATTCCCATCTATTTCCTTTCTGACAACTATCTATGGGGTCTTCTTTTTCTCAATAAATATGCGGGAGCTTTTCATATAACATAATTATTGGCACTTGCCTTATTTGCTGAAAATATTGTGTACTTTCCCAATTTGGGATGCCTTATTTCAACTGCAGAAATCTGTAGCTTTCATGTCATCAAACTTGTTTATTCTTCCTTCATGATTTCTTTTACTATTTTTCAGTCCTCTCTCAAATCCCCCAAATCCAGGGCATATTAAATTCCTCATCTGGTTTCCCTAACATTTTATTTTCATATTTAATTATTTTATCCAACTTGGAATTACTTTTGACCAGTATTCAGAGTTTCAAGTCTTGACTTTTTTTATTTTTTTCCTGAAATGCTAAGCAGTCATTCAACTACCATTTACTGAATAATCCCTTGCTTCCCTGCTGCTTTGATAAAATAAATCTTGTATATAATAAAGTCTGTTTTGAAGGACTCTCTTCTGCTCCATTTAGCTTTGCTTTGTAGTTCTCAAGACACTTGAACATACATTATCTCATTTCATCCTTCCTACCCCACACTGATTGCCTGGTTCACCCCCTGCTGTTTCTCCCGCAATGCAAACATCAAACAATCTGACTTGCCCCATGTCCCTCTTCTGGATGGAGAACAAAACCCTGAAAGGTGAAGCCACTTATTAACCAGCCCTCCCAGCCATTTAGTACGGGGAGAAATGGAAAATTTCAGTCTTCCTTTAGCCCTGTGCCCCGGGACACCGAAACACGGGTCGCCATTTGTTTTAGCTTCAAGATCACGGTGGCAGCCTCCTTTGGGGTTCCCCCCGCAACTACGAACTACGGAGCATTTACATACACACACATCCACCTTGCAGGGTACTTGGGAAGCCTCTGCCCTTTTGGCAGAGGGGAAACGGACGGTGGGGACAGAAGCAGCCCTCTGCATCTGTGCTTCCCGGCCTGTATGTGTACTCAGCACTGACTGAGAGCTCTGCTTTCTGTCAGTGCATTTGTGCGGTGACACATATTCTCCGGTGATTAGATTAACGCTGGCAAAGCCAATATGAAAAACCCACACAGATTACCACTGTCACCCGCAGTAATTACATTTATTCATTTCCATTTAGCCAAGTTTTTACAAGCCGAGCAAGGGGCCAAATAAGCAATAAACACAGAGGCAAGAAATTAAAATGCTGATCTGTTTGCTGTGAAAACAATCAAACTATCATCTTTCTTTAGGCACCTCATTCATCATCGGATAGGGCCACACTGGTGAAATGGAGGTGGGGAGCCTAATGTTATTACATGTAAATTCACTAACATGAAATTACTGCCCCTGATGTGATTTTACTAATAAATTAGTTCATTTCTACCTTTCCGCTAGAGACTTTAGGGACCGTGGAGAATGTACATGTGTCTTGTAATCTTGCCTGCTTTATTTCAGGCTGGCTAGCTGCTCAATTTCTATTTCTTTTCACTCCCTCCCATCTGATTCTTTCGTTTCCTCGCTATGCCTTATTGGATAAACATGCCATACAATTTGTTGTCTTCACATGTAGTTTGGAAATAAGCAGCTTAAGGACAAATTCTCTTTCGCGGGCAATGAGAACGGCATCGGGAAGCATCATGAATATAATGGGCCTTGCAGCTAGTTGGCAGTTCTTATTAATTCATTGTTGGGTGTGGTGGTTTTTCTCATTTCTGTATAAATTTTCAATTTGAAAACAGAATGGAGCCAAACTTTGCCATGTCAAGTAGCTATTGAAGCAAGGAAATCAATCTGCAAGCAGCTCCCTCGGCTCGCTCCCCCTCTGCGGGGTCTTCGGAGTAGCATAGAGAGCCCAGTGCAGGGGCAGCCAATGGCTCACAGAAGACAGATGCGGAGTCGGCCCCGGATCTCCTCCCTCTCTGGGACTGGCACGGTGCTTCCCTTGTTTATTGTTAATGGCCCATGTCTGGATGTAGAATATTTCATTTATTTTTTAAGATTTCATCTGCTTTGCTGTGTATCCCCGTCCCCAATATCACAATTCATTTTTGCAAGATTACGAATGGTTTTTTTGAAAATGATTTTGATGCTACCAAGGAAGGAGTGGAGAGGGAGGGAGAGAAGAGGCTTTGGTGGGAACCCCCTCCTCCTCCCCATTCTCCTTCTGCCCCCAAATAGAGATTCTGTATGATATGGCTGAATGTGAAGCCTTAGGGAAACATAAAATATGCACAATAGTATATTCATGCTTTGTACAGTAAAAATGTGTTAAAAAGAGTTTCTTTGATGCGATGGTTCAGTGAAAATCCAAAGCTTAGAAATGGTAGCCATCACACGTTACACCCACCTCACACATGATCACTGAGGAGAGTTCCCTCGTCTCCTCCACAAAGTTCTGAATAGAATTCCCTCATCCTTCCAATTACTAAAATTGGCATAATGAGGAAGAAACCAATATGAGCAGGAAATAACTAACTTCCATACCTTTTGATTTGCATTTAACTTTACATCATGTAAATTATATAATGAGGGGAATTGTGCATGTAATTTTTTTTCTTTTTTTTTTCTGGGAAAAGTAAATAAGTTATTGGTTTATCTAGAAAGATTAGATAATTGGCTAATTGACTCTTTTCATTAATGAGTGAAATAGTTGGACCACCCATTTGAAAATAACTCAGTTCAATATATATCTATAGATCTATTGATCTATTGACAGATCTACAATAGATCTACAGATCTATTGTTGATCAATAGATCTAGTGATCACATATCTATTGATTACTATGTACAGAAACTTAACCTAAATGCTATGCTAAAAACAAAAACAAAAATAAGCAAGTCCTGCTTTTCGGGATTTACGAAAATTAAGATTCAGGGGCACATGGATGGCTCAGTAGGTCAAAGCCTCTGCCTTCAATTCAGGTCATGACTCCATGGTCCTGGGATGGAGCCCCGCATCAGGCTCTCTGCTCGGCAAGGAGTTTGTTTCCCCCTCTCTCTGCCTGCCTCTCTACCTACTTGTGATCTCTGTCTGTCAAATAAATAAATAAAATCTTTTTTAAAAAATCTTAAGAAAAAATATCTAAGATAATCAAGATTCTTTAAGTTCCTGAGGTCACCATAAGGACCCACATCTCATCATACACTCAAAGAACCTTAAACTTTTCCTTCATAGTTCTTACTACACATTTGACATTTTATTTTGTTTGTTGTTTATTTCCTTAATATCTGTCTTCCCAATTAGAATATATTGTTCAGGGAGCAGGGACTATTTTAGGGTTTTTCATGATTGTATCCTCATTGAGCACATACTAAGTGTTAAATAGATGTTGAATAAATGAATGAAAAAAAAAAGAACTATTCCACCCTGTTGAGACAGGGATAGTGTAGAAGGTTGCTTTAAATCTGTATTTTTGCAAGACATCCTTTAACAAACATGTCCATAACTTATTTCCTGAGCATCATTATGTGTTAGGTGCTCTTCCAAGTGCTGAGGATACAGTAGTGAATAAGACAGACACAAACTTACCCTTGCATTTTTATGGAGTGAATAAAATAAGGAAGATGTTCAAATCGCAAGTGGTATTTTGTTACATATTTACATAAACCCCTCTCTTCGATATTGATGTTATCTTTTGGAGCCAATCATTTTTCCCATTTCAGCTTTCTTAAAGCAGGACTAGATATAAGAAAACTTACATACTTATATGGAATATATGCTTATACATGAATATATATGAGAATACAATATTATATATGTGCATATATGTGTATATGTACATACACGTGCATATTCTCATAGTTAACAAAGATCCTCAACTGTCACTATAGCATTGAATTCCTCCTTGCTTAACCCCATCCCGTAATCTACCTAATCTCGATTCTTCCACTCTAAATGGTGTTGAGAGTCCCTCCTTTCTATCCTAGCCTCACCCCATTTGCTTTCATGGATTTGTCATCTGAGATGTGGACACTTACTGTGGTGTGACTGTGCATCTCCCTAAGGTCCATTCTGGCTGAAGGAGCTCCCCCACCGCCTGCTGGATGTACCATATCCCTTGCCGCCTCCTTAGCTTTGCTGATGCCCCCACCCTCCCCTCCCTGTACCCCTTCTCTCTGAATGGGCTCACGCATCCACGCTCCCTTGGTGCACTGCCTTCTTTAAAAAGCTGTCTCTGATCCAAGCATCAAATGACCTTTCGTGGCCCTATGTTTGTAGCTTATGTGGCAGATAGTCTGAGTCCGCTTGGGATAATCTCACGCTGGCATTCATATCATTAGCTCAATTTTGTTTTTACCCTTTATTTGCACTTTGTGTTTTCACTCTGCAATCAGAATTGGATTGGTTCAGGAAAAATATTTTCATACCTGCTCCCATATTAGGCCCATGATAACCACTCAGTACATTCTTGTTAAATGCACAAACAGACAAAGAAATGAAGTCCTGAAGTTTGGGTCTGCCTTCTGAAAATTTCCATGAGAACTATTGATTAAATTGCTATCATTCCATGTACACCAAGAATTGCTTAGTCCTGCTGGCCCTTCTCTTTTCTGCTGTAGAGCCAAAAACCGAAGGAAGAATCATGTGATTTGTTAAATTCTCTGAGGTACCCCATAGGAATGGGGCAGGTGATTGAACATGGATAGAATCATCTGCATTTTAAGCCTTCTCCAAATGACAGGATTTTTTTTTTCTTGTTTCCTGTCTGCATTAAATTTCTGATTATTGAGTGTTAATATATCCCAACTATTACAGGAATGTAAAAGGCAAGCTTTGCTTTAGAAAGTATTACTTTTATATTGTGGTAAAATTTAACATTTTAACAATGTTTAAGTATATGGTCTTGTAGATTAGGCACATTCATATTGTTGTGCAATCATCACCACGGTCTACAAAACTTTCCCAGCATCCTATCCTGGAAGTCTGTACCCATTAAATGGTAACTCCCCATCTCCTCTTCTCTCTAGAGAATATTACTTTTAGTCATTGAAACATTCGTAAACTTTATGATGAATGTTTGTGCTTTACTGAGATCTAAATAGCATATCAACAAAGAATATTGATTTAGTTGAAAGTTGGCTATTTCTGCAAGAAGACATTTCGGAATGTTTTAAGAATAAGAATGGCCATATAGAGACAAAAATAACTCACGTAAAGGAAGAAGCTCTTTCCTATATTTAATACATAATTTCCCCCATTTACTTCAAGGAGTTCTAGGAAGGACTCAAAGGGCAGAACTTAGCAGCCTCAGGTTTTATAGATTCTTAAGAAATAAAGACTTACAAAGGATGACATATCCCCAAGTAGTGGTATTTTATCCTGCTTTCATTCTTCAGGTAACAAGTTCCTTATTCTGAGAGGAGTTTTCATCCTTATCTTATCTGATTATTGAGAATAATATCTCAGAATTACTGTTTTATTTTCTACCATCTGACAATTCCATTTTCAACTGAGACTTATCTACCTACAGTGCATTATCTTTTCTAACTTTATGTTATGCAACTAAGACTTTTTAAAAAATTAGAAAAGTAAGGCATTAGTATAGAGAGATAGATTCTGGGGTGCCTGGGTGGCTCAGTCAGTTAAGCATCTGCCTTCGGCTCTGGCCATGATCCTGGGGTCCTGGGTTCGAGTCCTGCATCAGGCTCCCTGCTCAGTGGGGAGACTGCTTCTCTCTCTGCCTCTTTGTCTCTCTGTCTCTCTCTCTCTCTGTCTCTCATGAATAAATAAATAAAGCCTATTTAAAAAAGAAAAAAAAAGAGATTCTGCTGGTAACTCAGTCTCTGTCTTGACCTCACTCTGCCCACTGCTATATTAGTAGGAAACAATTTCTCCCCCCCCCCCCCCAGAGAATTGATGGGCTATCCATGTATAAAGACAGGGAACGTGGAACACATAATCAGAAGAACGAACACTTATTCCCCTATTACTCAGATGACCCGTGGAAGGAAATAAGTGACTGCCAGGAACAAAGGAGACCCAGAGAATAAAACAAAAAATTCTACCAGTTATCTGTATTGCTAAAAAAGCTGACCATTAAGAAGTCAGCAAGGAAGACAGCCATCACACTGGTAAGTGTGGAGATACAACACGATATCCTGAATCAACTCTGGCTGTTCATTCTAGTTTGCAACTTTGAGCACCAAAAGTTCTAGAAGACTGATGGATGGTGCTATTAATGGAAGAAGTTAAATGAGTGTCTAGATGTTTGCGTAGTCTGCGTGCCTCTTCCCATGTATATTTATAGGAAAGTATCTGGACACAGCTGATAAAAGACTACAGTGAAGTTTTCTCAAAAGGGGAAAACTGCTGCTTGCCAGCAAGACACTTTGAATAAAATAGATGATGTTATCTGGAAACTCCAAGGATTAGTCAATTAGGCACCTACGATGATAAATTCAAGGTGTTACTTTTGCTAAGTCATGATTTGCGAGGAAGGGTGATAGGTTCATACTAAAGACTTGAGAAGATGGGGAGCTGAGGACACGTGTATGTCTGTCTTGACCCTTGGAGCACCTCCATGATAGAGGAACAGCATCATTCCTTTCTCCTTCTGCAACGTTCAGTAAGAGCGAGTACCACTACTCCCACAATTTCCCTCCTGATCCATGACTTTCGGGGTTAATCATGAAGATTAGTAAATGGCTGCGCAAACTTTCCACACATAGAGTAGGCAAAGGTGTGGTTTGGTGTTAGTTTAATAATAGAGTGTTGTCTTGCCCAACAACTGTAATTTCCATGTTCTTATTGATTGTAATTTATAACATCATTAGCTTTCTAAACTGCCATTAACTAATGATGGACTCTGTGGGCTAAACAGCTCTTTGAAATCAGTTACTGACAAGTTGGCCCCAGAAGCATTTATCAAAAGGGTAATGGATCCCTATTGGAGTGACAATAAATTAGGTTATGCTCTTATCGAATTAAACAATGGATGAAGGAAAATTAGCTATCAATAAACATCTATAAAGCCTTCCCGATTATTCCCAGTCAATTATATCAATTAGAGATCAAACAGGGAACCCCTGCAGTACGTTAAAAAGGACTAACCAGAGCCCAAAGAGGCCAAATTGTGTTACAAAATGCAACCCCCGGGACAGCTGTGAAAGAGGTCATCATTACCGCCATTGACAAAAGGGCTGCTTTATTAGAACGTGAGGTATCGCCTGGAGGCTTGCTTCTGGCTAAAGCACAAAGACTCCCTAATAAAGGCAAAAAGAGGGAGAGACAAGAGAGATGAAGAACGGAGGAAGGAAAGGGAAAGTTGTGTGAGGCAAAGCACACAGTAGGATTGGAGCGAAGGGCAGAATTGTTTGTGTATTCACAGCCTATCCTTCTGTCTGATACAATGAAATTAAGGCTTTTGGCTTGTAAGGATGTTTCCCTAGCTCTCTGCAAAACAAGGCCAATTATCATTTTTAGGAAGTCCTAATCATGCATACATATATATATGTGTGTATGGGTGAGTATAGATAGATACACAGATAGGTACATAGGACATACAGACAGACGCGTAGATATGTGGACAGACAGACACACAAGTAGATACACAGCCACACTCCACTCCAGTTCATGGGCTAAGAGTCTTAATAATCTTGAGCTGGTTTTCATTAAATTAGAAAGCTTAAGAAAATGGAACAATATATGATTTGTAAGCAATTTGAGATCACTGTTGAGGTTCAAGGGGAACTGGAAACACGATTTTTTCTAGTGGTCATACCTCAATTTCCTTATGCTTTGTATGGTAGGTTCTCAATAAACATCTGTTGTTCAGATATGACAAAAGGCCTATATGTCACATGTGGGGAAGAGGAACTCACAAAACACAGAATAATGCAATGGTCATCTGAGGCAGCAAATCCAAAAGCTCTTCTGACATATGTGCTTTTTGGTCTTGCTGACATGTTTTATAAAGGGTGCCTATCTTCTTGCTCCCGCCTTTGAATTTTATGGACTTTCATCAGGTATTTTAGCCAGATTCCTCTTTACTGTTGTCTGTGGGAAATCGCTCACCAACACGACAGCTGATGTTTTGTCTCCGCACATTTTCAGCCCTTCTAGGAACCCAAGGTGATACCTATCTAAGGACCTTAAATGACCATTCCCACGTGTGATCCTTAGCAAAGCTCTGCTGGGGTTGGCTTACAGTGTGCAGAAACCAAAAAGACCTAACTAGAAGCTAAGTAAAGAGCAGAAGGGAAGGCCTGGGGAAGTCAGCATGACTTGCAATGGCCTGGAAGCCAGGCCGAGAGTCTGAACTCAAATTCCCTTTCCACCACTCGTCAGCTCGACTTTCAGGAGACTTGCTTAACTTCTCTCTCCATATCGGTACAGTGGGGATGCGAAATTGGACCGTGCAGGGTCGTCCTGATGGTTGGAGCTGATGTCTGCAGGAGGCCTGCCTGAAGCTCCAAACTCCTCTTGGATTCTCTCAACTTGGAGCTTTCAGCCTCCACATCTGCGAAGTAGAGCAAGGATCCCTGATATCTTGCTGGGTTTTGCTGAGGCTCGAAAGTGATAGTTGGGACAATCCTATGTCAACTACAAAGCGCTAACCAACTGTTAGCTGCTATGAAAATAATAATTACCATTAGTGCTCTCTCTCAAGTAGTCTTAGCTTAACACGAGCTAAACACACCCTCCCATAAGGCCAAGTATCTTACTCCTTTACTATTTCAGAAAAGACGGAACTTAGGGAAAACGTCCACAGCTGCAGAAAATGAACTTGCCAATGTAGGCAACTACCTAAGATTAGACTCTCCAAAACTAAAAGTGGTGCATTTTAGCTCAGGAAAATGTGTGATTTATTTTGAAATATCTGAAAAGATGACACAGTGTGTAATTACCCTTTGTAGTACAAAGAGAATTTAAGGGTTGCGTTTGTACTGCGATTAAAAAAAAAAAAGTTGGGAAAGCTAAGTCTCATCGTTCATGCTGCAAGATGGTCTTGGCAAATGCTTGGTGGCTATGGTCTTTCCCCAGGGAAAGCCATAGTGCTCACGTGTGTGTGTGTGCGTGTGTACCTCCTATGCCTCAGTTTCTCCACCTACAAAAAGGATCAGAAGATGTTGTGACAATTAAATGAAATGATACAACGTGATCCCGGACACCGTAAGGCTTCATAAATGCAGATAAGGTTTTTATTGTTACTGTTAGTGAGTTAACATGCATCATGTTTCTACTGCGTATTAAGCACTTTACTTAGATCCTTTTCTTTTACAAACCCTCTGAGCCTTTGTTTCCTCATCTATAAAATGAGGATGGTAGTACTTACTTAAACATTAGTAAATGCTGGAGCACCTGGCTGGCTCAGTTGGTTAAGGAGTTAAGCAGTTAAGCATCTGCTTTCTGCTCAGTTCGTCATCCCAGAACCCTGGGATCAAGCCCCGTGTTGGGCTCCCTGCTGAGCAGGGCTTCTGCTTCTCCCTTTCCTTCTTCTCCCTCCTCCCCCCAATTCATGTTCTCTCTCTCAAATAAATAAAATCTTAAAAAATAATAAGAGTCTGGGGCTCCTGGGTGGCTCAGTGGGTTAAAGCCTCTGCCTTCGGCTCAGGTCATGATCTCATGGTCCTGGGATCCAGCCCCGCACCATTGGGCTCTCTGCTCAGCAAGGAGCCTGCTTCCTCCCTTTCTCTCTGCCTGCCTCTCTGTCTACTTGTGATCTCTGTCTGTCAAATAAATAAATAAAATCCTTAAAAATAATAATAATAAAAGTCAGTGCTAACATCCTGAAGTTGGCACACAGTTTGTGAATTGGGGAACCCAAGATTTACCAATGTCCACACTCTTTCTACTATCCCTTGCTGTCTTCCAGCAAGATCTGCTGTGAGTCACATCTTACATGTATGTTTTTTTTTCTTTCATGTATTCATTACTTTTACTAAAACTTGGACTAATCCCTTAAAGGTACTTTATAGATATTAACTCAAAGGAAATGCCAATTACGCTTAAGAGGGAAAAGGAATGTTACTCCTCATCCTTCTTGTTTTCAAAATGGGGAAGCACACTTCCCTGCAAATAACGGAACCACTCTTTCCCAACATTTATTCTAAATCTTCTGTGATCATGAATGGCAGAGCGCAAGCCCGTATGACTAGTAAGTGTAAGTGCATACTTGCAATCTCACAAGCAGGATAAATTGTAAAAAGGTATGGCCTTTCCCTGAAAAAGGGTGTAACTTAATAGTTGTAAAGCTGCCTGAGAAAGAATGGTTAGTCTCCACTCTGGGGATATGGTAATCTTGTAGTGATAAGAGTGTGCTTAGGTCTCTATACAGAGGCCAGAATGAATGGGTGTACACGCACACACATATGCATAGAGCTAAGATTTATTTTGTTTCTATAAACAGTGATTTGTTCAGATTATTTCTACATACATAGAACTGCTTTATGTACCAGAAGGTGTCAGTGTGGGAAGGGATGATGTGTCTTGGGGATAGTGGGAGGAGGCAAGAATCATAAATAAAGTTCTGATCTGAATTTGACAAACTCGCAAGGGAGAAAGAATGAGCGTGCACTGAATACAGGTGGAAATTGTTTTTTAACATTTTACCAACTTAGATAGGTTACAGGACAGTAAAGAGTAAAGAAAGGGATTACAAGGCATATTCACTCTTCAAAATGTGTATAGACCCTCTGAGTTACATTGGACCACCTTGAGTCTATTTGCCAATAACATCCTTTTCTGTTTTGTTTTGTTTTTGGCAATATAGCTGCCCCGTCTGAGTGGTTACATGTGGATATCAATTGCAATATTTTCGGCATCTTTCCCCAGACTGCATTTTCTTGCTATTCCAATAGGGAAAGAGAAACAAAAGGAAGAATTTACTGAATTCCTATTAGGCCTTCCAGTCTGGGATCCCCTCCTGACTCGTTCCATCTGGGCCTAAGCATGTGAGGCCTTGCCTGGTGGATGTATGATCTGACAGGACAGCCTTTAAAATACACAAAAGAAAAAAAAATCTAGTTAACACAAATGCTTCTTAACGCATAAATATGTATTTAAGACATTTGTAGTTCCACATTACAAAATGCATATTAATGTTAGCAGTAGACAGAATGATACACAATAAAATGCAGATTTTAATTCAATTCAATGTCTAAAATTAGCGAGTTAAATTAGCTACAGTAGTTAAGGTTTATAAATTAGCTTCACTGAAGCTACACAAGATTTCTGAAAGAAACATTAGCAGTGGAACGTGCGTTTATCACTCTGAAATAGACACACTCTGCCACGTTGCTTTTGAAATCATCTTGGCGGCCCTGAATGAACTTGTGGCAGTTTCATTAAAGGCTTGCTGGAATCATTTGGTCTGTGATTTCAATTTGTTCAACTGGCCACTTTAAAGAAAGTTAATTTCTCTGCATGTTTACATTTACTGCCTGGTGCTCCCACATTTACACATCAGATTTCTATGAACAAGTTCCGCCTTTGATCCCTAGGACTTTCCCCCTAGATTCATTTAAATACATGTGTATTAAGCACCTACTAAGTGGTGGGTATGGTTCTCAGTCCTGAGGCTACAATATGTGACCTTATGTGCTTTTGTTCTGCTTGAGGATACAAATGATAAAGAAGAAAATTATAAATAATTTTGTGCTTATCAAAATGTCTATAAGAAGAATAGGGCAGAGGTAAAGAATGGGGATCATACATAGTCTGAGAAGGGAAAAGAGATTTGAAAAAGTTGATAAAGGCCAAGGAAGACCTCCCTGAGAAGATGAAACTGAAACCAAGACCTAAAGGAAATGAAAAAGGGAGCCATGTAAATATCCAGGGAAACAGAAGATAGAAAAAAATGGCAAGTGCAAAGGCCCAGGGGCAGGAGAGTTTCTGAAGTGCTTAAGGAACAGCAAGGAAGCCTGAGTGGCATGAGTAACTAGGAGAGTATAGGAGATGAGGTCAGAGGGGTAAGGGAAAACAGACTAGTTAGGAACATGTCAGCTGTGGTCAGGATTTTGGCTTTTGCTGTATAAGAGATGAGGCGTTTTAGACAAAGGAGAGATGCTTCTGAGTGTATTTTAATCGTTTGAACCAGAGATCAGTACATACAGTCAGATGAATGAACCAAGGAGCTGTTACTGTGATCATAAAAAGAAAATGAAGGTCCTGAGTGTGGTGAGAGTCAGTGATAATAAGGCAGAGATCTTCCTGCTCCCTGCAATTAATACCGATGCTCCAGTATAACCAATAACACATCTCCCCTCCTTATCTCCTAACTCCTTCCCTAAATCATCCAGAATTTAAGATGAAGCCAGACAGCAAAAAATCCTTATCAACCTCCATTCACTGATTCCGCTAACTCCACATGTTTTATTGAAATAACACTTTGCTTAAAAGAATACAGACCTGAAAATGACCCGCCAAGAAGCCCCAGTTCCTAAAAATAAAACTCTTTCTTCGCAGATCCCTTGATTTTTAGAACCCATGCATGTTTTCTTTCGTGTCACTAGCTGCTTCACAAATGGGCATGTGTTACTAGTGCATGGCCATGTTCTAACAACCCAGGTTGCTGATCACCCAGGAGGCATCTAACCATAAGAAAGAAGTGACTATTGGCTAATATTCACTTGGTATAAATTGTTGCTCTCTTGCGCAAGTGGCTGCATATCTCTTTGTAGGACGAGAGTGTTCACAGAAAGGTTGATGGTAAAGCAAGAAACGTAGGAACTCAACCAGGTCCTGAAACTAAAAGAAACATGTTGTCATAGAGGTGACTACGGGGATTCCTCCACTCTCTTAGCACTATTTGTGTGATGACAGTAAAGCACGCTCTGAGTTTTGAAGGTGATAGTTTCCCAAAGTGTCTTTTCATCCCATAATTTGGAACTTTAAAGACCTTTTCCCTGAGGAAGAAGATTATTGATGGTGTTTGGATTTCCAGATGAGCTCCTGAAGCCTTCTTGGCCCAGAAGGTGGTTAGATTATAGCAAAGATGTGAGGTCTGGGAACCCTAAGTCAGGCAAAGGGCAGGAGGGAGGAGAAGGAAGAGGAAGAAGAAGGGTTTCTTCCCTCATTCAGTTACTGAGACAAACCCAGGCAACTTTTAGAGATTGATCTGTCAGGTACCTCCTGTCTTTTAATAGACACCTCTTTCTCTTACCCAGCAGCCCTCTTCCCTAATATCATGTCACCCTCTCGCTTGCCTCTCCTGGATGTGAGCCACAATGTCAAATGACTTGCCTCACCTCCCCCTCAAACAAAACTCCACCTTTTTCAAGATCGCTGGTGGAAATGACACATTGGGAGGCACAGTGATCAAGTTCCAATGAACGAATGATTGATAAAGCAGTCGTGTATGAAGTCTAAAGAAAAGAAAGGAATTTATGCTACTAAATTTACGGTTGGTAGAATTTCTGTCAGTATGGCCACATGAAGGGAAAAAACGATCTCACATTAGTAGAGAAAGGAACAAGGAAGTCCACCGGAAAGTTGTGCCCGGAAGTGGTGTTTTCCTGATGGGCCTCAGTTTCCTCAGAATATCTTCTCTCTCTAATTTTGAGCCTCGCTCTAGGGTTCAGTTTTCCACAAAGATGCAACAGAGGTGGCAGTGTTTATGGTGACAGATGTGGATTCCATGTGCCTGGGAATGTGGGGAAAGAGCACGAGAGGGCAAGAGGTGGATGGAAAGGTGGAAATTTTTAATTTCAGTGTCAACTTCAAGGCTAAGCACCCCCACGTCCCTGCGAGCCATTTATGCTCACTTAGGTTCGCTTTACTTTGTTGTTATGTTTTTTTCAAGCCTGATGAGTATGAGTTTTGAACAAAATAAGCTCCTTTAAAGGCAACTTATTGTTATCCTCATAAAAACAAAGCATTACAATAACTTATATGAAGAATATAAACCTCTCTTGCGTCTTCTATCATGTCTCGGTGTCTGCAAGCTAGTGATTTTATGACACTTTTCTTTTTAAGTAGAATATTACCTTTCAGCTTGGAAATAAATAGTAAGCCCCAGAAGTTTTTGCTCCATGGAAATAAATAAGAATCATGCCTAAAATAAGAACCTAAAATAGTTATCACTTTTGAAAAAGAGCAGCTGAGCCACTATCATAAAACAAGACTAGAAGAATTCCAAAAAGTAGTCAATTTATAGCTGGGCTCCATGGCATAGTTTAAATTCCAGAGCCTTCAAGCATATTTTTGCATAGAAACTTGGTTGTACTTTCTCCTCTCTCCTCCTCCATGCACCCCATCCTGCACCCCACCCTCCACCGCCACAAACAAAATGCCTCCATCGGAAGTCAGAGGGCTGTCCCACTACCACAGCCCCCTACAGACTACTGGGAGCACCCAGGCGAGGAGCATCCATAGCAGGGAGCACTGAGAATGGGGTTGGAAAAGAAGACTTGGACATTTTATTAACGATTCCCTCCCTCCACTTTTCTGTTGCCTTTTGCATAAGTTGCTAACAACCAAATTAGTTAACGTTCAGGCCCTGGCAACTTGCGAAGTAATCATTCCTTTCCAAGGAGCACAGTGGGGGTAATTCTTCGTTTTATTTGTTTTCTTTTGCATTCACTGTATCTCTCTTTTCTCCTTCCTTAATTCATGTTCTTATGGTTTTCCCCTCTGTGCCTCAGCTATATATTTCTTTGAAAAATCAATAAATACTTACCTACTTACCTACTTACCTACTCTACCTCGCAGGGGTGCTGTGATGCGTAATTAATTAATGTGTGTAAGGAGCTGGGGGCTCGCACGGCGCGAGACACCCTAGAAGTGGAAAGAATCATTATTAATAAGTGTTATTACCCAATGCCTCTAGATGTCAGCAAAACATCTTTTTAAAAAATATAATTGGGCAGCCAGTTTTGAAAAGCCCGAGTTCATTCTTTCTCCCGTGTAGGGCAGACACAGAAAGAAGGGCATCAGTAGCCATGCTGGTGGGGCCTTTTCTTTTGGCTGAGGGAGGCTCATTTAATCTTAGACTATGAACTTTGAATAGAAGTGAGCATTGGAACAAAGCAGCACTTGAATGCCTTGAGGTCTGAATGGGTGGCAGGCTGCGTCATTTTCTGGACAATCCCCATGAAAGATCAGTCTTTTCTCTAAAAATAGCATTTCATTTCCTCATCTCTGAAGCAATTGGTGTTGGCAGTGAATGGATGAGAAAAGAATCTATAGATGTATAATATATAAATAAATATCTCTGTCTCCTGTTCATGCGTATTTGAGTGGGTGCATATACTCTCCGTCCACGTCTGTGTATGTGTATATACATTTATAGATATTGAGAGACAGAGATGGAGAGGCAGACACACACAAACACACAGACACACAGAGTAAATAACAGTAATAGGTGTGAGCGATTCTAACTGTGCCCAATCCAGTGATGGCTGCTATACTGGCTTCATTCCCTAACAGAAAGGTGACATGAAAATTAGGGCAATTTTCCACAGAGTGCAGGCAATGGCAGCCCAGACTGATTTTCAACAGAGAACGCAGAGCAACCTAAATGACCAGTGGTTGATGCTTATCTCAGTGACCAGTTATTTACGTCTCTGCTTTCTTCTTGCCATCATTTGGTCCATCCGGGGTGGGGCGGGGCGTGGGGGAGGCGGACTGTGAGCTGTAACTGGGGGAAGGAAACCATAGTCAGGGGAGCCTACGGAGAGACTTCTCAGCGATGTGAGTGCTGAGGGGTGACACGGTGTGAAGGAAAACAATAAACTCAGTTGGAAAAGAGCATTCAGTTAAATGTATTTTAATTCAACTCAGCACACCTTGGTTTTGTGGTTGGGTGCAAAGTTTAGACAATTTAACTTAGCAAGTACTTCTTAGGCAAAAGTTTTATTTCAAATTTGCCCACAATTAAAAAAAAATAATCCCTGCGTGTTATGTTTAAGTCAATATAGGAAGTCTCAAGTTATTTATTTTTTTTCCATTACTCAATATCACACAGACTTTATTTCTCAGGGAAGCTTCACAAAGAAGAGGTTGAACTGTTTATTCTGGTTTTGTTTGAGGTGACTAGGAAAGTTTTTTAAAGAGTCTGGCTTCCCAGAGCAGAGCAGACACCGGTCCGTGCCCGGGGCTGTGCACCTGTGCGCTCATCCGCACCTCTTGGGCAAGAGTGGAATTGCCCTTGACGAATCTGGGATAGCTTTCACCAGCTAGACCTTGAGACTCCGCCCACTGTGATAGGCTGGAACAGGGTCTGGGCTCCGTATTGACAGTGAATGTGGTCATCTGCTTTCCTTAATGCGGCCTTAGTCTTGCGGCTGGCAAATTTGAGCCCCAGAGAGGTGACCGAGGAGAGGGAGGGGGAAAGTATAGCAAGAGAGTGAGAGGAAATACAAACATTGTTTAATCAGCATTTTCTCCCATAAATTTAAACTCGCATCAAAAGAGTGAATCACATAGAGCATTGTTATTATTTTGGAGGGACAAATGTAAAACTCCACCAGAGCATTTCCGAAAGACACAGTGGTATGAATTTCCTACAGGTGTGTGGCTGGTGGCTGGTGTGTGGTGGCTGGTGGCTGGTGGCTGGTGTGTGGTAGCTGGTGGCTGGTGGCTGGTGGCTGGTGTGTGGTGGCTGGTGGCTGGTGTGTGGTGGCTGGTGGCTGGTTAGGAAGGTTTCAGGGCACATCTGCCATCAATCCCCCTCTCGATTTAACCTCCCAGCCTGTCTCCTCCTGCACTATTGCCCTGCTCCTCCTGACAGGTCTCCTTACCTATGCAGAGATTAAACCAATCTTTCAGTTTCCAGGTTCCCCTCACGGGATTGTCATAAGGCTTAATTAAATAGTGTTCATAAAGCATTCGGCTGTTCAGGTGTCCCTGGATAAAATGCAAAGCACACTATTATTGTGATTATTATGAATTAGGATGATCCTGTCTGAGGCAAGGGATGTTTCCTGCCGGCTTCTGAGAGTTCTACCACGGCCTTTAGCTCTGCAGAGAGGATTTGCAATTCAGATGGCTGAATTTGTAATCCTGGATCTTAGAAGGATCTTAGAGAACAAGAGGGATGCCAGAATGGATGACCAGGAGTTCCCAGGGTAATTTTTAAGAGGAATAAAGGAAAATTTGGCAAACAACCTGCTGAGGCCCTTAATTCTAGAATTACTCCTTCCAGAAGCATCAGGACTTCTTGCTAAAGGGCTGGCTTAAGCATCCTGGGGAAGTAGTAGTGATCATGAAGAACCAACATGGGGTCACCCAAAACAAGCAGTTTCTACAGTCTCTAGTGCTTCCTTTGATAGGATCCTGAGACCAAGAATGAGGGAAATGTAATAGACATAAAAGCAAGATTTCAGGGGAAAAATATGAAAAAGCCTTGCATGAGAGCTTTGTGACAAGTTTGAGGACCCACAGCATAAACCGTCAGCATGTAAACAGCAGAAGCCATGGGGAGCTGATTAGCAGGTAGGAATGGAACTGGGCAGCAGGGCTCCATCAGGAACTCTGCTTTGTCTAACATTTTTAAATGTCATTTTATTTAGAATGATAATGAACATATCAAATATTTTTTACATGTTGATAACTAGGGCTTAATAGACTAAGTCTCAGAGTATGAAATTCAGCATGGACAAGAATAAAGCATGGGATATGTGGTCTTTGAGGGGAGAGGCTCTACCTATTCAGAATGATATCACTACAGCCTAACATACCATCTGACAGAGTCAAGACTCAATCAATGTTGAATGAACACATTTAGAATTTGGAAACATGCCATACGAAGCAGGGCTGATGAAAGTTATTGTATTTAACTTGGAAAAGAAAAGACTTGGAATAATATGATCACTATCTCCAAGTATTTGAAGGAAGGTTGCCATGTGACAGAGGGACAACATAGGTCCTAAATGGCACAACGGATCACACAGGGAGTAGGGCGCCCGAGGCAGCTCACACGGAAATGGCTCAGGAGCCCTGAAGATGTGCAGTCTGCAGCCTACACATCTGTACAAGCACATCTGAGTGTATAAGCTTGAAACTTCTTCCTATATTGAGCCAAAAATCAAAGCAAGCTTTACAAAGATACTATGGGCTGCCTTCAGATCTAGAGATATACTGTTGGCTTGGTTTTCCAAATCATGGGGTTTGTAAAGACGTTCTGGGAAATTTCTGTTTTAAAAGGTGGTGATGATGTCAGTTTCAATTTCAATTAAAAAATAATTATCCAAATGTTTTCCCTTAAAGAAGGAGGATCTTGAACATATGCAAAAAAGGACATAATTTTCATGCTGACTGATTGATTCTATAAGTCTGTATGTGATCCAGCCACATTTTATATGTGAACCGTTACACACTTTAAAATCATTTTTACTCTTAGACATCAGGATATAATTTATACAAGTAATAAACATAAAGAAAACACTGGTGCTTTAATTGTAATACAGCTTAGTGAGGAGAATATAAATTATTTAATATCTGAATAGTGTGCACCATATACTGGGCACTGTTCTAATTTCTTTAAAGATACTAATTAGGGGCACCTGGGTGGCTCGGTTGAGCAACTGACTCTTGATTTTGGCTTGGGTCATGATCTCATGGTCATGAAATCCAGCTCTGCATCAGCCTCCATGCTCAGTGGGGAGTCTGCTTGGAATTCTCTCCCTCTCCCTCTGCCCTTCCCCCCCTCCTCTCTCTAAAATAAATAAATAAATCTTTTAAAAAATAGTAAAAAAATACTAATTAATTTAGTTTTCTTAATAATCTCATAGGGTAGGTGGACACTATTATTATCCCAATTTTACAGATGAGGAAACTGATGCACAGAAAGTTTAAGTCACTTGCTCAAGGTCACACAGCTAGAACGTGGGAAAGGTGGATTTAAACTCAGGTGCCTGACTCCAGGGTCCTCTTCCCAATATCACGTTGTGCTAGCTCTCCCTGAAAAGGCTCCTCAGAACCCACAGTGTACATTTATCTGATCAGATTTCCTATATTACCTTGTCTCCAGCTCTGCAAAACACATATTGGAAACATAGCACTTATGATCAATTTGGCTGTTCATTCTTTGGAAATAAAAGCATCCATATCTAAGATGTATAATTTACAAAGACACAGCGCTAATAGTAGACCAAATCCTTCTCCATTATCATTTCCTTCAGAAACACAAGAAAAAAAAAATCTTAAAAATAACAATTACTTTAGAACAAAATGCACAAATTCCAAACAAGAAGTTATAATAGCATTTGTTACAGATTTTAATCTTGTAAAATAGTTAATTTTAATGCATATTTTAATACAGATGCCCCCAAACCAAATTCAACACATTTTTTAAAAATTAATTTATACACAAAAAATGCTCTTTCTTACATAATTAAATAATAAGTTAAATAGTGTAAATGTGTTAAATGGGGGAAAGTAAAAATGAACTCTTATATGTCATAAATATTATTAAATAGTATATTGGAATGTTTCAGACAATTTTGAATTATAGACTGTCCTTAAATGAAATATATCTTAATTTTAAAATTTCCTTCTCCTGTGCCACGCAACATTTATGAAATGGTTTATAAACTACTCAGGGTGTTCTCAAGATTATGTTTTTGTGAAAAGGATTCCCAGTTTTTAAATGAAATCCCTTTCTAGACTAATGAAGAATAGAAAAGAGATTGAAGTCACAGAATGTTGAAGGTCTTCCTCATGTTGCTCTTCTATGATATGATATCACCAAATTTTCACTCGGTTTGCTCAGGGGGTGAGTTCACGATATCTATAGGAGCCTATCATGTTTATTCCAATGGGAAAATAGCCAGGACTCTGGGCATTTTCTAAAAGACAGAGCCAAGTTAGCTACCAAGTTTGTGATTCTGGAAGGAGGGAGACATTTTAAAATAGCTTCTTCTTGTCCAAATCCTACTCATTTTTCAATTCCCAATGACAATTTCACCACGGCCCAGCCATTTCTGATTACTCCAGCCTCCTTGATCTTCTTTAGGACTTAACCTGGCCTCTTAGTCACCTGGTGACTTGCATTGTTGTTAAAGCAGAGACTGCTGCCTATCTCTTATAATCTCCTTCAAGACGTTTGCCATCCTCAGGGCACATCAGTTGCTTAAGTATCCAGCTCTGGATTTTGCTGCAGGTCATGATCTCAGGCTCATGAGATCCAGCCCCACGCAGGGGTCCGCTCAGTGGGGAGTCTGCTTAAGACTCTCTCCCTCTCCCTCTACATTTTCCCCACCCCGGTGCAGGCACCCACTCACATGCAGTACTCTCTCTCTTTAAAAAAAAAAAAAAAAAAAAGATATTTGCCATCCTTTTTATTATGGTTTTAAATTTAGGTGCCTGCTCTGGGGTCTCCCTCCTTTTCAACACTTTTTGAATGTTTCCTTTGGAGTATGGTCATATATCAGTGCTATGTACATAGTATAGGTGATCAAGGTGGTTTCAGCCATCTGCTGAAGACTAGACTAGACTAATCCTTTGTTTCCTTACCTTACCTTGCTTTTAGTGCCTGTAACAGAAAATAAAAACCACCACCAAAACAACAGTAGGTACTTGGAGACTCTGTACCCTGGCTCCCTGCTGGATGGACTTCAGTGGGAATAAGAAGGCAGCCAACATGCCTGAAGACTGGGGAGCAGGAACCCTCTCCTAACTGTGAAGATTCCTTTGGGTCTCTTGGCAATTTGTAGTGCTAATTTATTGCCCGAAGTATTACCAGAACCATCTAATCTGTTTAATTTCATAAAGTTTCACTTCCTTTTTCTCTATAAATCTCCTCCTTCCCAGTTTTATGCCAAGGATGACTCTGTGACTGCATTAACTAAAAGAGTAATGGAAAATTAGAGAGGAACTAACGACCTCAAGTTTCCTGGGAGAACTTTAAAACATGGCCCCGAGGTCTGAATTTCTGATCCTGGTGCTCTCACTGTGTTTCAAAACCCTGGCCCTACAAATGTCTTCTTCACTTTAATGTATTTCTGTCCCAATTAGCTTAGAAAATTATTTGTTTATTGAAAAATGGCAGCAGATATTTGGGATGTCCTTACAGGAGAGAATGGAGGTTGGGGATGGGAAGACAAGAACAAAGAAAAATGCAATCGAACAGCTGCAGAAGCAGGACAGAAAGAATCTAGAAGGTGCAACTGGTCCAGTGATCTCTCTCTCTTAGCTTTTTTTTTTTCTTTTTTTGCCAATTTCTGTGTATGCGTGTGTGTGTGTGTGTGTGTGTGCGCACGCATGTGTCTCTCAACAAAAGCCTAAGCAGTTAAAAATGGAGACACTCTATGCCACTTAATAGCATCTCTGTTGATATTTCTCCAGTAGGTGTAAGTACTGAGAGCAACAGCACCTCTTGTCACCAGCTGTGGATGGGGAGTGGCTGCCTCAGGGGGATCTGAGCCTAAAAAATCCACCACTGAGAAAAGGCAATAACAGAAGTCTGTTGCTGTCTAACCTACCATATAAATGAAACAATCAAACAAGACAACAAAGGAAACTCCAGTAACCACCAGAGGCAAAAGCAGTTGCTGTAATATATCCTGGCTTCAGTGACTATTTTTAGTGTCTTCCCATCCCCCCCCCCTTAAAAAACCCTCTAATTTAGATTAACTGGGGAAAAACATTAAATAATTCAAGAGAGTCAGAGATGGGGAGTAGCAGAGAGACAGGGAGGGCACGCATGTGAACGAAATAAAAAACCACACTGATACCTTGAAATGTACGTGTGAACTTGCTTGTAATCAATGGATATTGGAGATTGTTTAAGAATCAAAGGACAGGCCGCTCATCAGTTTCATCCTCTGTTCCTTTCTTCTCATTCGTGAGTCTGTACTCTACATACACTGAGTCCACTCAGAGAAAGGATTTTCATGAATGGGAGGAAGAAAAATAATCATTTATCCCAATCATTTTTATTAGCGGATTATTTTAAGTTCCCTCTGGGCACAATACTGCACATGTTGGACCAGCAGATCTGAAACTGTCTCCCAGAACTTTTGTGGGAAAACGTAGGCAGAAGTCACTAAATTACTCCTTGCCAAAGCACATGTTTTTGTTTATTTGAAGATTTTATTTATTTATTTGAGAGTGAGAGCACACAAGCTGGGCGAGGGGCAAAGGGAGAGAGACAAGCTGACTCCCCACTGAGCTGGGAACTCAAGGACAGGGGACTCAGTCCGGGGGATCCTCAGATCAGGACCTGAGCTGAAGTCAGATGCTTAAGGGACTGAACCACCCAGGTGCCCCAAAGCACATGTTTTAATACCACTTGATCCAGCACTCTGTTGTCAGTGGGCAAGGATGATAACTGAACTTTCAATGGAGCTGTGAAGTCTTCTGGACTCCGGGAAGATCTGAATACTTCGAACACAAATCCATGGAATTTCATATTTATTTTTAAAGAACTCTGGAAATGATCTTGCTGGTATAATTAACATCTGAGAATAACTGAGACAGAATGACGCTTTCTCAGAACACCGTCTTATTATATCTCATTTACTGCAAAAAGCCCCCTCCCAAGAATTACATCCTGACGTGAGAGCCCACTTACCTCCTCTCATGCCGAGGTGACATTTGTTCCAAGAAGAACTTCCTCACACTGTACCATTTTGTTCCATCTGGTCAAGTTTTAAACACTTTAAGGTGTTGGATCCCCATTCGCAAACATCCCCTACATGTTCATTAAGGCTTAATTAAGGATACTCCTCTGAGAGGCATTTACATTGAGACTATCCGATGGCAGGATTTCAGACAGCAAGTCCGACAAATACCATGGTGGGGTGTTGGGCTCAACAGAGGACACCACAAGGACATTGGCAGAAGGGAAGAGAACCTGAAAATGAAGAGAAGGGTTCTGTGCTCAAGAAGGATCATCTTTCAAGAGCGCAGTCTTTAACGTGATGCCCTTGAGCACAGGGCGATTGCACAATGAACTGGAGGGAGGCTGTTCCAAGCCCCAGAGGGGAAGCCCCATATCTGGACCAGGTCAGGATACCAGCACCACGTGGCAATGAGCCTAGAGAGCATGAGGAAGCAGAGGGAGAGCGAGCTGTCTAGAAAACAGCGATCCAGGGACCCATGAACTCTCCCTCCAAGGAGACTAGACAGAAAAACATCCCAGGAAAGAGCAGACGTGAACAGTAGCTGGAATGGGGGCTCCCAGAGCCATAGGAAAAGGGCCATGGCAGGATATAACAGAATCCTGGGGTCTTTTATGTGTCAGAGAGGGAACTGTTAAGGGCAGGGCTCTGGTTTAGTGACCAAAAGTGAAACAAAGAGGGATGACATGAAGGGCTCTTTCTGGAGATCTAAGGCATATAAAGCTTTTTCTGGAGATCTACAGGAAGTGCATCTCAACGCATTTCCATAATCTTATTGCATTGTGTAAAACCATGCTCTCTTTAACTTGGGCTTATTTAAGTAAGGGCCTGGTATGATGATGTATTTGTGTAATATGCAGAGTCTCCATACACAGTCGTGTCAGTTCTGTCCCTGCAGGTAGTCAAATACCCGACCCGACTCTAGTCTCTGTTGGCTCTGGACTATGACAAATGATTGTTTGCAGAGATATCCCCCCCATGCTTATTTTTCTGGACTAATATAAAGTCTACCCTTTTATCTACTGCTTCTTGTTTAGTCTATGTATTACTGTATACTTTTGTAGCTCTGGATTTCTGTTAGTCTGACTCTGTCCTTCTCTAACCCCCACTCCCAGATGCCTGTGAGTTTTTGTTTTCTGTTCATTTATTCCTTGTCTCCTTGTTTCCCTTACAGATGATACATATATAAAGTTTCTAGACATAAAGTTACTCGCACTCAGCAGTAATCATTGCTGATATTTACAAATATTATGGGCATTTAGGGACAAATAGTAATCATAACTGACATTTATAAGTCATGTTAGGTATGTCATGGACATTAATTCTTTCACTCACCACAAGGGCTCTATCATGGTAATAAGTAGGTACCATGACAAATAAGGAAACAGAGTCAAATGTGTTCAAACCAGGAAGTGGTAACTCTAGGATTAGATCCCCAGCTATCTGCTCTGAGCCCACGCCCTTAACCTTTACACAATATTGCCCCCTTTATAATAGCGTATGTGCAAAAATAGCCCCTTGGGGAACATGACCTCAGGTTTATCTTTAATGCTTTACAGCTCATAAAGTTCTTTTGCATACACGATTTCATCTCTGCATCCAGGAAAACATCCAGGGTGTTATTAGAGGAGTGGAAAGACTTACTTTTCAGGATTCTGCAGAACTAAGGTCTGGATTCAGTTTTTGTGATCTAAATTGGGCACTTTTTCTACTTTTCAACCACTTTCACTACAGAATGGGACTGCTGCTGGCAGGATTCAGATGGCCATGAAGGCAGCGTATATGAGCTGAGAGTGTAGAAGGAGGTAGAGAGATAGATTTACAAGAGGACATAGGGCAGGTAGAAGAGATTTGGTAGACGTCTGTTTGGGTCCAAGAAAGTCCAAGAGCTTTGAGTGCAGAAATTCATTTAAAAAAAAAAAAAAAATCCCCTTCTCTTAAAAAGCATCCTTGGGGGCAGGGATATAGACCAGACCAGTGCTTTTTAAATGCTAATATGCACAGGAGAATCACCCTGGGATCTTATTGAAATGTAGATTCTGACTTAGAAGAGCCACGGCTTGACACTCTGCACTTCTAACAGGTCCCCAGGGATGCCCTGCTACTGGTCATGGGCCATACTGTGAGTGGCAGGTTCTCCTGCCCTAGTTCTCTGAAACCCATGCATGTTTTCTGAATTCCCCACCAGCCTTTAGGTCACAGTCAACCTGCCCACCTCCCCCTGGTAGAAGCCTGCTAGGCGAAAGGGGACCTACTTCTGAAACTCCAATTACGGAAACTACCACTTTCGCCCAGGAAGCATCTGAATCATGTGGCCATTCGTCTCAGGCACCGAGGAAACACTTCCATCTTTCTATGAGTTAATGAGGCAAGAGCATTTATTGACAAGACCCTCACCCCGCCCCTCCCAAATGGAGAAGTTTCTAGAAGCTCTTTATATGCCTGAGGACACAACCTGCCCTGAGTGACCTACATTGAGGGAGCCAGATGAGCTAGGCAGGGACCCCTGAGTGTAAGCCCTTCCTCTCTACTGGGTGCCCCCAGTTTTCACTCCCAGATCACACAGGACTGAATGGCACTCCTCGGGTGCCCTCCCCACTCTGACGCCAGCCCTTTGAAATGATATTAGCTCTGGCTAATGGTCTGTAAATGTGTCAGAATGATGCCACCTAGTGCCACGGACGCCATTTTCCCTTGTGAAGTCACACTGGCTGCACCACAGAAAGCCAGAATATAATTAACGTTAATTTGGTTTTTCACTGAATGACGACTGCACAGCAGTCATGGTCTCTACCCTTTGCTTATTTGGGGGACTTTTTTTTTCCTAAGGCACTGTGGGGGTGGGGCAGGAATATTGGGTGGGCATGGCATATTTGGCTTCCTTTTTGGCTGATGTCTTGGAGGTCCTCGATCAGTACAGATTAATGGAATGTGCACAATTGGTATTTGTCTCTTGCTTTTGTTTTGAATTTAGTGGCTTCATGTATGCCTAGAAAGAATCCCAGGGAGACCGATATTCTAAGTCCCTCATTCTGTCCCTTTGGGCAAAATAGGCCCCCAAATTTCCAGGTAGACCAGCACCTATTAGGTGTATAAACTAGTTCAAAAAGCCTTCAAGGCAGTAAATATCCTTGCCATCAAAAGAATCTGATTCAGCAGTAGTACCATTAATTTGAAATACATTTCCAGGGCAGTAAGGCCCATGTTCTATCTTCTCATCTTTTAATTAATATTACATTGTTGTACTTGGTTTCTTTAAGATCGGGTTTTTTTTTTTTTTAAACAATTTCATGGATGATGTGACTTATTCAATGTTCTAATATACCCCTGTAAGGTGTAACACCTCCATAAGAAAGCTGATCTGAAAGCCTGCATTTTTGCTATGACCTGGTTTGCCCATTTCTTCTTGTAGATGTCAGAGAAATAGAGAATATCCGGGTCCATGGCTCCAATTTCTCCTATCTGAGAAATTGACTAGACCGACTAGTGGTCAGTCTACCCAACCCGGGCTTTCCACAGGTTGGTGTGTGATGGTTTGTTTGTGGAAATTTCACAGGAATATGTGTCTACATGTTCAAAGCCTTGCAAATAAGAACCCTCCAGATGCTTTGTTGTGTTTGGTACGATGCCAACCTCTGGGCACCACTAATCCTCCAAACAGCAGAGGTATATCTAGGATACAGTCCTTCCCAGCCAGTGGTGGATACTTGGAAATACATCATAGTGAGTTCCAAATCTTTTGTCTATGATTCTCAATGACTCAATGAGAGGGAAAAACAAAACAAAACAAAACAAAACAAAACAAAAAACCTAGGAACAAATCTTTCTGACATTTTGCACTCCAGATTTTATAGCTTACTATGAGGAAAGGGATACTGTGTGTCATGATGGGGACCTTTGGACAATGGTAGATCAGGTCAGACATGATTGCCCTTTCTGAGGAAAGCTGGACTCACAGCACTTTAAGATTTAGGTTGAACTCTAGGCTGAGAGTGGCCTTTCTCGTGGTGTTGGGTCACTGTCCCTTAGAAAACACAGAATTCCCTCCACAAGGAGGGACCCTACTGGTGCTGTAGTGGCTGCATCCTTTTCAAAGGACTGTTGCCTTGTTAATGGGGAAGGCAAGTCCCAGGAATTGTAGCTGCTCCTTGTCACTAAGGGTATAATGGATCAGAAGTTCAAAGTTTCATTGACCAGGAGGGTCACAGCAGAAAATCCAGATGATAAAGAAATCTGGAGAATTTAGACCTGAATAAAAATTTAACTAGAGGAATGTTTTGGTGACTGAAACTCCTGAAGAGGAATTACCCTACCGAGATCTCCAAATGAACAAGCCTTCCACAGGACTGCGGAAAGGAAAACCCAGTGCAGGTGAGACCCCTCGTGTCATACCCATGTTTTCCCTATCCTCTAATATGGCAATTGTGGATTCTCTGGATTTGAATTTTCCTTTTTTTTTTTTTTTTTTTTAAGATTTTATTTATTTATTTGTGGAGAGGGAACCCAATGTGGGGCTCGATTCCAGGACCCCGGGATCATGACCTGAGCCAAAGGCAAACGCTTAACTGAAGGAGCCATGGAGGCACCCCAGGATTTGAATTTTTCTAAGGAGCCAATGGAGTCTAGTTCCTGTGAATCCAAAGCGTGTACCTCCCTATGGCATTCCCTATAGGTGGTCATCCAGCTTCCAGGCAAATTACCTAAGAGATAAGAGATTCTTTCTCAGGGTAGTTCATTTCCTTCCTATCTCCTAGGACAGTTGGAGGCAGCTAATACAGTGGAAAAGTTCAAGCCCCGACTCAGCCCTGCAATCCTGGGCAAGTCTCTTCCTCTGTCTCTCCCTCTACATCCCAGCATGCTTTCAGCTGAAGTGAAGATACAATAAGGAGCATCCATTAGTCAGTCACTTGCAAGGTGTAAGGAACAGAGACACATTCAGGCCAACGTAGTTAATGATGACATATGGAGGAGCAGGTGACCACCTTGCAAGCTGCCAGGTGAGGCCTCTCAGGAAATCATGGGAGTTCCAGACCCTGCAGCCTTTTGGCATTCTGATAATTTTGCTGTCTTCCCAGCAGCTCATTTCCACTTCCCATCACTCTGATGGGCCACCAGTAGAGCGATATCACTTCTATCTGTGCTTCCACCTCCCCTGGTGCTAACTGACAGCCTTACTCCTGGTGTCTCCAATCCACAATGAGCCAATCCGATTGGTGGGTCAGCCCGTCACGATACAGTGACGACAGTCCTGGATCAGGTGAACTCTCACTGGGGGCTACTCACACCCCATCACTCTTGGTTCAGATATTCACGAGATCACTGGCAAGTATTTAGTGGGTCCATGCTACATGTCACACTCCATTTTAGGCACTAGGGATTCAGAGGTGAGCAAATCGAAGTCCCTGTTCTCTCAACAGGAAGAGAGACAATAAGTGAGTAGACAAACCAATAAGACAGTTTTAGACAGCAACACAATTTGTGAGGAATATAAAAAAGGGATCGAGGGGCACCTGGGTGGCTCAGTGGGTTAAGCCTCTGCCTTCAGCTCAGGTCATGATCTCAGGGTCCTGGGATTGAGTCCTGCATCGGGCTCTCTGCTCAGCAGGGAGCCTGCTTCCCCCCGCCTCTCTCTCTGCCTGCCTCTCTGCCTACGTGTGATCTCCATCTGTCAAATAAATAAATAAATTCTTTAAAAAGGGGGGGGGATAGAGAAGAGAGGGGGTTGGAGGTGACTGCTGATCCTCAGATCAGAAAAAAAGGTTTCTTAGGGGTGCATTTGAGCTGAACCCCAAAGGAGGGGAGGTACCATTCCAGGGTAATGAAGAAGGGCACTTTAAACCAAGACAGTGAGTTCAGAGGCTCTGAGACCAGTAAGGGTTTGGTGTGACTGAGGACAGAAGGAAGATCGAGGGGTCTGCAACATTAGAAATTGAGGAGAGAGTGAAGGGGGCAGACAAGAAGGAGAAGTGACAAGGGGCTTGCAGGCCATGACAGAAGTTTGGATTTTAGGCTCATTGCAATGGGAATTCATTGAGTCATTTAAGGAGGAAAGATTTTTGTTTGATTTCACTTTGAAAAGATGAGCAAAATATGAAAAAAGATCCCAAGGATTGGGAATGACTACGGAAGAAAGCTATTGCAGTGGATCAAACAAGAAATGATAATTCTCCAACCAGAGTTTTAGAAGTTGCGACACTAAGAAGCATTTCAAATGATGATTTAGGGGCGCCTGGGTGGCTCAGTCAGTTAAGCATCTCCCTTCAGCTCAGGTCATGATCCCAGGGTCCTGGGATCAAGCTCCAGCTCAGTGGGGAGCTTGCTTCTCCCTTTCCCTGTTTACCCCCTTCACTCTCACACTCTCTTGTTATCTCTCTCTCTCTCAAATAAGTAAATAAATAAAGTATTTAAAAATAAATAAATAAGGATTTATTTTGGAGCTGAGTCGAGAGAACTGTTTCTGGTTCAGATGGGGAATGCGAGGGTAAGGGGGAAACAGGATGACTCCCAGGTTTCTTATTTAAGCCGCTGAGTGGTTAGTGGTGCTGTTTATTGAAATGGGAAGACTTGGAGAAGCACGGCTGGGAGACTCAAGGACAGTAAGAATTCTGTATTCACCACGCTAAGCTTGTGGTCTGAGTAGAGATGTGAATTCTGCAGCAGGACATGCGAAATGGTCGTCCAATAGCGACTCCATCTTTGGCCCTCCATCTTGTTCACGTTTGCTCAGTGACCTCTCCTGGACTACATGTTCCAGGCACCTTGGAGATGAACATACATACCTTAGATATGCCCGCCAGGGCTAGGATGGGGTGAGGGTTGTGTTGGCCTCCCCTGAATGTTAGAGATAGCATGGTCTTTCCCCTTCCTGATGTACAAGGTGGTACCACAAGATCTAACCAAAGATTAGCTGTCACTGAGGTAATGTGCAAGCCCTTTGATTTCACTACAATGTCCTTCTCCATGACTCTTGCTCTTTAAAATCTGGGGATAAGGTCTGGATTTTACAGAGCATAACTATGGATTGTCGTCTGCCCGATCCAATCCCCTGGTCAGTAAGTTACCCTGAGCAAAACTCTGTGTAAACTCAGTAGGATAGCCTGTTTTGTTTTCTGGTCTCAAAGAGCCATATCAATTTGGGGGATACTTTACTGTCTCTCCTCCACCTTCCAACATGTGGAATTCAGAGGAGAGATCAGGCTGGAAGGACTGAGAATTCATCTACCTAAACATAGCTTTAAAAGATAGGGCCCTGGTGGTGCCTGGGTGACTCAGTCAGTTAAGTGTCTGCCTTCCGCTTGGGTCATGAGCCCAGGGTACTGGGATTGAGTCCCACATCGGGGTCTCTGCTCAGGAGGGAGTCTGCTTCTCCCTCTGCCCCTCCCCATTGTTTGTGCTCTCTCTCTTTCTCTCTCTCAAATAAATAAAGTAAAATAAAATAAAATAAAATTATAAGATAGGGCTCTGAATGAGACCACAGAGGACAAGGCATAAACAGAGAAGAGGGCTGGGAGGATATGTGGGGGTACCCCAAGCCTGACAGGGGTATAGGGGATGAGGAACCAGCCCACAAAAGAGTTACTGTGGCAAATCTCACAGAGGGGGTAGACCTGGAAAGAGCAAGTGGTGCACAGACCCGGAGAAGAGAGAGTCTCAAGGTGAATGTGACAGTCTACTCCAGATACTGCAGAGAGGCAGAGCAGTTTCTACAGGCCCTTCGCAAACCACACAACAAGCACACATGTGAGTTAGTTTTTACGCGGCTAGTCACGCTGTCCTGGCTTTCTCCTATACCTGTCCTCTTGCCCTCCTGCTTGGGCTCTCCTGGCATCTTTACCAATCCATCCATCCTTCCTTTTTTATATTTTTATTTTTATATTTTTAAGATTTTTAGAATTTATTTGACAGGGAGAGACATAGCAAAAGAGGGAACATAAGCAAGTGGATTGGGAGAGGGAGAAGCAGGCTCTCCACTGAGCAGGGAGCCTGACATGGGACTCAATCCCAGAACTCTGGGATCATGACCTGAGCTGAAGTCAGAAGTTTAATGCCTCAGCCACCCAGGCACCCTTTGCCAGGATCCTTTCTATTTTACATATAAATCTCAGCTCAGGAAAGCTTTCCTGAATTCCCCTCCCTACCCCTACCACCCAGTGTACTCAGTGACCCTCCAAGGCATTTTCCTATATGTAATTCTCAAATAGCACTTAGCACACAGTCTCATAATTATATATTTGTTTATTACCCTACTGAAAAAAAATTTTTTTTAAATGTGCTTTTTAAAGCCCCATTTCCAGTGTCTGACTTGGCCCGAAGTTAATTGATGAGTTTGGTGAGTTTGAGTACTCTCCTTTGTAGGAACTAACTCTGCCCTCTGGGGACTCCCCCAGTGGCTCCTGCTCCTCTGGCTGGGCTTGCATTACTAACCCATCCTCACTGGGTCTGAGGGCATTGTCCAGTGGCCACAGCTTCCAGCCCAGGGCTGCCTAAGGAAGGAGAGGGAGTCAGGAGCTGGCGTAAGCTACAACATCTGGTAAGTTTCACCCATGCAATCCCATCTTTTTTGTTTAGTTTTGTTTTGCTTGTTTCTGAGTGATATAGGCTGGATCTTCCACCCGAAGCTATGTATCATCCAAGCAGCCAGGGAGGTCGTGGCCAATTAGAACCCCGGAACTTGTTTATCAGTCAGTCAACAACCGTTAGCAGAATCCACTGGGATGCAGGGCACTGTGCGCGGCGTGTAGCAGCAGTTATGTTGGAGTTAGGCTGAATTAGTTTCATTTTCACAAACATATAAAGTCCCTAAGAATCCTTACAAACTGTTAATTCTACTCTTGTTTTACGAGTGGACTCATGGGGCAAACAGATGTAAACTACAGCCGACTCCAAAGAAAAAAAATAATAAAGTGATTGTGAATTTAGCACAAATACTTCTGCAGAGGGTGCCTGGGGTGCTCTTGTAAACCCACTCTCAGAAGGCAGCCTTCAAACACTGCCACCTGTCAAGTATTAACCAGGCTAGCTTAAAACAGAGAGCCCAGTTACAATTTTAACTAATGTAATACTGGGGATTCCCAAGCTGCCCGGTGCTATGGAAAGAACCTAGAAGCCTGGGAGGACGGTACCACACATTGGAATGAAATGTTGCCACCCATGGTTGTCCAGGGTACCACTTCCCAATATATATACAATTTGTTACACAAATTGTTATACTGTAGATCCCATTGTAGCTGATCCGCACCCCAGGGAGTCTGCTTTTATAGATGCAGTGGAAAAGCCTGGGGAGTCAAACCCTTGTGTTCAGATGTCAAAGCTTGTATTTTCCCACTTACTTACAAGTAGTTATTGGCTATTAAAAAACAGATGAAATGACATCTTATAGAAGGTGTGGTGTCCATGAGCCTGATAATTCCAAGTCTTTCTCCAGATTTGCTGACTTGTGGTTTCTTGCTAGATGACCTTTCTCCCTTAGAGCTTTGACAAAATCAGCACATGGACTGTCCCATCTCCTCCCCATGTTTATCCTCACCTGACTCGGTATGTCTTGGCCTGAAGGATCTGGGGGCTCGTGGACTCATCCTTGCACTTGAAGCTTCTCCTCCTTTTCTTGCCTCCTAAGTGCCATCAGCTTCTCATGGCACCATGAGTGAAATGTTCCAAGAGAATGCTCCGAGTTCCAGAAGTGGCAGAAAACACTCGCATGAAGCTTTAAAAATTTCTTGGCCAAATGATAAAAAGGAGACATGGTAGTCACTCTGAAAGTCAACGAGAAGAAAATTATTGGAAATAAGGCATAGGATGTTGATGACTAACAAGCAATGCGGGTTTTAGAGAAAAGTGTCTTGAGGAACGCCAGACTCCGCTGGACACATAGTGATCGCGAACAAGTGCTGGGCCCTGGGTATGCAAATACCAGCACAGGACACAGGCCCTGTCCCGCAGGAGTTAATGTGTGTGTCGTAGAGACAAACATCCCATGCCTGGTAAACATTGACTTTCAGGGTTCTGATGTCTGCTCTAATATTGGTATTCTCTGTGACTCTTAGCTTCTCCCTAAACACAAGCAGTTGTTTGTCAAAGACAAAGTAAAGAAGCTCGTTGTGTGATCTTGGGAATGGCCGGGTACATTTCTTAGAAGTCTCTCGCCTCCTGGGGACTGTGGCTTCAGGAATCGAGTGCCAGACTCCCCCTGCTCTCCCTGGGCAACGAGCTATTCTTGCTCCTCTGCCTGGGATGGGGTCTCAGGAGGCAGCCTGAGTTTGGGGTTGGCAAGGGTAGCTGTGTTTGGGGGGCGGGACTTCATGGGGCTTCATGGAGGGTGGATCCCTTGGAATCCATGGAGGTTGACAGTTTCTGAAGAGGACTTCTGGTAATAAGGGTGAGATATGTATGAGCCTTCCAGAAACAGTGGAACGGGTGTTTTCCCCATAACAAATGCAAGTGCTGAGAGAGCAGATGACTACTGCTCTGTCCTACCCCTGGGATGGCACGTCCTGGAGAATGTGTGCTATTCAGGGAGGTTCAGTGAGCGAACCCCCCAAATCATGTTTAGATCTAAACACCCAATTATTTTCCCGAATTTAATCATGTCTTTCTCCTCCCATGGCTTCCCACAGCTCTCTGACATCATTCTCTCTCTCTTTCAGGCAACGTCATCTTGTGAATTCTGGCTGGGAAAAGAATTCAGTGTTGGGCAAGGCTAAATCATGATAAATGCATTCTCCAAGGACGGAGTTAAAACATAGACGGCTCCACAACCTGTTCTCTTAAAGGTGATCCCAGGTTTTTTGTATTAGGGTTCCAGATTACCACTTCCTCAGTGGCTCTTTTTGACAATTATTACGAACAACCTATCCTCAGAATTACCGGAATGAAGAGGAGATTCTAGTTATGGACAGGAACATGAGCTTCTGGAGACAGACTGCTCATCCTTTCTTAGCCATGTGACTTTGTATTTGCCTTCTTAATTTCTGAGCTTTCATTTCCTTGTTTGAGGGTTTGCTATTGGCTATATGTAAAGGATTTATTAGCCTAACCCAGTCATTTCTCTTTGACTGTAAGTTCTTTTCTATCCTATTAAAAATAAGTTAAAAGATATACTGGGGGGAGGGAGATATACTGGAGGGACAGGGTGGGGAGTGGGCAAAATTGGTGAAGGTAGAACAGGCTTCCAGTTATGGAATGAATAAGTCATGGGGAAGAAAGGTACAACATAAGGGCTAGAGTCAATGGTATTATGATAACTTTGTAGGGTGACAGAGGGGAGCTACACTTGTGGTCAGTGTTGCATAAGGTACAAAGTTACTGGAAGACTGTATTGTACCTCCGAAACTAATGTAGCACTGTCAGCTATACTCAAATAAAAAAAATAAAACAAAATTCAAATAAAATATATGCTGAGTGTTGGGGCGCCTGGGTGGTTCAGTCGGTTAAGTGTAGGACTCTTGATTTCGGCTCAGGTGGTGATCTCAGGGTCCTGAGATGGAGCCCCATGTTGGGCTCCGTGCTCAGTAGGAGGTCTGCTGGAGATTCTCTTCCTCTAACCCTCCCCTGCTCCCACTCTTGAGCACTTTCTGTCTCTCTAAATAAATAAATAAATCTTAAAAACCACACACACACACACACACACACACACACACACACACACACACTGGGTGTTTCATAACTTCTGCAAAATGAACAGATGATTAGGTTTTTCCTCCCTGATAATTCCAAGTCAGAGGTCCTTGTGTCTCAAGGTAGCTGTCAGTTTCATGCACATGGTGCGTATTTCGTGAATGAGTGGATGAACAAAGTACAAAATGTGTTGCAATATTAAAAAATGCAAGTCAGATTTAGAACAAAACCGGCAGATCCTAACACAGACTTGCTTTACTCTTAGACTGTTTTTAACGTTTAAGAAGTTAACAACAATACAAAACAAAACAAAAACCCCCCTTATCAGGGGGTTTTTATTAGGCGTGAGCTCCCATGTGGAAACTGTTATCACAGTTATCATTGTTATCACAGAAGTGAGGAGGGCAGAGGCTTGGAGTGTTACCTGGAAGGGGCGGGTGTCGGGCTTTGTGTCTGCTAGGCCAACGTTTAGGACAGAGGAGTGATAACACCAACACCCCAGATTGTCCTCATCTACTGAAGGGACCATTCAGCTTCCTCAAGCACCTAGATTATTGCCAGGGAAGAGCTTATGAGGCCAGTAAACCTGATTCACTCTGCCATTATCCTCTGCGAGGAACTGCTTCTATCTGTAGCCAGTTTACAGAGCAGGATACTGACCTGATGATCTCAGGAGTCACACCTAATGGTGTTATGTTAGCGGTGGCCTGGCCAATGAGCTCTGCAGCAGGATATCGGCTCTGTAAAAATATCCAAAACAGTATGGTTATTTACATTCAAGCATTTCTATGTGGGTCATCATGGTGAGTGTTCAATGCATAAGCAGCAGTCATGAAATAGTAGAGGCCACACAGTGTAGTAATTGAGAATGTGATCCGTGGAGTCAGACTTCCTAGGTCTACAGCCAAACATGCCCTGCTCTAGCCGCATGACCTTGCCCTGTGCTAACACTCCTAATGCTTCAGTTTCTTCAGTTCTAAAAGCTGTGTAATGAAAGTACTAACCTCATATGATTGCCCTCTCAACTAAACAGGATAAAGCATCACGGGGCGGATGTCTTGTAGAGATCATCTAGCACCACATAAATCAAAGCGTGTTCTCCACTGCCCATCAGTTCATTAAATAGTCACCTGTGTGATGGGAAAATAGTTCAGGACTTGAATAAATTGGATGAGCAGTGCATTAAATCGACCACAGATAAAATAAATGTTAGGAATCCTATGATCACGAATTTCAGGTGCAGTTTGTAAATTGCTAAACTCCTTGTCTGATAATTACATGTATCAGAACAGATTCCCAAGTAGGTGTTCAACAAATACAGTTACCATACTTAGAGCCACTGAGCTTTTCTAAAAAATATTATTTTAAGACTTACTTATTTATTTGAGAGAGAGAGAACATGGGAAAGAGTATGGGGGGGGGGAGAGAAAGAGAGAGAGAGAGAAGCAGACTTTGAACCGAGTGCAGAGCCCAGACCCTGATGCAGTAGCCCCAGAACTTTCTAAGGAGGTACCCCTACACTGGACTTGAGGGAAGTGGCTTTAGGGCATAGCATCATTCTCAGGGATACCCAAATTGCCTTCTAGCAGATGGAAATTGCTTTTGGTGAATGGCTGGGTTGGAAAGCAGGAGAAAGAGATGGGCCCATCAAAATTCAGGTGTCCTCAACTGTCCCTGGGGGAGGCAGACCCTTCAGCTCAAGTCACTGTCCTAACCTACAGGGGTTCCCAGGAATGCTCCTGTGATATCCCTTGTCAATAAATGGCATTTCGTTACTTAAGTCAGAAAAGTACACAGCCCATTATCTCACGGGTGGTGGATTAGCAACAGCGCATGTGATGTTTTTCATTTTCTGCATAGTTTACCACATAGTATAGGTCTAATAATGGTATTCATTTGAGAGGTTATTCCTAGAGAAGTATAAAAGCCAGTTAAAGATTTGCTCAAAAATGACACAAGAAATACTAGATTGACTTTGAATGTTATTATACTTAAATAATCCAGCAAAACTCGGTAGGTGGAAAACTTAGTATATGGGCTGCCAAAGCAAGCCCAGTAGGTGGAAAATTTAAATCTGCAAGTAACTTTCCACTCAAAGGGACTCTAGCGATTCATAATGTAGATCATAATATCCATATAATCCTCACATCTTCATGGTTTAGTGTATGCTAATATGTAATAGTCCTGGGACTTAATGCAAGTCAAACCTGTCACTGCTTTGTTGGGCGTCTGTACACTTACTTTCATGGAATGCCTAATTCTATGTGATAATTCCATTTTGGATCACCTTTCAAAACCCATCGTATAGCGCTACTTTAAGAATCAAATGAAAAAATTGATAGGAAAGCATTTACTCCCTCCCCTCAAAATGACAGATTTTTTTTCATCTATAAAGTCAATCTACTTCTCTTGTCCTCAAAATAATCCTCCCGATCCAAGAGTGGGATTAAGCCTATATTCCTTTGGGTTTCGAAGCTGATACTTCACATGAACAGATGCCTTGCCCTGCATTGGTTGAAAACAGATTTAAAGTGGGTCTTAAGGTATATGGACACAAGTCTGTGTTCGGGATGAACTGAGAGGATGGCATGTGGAATGGTGTTGGAGGAGAGGTTGGGAATGCAAGCAGGAACAGGCTCTGATGGTTAAAGGGACCACCAAAATATAAAGCAGTGGTTAGGGCTGCTTAGTTTTAAGTGACAGAAAAACCACCTCCCCCCCTTTAAACAAAAAACAAAAGGGATTTATGATTTCATATGACTGGAAAGTTCAAGGGCCATTCAAACTAGAACTTTATCTCTCTTTCCATCACTTGGCTTGTCTTCTCACTGTATGTTGACTTTATTCCCAGGCAAGCTCTCTACACTGGCAGGATTGCTTGGCTCTGGCAACCCTAGGAACTCATGACCTGAGAAGAAGAGTTAATTACTCTCTCCTGTACCCTCTCTCCCATACAAACTTTTGAAAATTCTGGATAAGGACTCCCAAGTGCTGAGCTGGGACTCCATTTCCAACCTCAGACCAGTCACTATACTCTGGGAAGTAAAATACTATAACTGATCCAGAATTGGCCACTTGCAGGAGTAGAGGACAGAGAAAGGAGATGATGATGGTGACTGCCAAATTCACCAGGGCCCCATGGAGAGATGTCTTTCTCCAAAGAACAGTGTGCTAGGTGAGGAGTCCAGATACTGACTGAAGCCTATGTGTGATTTTTCAGGCTCTACCAAAGACAATGACAAAGGCTCCAACTAGCAGACCTCATGGAGAATGCTGTCATACTGCACCAGACTTGGTGCACAGCCAATGGATGGCAGTCTGAAGGGAGTTACAGTCAAGGACTCCTTCCTCTGGCTAGCCATAGTCTTAGGCATATCTAGAGTCCTTCATTCTGTCCCAGGTCCACAGAAGGCTTTAGTTTGAGGATCTTTTGGCTGCAAGACTATCTCCATGTCTGTACTGATCCACCTGATATTTTAGAGATGACATTCAATGGCAGGAGGTGGGGTTGGGGGAGTGATGAAATATGGATGAGTCGGTACTTTGTCTGGTTTAACCTCTTGTTTATGTTATTGTAGTGAGTGATTAAAGTCTTCACTATTACTTTCATTTGTAGTAATCAGCTACTCTGACACTTGGTAGTTCAGCTCTCTCCAGCTCAGTTGAGCTCCTGACAAATTGGCACAATGATCAGAATAGTTGGTTAGGCACAGTGCCACTCTGGAAAAAACAAAAAGCCTGATAAGCCCACAGGCACCTTTGGGAAATGCTAGTAGAGTCCACGGGACATCTAGAGGGCTGTGGCATATCGTTTCCAAGAGTCTGAAGTCCTGTGGGGTACTCACCAGTGGGTCTTGGGAAGTGCCAGTGGATCCTGAGAGACACTTCGCCACCATGTCTTTGGATCTCAGAAAGAAACTTTGGGGCATTATTCATGAGTGCTAGTGGGTTGTAGAAACAAGCTTTTTAGTTCTGAGACTGGTCCTCCCTTTTGGCACCGACTCCCCACCTGAACGCATTTGGTAGGTCAGATGAGAGACCCAACGGAGGAGTTTGGAGAAAGTGAAGGAAATAGTTTCTTTCCTAGACTGTGTAGGGCTCTCTGATAATGGGACCGAGATGGTCAGTTGGGGCTTCTGTGAACTGAGTAACTCCAAGCAGGTCCAAGGCACCAATAAACAACCGTGGGATAGGAGCACAAGCCAGAACTTTAGAGAAAAAGGAAAAGGAAAGGAACACATCAACCATTTGGGATCATGTTCAGAGCCTCAAAAGAGACCTTAGAGACTGAAGTAGATCCCCTCTAGAGGTAATCTTGCCAAAGTTAGTAAAAAGGGAAAGAGACCAAGAGGTTTGGTTGTAGCCTCCAGAGCAGATTCTCTTGACCTCAAACTCAACAGTAATATTTTAGGACTATATGTTAGAGAATAAGGGAGTGCTGCCTGAGCTGGGGAATGCAGAGTGAGGAATAAGAGACTATTAGCTCAGAACAATTCTCAGATGATTCTGCAACTGATTCAACTGAAAGAAGTGCCCACCTTCTTCTTAAAGATTTTATTTATTTATTTGACAGACAGAGATCACAAGTAAGCAGAGAGGCAGGCAGAGAGAGAGGAGGAAGCAGGCTCCCCGCCGAGCAGAAAGCCCAATGTGGGGCTCGAACCCAGGACCTGGGATCATGACCTGAGCCGAAGGCAGCGGCTTAACCCACTGAGCCACCCAGGCGCCCCCCACCTTCTTCTTAAAAAGGGAATTTTATCCCCCCCACAGGCTCATTTCTGGGATCTCAAAGTTTAGGTTTATTATAGTCAATGGAAGCTACTCAGGAGTGGGAGAATGTCCACGAATGAAACAGTGTTATGTCTTCAGCAAGCTCTACTGTATATTTTGTAGCTTGTGGAGACATTTATCAGAGGAAATAAATGCTTTAATCCCAAAGAATTAAGAACTGTTGGTCTTAGAGACTCAACATAAGTATTTCCAAGGCTTCCACTGTTAAGTTTCTTGAAATATACATAGTGTTTATAAAAACATAAGTAATTTGGAAAATATTGCTTTCCTTACTTGATGTATTTAATTAGAAGATAAATATGCAATTCCCGTCTATGGACTGCAACTTCATAATTGATCAATGAATCATTCAGTTGTAATGATTTCTTTTCCCCTCACTGAATTGCTCTAGATGATTGAAGGGCTAAAGGAACTGTAAAACATAATGCCTCACCTCAAGAAGCTTAGTGTTTACTTGGGAATAAGAAGAGGATAGGGGGCACCTGGGTGGCTCAGTTTGTTAAACCTCTGCCTTTGGCTCAGGTCATGATCTCAGGGTCCTGGGATCCGGCTCTCTGCTCGGTGGGGAGCCTTGTGATCTGTGTGTGTGTGTGTGTGTGTGTGTGTGTGTGTGTGTGTGTGTGTGAAATAAATAAATAAATAAATAGATTAAAAAAAAGAAGAAGAAGAAGAAGAGGATAGAATGTTCAGTCTATAATGACCTGCCAGTGTGAGCGATTTAGGTCCTAAAGTTTCTAGAAATCCAAAGAGGAGAGATCAAAGTGGAGGAATAATCAAGGAAAATTTCCTATGCGGTGGTCTCCCTTCCTCCTGCTGCCTCTGACACCATGCTCCATCTACATTCTCTTCTCCACCTCAGCCTGCTCCCCTATTAAGAACCACTCCACACACAAATACCGAAGTTGAGGCTTCTGTTCTGTATCTCCCCTTCACCGTTCTCTATACAGCAAGAGCCATCTTCAGTTGCCATTTCTTTGCCTCTTCCGGGTATTTTTACACACATAAAAATGGTTACTTTCGGGGCGCCTGGGTGGCTCAGTGGGTTAAGCCGCTGCCTTCGGCTCAGGTCATGATCCCAGGTCCTGGGTTCAAGCCCCACATCGGGCTTTCTGCTCAGCAGGGAGCCTGCTTCCTCCTCTCTCTCTGCCTGCCTCTCTGCCTACTTGTGATTTCTCTCTGTCAAATAAATAAATAAAATCTTAAAAAAAAATGGTTACTTTCACATCTAACAATTACACTTAGCAATATGCCTCATTGATGTCTTGCTCATCTTTGTCTTCTGTTGGGGCACTGAGTGTTGTAGTTGAGTGTGAACCTCCTAGAGCCAGTCTGCTGGGGTTCAAACCCCAGGTCTGCAGGTTTCTAGCACTGGGAAAGTTAATGTATTTTTCTTGTGAATCAGTTTTCTCAACCATAAAATAGAGGGTAATAATAGTACCTAACTTCGATTTTTATAAAAAGTGTATTAAACTAGGGTCGCCTGGTTAGGGTCAGTCAGTTAAGCGTCTGACTCTTGGTTTTGTCTCAGGTCATGGTCTCAGGGTCCTGAAATCGAACCCCATGTGGGGCTCTGCACTCAGGAGTCTGTTTGATATTTTTTCCCTCTGCCCCTCCCTCCCCATCTGCCCTTCTCCCACTCGTACTCTCTCTCAGATAAATAAATAAATAAATAAATAAATAAATAAATAAATATTTTTAAACAATTGATTAAATTAATAATGTAATCACTCAGAACCGTGCTTGACAGAGAATAAATACGCAGTAACTGTTAGGTGTTATTATTAACCTTGCCTTTCACCTGACTCTTTTCTTCCTGCTTAAGAATATCATTTAATGGTGATTTGAGTGAGTTTGTGGTAAAACTTTCCCAATTTTTCTGTTTTAAGATTTTGTTTTTTTCTGTCCTCAAGCTTAAAAGATAATATATTTGAATATAGAATGCTTTCCCTCAGTGGTTTGGAGACATTATTCCGGTGGCTTTGACATTTATTGTCGCTTATAGGATGTCTTCAGTTACCCTAATCTTTATTCATTTTTAAGCAATATACGTTTTCTGGTAGCTTCTGAGGAGTTTTCTTTGTCTTTGATAGACTACACTTCCACTGCAATATGTCTAGATGTAGTTTTATTTTTATTTATCCTACTCAATGACTGCAATGCACTTTTGATTTAGATATATATATATATATATTTTTTTTTTTTTAATATTCCATAGTATTTATCACTTCTCGGTCACTCTTGGCATTTCTTCTATGGGAGGTCTTAAGCAATTGTTGGAGCCATTCAATCTTTACTCAGTAAACAGTAACTGACATTTCATATTTTTACCTTCTTATCTCTTGGTGTCAGTTTCTGTGTTAGCTCTGTGTTAGTTCTGTGTTAACTTTGGTATAGTTACCTTTTCTTTATTCCAATCCAGAGTTCATTTTATTTATTAAATTTTATTTTTTATTTCACTATTTATATTTTTCATTTGTAAGATTTCAATTGTTCCCTTTTCATAACTGATTTTATTTAATTTCTATCTATTTCCAGTTCATTTCTTGCTTCTTTATTTATTTATTTTTTAAATAAGCTTTACAGCCAATGTGGGGCTTGAACTCATTAACTCTGAGATCAAGAGCTGCATGTTCTGTAAACTGAGCCAGCCAGAAGCCCCTTGTTCCTTTCTTTTTTAATGGAACTTATACTTTCATTTATGTCTTTGAAAACTCCAAACATGAATTTATCTGGATTTAATTTTTCTGCTTATCTGTACTTGATTTTCCAAGTTTGGGAATTTTAGTTTGCAGGCTTATTTTGAGTGGCATGTCTTCTCCTTCCCACTCTTCTCCCTCTAAACTACTTTCTTCTGCTAGTTTTCTCCCCCAGAAGTCCCCTCTTTATCCCCTATTATAAAATCAGATCTTTTAAATCCGTTTTGGAACTCCTATGCTCTTGGTTCTTTCCCTCACCAATTTATTTTCTGAATTGTTACCCAGGTTGGTGTAACTTCCCAATTGTTTCCTTGCCTTCAATCTCATCTTTTCCCGCAAGATTCTCTTCCTCTAAGTCTTACCCTTTCTGGTGTGCTCCACACTTCTATTGAAGTGAATTTTCTAAAAAAAGGAAATGTGATCACAATACTCACCTCCTTAATGTCCATCAAATGGCTCCTCATTGCTTTCATATTTACAGAATAATAATTTTTGTATGACTCAAGTTTTAAGTATTTCACGGTGGGTTTCTTGCTGTCTTCACCAGCTTCGCCATTTGCTGTCCCCCTTAACGCCACAACTGCCATACTGAACATCTTGTAGTATCTTGAATGTGCTGTATTTTCTCAGAATCTCTGCCATGATCCTGCTCTAATCATTCTGATTATGGTGCTGTGCCCAAATCTCCCTTGCTCTGCTCTTACTCTCTGTCCAGTTAATATGTACTCATGCATCAAACACTACTTAGATATGACCTCTCCTGGGAAACTTTATAGATTTATCTTCCTACTTATCTTCTTTCCCTTAGAATTGGCTTCACGGAAATCTGTGCCCAACTTACTTCCATTATGATGTTTGCTTGTTGTCTTTCCCTTTATGTTTTGGGTTTCTTGGGGGTCAGAAGCTATTTCTTTCCTTCATCTTTTTAAGTTCTGTACTTCCAGCACCCAGAAAAGCACCTGCCCTGGAGCAAGAACTCAATATTTGTTGCATTAATATGTAAATGTTAAATACATAAATGAATGAATTGAAATCAGAGCCATTCTGGTGTCTGCTACTAAGGACAGAAAAACAAGGGAAAGCCATGTGGGGACTGAGAAAGAGTCCTGGAACTTATTCACAGGAAGGCCATTTTAGAGTTCCTGGACACCAACATTATTGACAAGGGACAAGTAAGGGGGATTCACCCTGTCATATGGAGTCTCTCTCCTAATAGATAGTATGTGCCAGGTTCCACCATAAATGTTGAAACGCAAGCATGAATGAGTCAAGACCTCTCTAGGCTAGGCACTTAATTTTCTGAGTTCTAGTTTCCTCATTTGCAAAAGGAAAACAGCCATGTTTCCTGAAGCGATTGGAGGCAACAAATTAGTGAAAGGTTGTCAGAGCTTTTTATAAACTGTGAAGTTTTCTTTATTTTGATGAGGACAATTAAGTATTTAACTAAATAAATGATGATGTATATACATAAATGAGTTAGCTTTAGCCAGAATGGTGATGATTCCATGGGCCACATAGATTTTAATGCGTTATAACCTAGAACCAAAATAAAAATCAAAATAATCTAAAAGCAAAATCCCTCAGACCCTTTCCCTTCTCCCCAAGAGTTGAACAGTCACCCTTTTTTCCACTGTTCTGATCTTCAACAAAACTGGCAGTGCTTCAAAGCCCAGTTCAGGTGCTTCTGAGTTCAAAAGTCTCAACACTTCTACAAAGGGATGAAATTTCCATTTTGCAAGCGCCACTGTGCCACAAGGGGGTAGGGGTGCTCTGTGTAAAGCTTCGCCAGGCGTTCTCCCTAACCAAACCTTTTGACTCAAACTATGATTTATAAAAATTGAATTTTAGTAGGTTTTTTCTATACCATATACACTTCTACTCACATTTTTTTCTTATAATTAACATCAGTCCAGAGACATCAGCAAAGATGTCAGTGTCCAACATATTTAAGGTCTGTCTTTCTGTCTACTGTTCAGCAGGACAGTTGTAGAGAGGACAGAGACGGTGACCGTAGGGTTGGGAGATCTGGTTACAAAGGCCACCTTTCATTAATCCGAACAGATAGCCACAGGGCAATGTGAATCCTCCACAACTGGATTTTATCACACCAAGTTCCTTTGGATGTGCACACATTAAAAAGAATGCAATAATAATAATAATAAAAACCTTCTTTTCTTTTTTTTCCTCTTCTGTTCATTACGCAGTTCTTGAATGAAGAGAAAAATAAAATGATTAGATGAAAGAGGAACCAACTTATCCCTTCAAGTATGCGTTAAAAAAATGTTTGCAGTGTGTTTACCTCTTAAGCAACACGCCTAAAGAAAATAACGAGTTGAAACACGAAGGAGTAAGGCTATGACATCATTTCTGGATAAGGTGTCCTTCCTCCATGCTGAGGTTGTCCAGGGCATAAATCCACAGAGGTAGTCTGTGTGGAACAGAAAAACACAGCTGGGACCCTGGGGAATTCCGCCCAGGATCCACAAAGCAAGTCCGATCATTTACCTACAGTGTTAACGGAGCTAATGGATTCCACCTGCCACACGCTGGCCATGACACCCCTTTTCTTCCAGGGTCCTGAAATGTCAAACCCCCAGCTCTCACCCTTTTTTTGTATTTCTTACTCTTTAGCTTGGGATACTAACCCATCTGTATCTTGGGTTCAGATGGTGTCATTTGTTTGGTGAACTTCAACATGATGTCATTAGGAATTCACACTGTTGTTCTTTAAGGGCTCCGAGAGGAAAAACAAAGCTCTGTGTACCCGATGGCTTGGGTGGAGATGCAGCCGGTCACAGTGTTTCCCCATCCCCACGGTGGCACACAGCCGTTCTGGGCCCACGAGCAATCTGTCTATAATAAGTGACAGATTCTGCCTCCGCTAAAGGAAAGGGCCAGAGGAGAGCAGCGCAGACCAGTACAATAGTGAGGCAGGTGCTCCGGTCAGACCCCACTCTACCAGGAAACGCTTCTGGAATGCATGACCAATTTGGTTTCAGAACAGAATACTCTCTTTAATGGACAGAAAACACTAACCTTTTCTTTTTCCTTTTCCCTCATGCCCCCACCCTCCTGACTCCCTACTTTCAACAGGCCCCCTTTCCACTTAACCCTTTCAAAGGAGAAAGGACCAGGCTCCAATCTGCCCACACCCATCCATCTATGTGTTGCTTTGAGAACAACCCAGGAAGAAGAGTAAAAATTCATTAGCCCGGAGACAAAATCCACTCTTGGTTGAGGAGCACAGTGAAATGATGGGGGGTGGGGTCTGAGGGTATTACTAACTCAGTAAAACCAAACTGCAAAACACCTCCAAGTTTCAGTTTTACTCCTGATTCTCATCTGTAAACAACTTCAGGAAGCATACTTTAAGAAAAAGGGCTAGAGTGTTAGAAATCTGGAAATAAGGGCTCTGAAAGGCAGAAATGCACTCTTAAATCTGAAATGATCAAAATCACATTAAAATCACACATCCTTTTAGAGATCATGTAGCATTTGAGTGAAATTTTTTAAAAATCTCGTTTTAAGGAATCTCAGGTGGCTCAAGTCGGCATGATAGCAATTGAATCAGACAATAAATAATACTGTTACCATCATGACTTTGGGATTTGCTCACATATATGTATGAGTGGTATCACTAGACTGTATATTATTCAATATACCCATTTTCCAACACGCAAAGAAAAATACCATAACTTGGGTGGGGGGATAATTATCCAATTTTCCAATTAAATTCTTACATATGCATACCCTGACTCTATTGACAAAGGAAGATGTGAGCAGTCTTGTATGGTTTCTTTTCCATGCAACCGTATTTGAAATGCAATGATAGAAAGTAACGTATATTAACAGTAATAAGGGTTTCCCCTCTGAGAGTTATTGTAACTTATCTTTGAAGTTAAGCTCATTTATCATGGGGAGAATAGACCCCAAAAAGTATAGCAGCCGCGGCATCCTGCCTGAGGCAGAGTTAGAGATTTCCAATAGCTGCTGTAAAGAAATATTTTGAAAATGCACTCACTACTGCACCAATAAATCTTAAGACAGAAGAGTTTTAATTACAGAGGATGGTAAAGCCAAGATTTTTCAAATGAACCCAAAATATGACTTGAGAGGGCCTCCCCCCATATTACGCAACCTTTGATAAATTTCTGTGTTCTGCATCTGGGAACAAAAATCTGCTGTTTAAGCAGGACTTCTGGAGGACAGCTTCGTTTGTAACATCGTAGCAGGAGAAACAATGGAAGTGAAACATAGGAAGCCAGTCTATATGCATGCGTGGGGAGCAAAGAACATGATAGGTGCACCCATGAATTCTTTCGGGTATATCGCAGATCGTATATATAGGAGAACGTGTCAGGCATGTGTATGCAGCTTCCTTGTGTGTGTAGTATATGGACATGTGTTTTTATATGGCTTGATCCTCAATAGACTGCTTCTTTAAGGAAAGAAAAAAAAAATATTAGTGTCATTTGTGTCCTAGTACCAAAAATGAACTCTATTATTTCTTAGGGAAAAAAAAATTAAGGCTAATGAAATTAGAGGTTGTTTAAATCAGACGCAATTAAAATGCACGCATTTCTTTTCCTGGAATCTGCAATTGTATTCAACGTTTGCAGCACAACGCCTGCCTGTAGGATAAATAATTTAATGGGTTTTGTGATTTGGTACTAAAAGCATAACAAAATCCTACAGCTGTAGCCTCATTTTTCTCCACACTCAAACTGTTCCCTTCTTAAACTGCATATTTTTTACATTTTTTTTTAAGAACACAAAGTAGGTTCTACATCTTTGAGAACCAATTTCCAACATAATAGGTAATTGCGCATAATTACAGGAGTTCCAGAAACTGAAACAAGAAAAAAAAAAATCCCTCGTCACTCCAAACCTTCTTTCTTCTTCAAGACTGGAATTAAATCACCATCTGATTCTATTCAACTTTGTCTGCCCTTTATTACAACAAATGGTGTATGCTGAGAACAGCCCAAAGTGAAAACTACCCTAAATGCTTCTGTTTTTTAGTCATTCCATACTAATTTAGCATTTTGACTATACAAACAGGAGGACAGGTTTTTATAAATTGCTTCGTTTTTGCATGTTGTGTGCCACACTGCAAGGGAATGTGGTCAGTTTAAGGCTTCGATATAGTGGGGGCTGCCTTTTTAATTACCTTGCTGTTTTCCCCAATCCACACTTTGAAGTGCTTCTTCTTCCTTTTTTTTTTTTTTTAAAGATTTTGTTTATTTATTTGACAGAGATCACAAGTTGGCAGGGGTGGGGGGAGTAGGCTCCCTGCTGAGCAGAGTGCCCGATGTGGGGCTCGATCCCAGGACTCTGGGATCATGAACTGAGCTGAAGGCAGAGGCTTTAACCCACTGAGCCACCCAGGTGTCCCCTGAAGTGCTTCTTGATAGGCATGAACCCTCAGGCACTCAGTAGGAGACCAAGGACCCAAGAAACACCTGGCTTCTTTGGCCCCAGAAAGATGACATCGAACTTCCCAAAGAGGATATGACAGGCGAGTATAATAGTGCACAAATGAACTCTGTCTTACACCCTCATCTTTTCGTATTTCTTCCAGGTTGTGATTGAAGTGGGGTTGGGACCTCAGGCAAAGGTAAGGTCTCGCTCCAGGGCCTTTGTGGGTGTGAGAGATTCACAGCTGGAAACCATAGCTTCTGGGGTTTTCTGCCTGCTCCTGGGAAGCTGGTGGCAACCCTGTCTCCCTACCCCGTTTGCCTGACAGGAGATTGTAGATCAGAGGCGGAAAGAGCACTTTCATAACTTCCTATCTTTTCCTACCTTTCCAATTAGAAAATAAACACATCTCATTCAGTGGGTAGGTAAAATTCGCCAAATTGTCTCTTGATTTGTGTTGTGGCTATTAAGGACCACTGAGTGGCTTATAAACTGGCCGCTTCTCAGACTCCAGGAGGAAGAAGAGGAGGGGAGAAGACTTTAGTCTTAGAACCCCCAAAATGAACTGTTACCTAGGGTGCATCTTCAACTTATTTCTTTATCTGCTAAGAAACTCAAACATCAAATGTATCAGAGAGCTCAGGTCACACACTTTAGCCAGTCCTGGGAACATTATGGATACTGGTGATTCGATATCCATCTCATTATGCAGAGTTAGAAGTGAGACACAGGTCTGTGGGCTTGATCATGGGACAAAATTTGGGGATTCTAATCCTCCTTGATTAGTAAATAATTTCATTTAAAATAATAATAATAATAAAAAACCCAACCGATGCAACAAAACCTGACTAGTCAAGGAGTCAGCATTTCCAGAACAAATCAGGTTCAACTAACGCAAGTAAGACAAGACTGTGTCATTCCTCCCATTTCGCAGGTCTGAACAATAATAGCACAGATGCGAGCAGGTCAGAGATGGGCTTGGAAGATAATGCTCAAGAGAGGCAATATGGGGGAAAGACATTTGTCTTACTCTTAGAGAATCTAGAGTAACTTCCTTAAATAGGGACTTGGCGAAGTATCTGCACCTCACTTCTCTCAACTACAAAATGGGAATAGCAATAAAAATAACGAGCCTATAGGAAGGCAAGGATGGGACCACAGACTGCCTTTAGTATTTGTGATGTCATGCTTTGATTGTTGGCATGTCTCTATCCTGCTACCCAGCGAGGTTTTCATCCGTGTCTCCCCGACCCTTCCAGAGTGTCTGGCGCAGAAGCATTCCACAGTATTTGACAAATGGCTGAATGATGGCAGGGTTAACTTTCTTGAGATCCCCATCCATTTTAGGTCTGTGACCTTATGACAGTCCATTCAAGAAAGCAGAAGTCAGATAAGCCCTTTTGTTTTGCATATGATCTCACAATTGCTTCTTGCTGAATTCCCCCAAGGCACCCCATCCCCCAAAATGATTGAATTATTGGATGCGGTGAACTTGTCAGACATTTTTCTTATATTCCACATAATGCCTTCCACAATTTAGGAACTTATTAAATATATGTTGAAATGAGTAGTAAACCTATAACTTAAGGCAAGGTTGGCAAAGCAGGACAAGAAGACTTAGTGCCTATTAAAAAAAAAAAAAAAAAAAAAAAGCTTTGCTGGAGCACAGCCACACTCACTCACTGATGTTTGTTCATGGCTGTTTTTGTGCTGCAGTGCTAGAGTTGAGTTGTTGCGACAGAGACCATAAGGCCTGTAAACACTGAAATATTTGCTAACTGGCCCATTTGAGAAAACATTTGCTAACTCTTGACTTAGAGGATTATCTGCTTTCTCCACTCATTAATTCACCAAGACGGTGAATTCTAGCCTTTCATCTCTGATCAGAGAATTAGGATCAATTATAATAATAGTAATGTGATTAACAGGAATTACTCACCGTGTGCCTGCACGGTGAGCAAAAACTAAAAGTGAGCTAGGGTTATCGTATGTTCCTCTGGCCTCTCAAGGAATGGAGGCTCTCTTTTTCCATGATCATCAAACAGTTCTCAAGAAACACCTTCTGGTCTCACACGTAATTTTGTGACATAGCAAGTTTCAGGCACTGTATAAACTCTTGTAAGATCAGATAGCAAATATTTCTGCATAGCCTAGACACAGATGACTCCCAGAGATGTGAAGAAAGGTGAGTTTGGGGAACACAAATAAAGAATTTATTAATATGTGCATATATATATATATATATATGTATATATATATATATGTTAAGAGAATAATAATAAGTTACTTTTCATCACACTGAAATAATCTTTTTTCTCCAAATAATGTTTGTGTTCTCAGACTTTGAAAAGTGATATATGGGGATTTCAGAATGGAGAGTAACATCAAATATGATTGTGTTTATTACTCTACAAAGGCATTTAGGGTGTCATTTTGGACTGTGTAGGTTGTGGTTTATATATCACAGGTAAAGCATGTGTATATCTTTCAGAGAGACACATGAGTTATGTTTATACTATGTGGATTAGGGTTAAGTATTAAGATCAACATTTTAGCTAGTATTATAGAAAAGCTCTTGTCTATAATATGCTGTTGTGAACCCATACAATATAGTTATTGGATTAGAAAAGAAACAGGTGCCAATATTTCTGAATCCTCCTCAAGATTAAATACACAGTCAATATGTGGCACTAAAGGATAGAGATCTTGTCTAGATTTACATGAAGGGAGTTGATAGGTGAAAAAGAAAATGCTTTAGCATACTTTCTGAATGGAGAGGTTATGTCCACAGGATTAGTATTCATACATTCAGACCCTGACCTTCAGTCCTGGCTCTCTCCTTTAGACTATGTGACTTTTTGCAGATTACTTAACTATTCTGTCCCTCAGTTTCTTCATCTACAAAATGGGGATGCTAGTACCTCCTGGTAGTATTGTCTTAGCAAGCACATGAGTTGACACAGAGGAAGCTCTCAGAACAGTGCTTGGCTCAACAAATGACAATTGCCATTTCTGGTCCCCAATCCAGCGCCAGCCTGTCCTCTCTGAATCTCATTTATTTTTTTCTAAAATGGAGTTTATGGAAGAATAGTTTATCTACCTTCCAACTTTAATTTTTTCTTACATATTTCATGGTCGATAGGGGAAGATGTCTAAAGAATAACGGGTGATAGGGAAATTGGGATAGTCAAAAGCAGAGATTGTAAAGACAGTAAGTAGAGCTGAAGGTCTTCACAAGCACTTGAGTGTTAACACACGCATATGGACACAAACACTCATGCCCACACCACATACACACACACACACATACTTACCCTATACCCCATGTTTGGCATCAATATTTATTGTATTGAAGAAACTTTAATGTTACAGTCATTAGATACCAGCTCCAAGGAGTTGTTTCTCACAGTAAATTGAGGTTTGCTTTATTTTCTCACACTTGTTAAAAAACAAGGCAAAACAAAATCTTTTCTGAAAATATAATAACCACAATCTTCCATGCCAGTGAGCTTTTAGGAAATGGTAGCTTTTAGCAAAATACTTCAAGTCAGAGGTTAGAAGGGAGACATGGATTCCAACACATCTAATCTTGTCTGAACATACAGAGAATTCAAATCTCTTTTCCCAGGTAAATATAAAATTAGGCCACACAGAATAATCTTAAGAGTTACTAGAAAAACAGGGGCACCTGGCTGGTACAGTTGGTTAGGCACCCAACTCTTGGTTTTGGCTCAGGTCCTGATCTCAGGATTGTGAGATTGAGCCCCATGTCGGGCTCCGTGCTCAGTGTGGAGTCTGCTTAAAACTCTGTCTCCCTCTCCTTCTGCTCCCCTCGTCCCCAGCCCTGGTGTACTCAACTACATGCTCTCCCTCTCTCTAAAATAAATAAATAAATCTTAAAAAATAAAAGTGTTGTGAGGAAAACAGTCAAGATTTTGGGTTGAGTTTTTGACATCAAAAGATTCAACAGAAGACCAAACTCTTGAAAACATTTTGCAGTGAGCTGCATTTCTCATCGATTACATTCATCTCCCAGAGGTCACTGGGTGATTGGGTGACAACTTTCCCACCACAGCTTGAAATGAAAAGTTACCACAACCTTTGGGCTTTTTTAAAAAATTGCAATTTAGTCCTCCTTGCCATCAAAAAAAAAAAAAAAAAAAAAAAGTTTCAAGGAGCTGAAGGCTTTTGGAAACCATAAAATTTGCACTATGATAGTTTGTCTCAAGATGAACTATTTCAATCCTGTTGGGGTATTGGAGTCAAGATTGACCACACAATAACATAAAATCAGGAAAAGAATTGCTACAAATGTGTTTTTTATAGCCATGCCACCCACTCCTAGTTATCTTGCGGGCACTATGTTAGTGAAGTAACATTTTTAAATTGATATCTCAGCTCGACCACTTACCATGTAATCTTGAGCAATCATTTAATACTTGTGAACCTCAATTTCTTTACCTATAAACATAATATAGGGGCACCTGGGCAGCTCAGTGGGTTAAAGTCTCTGCCTTCAGCTCAGGCCATGATTGCTGGGTCCTGGGATCGAGGCCCTCATCAGGCTCTCTGCTCAGTGGGGAGCCTACTTGCCTCTCACTCTCTGCCTACTTGTGATCTCTATCTGTCAAATAAATAAATAAACTCTAAAAAAAATTTAAAAAAACATAATATTTCTTCTCTCATAGTATTATTATGAAAACTAGCCAAAATACTCCACAGGTATTATTTATCTATGTCTGAGAAACAAATTACCCCTTCCTCCAAAACTTAGTGGCTTCAAAACAACATGTGTTCTATCAGTGTCTGTGGGCCAGGAACCCAGCCATGGCCAATCTGTGTTCCTTTACTCAGAATCTCTGACAAGGCTGCAAACAAGGTGTTGACTGGCGCAGGGATCATCTCAATGCTCAAATAGAAAAGGATTTACTTCTAAACTCACCCACGTGGCTATTGGCAGACTGTTAGACTGATGACCACCTCAGTTATTCCCTGGGTGCTGGTCAGAAGCCACCTCCAGTTGCTTGCTCTGTGGGTCTCTTCACAGGACCTCTCACAATATGGCGGCTCCCTTCATCAGAGTGAGCAAGTGAGAGGTAAGAGAGCAAGCAAAAGAGAAATCATAACCTTCTGTAACCTAATCTCAAAAACGCTTTCCCATCACTTTTGCCATAGTATATTCATTAGAAGTAGATCACCAGATCCTGCCCATTCTCAAGTGGGAAGGATTTAAACATCGGCATTAATACCACGGAGGGGAGATCTTCGGAAGCTATTTTCGAAGCTGTCATATCACATAAAGTTGTTAGCGCAGAGGAAGTGCTCAACATCTTTTTCTCTGAGTTAGTCTATATTTCTAAGAATTTTGCTCTAATGACAATTCTGGAAACAAAGAGGTAAGAGGTCCACTTTAAAACCAGGCTTAAGGGCGCCTGGGTGGCTCAGTGGGTTAAGCCGCTGCCTTCGGCTCAGGTCATGATCTCAGGGTCCTGGGATCGAGGCCCGCGTCAGGCTCTCTGCTCGGCAGGGAGCCTGCTTCCCTCTCTCTCTCTCTCTGCCTGCCTCTCCATCTACTTGTGATCTCTCTCTGTCAAATAAATAAATAAAATCTTTAAAAAAAAAATAAAAAAAAAAATAAAACCAGGCTTAAGGTTCTTGTAAAGGGACGCAGTTTCTCTGTGACTGAATTTCTGGATTTGTGCTTCAGTTAGTCCCATACATTCATGGAAAGCATAAAATGATTATGTGAGCTAAAATGAGTGGAATGAATCACTCAGAATTAACCGATGAAGGACAAGAGAAATATGGGTGCTCTTCTTCTTCCTAATCCTCCCAATCCAGCCATAAGATACATGGGCTGAAACCAGAAAAAGGAGAGTTCCATGTGTCCAGTTTGCTTCCCAAACTTATCCTAATGCCTGATGCAGGGAAAACAGGAAGCTTCTTGGCATGTTCAGTGTAAGAGTAATGTCTAACCTACGTCTCTGAATGGCTCATGTAGATTTTAGATTTTCATTACATCACTCCTAGTGCCCTGACTTCACTTCCTCCAACTCAGTGACCTTCCTACTCTATTTCCACAGATGCCTGAATGTCTACGTGACAGACTTCATCACTCTGCACTTCCATCTATACGATCGTAAACTCTGAAATAGCCCTCCCTGAGTATGCCTTTTGCATTCTCTCACTCCTGTTCAACTCTATCCTTACCCTTACAGAAAGCCCAAACCACAGCACATATTCACTCAATTTTGTCATCTTACTTTTTCTTGCTTGTTCTTCCATTTTACAACCTGGGAACAGCCATTTAAATCATTAGATTTTAATCATTTAAAGCCTCCACTGGATTTCTCAGTTTCTGAATTTACGCCATTTTCCTAATCCTGGGTTAATCCCCTAATTACTTCCTCTGCTCTAGCTTCCAGGATACTAAGAATTATTGATAGAAGTAAAAAAAAAAAAAAAAAAAAAAAAATTCGGGTGCCTGGGTGGCACAGACAGTTAAGCATGTGACTCTTGATTTCATCTCAGGTCATGATCTCAGGGTCCTGATATCGAGTCCCATGTAGGGCTCTGGGCTCAGTGCAGAGTTTACTTAAGTTTCTCTCTCTCCCTCTGCCTCTCTCTCCCCTTCTCTCTCTTTCTCAAATAACTCAATCCTTTTTTTTTTAAATGTTGATTTGGTCCTCTGCAGTTTTTTCTGATTAACTTCAGCATGATTCTCAACATTACATAAAAGTCCATACTTTATTGTCAAATAAACGTGTTTAAATTCTGGGTATCCCATTTTTGGCAATATGAGCTTAAACAAGTTATTTTAACTCTACATCTCGGTTTCCTCATTTGTAAAAGGGGAATGGAATACAACTAGAAAACAAAACAAAAAACCTTTCTTTGCTTTTTTCTACTTTAAATTCTCTGAAGCATTTCATTATTTCGGTTACTGACTCCTTTACTGACATCTCTTACTTTTTGTCATTTGGTGCTATCCTGGTTCTTTTACTTATATACAAAGCCCTTGTAAAATTTTTGCATAATTTTTTTATAATTTGTCTTTTTTTTAAAGATTTTATTCATTTAGTTACAGAGAGATCACAAGTAGACAGAGAGGCAAGCAGAGAGAGAGGAGGAGGAAGCAGGCTCCCCGCTGAGTGGAGAGCCCGATGCGGGACTCGAATCCAGGACCCTGGGATCATGACCTGAACTGAAGGCAGAGGCTTTAACCCACTGAGCCAGCCAGGCGCCCTATAATTTGTCTTATAATCACGGTTGGTATGCTTTACCTGATCTCTACTGATCACTAATGCCCTCCCCAAAACACGATATTGACCCAATTTTGCAGTAGTACATTTGGCATGGTGCCTTGCATAGGTTAGTGCTTAATAAATGGTTTTGAGCAGAGATGGATTTAATATTTAAGAGGCTTGCCTGCATGCTTTTTAAATTCTGACATTCATTGTGTCTGTAAAACAGAAGAACAATTCTCTTGTCCACTTTACCCAACGCCATTCTCCAGGCTGAAAATTCTGAGGACCAGGTTTATTGTGACGTTCACCCCTATTTGGTAACCATTGTTCTACTTATGAAGAATGTATCAAAAACCAGACGTAAACATCAGGAAACGACCTTACTCTCCAGGTACGAATTGTTCCAACTGCCACACTGATAGCCTCAGATCACGAGATCCTAGAACAGAAGAAGGTGTGAAAAAAAATAATAATAATCACGGCATTTTGCCCTCCCCACCATAAGATTAAAGTAGTTCTCATTTAAAATTGGGAAATGACACAAAAGTAAAACTAGGAAAGTGACTAAAAATATCCCATTATCTAATATCAAGATATTACCTTGTTTGTAGATAAATGGAGAACACTCCAGCAAGCAAACTAGATATCTCATTTTGATATCTTACATTGTTGAAATTCCTTCCAGCCAGAGCTTAAAAAACTAATATTTGATCATTTTAATTTTCAAATGCTCTGACACCTCTCTGCACCTTTGGAGTCAGCTGTAAACTTATGAATCTAGAAATGATCAATTCATATTTCTTTCCTTAGTAACTTCTTATCAGAGCTTGCCCGAAGCAATGTATCTTCCTTAGTGCATGCCCAGGAAGTCTGAAGCATTTTCTCCTTTGTGACCCAGATTCTCTGATCTGTGTGTCTATATCTAGCTTCCAATTATGTAGAGCATCTCCTTGTACATGCTGTGTAGTCCTTATTAGTAACTTAGAAAAACAAGTAGCTAAAATATGATAGGTTGTATTCTCTAAAGGACACTTGAAGGAAACATGTGATTCAGGATTTTTTTTTTTTTTTTTTTTTTTTGCCATTTAATACTTACATATCAAATACGAGTAGCCAGTATTTCTCTGGCTATTTCTTTCGCTGTTCTACGTAGAGCACTGCCCATTCCAAAGTCCCAGTTTTCAAGTAAACTGGGGAGTTTTCCGGGGGTGTCTCACCTGTGCCTTCAAGGAGATGTCACCCGCTGCTCTGCACAGGTCCCACTGCCACCCTGTCTAGGCGCCACCTCGTCTAGGCACCTGCTTGTTCCCGGCCCACTGCCGTCTTCCTCTGGACACCACAGATTCCTCCTGGGTAATGCTACCAAGGCACAGGAGGTCTAATGGTATACAGGCTGTACAAGCACCGGAGGGGAAGTGTGGGGAAGGTCTCTGATACCCCATCAATGGCATGCTCTGCTAGAAGGCAGCCAGGGCACAGCTGCTTTGCATAGAGTTTTAGTTCAACCCGCTCTTCTCAGTTGCTGTCACTTTTCCTGCTTCCCCCTAGACCACTCTGGCTTCATAGGATTCTGGCCCAAAGGCAAGGCTGAAGGACAACCATGTCGCATTCAGATGACCCAAGCTTTGTTTCTTGGTTGAGTTCGTCTTGACAAACCCCATTTTTATGGCGTGGTTCTTTCCCCTGATGTTTTCTCAGCCCTTTACACCAATAAACATCTGGCAGTTTGGCCCCGCCATTTCAGCAAGCCTACCTGGGCATGTCAGGACTCCCCATTTCAGCTCATGCTGGAGCCCCTGCGGGGACTGATGGGAACCGAAGGGATTTGGCACACAGAAAAATGCTGATCCCAGAGCGTGCACTTAGGCGGTCCTCTCGCCTCCTGCAAATACTTTAATCACAAGGACTATTGAGCTCTTCAAAGAGCAGCAGCATTATCAAATGTGGGCTGGTCTTGTTCCTTTTTACAGAACCCACGTAAAAGGAAGAATACTTGATTTTTGCATGAGTCAATGTGGATAAAGAACATGTGATTAAATAGTTCAGTCATTAAGATTAGGGGGCACTGGGGTGCCATTTGTAGAAGAAACTCAAAGAGTACAAAATGGCACCCTGAGGCCCAGTAGGAGTGTGTCACTGAAATAGGGGCCTGTTTTTATGCCGCGATTCCCTGGGACGTTTTATTCACCCCAGAGCTGTGTCTTTCAAACCTTTTTATGTGAGACTTCCAGTAATAAACAGATTTTAAAGAATAACCCAGGACACGCCCCACACGCGTGCATCTTCACAAGTGTGTTTGCGTGTCTGTAGAACAAAATCATGTTTCACTAAACAATATCCGCCCTCTCTGCATGTAACATAATTTTTCTATACTCCCCCTCTTCTTGTTTTTCTCTCTCTCTGTCTCTGTGACTTTTCACTGCTGCTAATCAGATCCATCGATGGGCTGCTCCCTGTTTTGAAAGTACAGCCCAAGAAGAGTTCGGGATGCCTCAGAGCAGGTTAAGCCCATTTGGGAATTCTGGGAAATGAACAGCGACTTCCAAAAGTTTTCCGTTAGGAAGCCAGGTAAGGAATCCACAGACGAGGTAGCCTTCCGTCTGACCCCAGCTCAATTTTATAAGCTCGAACATCAAGCCAGGTGGGACTGTGGCTTTTTAACAAAGTCTCCTTATTAGGTGGTGGGTATCAAGGAGGGCACGTATTGCATGGAGCACTGGGTGTGGTGCATAAGCAATGAATTCTGGAACACTGAAAATAAAAACAAAACAAAAAAAAAACATTGTTCAGGGAAAGCACAGGGATGAGACAGCGGCAGCTGAGACTTTTGATAAATGCAACCCGACCTCTCAATTTGTTTGGCATCTGTGCTAGTCCTCACCTTTGAAAGTACTGGTGGTGTCAACAGGGAGCCTTCTCTCTGCCTGAAAAAATAAACAAAGAGCTCATTAGTCCAATATTTCTCCATGTTGTCAGTAGGTGGGGAAAAGGGATGAGAGAGGAAAGAAGGCCAATGAAGAAGATCTCTAAGAGGGCCCCGGTGGCTCAGTGGGTTAAACGTGTGACTCTTGGTCTCGGCTCAGGTCCCAGTCTCAGGGTCATGAGTTCGAGCCCCACATTGGGTTTCATGCTGGGTGTGGAGCCTACATTAAAAAAAAAAAAATCTAAAGAACGGATCCATCTGTCAGTTTCTGGCATTCTGTAGTTAGTTCTTCTTCTTAGCCCCAACTTGAGAAGGGAGGCCATTCAGTCTTATCATTTTGAAGCTCGTATAGTAGAATTCTTTCCACCCTCCACCCCTCATCTTCTTCACAATAACATTAACCAAGACTTACACATTCTAAGATCCATGAGTGTTGGGTACAGGATTCTCTTTGTCAACCTACCAGTTCTCCTGGGGCACCGTGGGAAGGAGACCAGCTGCCTCCAGAATCCAGGAGGCAGGAGAGAAGGAAGGGTCCTTCTGCCATGAGATCAGAGGGCTCAGTGCCTGCCCTTCCTGAACCACTGGTAGGAGAAAATGGGGGGCGACCCTCTACAGTTGTCTAATCCTTTATCGGAACTGTTCTCCGGAGCTCTCTACAGTATCTTCATTTGTTCTTTTCATTGTTCCCCTGGAGAACTCCCACTGTAAACTCACATTTCTCTGACCCGGAGGTGAAAAGGAGATATCGTTACTTGTGTACACATGGTACACACATGTCCGTGGAATAAGAGTAAAGAGTGTTGCTCAGTTCTACTCAAAACTGAGCTTTATTCTCATTAAAACCATTACCATTATGATGGTTCTTGGAATAAGATGGGATGGCAGTGTGGAGGAAATGACCTCATAAAACCTATTTTAAGATGTGTGTGGGTATTTTGTTTTTTGTTTTTAAAGTAAGGGCAAATGGATATGATGGCTTTGCTTCGGTTGCAGGGCTCGGATGAGCCAATGGCCTCACACTCAGCATAGAGCAAGGCAGATAGTGTCTGCATATGCAGCCCCTCCGGAAGAACAGGAGCACCTGCGATTCTGGAAGTATGAGTTGTCATGGTGCCAGGAGTGGTCAAAATGGAGATCCCCATTTTGTGGCCCTAATGGTGTAAGTATATGGCGTGCTGACTCTACCTGGTGATGTTTCCTGATGCCAGAGGGACCCCAGCCCTGAGATGTCTGGATCCCCAGCAACCTGCCCCTATCCGCAGGCTTCCTCTCTACTCCACAAGACGTAACAGGGTTGTGTTAGGCATTGTGCTCTGCCCAGCAGCTCACATGTCCTGCATGCTTGATTATAACTGTCGATGCAGCCCTTTCCCTGGGAGTCAAATGGACAGACACCTCGTGGAGAGCAGGACCCTGTCATGCCACTGGGGGACCATTCCAGAAGTTGCTGCTTCAGTGTGCTAAATGGTAGCCTAGGGCCTGGCAAAGACTTCACGCTGCTTCCTAAACTGCCTGGTGAACACCCAGGGAGCAGCTTAGGTGAGAAGCTGCTTCATTAAACAGAGAAAACTCGGTTTGAAATAATAAGGCAATATCTTTCTTATTTTAAACCGGCTGCTTATTTCTAAGTGTTTTACAAGTAATGTCTCTGTCACCCACACAAACATCACTGTGAGGGAATACAGGGAAGGGTTCCTGTCTCATCTGGGAAATAGCAGATAGCTGGCAAATGTCCGACAACAGCCGCAGAAAAACATGAAGGTCTCTTCCACCCCCCCCCCCCACCCCCGGCTCCACTCTGCAGATTGGCCCCCGCACTCACCCCCTGGGCCCACCCTCTGCCTGGCTGCTCCAGCGCCCAGTGCCAGTGCAAGGGTCTCCTCCCCGCTGCCCTGTTCCTCTAACCACTGGCCTTCTCTCCACTCTATTTGCATAAAGCTTGCCAATCCTTTCAGGCTCAGATCAAATCCCACTTCCTCATTCAAGATTTTCAGGAGCCTTCCGGCTTGGCCACTCACCTTCCCTCCTCCCACACTGTTACATTATGTTGCATTTCGCTCACTTCCGCTTCATGGGGTCATGTTTTATCTTCCCAACTAGAAGGGCAGCTTCTTCAAGGCAAGGACAATCTTTGAAACGCCTCCTTCTATCACCACCAGACACCCAGCAGAGCTCTGCCCACAGACATCTCCCAATGCACACATGTCTGCTCCTCCCATGGTTACCAGTTCATGGCACATCACCCATTCCAGAGAGAAGCTTAAGCTCGGGGAGCTCAGATATACCTAACACTCAGATACTATTATATGGCCCTGCCTTCCTGAATTAGACTTACTGCTCAAAATAAGGGGTTCCACTCCGAATATTATCCTCTTGGGGCATGGGCCAGGCCAGCCAAAAGGCAGAGGAATGTGTGAAGGGGCAGATTAATAATCGGACGGGAGGTTGTGGATGCCCATTCAAGTTCTTGGAAAGTGTCCGTCTGTGGTGTGATGAAAGGGGCCAGAGGGTGAGAGCGGCTCCACGTGTCCCCTCCCTCCTGCTGCTGGAGACCCAAAGAACAATGAAGAGTCAGGGAGGCAGGGGCGCGTGGGAGGCAGCTGACTCCAGCTGATGGAAAACAGGCCATTTGTCCTGTCCAATGCAAATGCGGGCAGGGGTCCGCATGGTAGGGGCTGCGAAGTGGGACAAGGAGGCAATTGCCTTTCTGTGTGCGTGTGTGTGAGAGATGAAGCCCTCCTTCTTTGCCTTTTATTCGGTTTTCTCTATTCAATAAATGGCCCATAAGAATAGCCTATGATCTCACCAGTTTTTCTAGCTGGTAAAAACATAAGTGTTCTAGGGGAAAAAATAAAAACAAATACCAAATACAACCCTGGGGTTTGAAATCTCGAGATTGGTAAGAGCCCCACCAGGTATTTCTTTCAACCCAAGGGAAGAAGGGTTGATCAGAAGTAGTTAAGAGTGCCCAGGCTGTTCAAGGCACAGCTGAATATTCTAATTGAACGGATAACTGTCATTAAGTAGGCATTCGTAAGGCTTAGAAATCTCTGGGCTATATGGCGATTTTTACTGAAGTGATTTTGCAGCCAGCCCTGATAATCTGATCAGTAATAGCAACTGTTAGGGGCCATCTTCTCAAAGTCAGCTGATCACTGCCAGCAGCATTAGCCATCCCCACCCACCGAGGGGTGGGAGGGATCCAGTATAGTCAGCCACCTGGGGAGATGCTGTCCACAGCGACTCCTACAGGAAGATTCCCTAAACTGCTGCTTTTCTTGTTTTTTTGTTTCTTTTTTTTTTTTTTTTTTTTTTTTTTTGTCTTTTAGATTCCTTTTAGATTTTTTGTCTTTTAGATTCCTTTTAGTACAAATGATGTCGGGGGGGAGGGAGGGGTTGTGCACCTGCACACACCTGTACCTGTCCTTGATGGTAGAGAGAGGGACTTAAAACACCTTATCTCTTGTCTTTCACAAAGATATGGGAAGGGACCTAAGCTTTCGCTCTGGCACTGTGAAAAGTCATCTCACGAAACAGAATGTGGTCCACCCTCCTCATTTCTCGGTAAGAAATAACCCAGGCCCAGATGAGTTCATTGCCTTGTCCAGAGCCATTCGATGGCATTCGTCCCTTCCATCTGTGCCAAACCCTCTGCTAGGTCAAGGACAGAGCTCAAATCTCCTGGCCTCCAGACTACCACTTTGTTCCACTGTCAATGCTGAGCTAACCTGTCAGAGCTCCACCATTGAGAATCTGCCAAAAAGTCTCTTCCTTCACGGGGGTGTCTCTACTTCCGCAACAAGGCTGGTGCTTTGGACCCAAAGGGCCAGTTATCTGCTGGCGGCATTTATATGACTCATTGATCCCTGTCATTGGTCTGGAAGTTGCGAGGTGGCCCACGGATACAGGACTGCAATACCCCAGCCGCCGAGGAGGTCTGCTGCAGAGGTAGAACCAGATGATTTTAAATTTCTTCCCAGGGCTGTGAGGCAGCCAGTGCTGCTCCGGGAATCCCCACAGCAGGGGTTCTTCAGCTCTTCCTTTTGTCTTGCTTTTAAAAAAATCCCTAGAGGTGATTGTGAAAATATTCCCATATTCTACTTCAAAATCACTCTAAATAATTTTTTTCTTTTTGTAAGTAAGGACAGCAATTTCTTTTTTTACAGAGTTGCATCTTGGACCGAATACCGTGGGCTAGTCTCTGATTTTCCTTCAAGAAAGCCTCAAAATTCAAGGGCGGGATAAATGTCCTGTTTGTTCCTTTTGCCTTTGTGCTCCATGCTTTCAACTCGAGGTTGCTGTCAGGAGGGGATTTGGGGGATGCCAAAATCAGTAAGACATGGACTCCCATGCTTCAAGAAGTTTCTATTTTAGTATGGGAGAGAGCGAAAGCACAACCGTAAGTGCAGTTCAAGGTAGAAGAATATAAAAAATATGAAAGGCACGGAGGATCCCATCATCCTCGTGGAGCCCTTAGCTAAGGCTTTGAGGAAGAGGTAATATTTGAGCAGAGCCGTGAAGCACTGGGAAGATTCGAACATCCAGCCAGGCCAGGGCAATCATTTCAGGCAAAGGTGTTAAGGCAGCTTCTTGGTAGCTTTTGGCATTACAAAACTCCTTTTCAGAAGACTGAAGCTTCATTGTCTTCCCAATTCTTCCAAACAATATTCCTGCAACAAATCCTTGGTTTCAGGCACCCAGCCTGAATTGTGCTGCATAAAACATACACTCAGGTGGGATTCTAGTCCATCACCACGAAACCCAGGCGTGGACTCTAGGAAGCACACGCTCTAGTCTTCAGTGAAGTAATGATGCTAGAACATTGTCTGGCACACAGAAATATCCCGAACAGGATCATCTTCCTGACGTCTCAATATGGCCAGGCCCTGTTTTCAAAGCCTGACATCTGAAACCAGGGTAACATTGTATATTAAAAAAAAAAAATTAAATTAAAATGAATAAAAGCTTGACATATATTGACTCTTTAACTCCCATCATGGAGGGGGTTAATTTCAAGGGAGGTTTATCTTTTTACCCTCACTTACAAATGAGAACACTGAGACACAGAGTGTCAGAAATTTTACCAAAGTCAGTCATTAAGTGTTTGAGCCAGGATTTGAACTAGGGCAGTCTGACTGGAGAGTTTCCTATAAACACTGTATCAGACAGACGTCTCTCCATATAAAACAAATTGCTTACTGAATTTTTTATTTATCAAGTTTTTATTGAGCAACTACTCTCTTCTAGGCACTAGGTTATGAGCTGAGAGCAAGGAAAAAGCAAAGAAGTGTTTTGTCACCTTAAACAGCCAATCTAAAACCTGGGGAAGGGAAACCATTATTTAAAATGAAGCTAATTGCTAATAAAGAGAGGACAGGATCTAAAGTCTTTGGGCATTATCTTTTAGGTTATATTTTAGAAAGGAATAATGCTAAAAACCAAAAAAGAGGCACTGTTGAATCTCAACAGCTTAGCGTAACGTAAGTTATTTCTCACTTAGTAATCAAAAAGGATGTTCCTATTTGGGCAACTCTCCAAGTAGGGGATTCACGGACTAGGACTTTTTCTATCCTGTGCTTCAGCCATCTCTCCAAGCTCATCTCAGGGGCTTATCCTTTCCTGTCAACCTAGAAGATGTGAAGATATGGAGAATCATGCCTGGGAGAATTTTATGGGACAGGTCAGGAAGTAGCATACCTCACAGACACTCAAATTGCACTGAGTGGAAGTCAATTACATAGCCAAAATCTAGATGCTATGGAGATGGGAAAATACAGGCTCATGGGGGGGCCCCAAAAGAAGGGAAGATAGGTTTGATGGTCCCCTAGAGGTCTACATGACATATCCCCACGCCATCAAATTTCCAATTTAATTGAATTTCCAAATGATACCACTGTGCTGTTTGAGACTCTGTGTAATTTTGAAAATCCAAGAACATTATGGAGATAGACTAAGATCTATCCTGTAATCCTACAGTATTTTTCCTGTTGTTCAGTAGAGAGTTGGTAGTCTATAAGGGACAGGAAAGACAGGACATTTACTTAACATAGCTCCAATTCTTGATTCTTTATCCTACTACTGGATACGGACTACTGTGCCAAATATGAGATAGAAATTCAGTTGTTTGTGCCTAATTCCACCTACTTCAGCTGTTCTAAAAATTTATGCCAAAACTATATCAACAAAGCTAGGAGGCAGATGCAAAGGAGACTAACAACATTTACTGAGTATTCACCAGGTAGCAGTCACTCTTCCAGGTCCTTCGATGTGACTGATTTTTATTCTTATAAGGTGTCATCATTAGACCCATTTAATAGACAGGGCTTATTATAGGCTAGAGCTTAAGTGACATGCCAAAGGTCACATACACGGAAGTGGCAAAGCTAGGATTCAAAACATGATCTATCTAATCTCCAAATTTTTATTCGCCCTGGGAATGACTGAATTTGCTCAGTCAGTCTGAACAGGCAAATTCAGAGAAATTCAATGGGGGAAATAACAAAAAAGGTTTCAATTTACAAACCTGAAATACCCAAGTAACGTCTACCACTCTCCGATGAACTCTAGCCAGTCAGACAATAAATGTTTATGATGCAAAGTCATCTGCAAGCAGAGGAATCACAGTAACTCTGTCTCAGGAGGCAGCCCATCGCAGATTGCACTCATTAATTCTATCAACATATACTGAGGGTGAATTGTATGCTACTCACTTCCAAGCTTGCAGTGATGATAAAAGCCACCATTTTTCCCTTGAAAGGCCCTTTCTACAAATGCAGGCTTAGGTGCTTTTCCCAGGAGTGGATCTAGAGTCACCATACTGTAATACCTAGGTTATGTGCTTCCCCCCAACACCCAAAGATTTAATTTATTTATTTGACAGAGACAGAGGGAGAGAGAACACATGCAGGGGAAGTGGAAGAGGGAGAAGCAGACTTCCTGCTGAGCAGGGAATCTGACTAGGGCTGGATCCCAGGACCCTGGGATCACAACCTGAGCCAAAGGCAGACGCATAACTCACTGAGCCGCCCAGGTGCCCTGTCATGTGCTTTTGTAACTGCTATTTTATTTGACTATTTCCTACATTCTATTAATTCATGGATTTTGTGCTTTGCTCACGACCACGCCAGCACCTCACTTCATTCCTCACATACGGATGTTCACAAAGTGCACTCTGCCATAAATGGAGAAGTAGACCGGTATAGTTCTGGGGAAGGTGATCAGTAAAGGCAAAGGCATTAAGACACAAATTAGCGGAGTCAAGGAACTAGTAGAAATTCCTAAGTGAGGTCAATGTGGGGAATCTGGGACATGAAATAAGACAAGACAGGAGCCAATCTGGTGCTTAGAATTGTGGGATTAATTCAAATACGTACCTCACTGGAGGAAGGAGTTTTTAATGTACTTGATCGTTTGAAGATAGCAGTTGAAGTGCCAACTTGGTAGATAATGATCACTTCAAAACAAACTTTTTCTTTCATTATTTAATTACAGACCACTCCAGTTTCAATGAGAGGTCAAGGCTAAAGGCCAAGAGAAGACTTTATTTTGTGGGACTGAAATAAAGGTGAATTATTTTTGAAAACTGAAACTCTTTCCAGTAAAGAGTTCCAGTAAATTTACTAACCTTTGAGAGTGGATTAGGATTCTGTCATAAAGTAAATATTCACGACCAATAAAAAAAAAGTAATATATGATCATTTAGTTCTTCATTACTGGTATTGCCTGGAGCACTGTTGGGTAAACACTTGAGGAATATATCTTGAGTGTGTTTCCTGTTCAGATATAAATCAGGGTTTACATATGATGGGGACTGAGGGAGGAGGTAGAAGGAAAATGAAGTTAATGGTGGTAGGTTAGGAGAAGAACTTGGATGGAATTTTAGGATTAAGGAAATCAGGACTTCCTCAGAGTCCTGGGGAAAAGAAGCAATTTATTCCACCAGGCTGATAAAACTCAGGTTGAGTGAAGGCCAGGAAAGTGCTTTGATCTCAGAATCAGGAGAATTTGTTCGAGATCTAGCTTTGTCACAAATAAGATGCGAGATCTTTGTCAAATCACTTACCCTTTCTGAGTCTCTCCCCTTGTCTGAAAAATGAGGATTTGAAATAAGATTATTAGACCAGATAATTTAATAAACTGTTTCCATCCTTATATAAGGTATGAATTTTTCAAAGCACGTAATTTAATTTCTATTTTACCTTGGCTCACAATACAACCTTTGGAATGATCTAGCATTACATCATTAGCATTCAGACCCCTGGAATTGGAATCTGAAAGAAAAGCAGGTCCTAGGGTCCTAGATTTCCAGGTTAGGGTTTCTCAGTGTTGCCCACTGGCGGAATTCAAGAGAGATGGTCTTCAATGTTCTACCAACTTCAATGTCCAGTGGCAGAAGCTAGTAGGAGGTCATATTGGCAGATGAAATTGTGAATTGGGTACAAAGCCAACAGAGGTAAACGTAGGAGCCAGTGTTGTATATACCAGCTGTATTAATTTGCCATTACTGCTGTAACAAATTAACCACAAATCTAGTGGATTCAACAATACAAGTTTATTATCTTATAGTTCTGGAGGTCCAAAGTCCAGAATGGGTCTCACTGGGCTAAAATTAAGATGTTGGCAGGGTGTGTTCATTTTCTGAAGGCTCTAGGGAAGAATCCATATCCTTGCCTTTCCAGTTTTTAAAGTCTGCCCACATTCCTTGACCAATCGACCCCCTGTTCTGTCTTCACAGCTAGCCACATTGCGCTCTCTGACCCTTATTCTGTAGTCACACCTTCCTCTTCCACTTTCAAGAGCCTTTGTGATTTCATTGAGCTCAATCAGATAATTTAGAAAAATTTATTTTAAGGTCAGCTGATTAGCAACATTAATTCCATCTGCAATCTTAACTGACCATAGCTATGTAATCCAATAGTCCCACTTTCAGGGGGTTAGGACATCGGCATCTGTGGGGGGCCATATCTTTCCCATCATACCTGTTCAACGTGAATCTAGAGGAACACGAGTATCCGATTGCCACATCCCTGCTTGGTATGCTCCAGGGCTATGGACAGTCTCTACTAAAATGTGTATTATTAAACAAACAAACAACAACAACAAAAAACTAGACTTGGAAACTCAAAAGAATTAGGTTGAGCCCTTGGACAAATTATTTAATATTTTATATCTGTAAAGGGACATAACAGTCCCAGACAGGGTTGTTTTGAGGATTAAAGTATTTGGTAAACTGAATCCAGTTTCCTTATATGTTTCTATCTATAACAATTATGTTATATATAAATGATTGTATTTTGTTTTTATTTTATTAACTTGTTTTTATTCCTCAAGACTAACACTTGTAAAGTATGGTACAAGTCTTGGTAGTTCATTTCTTGATTTTTAGAAA